>NC_136613.1:36011356-36611356 GCF_933228915.1 Telmatherina bonti | reverse complement strand
TGTGAGGTTCTGTAAAGGCTCTGAGGATCTGTAAAGGTTCTGTGAGGTTCTGTAAAGGTTCTGTGAGGTTCTGTGAGGTTCTGTAAAGGTTCTGTGTTCTGTAAAGGTTCTGTAAGGTTCTGTAAAGGCTCTGTGAGGTTCTGTAAAGGTTCTGTGAGGTTCTGTAAAGGCTCTGTGAGGTTCTGTGAAGGTTCTGTAAGGTTCTGTAAGGTTCTGTGAGGTTCTGTAAAGGTTCTGTGAGGTTCTGTGAGGTTCTGTCAAGGTTCTGTGAGGTTCTGTCAGTTCTGTCAAGGTTCTGTGAGGTTCTGTCAAGGTTCTGTGAGGTTCTGTAAAGGCTCTGTAAAGGTTCTGTGAAGTTCTGTGAGGTTCTGTAAAGGCTCTGTGAGGTTCTGTGAAGGTTCTGTAAGGTTCTGTAAAGGTTCTGTGAGGTTCTGTAAGGTTCTGTGAGGTTCTGTAAAGGTTCTGTGAGGTTCTGTCAAGGTTCTGTGAGGTTCTGTCAAGGTTCTGTGAGGTTCTGTCAAGGTTCTGTGAGGTTCTGTAAAGTTCTGTGAGGTTCTGTCAAGGTTCTGTGAGGTTCTGTAAAGTTCTGTGAGGTTCTGTCAAGGTTCTGTGAGGTTCTGTCAAGGTTCTGTGAGGTTCTGTGAGGTTCTGTCAAGGTTCTGTGAGGTTCTGTAAAGGCTCTGTAAAGGTTCTGTGAAGTTCTGTGAGGTTCTGTGAGGTTCTGTAAAGGTTCTGAGAGGTTCTGTAAAGGCTCTGTAAAGGCTCTGTGAGGTTCTGTAAAGGTTCTGTAAAGGCTCTGTAAAGGCTCTGAGGATCTGTAAAGGTTCTGTGAGGTTCTGTGAGGTTCTGTAAAGGTTCTGTGAGGTTCTGTGAAGTTCTGTGAAGTTCAGTGAGGTTCTGTGAGGTTCTGTAAAGGCTCTGAGGATCTGTAAAGGTTCTGTGAGGTTCTGTGAGGTTCTGTAAAGGTTCTGTGAGGTTCTGTGAAGTTCTGTAAGGTTCAGTGAGGTTCTGTGAGGTTCTGAGAGGTTCTGTGAGGTTCTGAGAGGTTCTGTAAAGGCTCTGTAAAGGCTCTGTGAGGTTCTGTAAAGGTTCTGTGAGTTTCTGTAAAGGCTCTGTAAAGGCTCTGAGGATCTGTAAAGGTTCTGTGAGGTTCTGTGAGGTTCTGTGAGGTTCTGTAAAGGCTCTGTGAGGTTCTGTAAAGGTTCTGTAAAGGCTCTGTGAGATTCTGTAAAGGTTCTGTGAAGGTTCTGTGAGGTTCTGTAAAGGTTCTGTGAGGTTCTGTAAAGGTTCTGTAAAGGTTCTGTAAGGTTCTGTAAAGGCTCTGTGAAGGTTCTGTGAGGTTCTGTAAAGGCTCTGTGAGGTTCTGTAAAGGTTCTGTGAGGTTCTGTAAAGGCTCTGAGGTTCTGTAAAGGCTCTGTGAGGTTCTGTAAAGGCTCTGTGAGGTTCTGTAAAGGCTCTGTGAGGTTCTGTAAAGGTTCTGTGAGGTTCTGTGAGGTTCTGTAAAGGTTCTGTGTTCTGTAAAGGTTCTGTAAGGTTCTGTAAAGGCTCTGTGAGGTTCTGTAAAGGTTCTGTAAGGTTCTGTAAGGTTCTGTGAGGTTCTGTAAAGTTCTGTGAGGTTCTGTCAAGGTTCTGTGAGGTTCTGTAAAAGGTTCTGTGAGGTTCTGTAAAAGGTTCGGTCAAGGTTCTATGAGGTTCTGTGAAGGTTCTGAGGTTCTGTAAAGGTTCTGTAAAGGTTCGGTGAGGTTCTGTAAAGGTTCTGTGAGGTTATGTAAAGGCTCTGTGAGGTTCTGTAAAGGTTCTGTGAGGTTCTGCGAGGTTCTGCTAGGTTCTGCGAGGTTCTGCTAGGTTCTGTAAGGTTCTGTGAGGTTCTGTGAGGTTCTGTAAAGTTCTGTGAGGTTCTGTCAAGGTTCTGTGAGGTTCTGTAAAAGGTTCGGTCAAGGTTCTATGAGGTTCTGTGAAGGTTCTGAGGTTCTGTAAAGGTTCTGTGAGGTTCTGTAAAGGCTCTGTAAAGGCTCTGAGGATCTGTAAAGGTTCTGTGAGGTTCTGTAAAGGTTCTGTAAGGTTCTGTAAAGGTTCTGTAAGGTTCTGTAAAGGCTCTGTGAGGTTCTGTAAAGGTTCTGTGAGGTTCTGTAAAGGTTCTGTGAGGTTCTGTAAAGGTTCTGTGAGGTTCTGTAAAGGCTCTGTGAGGTTCTGTAAAGGCTCTGTGAGGTTCTGTAAAGGCTCTGTGAGGTTCTGTCAAGGATCTGTGAGGTCCTGTAAAGTTCTGTGAGGTCCTGTAAAGTTCTGTGAGGTCCTGTCAAGGTTCTGTGAGGTCCTGTCAAGGCTCTGTAAAGGTTCTGTGAAGTTCTGTGAAGTTCTGTGAGGTTCTGTGAGGTTCTGTGAAGGTTCTGAGAGGTTCTGTAAAGGCTCTGTAAAGGCTCTGTGAGGTTCTGTAATGGTTCTGTGAGGTTCTGTAAAGGCTCTGTAAAGGCTCTGTGAGGATCTGTAAAGGTTCTGTGAGGTTCTGTAAAGGTTCTGTGAGGTTCTGTAAAGGTTCTGTGAGGTTCTGTAAAGGTTCTGAGAGGTTCTGTAAAGGCTCTGTAAAGGCTCTGTGAGGTTCTGTAAAGGTTCTGTGAGGTTCTGTAAAGGCTCTGAGGATCTGTAAAGGTTCTGTGAGGTTCTGTAAAGGTTCTGTGAGGTTCTGTGAGGTTCTGTAAAGGTTCTGTGTTCTGTAAAGGTTCTGTAAGGTTCTGTAAAGGCTCTGTGAGGTTCTGTAAAGGTTCTGTGAGGTTCTGTAAAGGCTCTGTGAGGTTCTGTGAAGGTTCTGTAAGGTTCTGTAAGGTTCTGTGAGGTTCTGTAAAGGTTCTGTGAGGTTCTGTCAAGGTTCTGTGAGGTTCTGTGAGGTTCTGTGAGGTTCTGTCAAGGTTCTGTCAAGGTTCTGTGAGGTTCTGTCAAGGTTCTGTGAGGTTCTGTAAAGGCTCTGTAAAGGTTCTGTGAAGTTCTGTGAGGTTCTGTAAAGGCTCTGTGAGGTTCTGTGAAGGTTCTGTAAGGTTCTGTAAAGGTTCTGTGAGGTTCTGTAAGGTTCTGTGAGGTTCTGTCAAGGTTCTGTGAGGTTCTGTCAAGGTTCTGTGAGGTTCTGTCAAGGTTCTGTGAGGTTCTGTCAAGGTTCTGTGAGGTTCTGTAAAGTTCTGTAAAGTTCTGTGAGGTTCTGTCAAGGTTCTGTGAGGTTCTGTAAAGTTCTGTGAGGTTCTGTCAAGGTTCTGTGAGGTTCTGTCAAGGTTCTGTGAGGTTCTGTGAGGTTCTGTCAAGGTTCTGTGAGGTTCTGTAAAGGCTCTGTAAAGGTTCTGTGAAGTTCTGTGAGGTTCTGTGAGGTTCTGTAAAGGTTCTGAGAGGTTCTGTAAAGGCTCTGTAAAGGCTCTGTGAGGTTCTGTAAAGGTTCTGTAAAGGCTCTGTAAAGGCTCTGAGGATCTGTAAAGGTTCTGTGAGGTTCTGTGAGGTTCTGTAAAGGTTCTGTGAGGTTCTGTGAAGTTCTGTGAAGTTCAGTGAGGTTCTGTGAGGTTCTGTAAAGGCTCTGAGGATCTGTAAAGGTTCTGTGAGGTTCTGTGAGGTTCTGTAAAGGTTCTGTGAGGTTCTGTGAAGTTCTGTAAGGTTCAGTGAGGTTCTGTAAGGTTCAGTGAGGTTCTGTAAGGTTCAGTGAGGTTCTGTGAGGTTCTGAGAGGTTCTGTGAGGTTCTGAGAGGTTCTGTAAAGGCTCTGTAAAGGCTCTGTGAGGTTCTGTAAAGGTTCTGTGAGTTTCTGTAAAGGCTCTGTAAAGGCTCTGAGGATCTGTAAAGGTTCTGTGAGGTTCTGTAAAGGATCTGTAAAGGTTCTGTGAGGTTCTGTGAGGTTCTGTGAGGTTCTGTGAGGTTCTGTAAGGTTCTGTAAAGGCTCTGTGAGGTTCTGTAAAGGTTCTGTGAGGTTCTGTAAAGGCTCTGTGAGATTCTGTAAAGGTTCTGTGAAGGTTCTGTGAGGTTCTGTAAAGGTTCTGTGAGGTTCTGTAAAGGTTCTGTAAAGGTTCTGTAAGGTTCTGTAAAGGCTCTGTGAAGGTTCTGTGAGGTTCTGTAAAGGCTCTGTGAGGTTCTGTAAAGGTTCTGTGAGGTTCTGTAAAGGCTCTGAGGTTCTGTAAAGGCTCTGTGAGGTTCTGTAAAGGCTCTGTGAGGTTCTGTAAAGGTTCTGTGAGGTTCTGTAAAGGCTCTGTGAGGTTCTGTAAAGGTTCTGTGAGGTTCTGTAAAGGTTCTTTAAATGTTCTGTGAGGTTCTGTGAAGGTTCTGTGACTGGGCTGAATGCTTACGTTGGGGATGTCGTACGGAGGCTTCATCCACTCCTTGATCTTCTTAAATTTGAAGATGAGGATGTAGAAGAGGAAGGTGATGAGGATGATGAGGACGATGAAGACGACCAGACAGGTGATGATGGTAGTTCCCACTGTTTCTGGAAAACACGGAGCCGGACAGTAAACCTGCAGCTTCAGATAGAGATCCGTCAGACCGCCAGGGCGGAGCTCACCTGTCACAAGCGTGGTCTCACACTGCAAACACCGGGGGGGTCCAGCGGGCTCAGAGAAGTAGCCGTACTGCACCCGAGCACAGTACCGCCGGCCCTCCTCCAGACTGCTGAAGGTCTTTGAAGCTGCTTCTTCATATTTCTGAAAGAGAGAAGATGTCGGTCAGTCACGTGTCTTCTGACCTCTGCCTGTAGTCAGCCTGTAGGCGGAGCCAGACATGTCGGCATGGCGAATCACGCCACGCCGTGAAACATCAGAGCAGGAAATAAAACATCTACATCTGAAGACGTCTCAGCGTGAGAAGCCTCCTCGTCTCGTCTCAAACTGCGGCGATCCGCTCCACCAGCAGCAGGAGGCAGTTCTCCTTGTGGTCCAGCAGAGGGCGCCCTGCTGCCGGCCGCGGTGAGCTCGCTACGGGAGCCGATGGCGGCCGTGCAGTTAGCGTGCATCGATGGAGCAGACAAACAACAACATTTCCTACCTGCAGTCGTTCTCCTTCTCTTCCAAAGTAGATGAGATGGTTTCCGTTGTCCGCATGTCTTGTGTTGAAGACGCTGCTCTTAGTCAGGCTGACGGTCATGGACCCGGGTCCTGGACTCAGACTGAACTCTGGGCTGCAGGGTTCTCCTGGAAGGACAGGGTTAACAGTAGAAGTCTACAGCACGGCGAAGGGGGTGTGATGCTGGGGGTGACACGGCATTGTCATACAATGTGCCTCATAGTAAAATTTATTTATATAATTGCAAGTTCTACATTTTATAGCTACCGTAAAGTTACAGTTTTACACATGGCAAGTGTCTTTCTGATGAGTAGTTATTACTCCAGAAAAACAATTATCATCAAATATATAACGAAGTCCGATATGCTCGGCTGCCGTGCTTCCACTGATGACGGTGTGTTTATCCTTTCATATTTTACGTAAATGCTCTTCTTCTCTCGTCTTTTAGGACTGTCATACAGCGACAAAACTCACTTCAGCCCCTGCAGTCACAGATTCTGACAGGTCACAGATTTAGCTGTAACACCGTGAAATACTGCAGTAAAGCAGCTGACCGTGGCGTAAACGATAAAGCCTCATATGAAACATTTTCTATCGTCCAGACGAAACATATCGTCACATCGCCCAGCCCTTACATGCAGTAATACGCATCTGAGACTGAAGTTTTCCACAACTTGTCCAACAAGGTGTGTCCCATAGTCTCTGCAGGACATCAGCAGGACCACGTCTTCACCCAGCATCAAGCTTCTTCCCCCCTCCAGCAGGGACACCACAGAAGAAGAAGCTTTGGATGATGGAGGACTTTGGCAAAAACGTTTCACTCCTCGGTGTCAAAGCAAAAGCATCTGTTTTATAGAAGCAGCAGAACCGGCCCGCTTTGGCTTCAGAACCGGCCCGCTTTGGCTTCAGAACCGGCCCGCTTTGGCTTCAGGACCGGCCCGCTTTGGCTTCAGAACCGGCCCGCTTTGACTTCAGGACCCGGAAACAACCAGAACACTGCACTGTTGGACACCTGGAGAGACACCTGAAGGAAGACTGGGACATAGGAACACCTGAAGGTGGTCAGGACATCGCCCGTCACATGGACATCTATCGCTGAGTGCCGCGACCGCCTCTTGTGCCTTACCGAGGATCCTAACCCGGTACAGAGGAGACCACACGTCTGTGCCGCTGCAAAGCTCCGCTATGCACTCAAAGTAACAGTCCACTTCAACTTCCCGATATTCCGGCCCTAAAGCAACGTATGCAGTTATGTCAAAGGGTCTGTCCTGGGAGGGACCAGGAAAGGAGGACACCCCAGAACCAGTAGGCGCACCAGGCGCCTGTGCAGCTTCTTGCTTTGGGATTCAAGCTCCAGCTGGTGTAACCGAATGGTTTGCTTCATTTCCAACTTTTCCACTCCCAGTTGGAACTGCCTCAGTTGTGCTTCTTCCTGGGCCTCTAACTGCAGTCCAGCAAGTCGGACTTTCAGCCGAGCACTGGCTCTAGACCCCAGAGCCACGGTCAGAGAGGGGGTCGAATTGAGGAAGTGTGAAAGGAGTCTTGTTCCGCCTCAGGTTCCTCAGAACCGTGCTGAGACGGTCTCGTGGCGAGCCGCACGTGGACGGGTGGGAACACAGCAGATGCACCAGGAGCCTCATCCTCAGGCAGCGGAGACAACAGTTTCCTCACACCAGATCCCTCAGCTCTTTTTAACACATTGTTTAGGATGAGAGATGGAGAAGTGGACCGCAATCTGAGCCCAGTCATCTTTGGAGGAAGGAACGGGAACGTTAAGTTTCCCAACAAAACGGGAAAAGTCAGGATCCGTGACATCGGCCAGGTCCTAAGAATCTCCAGTCTGGTTTCCCGTCCTGATTTCCCTGATTCCTGGTTAATGTGCTGCAAAAACAAGAGTTTTTACCGTGATGGCTACAGGCTTCCACCGCTTCGCTGGTCCGACCGCCTCTCTCTGCTCGAACTCGGACCCGAACACACCTCTCCGCGTTTCTGATGGTGGAGACGTCGCAGGAGGACGACGGTATCCGGACACATTCGGACACATTCTGCCACTTCCTTGCACCTTCTCTGTGGACAGGAGGAAGACAGCAGCACCGCTAGCACGATCTTTTCTGAGACGTTCAGGGCCATTCATGGAGCATCTACACATGCAGTCTAACAGCATTACCCCCGGGACTCACCTGCGGTATTCCACCGTGTACATGGCGTTCTCTGCGGCGGGAGTCCACGTCAGCTGGCTGCCACTAATAATGACGTTTTCTGGCTGCGGCGGCAGCAATATTTCCTCTGGCAGAGCTGTAACAGACAGGGAGTATCATCAGACTTCACCCGGCTTCAGCATGTTCTACACAGCAAAACAGGAGGAACAGAAAGGTTCCCTCCATGTTCCAGATGGAGGACCAGGTAGAGGTCCGGACAGAGGACCAGGTAGAGGTCCGGACAGAGGACCAGGTAGAGGACCTGGTAGAGGACCAGGTAGAGGATCAGGTACAGGACCAGGTAGAGGACCAGGTAGAGGTCCAGGTAGAGGACCAGGTAGAGGACCAGGTAGAGGTCCACGTAGAGGACCAGGTAGAGGTCCAGGTAGAGGTCCAGGTAGAGGACCAGGTAGAGGACCAGGTAGAGGACCAGGTAGTGGACCAGGTAGAGGTCCAGGTAGAGGACCAGGTAGAGGACCAGGTAGAGGACCAGGTAGAGGTCCAGGTAGAGGACCAGGTAGAGGACCAGGTAGAGGACCAGGTAGAGGTCCAGGTAGAGGTCCAGGTAGAGGTCCAGGTAGAGGACCAGGTAGTGGACCAGGTAGTGGACCAGGTAGAGGACCAGGTAGAGGACCAGGTAGAGGACCAGGTAGAGGACCAGGTAGAGGTCCGGATAGAGGACCAGGTAGAGGACCAGGTAGAGGTCCAGGTAGAGGTCCAGGTAGAGGACCAGGTAGAGGACCAGGTAGAGGACCAGGTAGAGGACCAGGTAGAGGTCCAGGTAGAGGTCCAGGTAGAGGTCCAGGTAGAGGACCAGGTAGAGGTCCGGATAGAGGACCAGGTAGAGGAGTAGGTAGAGGACCAGGTAGAGGTCCGGATAGAGGACCAGGTAGAGGTCCAGGTAGAGGTCCAGGTAGAGGACCAGGTAGAGGACCAGGTAGAGGTCCGGATAGAGGTCCGGATAGAGGACCAGGTAGAGGACCAGGTAGAGGAGTAGGTAGAGGACCAGGTAGAGGACCAGGTAGAGGTCCAGGTAGAGGACCAGGTAGAGGAGTAGGTAGAGGACCAGGTAGAGGAGTAGGTAGAGGACCAGGTAGAGGAGTAGGTAGAGGTCCAGGTAGAGGACCAGGTAGAGGTCCAGGTAGAGGTCCGGATAGAGGACCAGGTAGAGGACCAGGTAGAGGAGTAGGTAGAGGACCAGGTAGAGGACCAGGTAGAGGTCCAGGTAGAGGACCAGGTAGAGGAGTAGGTAGAGGACCAGGTAGAGGTCCAGGTAGAGGACCAGGTAGAGGTCCAGGTAGAGGACCAGGTAGAGGTCCGGATAGAGGACCAGGTAGAGGTCCAGGTAGAGGACCAGGTAGAGGTCCAGGTAGAGGTCCGGATAGAGGACCGGGTAGAGGACCAGGTAGAGGACCAGGTAGAGGACCAGGTAGAGGACCAGGTAGAGGACCAGGTAGAGGTCCGGATAGAGGACCAGGTAGAGGTCCGGATAGAGGACCAGGTAGAGGACCAGGTAGAGGACCAGGTAGAGGTCCAGGTAGAGGTCCAAGTATTTTAAAATGAGTTTCTTTCATTTCGGGTGGGATTGGATATGATGTATAAACTGAAAATGACTTTTTCCTAAAGAGCGTTTAATGTTCTAATCCATTTATGATCACATTCTCTGTCTATAAGGCTGATGTCACCAATTATTATGGCGGGCAGAGAGGGAGGATTCAGGGGGAAAGGAAAAACAAAAAGGGGTTGGGATAGCTTTACATGACTCTTTTTTTAAATACTAATGTTGTACTTGGCTCTAAAGCCATTAAAACATAATATGTGACCATTTGAGCCTGACACTTTAAAATCACATCTAGGAATGAGATTAATGCCACTAATCCTCCTGAAGACAGTCTCTGGGATGTACAACTGAGATGCACTTCTTCAGCTGCCAGGAAAGAGTCACATCCATGGCTCTCCACATTTCTATCATCCCCACCACTACACCAGTTAAATGGAGAGTTTAGTTTTTTCCACATGAAGTTAAAAACAACAGAATTAACTTATTTTATTACTCTAGATAAAGTAAAAAGAGAATGAGACGGAAACTGTGGCCTAAAAGGGATTTTATATATATTTATATAAACAAACAAACAAACAAACTATTTCTGGTCATATTTCAGCGATTTGGTATTAACTAATTTATTAATTAATGTAGCTGTAGAAGATAAACTAATGTAGCTGTAGAAGAGAAACTAAAGCGTCAATCTGAGGCCTTACCGGGAACCAGAAGGTTAGAAACGAAGAGGAGGAAAAGCGGCGTCATGGCGGTTTTCACACGGAGCTTCCCGGTCCTGGAGAATTCCATGTTTTCACCCCATCTAGTCTACATTATCCACAAAAAGACATGATCTGAAAATTCACAACGACGACAGCACTTCCTCAAAAAGTCGGCAAGTTGCGGAAGTCGTCGTCTTCTTCTTCTTCTTCTTCTTCTTCTTCTTCTGCTGCTGCTGCTGCTCATAGACGTAATCATATGTCTATGGACGTAATCTATACATAGACATACTATACATAGACGCTGCGGCTGCGGAGCATCTCACGCTGCGTGTACGAGCTGACGTCTCATTGCGCCGCCATCTTGGATGGGTCTTGGATTTATCTGTAAGGTGTAGGTCCAACCACAACAATAACTTGACCAATTTTCACCTGATTTTTCTCAGTTTGGTTTGTTACAAAGTGCAGAGATATCGTTAAGACTATAAAACATTAAAAACTATGGGCTTTTATGCTAAAATGTTTTTTATATTCCTATTTAACAAAGATATAATGTAGCTGCAATATAAATAAATGTGTAAATGAAGTTGATACTAGCATGTTTGTTTATTGAGGCATTTGGATTTATCTACCTATTTTTATCTGGTCAAATAAATTATTATTCAACTTTGTAAAATGTAATTCCACACGATCTGCTTTCAATATCACCGGTTATTGCAACCGTATACTGAACAAAATACAAGAATACTTGCTGGTTTTCTCTTGACTACGGTTGACTCTTTCTTTTATTTACATTTATTAATCTATCAATATAGAGATACTGTTATACAAAGTCTGAAAATAAAGTAAAACTTGTATCAGAAACTTGTGTCAGAAAAATATTCAAAGAGCATAAACCTCCGCCAAGGTCTTTAAAAAGTTCCTGGATCCAAACGGTGATCCAAATCACCACCAAAATTAAATCAGTTCTTCACTTTCATATTTCCAACAAGTCCTAAAAATTTCATGAAAATCCATCTATAACTTTTTAAGTTATCTTGAACACAAACAGATAAACAGATAAAGCCGGTAAAAACATAACCTCCTTGGTGGAGGTAATTATGCTACCATGTAAAACTCTCTTTGTGAAGCATCAATATCATATTTATCCATAAACACCTCATAGGAGTAAAATTTATCATTTGTATTGATTATTCACTGTGTTAACATTATTTACAAACCAGTTATGTAGAAAAGTGTTCTGTTTGTGTGTAATATATACGTGTTGTTACACAGAAAACAGTTATGTGGGGAAACTACGTTGATTTTGCAGCAAGACTCGAAAGCAGAGACCCATCCAATATGGCGGCGACCCATCCAATATGGCGACGATGCTGGTTAACTCTCCAGCGCACAATGAGGCGTCTACGTATATATATTTATGTCCACTGCTATCTTTCCATAGATTTACAAAACATTTAAGGAATAAAAAGGTTTTTATTTTCAGAAGCTTGATTATTTAATTTTAATTTTCATAATCAAAATTTATTTCATATTAGTTGAATATTTAGAAGTCTAATCTCGAACATGATAAAAGGCCATTTTTTATCTATTTTGTTTAGAAGATGGATATGGATGTCTAAAAATGAACGTTTTAATAACTTCCAAAACTGAACCAAGCCCTAGGGTTGTCACCGTCCCACTGGGACAGACCCAGACTCCCCTCCCTGAACTGGACCAAGCCCTACAGGTAGGGTTGTCACCGTCCCACTGGGACAGACCCAGACTCCCCTCCCTGAACTGGACCAAGCCCTACAGGTAGGGTTGTCACCGTCCCACTGGGACAGACCCAGACTCCCCTCCCTGAACTGGACCAAGCCCTACAGGTAGGGTTGTCACCGTCCCACTGGGACAGACCCAGACTCCCCTCCCTGAACTGGACCAAGCCCTACAGGTAGGGTTGTCACCGTCCCACTGGGACAGACCCAGACTCCCCTCCCTGAACTGGACCAAGCCCTACAGGTAGGGTTGTCACCGTCCCGTAAAATACGGAATCGTCCTTTGATTGATGGACAAATTGCGTCCTGGATTAAACCAATATGCCTTTACATGAACACAACATTGGCCATTTTCACCATGGTAAACATTTTATAACAAATGTTTTTTGTTTATTTTACAAAACTTACTAAATATACTAAAATATTGGAACTATTTTATGTTGGTCTCCATGTAGTTCTAAGTGGGAGTTTCTCCAATTCTCCTGTCAAAAACCAGCTGATCTGAACCAGCTGATTAACGCGTTGCCATGGTGACGCCCCCAACGAAATGATTAGACAGTAATTAAACTTATTCTATCCATGACCAGGTATAGATGATATGAATTCATCCCACTCCTCCCCTCTTACTGCATGCCAAGTGACACAGCAGGTGTTATTTATGTAAAGTCCAATGTTACACACTCTACACACAGAAATCTTTGAGATTAATTATTTACACAGTATATATAATGCAAATATGGCTCTTTATTATATAAAGTATTTCCCTCATACACTAGTAGAGATCCATGTAATCACAGCTTTGCCTAATTAGCTAAACTTTATATCCAGCACAAAGAACTTTATTAGAAATTAAATTTCTAATAAAGCATTTCAATCTTTAAGTTTGATTACTTCATCACTCCCACAGACGAGCACAAAACATACTGTGGTTGTGGGCGCCCCACCCGCCTGGATGGGGATTATTCATTCATTTCCATTTCTGAAAGGTGGCAACCCTAACTCTAGAAGGAGGAATGACTGAAAGGAATCCAACTCAGTTTTTTATTGGAATACATTTCAGCATAATGTACGATTACATCCAGCATGAAGTGACCTGTTTGTGTCTGACAGCAGCTCAGAGCCTCATCACCGCATGTTTCCACACAGAGCCGGTCGATTGGTGGAGCCAGTCTCACTTTATCCACCTCTTCTGGACCAGCAGGGGAATCCAGAACTGACCAGGTGGTTGATGTGAGACCAGTACCACCAGCATGATCCAGCAGTTCTACCGCGACCGCATGCAGTTCTGTCGTTTACAAAGCGGAGCAGAGCTGCAGAACTTTAGCAGAACTACCAATCCTCTGGTTGTATTGTTGCAGTTTTTCTTCTGGTCTGCTGCTGACGACAAATCTCTGCTGTGGACTGAAAGTAACGGCGACGTTGATGCATGAAGCAGATAAAAGATCAGATAAATACGGCCAAGGCGCTGCAGCGGTCCACAGCGACGTCACACACCTGGTACCGCTCGCAGACGCTCCACACCGACAGACAAAACAACCCTTTACCGAGTCAGAACCAGACTCGGCCCGGTCAGGAGCTTACAGCATATTGGGTCGGAACAGATTCTTCCCACACTGATCCAGTAATGCTGAAGTCCAGGTTCTGGTTCTGGAGAGGATCCGTCCCTCCGTCAGCTCTTTGGTTCATTCTCCTGAAAAAGCTGCGGGACACGAGGACCAGCGTCCCTCTGGAGGGTTGAATGTACGGCGAGGACACGAGGACCAGCGTCCCTCTGGAGGGTTGAATGTACGGCGAGGACACGAGGACCAGCGTCCCTCTGGAGGGTTGAATGTACGGCGAGGACACGAGGACCAGCGTCCCTCTGGAGGGTTGAATGTACGGCGAGGACACGAGGACCAGCGTCCCTCTGGAGGGTTGAATGTACGGCGAGGACACGAGGACCAGCGTCCCTCTGGAGGGTTGAATGTACGGCGAGGACACGAGGACCAGCGCTGGGATCCTGGTCTGGACAGAGTCTGATGAAACCATCAGCCAGGAGTTAATGCTGTGAGTTAAGACGCTGATGTTGACATGTTAAAACAACAGAAGAGACACTGATGCTAATGAATAAACAAGTTTTTCTGAAAAACGGTGGCATTTCAGACATGTTCCTGTTAGATCTGGTCCCAGTGTGGACCCGGATCCCTAACCCTCCACCTGGAGGGAGGGTGAAGTCACAGTGAGGTGGTCTGTCCTCTGAGGACACATTGTCTCCTCTGTCCTGCTGGCTTCAGCAGAGAAAGAGGCGTCCATCTTCCCAAGTCCCTTCAGACACACACGTCCACGACGCCCTCGTCTGTCACCGCAGGTCTGCCGCCGAGCTTCGGCTCCGCCTCCTGCACCTCCTCGGGGCCGAAGCCTCGCGTCCAGCCGCCGTCTGCAAACGTGAAGGGCTGAGCGGCGTTGTGCGGCGGCTTGCCGGAGGTCCCTCCCGTGGAGTAAACTCCAGAGTCTCCACTGGTGCTGCTGTCCTGACGACTGTGTCTGCCGCTGGAGACATGGACAACAGAGGACAGGGTTAGGAAGAGGAAGAACATCACCTCCACAGGAAGAGGTTATAAAAGACAGGGACGACGTCGGGGACGGCGTCGGGGACGGCGTCGGGGACGGAGGATTTAAATGTCAAACAGTTTCATTAAATTAATTCTGTTTCAGCGTAGCTTGGTCAGATATCACAGAGTGTTACCATGACGACCAGGCCTGTCCTCATCTGCACATCATTCTCTCATGTCTGGTGCGCGCGCGCGCACGCACGCACGCACGCACGCGCACACACACACACACACACACACACACACACACACACACACACACACACACACACACACACCTCTTCCTGCGACCCAGGGTCAGAGTTTTAAGGCTTAGGGACGGTGAGACGTGTTTAGCTGGTCTCATTTGGAGCATCCAGCAGACAGAAAGGAGAAGCGTGTGGAAAGTCCAACAGACCTGCTGTCGGACTCCAAGCCGGCTTGGACTGCCAGGAAGTCCTCCGCCGGAGAGTCACTCATCTCCAGGACTTCTGGCTTTGGGAAGGTGATCACATTAACATACAGAAGCTCCGGCTCCGACTCAGAGATGAGGCGAGGAATGTTCTCGCCAAGAGGGTCAAAAAGGCGCTGGAAGGTTCAGAGGAAGAAGACAGACGTAGAATCAGAAACCAGTCTGAAGAGCTGAAGGTCGACCTGTGGGAATAGCGGCTGCTAACCTCTTTGAAGGAAGGGGAGATCTCTGGGAAAAACACGGCCTTGCAGGTTTTAAAGCTCCGGAAGGAGCCATAGATCAACAGCAGCATGACCAGGAAGCAGAAGATCAGAGAACCCAGGAAGTATCCAGTGATCTGCCACCAGCACAGAGCACCTGTCAGGAACACCAAGGAACATCAGCGCTCGATGGTGTGGTCAGACAGACGGAGGCATCCAAACCGCGGGACCAAACGTCTTACCTTTAGTCTGCACACACAGCGGTGGTGAGAAGCTGCTGCTCTTGTTGTAGAAGTCGTATCGGGTCTGGACCGTCACACAGTACCAGGTCCAGGTTTTCAGGTCCAACACGTTCACCACGTTGACCTCCATGTCTAACGTCTGCACGGCCAGAGGCTGGAGGACAGACGAGGTTGGACCCTGTTAAGGTACCAGAACATGACCGCTGTGAGAAGATGCGTTTACTGACAGTCCTCCAGTGTAATGATGCGTTTACTGACAGTCCTGCAGTGTAATGATGCGTTTACTGACAGTCCTCCAGTGTAATGATGCGTTTACTGACAGTCCTGCAGTGTAATGATGCGTTTACTGACAGTCCTCCAGTGTAATGATGCGTTTACTGACAGTCCTCCAGTGTAATGATGCGTTTACTGACAGTCCTCCAGTGTAATGATGCGTTTACTGACAGCCCTGCAGTGTAATGATGCGTTTACTGACAGTCCTGCAGTGTAATGATGCGTTTACTGACAGTCCTGCAGTGTAATGATGCGTTTACTGACAGTCCTCCAGTGTAATGATGCGTTTACTGACAGTCCTCCAGTGTAATGATGCGTTTACTGACAGTCCTCCAGTGTAATGATGCGTTTACAGTCCTCCAGTGTAATGATGCGTTTACTGACAGTCCTCCAGTGTAATGATGCGTTTACTGACAGCCCTGCAGTGTAATGATGCGTTTACTGACAGTCCTGCAGTGTAATGATGCGTTTACTGACAGTCCTGCAGTGTAATGATGCGTTTACTGACAGTCCTGCAGTGTAATGATGCGTTTACTGACAGTCCTCCAGTGTAATGATGCGTTTACTGACAGTCCTCCAGTGTAATGATGCGTTTACTGACAGTCCTGCAGTGTAATGATGCGTTTACTGACAGTCCTCCAGTGTAATGATGCGTTTACAGTCCTCCAGTGTAATGATGCGTTTACTGACAGTCCTCCAGTGTAATGATGCGTTTACTGACAGTCCTCCAGTGTAATGATGCGTTTACTGACAGTCCTCCAGTGTAATGATGCGTTTACAGTCCTCCAGTGTAATGATGCGTTTACTGACAGTCCTCCAGTGTAATGATGCGTTTACTGACAGTCCTGCAGTGTAATGATGCGTTTACTGACAGTCCTCCAGTGTAATGATGCGTTTACTGACAGTCCTCCAGTGTAATGATGCGTTTACTGACAGTCCTCCAGTGTAATGATGCGTTTACTGACAGTCCTCCAGTGTAATGATGCGTTTACTGACAGTCCTCCAGTGTAATGATGCGTTTACTGACAGTCCTGCAGTGTAATGATGCGTTTACTGACAGTCCTCCAGTGTAATGATGCGTTTACTGACAGTCCTCCAGTGTAATGATGCGTTTACTGACAGTCCTCCAGTGTAATGATGCGTTTACTGACAGTCCTCCAGTGTAATGATGCGTTTACTGACAGTCCTCCAGTGTAATGATGCGTTTACTGACAGTCCTCCAGTGTAATGATGCGTTTACTGACAGTCCTCCAGTGTAATGATGCGTTTACTGACAGTCCTCCAGTGTAATGATGCGTTTACTGACAGTCCTCCAGTGTAATGATGCGTTTACTGACAGTCCTCCAGTGTAATGATGCGTTTACTGACAGTCCTCCAGTGTAATGATGCGTTTACTGACAGTCCTGCAGTGTAATGATGCGTTTACTGACAGTCCTGCAGTGTAATGATGCGTTTACTGACAGTCCTCCAGTGTAATGATGCGTTTACTGACAGTCCTGCAGTGTAATGATGCGTTTACTGACAGTCCTGCAGTGTAATGATGCGTTTACTGACAGTCCTGCAGTGTAATGATGCGTTTACTGACAGTCCTGCAGTGTAATGATGCGTTTACTGACAGTCCTCCAGTGTAATGATGCGTTTACTGACAGTCCTCCAGTGTAATGATGCGTTTACTGACAGTCCTGCAGTGTAATGATGCGTTTACTGACAGTCCTGCAGTGTAATGATGCGTTTACTGACAGCCCTCCAGTGTAATGAAGCTACTGGGGTGTAGGGGGAGCTGAACCGGAGGTATCCGCCATACTGGATGTAAAACAATTCAACCATAAAAACCTTTCAGGATTTTTCTCTGGTGACATTTAGAGAGTTGCAGCGCAGGAAGTGGTGTGTGACAGGAGAAACGTGTGCAGACAGAGCCGTGAAGTCACCCCGTATGCGTCTTAGTGCTGAAACATTTTTCCAACATTTAACAAAAAGAAACTGAAAGGCTTCGTCTAAAGCAGGAGAAACGCGTCATGCTGGATCAGACTCTTCTCCAATGAGACATTTAGACAGACATGACTTGTTGCAGAGCTGCAGCTCGACCTGAACCTCCACAACAACTATTTTCTTTTCAAAGTGAAACGAGTGATGATGTGTAGTTTTACTGATATGATTTTCTACAACACATCATGAAGGCCACATTGTCGACGTTCAGCTTAACCTGCATCATGAACATCTTCACGGTTTCTTTGCAGATCAAACCAGACTTCAGACACGTCTGCTTGCTGTAAGCTGAAAGGAAGTCAGTCTTGTTGTTCATCTCACGTGATCCTGTCTGCAGCACGCAGGAAACACTGCAAGGTCTCTGTTGCACAAGTTACAGCACCAAGCCGCATCCTGCAGAGCTGCCAGCAGGTGCTCCAGCAAACGAGCTGTTTACGGAACTGCTCCGGTTTCAGGGTTCCAGCTGGTGTCTTCAGACAGAAAACAGGAAGTAGATCAGAAGCTCGGGGGCTTTGTAGCCATACAGGGACACGAGCGCCAGTTTCAACTCTGCTTGTTATTTCCACTCCGCCTGATGCAACCTCAGAGGCCGCCTCACCACCTATCACATGCTCACGTCTAGAGGAAAAACCCAACGAGGACTTTACCTCTGCTCCCAGTGCTGAGATTCAAACCAGTGCCTGGACTCCCGTCCCAGTTCAGCCGTTTCATCTGTTGTGTTATTCATGAATAATTAATGCTTTTAGTTTATGTTCAGCAGCGGCTGGAACTCAACCGGACTTTGTGCTTCGTGAATTTTAACAAAGGACACTAAACTCCTGTCAGTAAAGTCCTGGTGGCGTGTGGCACGCCTACTAACATGTCAGAATCAACACGTGTGTTATAGTCTGTCAGTAACACATAAAAATGTAAATGTTAACTCGTCCAAAAGAAAACCTCAATACTTTCAGTGATAACGAGAAAGCAGCTCAATTCTTCTAGGAATGGTGAAGTAATGTCAGGAGGTTGGACGAAACAGAAAAAACATTTTGATTAAAAAATTCCGATTGGTTGCTACAGATAATTATCAAAACATTAAATGATTTATTTTCAGTGCAGACCAGTTTATGTTACGGCAGAACAGGGCTATGCATCACTGGTGTCACAATTCGATTCCGCTGTTGCTATGCTACATGTTAGCATGACTGCTTCTTGCTGTCTGTTAGCATGTTGCTATGCTACATGTTAGCATGACTGCTTCTTGCTGTCTGTTAGCATGTTGCTATGCTACATGTTAGCATGACTGCTTCTTGCTGTCTGTTAGCATGTTGCTATGCTACATGTTAGCATGACTGCTTCTTGCTGTCTGTTAGCATGTTGCTATGCTACATGTTAGCAGCTGGCCTACAGGAAGTCCTGGGGGGCAGGGTGAAGAGGTTACAGTATCCCCTACCTGTCCCTCTGTGGAGTATTCCCAGTAAAGAATACGGTAGTAGAGTTCAGGCAGATGTTCCCTCATGGAGGTGTTGGTGTTAGTCAGAGGGTCAGAGATGGAAACTTGAAAGGCACCGTCGGCTGGAGTCAGAGAGACATCTGATGGAGGACCGACAACAGCTGGCAGAAGAGAGACAGACAGTTTGATGCTGACATTTAATATCACAAAAAACTTTCCAAGTCCAACTTCAGAACCAGTTTTAGAAGAATTATCTTAGATGTTGGTGAATGAAAACGATGTTGTGCTGGATGTGTACGAAGCTCCATGGGATCCAGTAAGAACCCTAACAGGTTTTACTGGTGCTGAACAGCAACGATGACATGTGGACCAATCACACATTTGACTAAACCAACATGTGTGAGGTCTGATGATAATAGATGTATACTCTACAGGTCCTGTTTCCAGCTGGCCGCTCTGTTCTATATCTGACCAGTCTGACAGAGCAGGAGTTTACTGGTTCTGATGGTTGCTGGTGAACAGCCTGACTGGTAAATGGCAACCCTCTGCCATTCCTGCTCTGCCTCTTACCGTCTTTATCAGGACAGAACTCCCTGTACATCCACCTGGAATGGCGCCCGTCGGCGTTCGTTCGTACACGGACGACATAGATCGCCAGATAGTGGAGGTTGAACCACGTGAGGTCACATGATCGAGCTGATGTTGCGTTACATGCTGTGGACCATTTAGGAGTCTTCCTCTTCAGCTTGTACTTCCTGCAGAGGAAAGAAGATGAACAGGAGCAACTACAGACTGGAAAAGTAACTGGTACAAATCAGAAACAACTGGTTTAACTGGGAAGAGGCCGGTAACGTGACTGGGTGTAAAAGGAGCATTTCAGAGAGGCAGAGTCTCTTAGATGGAAAGATGAACTTCAGCAGTCTGAGACAAACTGGATCTGAAAGTTGTGAAAAATTTTCAGAATCAGAAGGAATCTCTGTATGCTGGGACCAGGTTGAATGCTGGTGATGTTCTGCATTATAACATGATTCTCTACTGGAAACCAGTGCATGGACTCAGGAAGCTTCCAGAAACCAGTGTGAACCCAGTTCAGGCTAAAATCCACACATGCAGGTTAAAGCTCCATCATATGTGAAGAGGATCCAGAAACACGCCGTCTTCTCTGGACCAAAGCTCATTTAAAATGTTCTGAGTGGAAACCTGGATGAAGATGTGGAATTGTTTGTGGACAGCATGGACGGCGTGTCCTGCAGACTAAAGAGGAGAGGGAGCATCCAGCTTGTTATCAGCCTGGAAGGAAGACGTTGCAGATTCCACCATGCTGGACCACATCCTGCATCATCTGCAATGTTGGTTCTACTGGGACTAAAATACGACCTGAAGGGAAGGAGGTTTCCTGACTGCATCTGTTTGGTGGACATGATGGACTGGATGGACATGGTGGACATGGCGGACATGGTGGACAGCATGAACTGGGTGGACATGATGGACTGGGTGGACATGGTGGACATGATGGACATGGTGGACTGGTGGACATGGTGGACTGGTGGACATGGTGGACTGGGTGGACATGGTGGACTGGGTGGACATGGTGGACTGGGTGGACATGATGGACTGGTGGACATGGTGGACTGGGTGGACATGATGGACTGAGTGGACATGATGGACTGGGTAGATATGATGGACTGGGTGGACATGATGGACTGGGTGGACATGATGGACTGGGTGGATATGATGGACTGGTGGACATGGTGGACTGAGTGGACATGATGGACTGAGTGGATATGATGGACTGGGTGGACATGATGGACTGAGTGGACATGATGGACAGGGTGGATATGATGGACTGGGTGGACATGATGGACTGGGTGGATATGATGGACTGGGTGGACATGATGGACTGGGTGGACATGATGGACTGGGTGGATATGATGGACTGGGTGGATATGATGGACTGGGTGGACATGACGGACTGGGTGGACATGATGGACTGAGTGGACATGATGGACTGGGTTAAATGGGTGGACAGGGTGGACATGATGGACTGGGTGGACATGGTGGACATGATGGACTGGGTGGACACTGTCTCAGTAGCGTCAGTAGAAAAACCCTAACCCGAGCAACGTGGTGGAATCACAGCGGATGAAACTCCACCTTCTGTCTGCCAAACTTACGACAAGTACTGAGTGGTGAAGGTGACGTCCTCCGCAGAATTATGGTCCCAGACCCAGTTCAGAGAGTAATGTGTGTTCAACGTCGTCATGGTGACGTCCTGTGGTGGAGGCAGCTCAGCTTCACCTGCAAGGAAACAAAACAGTTGGAGTTCACAACTGGACACTGGTCCGGACACTGGTCCGGACACAGTCGGTGGGCTTTGATGGGCTGTATCTCAGGGCAGGAAGGGAGTTTCAGGACAGGGTGAGTGATCTCCGACAAGGCTTTAGGCCGTCCCTGAGGGGATCGAGAACAGGGTCCGTGGGGCACCTGGTCTGGGTGCTGGGGGGCACCGAAGGTGGCCTGATGTCTGCTGAGCATCTATTGTGCTAGCTAGGCTAACCAGCTAACCAGTAGCTATGAACCTGGAGAAGATCCAGACTGGCGTTTACTTAAGGATTCAGTCAGGATTCTCCTGATCCCGTCTGCTGAGCGGAGACAGTAGCGAGACGAGCTCGCCCCGCTCAGTAGATGCCAGTCAGGACGAGATCCAGGGTGTTCTATTTTAAATTTTTATTTCATTAAAAGTCTGAAGAAAATGTTTTAATTTGAAAACTGCATCATTAAAAGGAGTGGGACTATTTTTTCTCCAAACAAATAGAATAAACAATCATGTTAAGAAATTATCTGTGATAAATATCAAGCTAAATTCTACGACAACCAGATGGCTGCCATACTTTTTAACGTTATGAGGATTTGTTTTCATCGTTCATGACCAGTAAATACATTTTAATCATGATAAATCCATGATATGAAATAAATCAGCGTCTGACTAATTCATTTAGTCATATGAAACCAGGCGACCAATCAGAGAACCAGTCACACTGTTTACAAGACAACACAAATAATGTTAATCATGTAAACATAAAATCATTTAAAAAGAAGAAGAAAGACGAGCTGATCGGGATTTTCTCTCAACCAGACGATCAATAAACACCAAGAAAAGAAGGAAGCTGATATGAGAGCTGACATCTCACATGACTGCAGAGCAGAAAAACCAAACAGGAAACACTGTGGGCGAAAACACCGGCTGCTCTCACTGGACGGGCTTCACAGTCCTGGGGAGGGACGGTTGCCGAGCATGCAAAACTGCTTCCTACATTCCTTCTTCCACAGGGACACGCCTTGGTTTCAACACGTCACCGTTTAATCGCCTGTCATAAAAATACCTGCAACACGCCGGAAAACCATGATGACTCGCATGTGCAGGCCTGTTGGGTCTCCTCAAACTCTCCTTTCTTTCACTTCTTCCATGTCCCAAGAGCTGTTTACGTTTGATGTTTTCCAGATTCTGCCTGCAGGTGTTCCCGGCTGGCTCCTGCTATTGTTTGACTGACTGGTAACACAGCTAAACAACCTTCTGCTTCATCCAACAGATTCCCTCATTTAGGCAAATCAATCACATCAAACAGATCGATCCAGAAAATGTCGATAACTGTGTAAAGTTTAAAAAAAAAAATCTAGAGGTTGATGAACTAGATCAGAAATCATGAACAAAATTCAGTCCAAGGCTGGAAAAACTGGTTCTGGGCTGAAAAAACAGAAAGGAAAGGGAAAGTTCTGGAAGGAAGGCTGGTCACATGATCGCGCTTCACACAACCCAGATCTGAGACCTCTCTCAAATTATTATATATACACATACATATATACACACACACCACACACTCATTCAGTGTGTAGTTTATTCAGATCATGTACTTATTTGTATTAAAACAAGAAACTGTTCAGTTTTTGTTATTTATAAGGTATTTTAGTAAAGTGGTTCAGGGGAGACTAGTTAAGGTGGGACTGGCTCAGGGGAGACTAGTTAAGGTGGGACTGGCTCAGGGGAGACTGGTTAAGGTGGGACTGGCTCAGGGGAGACTAGTTAAGGTGGGACTGGCTCAGGGGAGACTAGTTAAGGTGGGACTGGCTCAGGGGAGACTGGTTAAGGTGGGACTGGCTCAGGGGAGACTAGTTAAGGTGGGACTGGCTCAGGGGAGACTGGTTAAGGTGGGACTGGCTCAGGGGAGACTGGTTAAGGTGGGACTGGCTCAGGGGAGACTGGTTAAGGTGGGACTGGCTCAGGGGAGACTGGTTAAGGTGGGACTGGCTCAGGGGAGACTAGTTAAGGTGGGACTGGCTCAGGGGAGACTGGTTAAGGTGGGACTGGCTCAAGGGAGACTGGTTAAGGTGGGACTGGCTCAGGGGAGACTAGTTAAGGTGGGACTGGCTCAGGGGAGACTGGTTAAGGTGGGACTGGCTCAAGGGAGACTGGTTAAGGTGGGACTGGCTCAAGGGAGACTGGTTAAGGTGGGACTGGCTCAAGGGAGACTAGTTAAGGTGGGACTGGCTCAGGGGAGACTAGTTAAGGTGGGACTGGCTCAGGGGAGACTAGTTAAGGTGGGACTGGCTCAGGGGAGACTGGTTAAGGTGGGACTGGCTCAGGGGAGACTAGTTAAGGTGGGACTGGCTCAGGGGAGACTGGTTAAGGTGGGACTGGCTCAGGGGAGACTAGTTAAGGTGGGACTGGCTCAGGGGAGACTGGTTAAGGTGGGACTGGCTCAGGGGAGACTGGTTAAGGTGGGACTGGCTCAGGGGAGACTAGTTAAGGTGGGACTGGCTCAGGGGAGACTGGTTAAGGTGGGACTGGCTCAGGGGAGACTAGTTAAGGTGGGACTGGCTCAGGGGAGACTGGTTAAGGTGGGACTGGCTCAGGGGAGACTAGTTAAGGTGGGACTGGCTCAGGGGAGACTGGTTAAGGTGGGACTGGCTCAGGGGAGACTGGTTAAGGTGGGACTGGCTCAGGGGAGACTGGTTAAGGTGGGACTGGCTTAAGGGAGACTGGTTAAGGTGGGACTGGCTCAAGGGAGACTGGTTAAGGTGGGACTGGCTCAGGGGAGACTGGTTAAGGTGGGACTGGCTCAGGGGAGACTAGTTAAGGTGGGACTGGCTCAGGGGAGACTAGTTAAGGTGGGACTGGCTCAGGGGAGACTGGTTAAGGTGGGACTGGCTCAAGGGAGACTGGTTAAGGTGGGACTGGCTCAGGGGAGACTGGTTAAGGTGGGACTGGCTCAGGGGAGACTAGTTAAGGTGGGACTGGCTCAGGGGAGACTGGTTAAGGTGGGACTGGCTCAGGGGAGACTAGTTAAGGTGGGACTGGCTCAGGGGAGACTGGTTAAGGTGGGACTGGCTCAGGGGAGACTAGTTAAGGTGGGACTGGCTCAGGGGAGACTAGTTAAGGTGGGACTGGCTCAGGGGAGACTAGTTAAGGTGGGACTGGCTCAGGGGAGACTGGTTAAGGTGGGAAACCGGCTCAGCGGGGACACGAAGTGGAAAAACCCAGAAAAGGAGAGTGAACACAACCAACACGATCTGGTGACACATTGGTGAGAAATGTTTGGTGTTTCCAGAAATAACAGAAAAAATTCAAACTAAAAACGTTGTTTCTCTTCAACAAACAGGCAACTGGGACCGTCTGATGGAGCACAGGCTGGAACTACAGAGTCCACCAGAAGAAAGACCTTCCAGAGGACAAAGAAAAATCCCAGAAAGCTCCACATTTCAGCTCTGAGACACAACCAACGGTCTGGCAGAAACCATGTCGGCTGAGAGGAAGCTGGTCTGCACAAACCAGAACCAGAACGGGTCTGATGGAGGGACGGATCCTGCCCAGAACCTGGACCACAACGGGTCTGATAGAGGGACGGATCCTACCCAGAACCTGGACCACAACGGGTCTGATAGAGGGACGGATCCTACCCAGAACCTGGACCACAACGGGTCTGATAGAGGGACGGATCCTACCCAGAACCTGGACCACAACGGGTCTGATAGAGGGACGGATCCTACCCAGAACCTGGACCACAACGGGTCTGATAGAGGGACGGATCCTACCCAGAACCTGGACCACAACGGGTCTGATAGAGGGACGGATCCTACCCAGAACCTGAACCACAACGGGTCTGATAGAGGGACGGATCCTACCCAGAACCTGAACCACAACGGGTCTGATAGAGGGACGGATCCTACCCAGAACCTGAACCACAACGGGTCTGATGGAAGAATGCTTGGACCAAATAATCACTTTTAAACAGAGAGGTGAAGACAGAACCAGTCTATATAAAACCTCCTGAAAAGCAACGAGCTGCATATTCAACATGGACTTCAGCTCTGAATGTCAACAGTATTAATCTGATTTAAGATATTACATGTTAACTTTTACAAAGTATTTACGCTCACATTAAAACATAAGAAAATAACCACATAAATGGACAAAATTACCATGGAAGTACTGCTCTGAAACACACTAATCTGATAAGAATTCAGACGTGATTTTAACTCTTTAGGTGAAAATACAATTATTACAAAGATTATTTATAAACCTTTAAACCTGAAAACAAGCCTTTAACTCGCTTTACCTGCAACCACAGACATCCGGTCCATGCAGAGAGAATCATCCCATCAGAGAGAATCTACATGTTTTAATGTGTCATATTATGTCACATAATCTGGTTTAAACTATTTACATCAGTCTCCGTGTTTTAATGTGTCATGTCAGATAATCTGGTTTTTAACACCGTTGTTCTTCGCTTTTCTTGAGGCGATGTCAGAAAGCTGACACTACTGAGCACCAAACACAGAAAATACTTTCTGTTTCTGCATCGCACACTGCATTTTCACTGTCATTCCCCAAGGTCTGCAGCAAACAGCTTGTTATTTCAGAACAATAAATATTAATCGGAGTTTAGTTGCTTCACAACAAACCGCTGGATATGATTAAATCACACATAATTATCTCATAACACTAATAAATCGAAAGTCTATGAGGTAATGTCTGCAATACTTTAGCAGTAAACCAATTTAAACGACACAAACAAGCAGATGAAAAGCACATTTTAGGTGTAAATGGGGGTATTTTACTAAAACAAACTGATCAAAAGCACATTTTAGGTGTAAATGGGGGAATTTTTTACCAAAACAAGCAGATAGGAAACAATCTCCGTTAGCATGTCAAGCTAACACCAGAAACTCACCGGCGATGCTGCGATGGCACCAACAAAGAAGAAAGACGTAAACAACAGCAAACATGGTTGGATTCTGGAGGTTTTTCTCACAGCGAATCCTCTAAGAAATAGTTTCCCAGGGGCTCATTGTCCTGGCACGGTCCGGACGGACTCGGTTTGGGTCGTCATGGTTCTTCTTCTTCTCCTTTCTGAAGCGGACTCTGCGGAATGACGTCACTGCCTCGTACTGGATCTTCACGTGACTTCAGTTTGTGTGATGAGGCGAGTCAATTCAGGTTGCCATGGTTACCGAACACATGTGGAAATGTACATGTATGCACATTCAAAATAAGCTATGATGATAAGGTAAAACCTGGATTTTCCCGGGATCAGGTGTTGGCAGGTTAAACAGATTGTGACCATAGACTGTATATGAAGACACTATGACACATAAGTTTTATTGCAAGCTAAATCTGGGAAGTAATTTCATATACAACAATGAAAATATATAAGAAAATGATGTTTTATAGGTGGATGAAATAAATTCTATTAACAAAAGATTTCATTGAAAAATGAGAAAATATTTTCATTTACATTTATATGTTTGAAGACATACAAATTTTATATGTCTGAAAAATATATAATATGACATATTTAAATAATGGAATATTGAAATCAAACTTCAAACTTGATTTATTTTTTCCCCAGAAATATCAGGTTGTCCATCATGTTTTCTCAAAGTTCAATGTAAACGTCTTGATAATGTACGTCATGAAGCTGGAACATCATGGTAACTCAGGTGTGTTTTATTAGACCAGGTGTGTGAAAATCCAGAGGAGCAAGTCCATCTGGTGGGAAATGCAGGTGTAAGGTTTTACAACACAGTGAGAAAAAGACGTGTCTTTATATAGAAATCCTCCAACATTTATCCACTACAGTCCCAGCAACATCAGCCCCGTTACTGGGACTGTCCCAGTAACATCAGCCCCGTTACTGGGACTGTCCCGGCAACATCAGCCCTGTTACTGCGACTGTCCCAGCAACATCAGACCCGTTACTGGGACTGTCCCAGCAACATCAGCCCCTTTACTGGGACTGTCCCAGTAACATCAGCCCCGTTACTGGGACTGTCCCGGCAACATCAGCCCCGTTACTGCGACTGTCCCAGCAACATCAGCCCCGTTACTGGGACTGTCCCAGCAACATCAGCCCCTTTACTGGGACTGTCCCGGCAACATCAGCCCCGTTACTGCGACTGTCCCAGCAACATCAGTCCCGTTACTGCGACTGTCCCAGCAACATCAGCCCCGTTACTGCGACTGTCCCAGCAACATCAGTCCCGTTACTGCGACTGTCCCAGCAACATCAGCCCCGTTACTGCGACTGTCCCAGCAACATCAGCCCCGTTACTGGGACTGTCCCAGCAACATCAGCCCCGTTACTGCGACTGTCCCAGCAACATCAGTCCCCTTACTGCGTCTGTCCCAGCAACATCAGTCCCATTACTGCGACTGTCCCAGTAACATCAGCCCCGTTACTGGGACTGTCCCAGCAACATCAGTCCCCTTACTGCGACTGTCCCAGTAACATCAACCCCGTTACTGGGACTGTCCCAGTAACATCAACCCCGTTACTGCGACTGTCCCAGCAACATCAGCCCCGTTACTGCGACTGTCCCAGCAACATCAGTCCCATTACTGGGACTGTCCCAGCAACATCAGCCCCGTTACTGGGACTGTCCCAGCAACATCAGCCCCTTTACTGGGACTGTCCCAGCAACATCAGCCCCGTTACTGGGACTGTCCCAGCAACATCAGCCCCTTTACTGGGACTGTCCCAGCAACATCAGCCCCGTTACTGCGACTGTCCCAGCAACATCAGTCCCCTTACTGCGACTGTCCCAGCAACATCAGTCCCATTACTGCGACTGTCCCAGTAACATCAGCCCCGTTACTGCGACTGTCCCGGCAACATCAACCCCGTTAGTGGGACTGTCCCAGTAACATCAACCCCGTTACTGCGACTGTCCCAGCAACATCAGCCCCGTTACTGCGACTGTCCCAGCAACATCAGTCCCATTACTGGGACTGTCCCAGCAACATCAGCCCCGTTACTGGGACTGTCCCGGCAACATCAGCCCTGTTACTGCGACTGTCCCAGCAACATCAGACCCGTTACTGGGACTGTCCCAGCAACATCAGCCCCTTTACTGGGACTGTCCCAGTAACATCAGCCCCGTTACTGGGACTGTCCCGGCAACATCAGCCCCGTTACTGGGACTGTCCCAGCAACATCAGCCCCTTTACTGGGACTGTCCCGGCAACATCAGCCCCGTTACTGGGACTGTCCCAGCAACATCAGCCCCGTTACTGCGAATGTCCCAGCAACATCAGTCCCGTTACTGCGACTGTCCCAGCAACATCAGCCCCGTTACTGCGACTGTCCCAGCAACATCAGTCCCGTTACTGCGACTGTCCCAGCAACATCAGCCCCGTTACTGCGACTGTCCCAGCAAAATCAGCCCCGTTACTGGGACTGTCCCAGCAACATCAGCCCCGTTACTGGGACTGTCCCAGCAACATCAGCCCCGTTACTGGGACTGTCCCAGCAACATCAGCCCCGTTACTGGGACTGTCCCAGCAACATCAGCCCCTTTACTGGGACTGTCCCAGCAACATCAGCCCCGTTACTGGGACTGTGCCAGCAACATCAGCCCCTTTACTGGGACTGTCCCAGCAACATCAGCCCCGTTACTGCGAATGTCCCAGCAACATCAGCCCCGTTACTGCGACTGTCCCAGCAACATCAGCCCCGTTACTGCGACTGTCCCAGCAACATCAGTCCCGTTACTGCGACTGTCCCAGCAACATCAGTCCCGTTACTGCGACTGTCCCAGCAACATCAGCCCCGTTACTGCGACTGTCCCAGTAACATCAGCCCCGTTACTGGGACTGTCCCAGCAACATCAGCCCCTTTACTGGGACTGTCCCAGCAACATCAGCCCCGTTACTGCGACTGTCCCAGCAACATCACTCCCCTTACTGCGACTGTCCCAGCAACATCAGCCCCGTTACTGCGACTGTCCCAGCAACATCAGTCCCCTTATTGCGACTGTCCCAGCAACATCAGTCCCCTTACTGCGACTGTCCCAGCAACATCAGTCCCATTACTGCGACTGTCCCAGTAACATCAGCCCCGTTACTGCGACTGTCCCGGCAACATCAACCCGTTACTGGGACTGTCCCAGTAACATCAACCCCGTTACTGCGACTGTCCCAGCAACATCAGTCCCGTTACTGCGACTGTCCCAGCAACATCAGTCCCGTTACTGCGACTGTCCCAGCAACATCAGCCCCTTTACTGGGACTGTCCCAGCAACATCAGCCCCGTTACTGCGACTGTCCCAGCAACATCAGTCCCATTACTGCGACTGTCCCAGCAACATCAGCCCCGTTACTGCGACTGTCCCAGCAACATCAGTCCCATTACTGCGACTGTCTCAGCAACATCAGTCCCATTACTGGGACTGTCCCAGTAACATCAGCCCCGTTACTGCGACTGTCCCAGCAACATCAGCCCCGTTACTGCGACTGTCCCAGCAAAATCAGTCCCATTACTGGGTCTGTCCCAGCAACATCAGCCCCGTTACTGCGACTGTCCCAGCAACATCAGCCCCTTTACTGGGACTGTCCCAGCAACATCAGCCCCTTTACTGGGACTGTCCCAGCAACATCAGCCCCGTTACTGCGACTGTCCCAGCAACATCAGTCCCATTACTGCGACTGTCCCAGCAACATCAGCCCCGTTACTGCGACTGTCCCAGCAACATCAGCCCCGTTACTGCGACTGTCCCAGCAACATCAGTCCCGTTACTGCGACTGTCCCAGCAACATCAGTCCCATTACTGCGACTGTCCCAGCAACATCAGCCCCGTTACTGGGACTGTCCCAGCAACATCAGCCCCTTTACTGGGACTGTCCCAGCAACATCAGCCCCATTACTGCGACTGTCCCAGCAACATCAGCCCCGTTACTGCGACTGTCCCAGCAACATCAGCCCCGTTACTGCGACTGTCCCAGCAACATCAGCCCCGTTACTGGGACTGTCCCAGCAACATCAGCCCCTTTACTGGGACTGTCCCAGCAACATCAGCCCCGTTACTGCGACTGTCCCAGCAACATCAGCCCCGTAACTGCGACTGTCCCAGCAACATCAGTCCCCTTACTGCGACTGTCCCAGCAACATCAGTCCCATTACTGCGACTGTCCCAGCAACATCAGTCCCGTTACTGCGACTGTCCCGGCAACATCAACCCGTTACTGGGACTGTCCCAGTAACATCAACCCCGTTACTGCGACTGTCCCAGAAATATCAGCCCCGTTACTGCGACTGTCCCAGCAACATCAGCCCCGTTACTGCGACTGTCCCAGCAACATCAGCCCCTTTACTGGGACTGTCCCAGCAACATCAGCCCCGTTACTGCGACTGTCCCAGCAACATCAGTCCCATTACTGCGACTGTCCCAGCAACATCAGTCCCATTACTGGGACTGTCCCAGTAACATCAGCCCCGTTACTGCGACTGTACCAGCAACATCAGCCCCGTTACTGCGACTGTCCCAGCAAAATCAGTCCCATTACTGGGTCTGTCCCAGCAACATCAGCCCCGTTACTGCGACTGTCCCAGCAACATCAGCCCCTTTACTGGGACTGTCCCAGCAACATCAGCCCCTTTACTGGGACTGTCCCAGCAACATCAGCCCCGTTACTGCGACTGTCCCAGCAACATCAGTCCCATTACTGCGACTGTCCCAGCAACATCAGCCCCGTTACTGCGACTGTCCCAGCAACATCAGCCCCGTTACTGCGACTGTCCCAGCAACATCAGTCCCGTTACTGCGACTGTCCCAGCAACATCAGTCCCATTACTGCGACTGTCCCAGCAACATCAGCCCCGTTACTGGGACTGTCCCAGCAACATCAGCCCCTTTACTGGGACTGTCCCAGCAACATCAGCCCCATTACTGCGACTGTCCCAGCAACATCAGCCCCGTTACTGCGACTGTCCCAGCAACATCAGCCCCGTTACTGCGACTGTCCCAGCAACATCAGCCCCGTTACTGGGACTGTCCCAGCAACATCAGCCCCTTTACTGGGACTGTCCCAGCAACATCAGCCCCGTTACTGCGACTGTCCCAGCAACATCAGCCCCGTAACTGCGACTGTCCCAGCAACATCAGTCCCCTTACTGCGACTGTCCCAGCAACATCAGTCCCATTACTGCGACTGTCCCAGCAACATCAGTCCCGTTACTGCGACTGTCCCGGCAACATCAACCCGTTACTGGGACTGTCCCAGTAACATCAACCCCGTTACTGCGACTGTCCCAGAAATATCAGCCCCGTTACTGCGACTGTCCCAGCAACATCAGCCCCGTTACTGCGACTGTCCCAGCAACATCAGCCCCTTTACTGGGACTGTCCCAGCAACATCAGCCCCGTTACTGCGACTGTCCCAGCAACATCAGTCCCATTACTGCGACTGTCCCAGCAACATCAGCCCCGTTACTGCGACTGTCCCAGCAACATCAGCCCCGTTACTGCGACTGTCCCAGCAACATCAGCCCCGTTACTGCGACTGTCCCAGCAACATCAGCCCCGTCACTGCGACTGTCCCAGCAACATCAGTCCCATTACTGCGACTGTCCCAGCAACATCAGCCCCGTTACTGCGACTGTCCCAGCAACATCAGTCCCATTACTGCGACTGTCCCAGCAACATCAGCCCCGTTACTGGGACTGTCCCAGCAACATCAGCCCCTTTACTGGGACTGTCCCAGCAACATCAGCCCCGTTACTGCGACTGTCCCAGCAACATCAGTCCCATTACTGCGACTGTCCCAGCAACATCAGCCCCGTTACTGCGACTGTCCCAGCAACATCAGCCCCGTTACTGGGACTGTCCCAGCAACATCAGCCCCTTTACTGGGACTGTCCCAGCAACATCAGCCCCGTAACTGCGACTGTCCCAGCAACATCAGTCCCCTTACTGCGACTGTCCCAGCAACATCAGTCCCATTACTGCGACTGTCCCAGTAACATCAGCCCCGTTACTGCGACTGTCCCGGCAACATCAACCCGTTACTGGGACTGTCCCAGTAACATCAACCCCGTTACTGCGACTGTCCCAGAAATATCAGCCCCGTTACTGCGACTGTCCCAGCAATATCAGCCCCGTTACTGCGACTGTCCCAGCAACATCAGCCCCTTTACTGGGACTGTCCCAGCAACATCAGCCCCGTTACTGCGACTGTCCCAGCAACATCAGTCCCATTACTGCGACTGTCCCAGCAACATCAGCCCCGTTACTGGGACTGTCCCAGCAACATCAGCCCCGTTACTGCGACTGTCCCAGCAACATCACTCCCCTTACTGCGACTGTCCCAGCAACATCAGCCCCGTTACTGCGACTGTCCCAGCAACATCAGTCCCCTTACTGCGACTGTCCCCGCAACATCAGTCCCCTTACTGCGACTGTCCCAGCAACATAAGTCCCATTACTGCGACTGTCCCAGTAACATCAGCCCCGTTACTGCGACTGTCCCGGCAACATCAACCCGTTACTGGGACTGTCCCAGTAACATCAACCCCGTTACTGCGACTGTCCCAGAAATATCAGCCCCGTTACTGCGACTGTCCCAGCAACATCAGCCCCGTTACTGCGACTGTCCCAGCAACATCAGCCCCTTTACTGGGACTGTCCCAGCAACATCAGCCCCGTTACTGCGAATGTCCCAGCAACATCAGTCCCGTTACTGCGACTGTCCCAGCAACATCAGCCCCGTAACTGCGACTGTCCCAGCAACATCAGTCCCGTTACTGCGACTGTCCCAGCAACATCAGCCCCGTTACTGCGACTGTCCCAGCAACATCAGTCCCGTTACTGCGACTGTCCCAGCAACATCAGTCCCGTTACTGGGACTGTGCCAGCAACATCAGCCCCGTTACTGGGACTGTCCCAGCAACATCAGCCCCTTTACTGGGACTGTCCCAGCAAAATCAGCCCCGTTACTGGGACTGTCCCAGCAACATCAGCCCCTTTACTGGGACTGTCCCAGCAACATCAGCCCCGTTACTGCGAATGTCCCAGCAACATCAGTCCCGTTACTGCGACTGTCCCAGCAACATCAGCCCCGTTACTGCGACTGTCCCAGCAACATCAGCCCCGTTACTGCGACTGTCCCAGCAACATCAGTCCCGTTACTGCTACTGTCCCAGCAACATCAGCCCCGTTATTGCGACTGTCCCAGCAACATCAGCCCCGTTACTGGGACTGTCCCAGCAACATCAGCCCCTTTACTGGGACTGTCCCAGCAACATCAGCCCCGTTACTGCGACTGTCCCAGCAACATCACTCCACTTACTGCGACTGTCCCAGCAACATCAGCCCCGTTACTGCGACTGTCCCAGCAACATCAGTCCCCTTACTGCGACTGTCCCAGCAACATCAGTCCCCTTACTGCGACTGTCCCAGCAACATCAGTCCCATTACTGCGACTGTCCCAGTAACATCAGCCCCGTTACTGCGACTGTCCCAGCAACATCAGTCCCATTACTGGGACTGTCCCAGTAACATCAGCCCCGTTACTGCGACTGTCCCAGCAACATCAGCCCCGTTACTGCGACTGTCCCAGCAAAATCAGTCCCATTACTGGGTCTGTCCCAGCAACATCAGCCCCGTTACTGCGACTGTCCCAGCAACATCAGTCCCATTACTGCGACTGTCCCAGCAACATCAGCCCCTTTACTGGGACTGTCCCAGCAACATCAGCCCCTTTACTGGGACTGTCCCAGCAACATCAGCCCCGTTACTGCGACTGTCCCGGCAACATCAACCCGTTACTGGGACTGTCCCAGTAACATCAACCCCGTTACTGCGACTGTCCCAGAAATATCAGCCCTGTTACTGCGACTGTCCCAGCAACATCAGCCCCGTTACTGCGACTGTCCCAGCAACATCAGCCCCTTTACTGGGACTGTCCCAGCAACATCAGCCCCGTTACTGCGACTGTCCCAGCAACATCAGTCCCATTACTGCGACTGTCCCAGCAACATCAGCCCCGTTACTGCGACTGTCCCAGCAACATCAGTCCCATTACTGCGACTGTCCCAGCAACATCAGTCCCATTACTGGGACTGTCCCAGTAACATCAGCCCCGTTACTGCGACTGTCCCAGCAACATCAGCCCCGTTACTGCGACTGTCCCAGCAACATCAGCCCCGTTACTGCGACTGTCCCGGCAACATCAGCCCCGTTACCGGGACTGTCCCGGTAACATCAGCCCCGTTACCGGGACTGTCCAGGCAACATCAGCCCCGTTACCGGGACTGTCCCGGCAACATCAGCCCCGTTACCGGGACTGTCCCGGCAACATCAGCCCCGTTACCGGGACTGTCCCAGTAACATCAACCCCGCTACTGGGACTGTCCCAGTAACATCAACCCCGTTACTGGGACTGTCCCAGCAACATCAGCCCCTTTACTGGGACTGTCCCAGCACCATCAGCCCCGTTACTGGGACTGTCCCAGCAACATCAGCCCCTTTACTGGGACTGTCCCAGTAACATCAGCCCCGTTACTGGGACTGTCCCAGCAACATCAGCCCCTTTACTGGGACTGTCCCAGCAACATCAGCCCCGTTACTGCGACTGTCCCAGTAACATCAGCCCCTTTACTGCGACTGTCCCAGCAACATCAGCCCCGTTACTGCGACTGTCCCAGCACCATCAGCTCCGTTACTGGGACTGTCCCAGCAACATCAGCCCCTTTACTGGGACTGTCCCAGCAACATCAGCCCCGTTACTGCGACTGTCCCAGCAACATCACTCCCCTTACTGCGACTGTCCCAGCAACATCAGCACCGTTACTGCGACTGTCCCAGCAACATCAGTCCCCTTACTGCGACTGTCCCAGCAACATCAGTCACATTACTGCGACTGTCCCAGCAACATCAGCCCCGTTACTGCGACTGTCCCAGTAACATCAACCCCGATACTGCGACTGTCCCAGCAACATCAGCCCCGTTACTGCGACTGTCCCAGCAACATCAGCCCCGTTACTGCGACTGTCCCAGCAACATCAGACCCGTTACTGCGACTGTCCCAGCAACATCAGCCCCGTTACTGCGACTGTCCCAGCAACATCAGTCCCCTTACTGCGACTGTCCCAGCAACATCAGCCCCGTTACTGCGACTGTCCCAGCAACATCAGCCCCGTTACCGGGACTGTCCCAGCAACATCAGCCCCGTTACTGGGACTGTCCCAGCAACATCAGCCCATTTACTGGGACTGTCCCAGCAACATCAGCCCCGTTACTGCGACTGTCCCAGCAACATCAGTCCCATTACTGCGACTGTCCCAGTAACATCAGCCCCGTTACTGCGACTTTCCCGGCAACATCAACCCGTTACTGGGACTGTCCCAGTAACATCAACCCCGTTACTGCGACTGTCCCAGCAACATCAGCCCCGTTACTGCGACTGTCCCAGCAACATCAGCCCCGTTACTGCGACTTTCCCGGCAACATCAACCCGTTACTGGGACTGTCCCAGCAACATCAGCCCCCTTACTGCGACTGTCCCAGCAACATCAGTCCCATTACTGCGACTGTCCCAGTAACATCAGCCCCGTTACTGCGACTTTCCCGGCAACATCAACCCGTTACTGGGACTGTCCCAGTAACATCAACCCCGTTACTGCGACTGTCCCAGCAACATCAGCCCCGTTACTGCGACTGTCCCAGCAACATCAGCCCCTTTACTGGGACTGTCCCAGCAACATCAGCCCCGTTACTGCGACTGTCCCAGCAACATCAGCCCCGTTACTGCGACTGTCCCAGCAACATCAGTCCCCTTACTGCGACTGTCCCAGCAACATCAGTCACATTACTGCGACTGTCCCAGCAACATCAACCCCGTTACTGGGACTGTCCCAGTAACATCAACCCCGATACTGCGACTGTCCCAGCAACATCAGCCCCGTTACTGCGACTGTCCCAGCAACATCAGCCCCGTTACTGCGACTGTCCCAGCAACATCAGACCCGTTACTGCGACTGTCCCAGCAACATCAGCCCCGTTACTGCGACTGTCCCAGCAACATCAGTCCCCTTACTGCGACTGTCCCAGCAACATCAGCCCCGTTACTGCGACTGTCCCAGCAACATCAGCCCCGTTACCGGGACTGTCCCAGCAACATCAGCCCCGTTACCGGGACTGTCCCAGCAACATCAGCCCATTTACTGGGACTGTCCCAGCAACATCAGCCCCGTTACTGCGACTGTCCCAGCAACATCAGTCCCCTTACTGCGACTGTCCCAGCAACATCAGTCCCATTACTGCGACTGTCCCAGTAACATCAGCCCCGTTACTGCGACTTTCCCGGCAACATCAACCCGTTACTGGGACTGTCCCAGTAACATCAACCCCGTTACTGCGACTGTCCCAGAAATATCAGCCCCGTTACTGCGACTGTCCCAGCAACATCAGCCCCGTTACTGCGACTGTCCCAGCAACATCAGCCCCTTTACTGGGACTGTCCCAGCAACATCAGCCCCGTTACTGCGACTGTCCCAGCAACATCAGTCCCATTACTGCGACTGTCCCAGCAACATCAGCCCCGTTACTGCGACTGTCCCAGCAACATCAGTCCCATTACTGCGACTGTCCCAGCAACATCAGTCCCATTACTGGGACTGTCCCAGTAACATCAGCCCCGTTACTGCGACTGTCCCAGCAACATCAGCCCCGTTACTGCGACTGTCCCAGCAAAATCAGTCCCATTACTGGGTCTGTCCCAGCAACATCAGTCCCGTTACTGGGACTGTCCCAGCAACATCAGCCCCGTTACTGGGACTGTCCCAGCAACATCAGCCCCTTTACTGGGACTGTCCCAGCAAAATCAGCCCCGTTACTGGGACTGTCCCAGCAACATCAGCCCCTTTACTGGGACTGTCCCAGCAACATCAGCCCCGTTACTGCGAATGTCCCAGCAACATCAGTCCCGTTACTGCGACTGTCCCAGCAACATCAGCCCCGTTACTGCGACTGTCCCAGCAACATCAGCCCCGTTACTGCGACTGTCCCAGCAACATCAGCCCCGTTACTGCGACTGTCCCAGCAACATCAGTCCCGTTACTGCGACTGTCCCAGCAACATCAGCCCCGTTACTGCGACTGTCCCAGCAACATCAGCCCCGTTACTGGGACTGTCCCAGCAACATCAGCCCCTTTACTGGGACTGTCCCAGCAACATCAGCCCCGTTACTGCGACTGTCCCAGCAACATCACTCCACTTACTGCGACTGTCCCAGCAACATCAGCCCCGTTACTGCGACTGTCCCAGCAACATCAGTCCCCTTACTGCGACAGTCCCAGCAACATCAGACCCCTTACTGCGACTGTCCCAGCAACATCAGTCCCATTACTGCGACTGTCCCAGTAACATCAGCCCCGTTACTGCGACTGTCCCGGCAACATCAACCCGTTACTGGGACTGTCCCAGTAACATCAACCCCGTTACTGCGACTGTCCCAGAAATATCAGCCCCGTTACTGCGACTGTCCCAGCAACATCAGCCCCGTTACTGCGACTGTCCCAGCAACATCAGCCCCTTTACTGGGACTGTCCCAGCAACATCAGCCCCGTTACTGCGACTGTCCCAGCAACATCAGTCCCGTTACTGCGACTGTCCCAGCAACATCAGTCCCATTACTGCGACTGTCCCAGCAACATCAGCCCCGTTACTGCGACTGTCCCAGCAACATCAGTCCCATTACTGCGACTGTCCCAGCAACATCAGTCCCATTACTGGGACTGTCCCAGTAACATCAGCCCCGTTACTGCGACTGTCCCAGCAACATCAGCCCCGTTACTGCGACTGTCCCAGCAACATCAGTCCCATTACTGGGTCTGTCCCAGCAACATCAGCCCCGTTACTGCGACTGTCCCAGCAACATCAGTCCCATTACTGCGACTGTCCCAGCAACATCAGGCCCTTTACTGGGACTGTCCCAGCAACATCAGCCCCTTTACTGGGACTGTCCCAGCAACATCAGCCCCGTTACTGCGACTGTCCCAGCAACATCAGTCCCGTTACTGCGACTGTCCCAGCAACATCAGTCCCGTTACTGCTACTGTCCCAGCAACATCAACCCCGTTACTGCGACTGTCCCAGCAACATCAGCCCCGTTACTGGGACTGTCCCAGCAACATCAGCCGCTTTACTGGGACTGTCCCAGCAACATCAGCCCCGTTACTGCGACTGTCCCAGCAACATCACTCCACTTACTGCGACTGTCCCAGCAACATCAGTCCCCTTACTGCGACTGTCCCCGCAACATCAGTCCCCTTACTGCGACTGTCCCAGCAACATAAGTCCCATTACTGCGACTGTCCCAGTAACATCAGACCCGTTACTGCGACTGTCCCGGCAACATCAACCCGTTACTGGGACTGTCCCAGTAACATCAACCCCGTTACTGCGACTGTCCCAGAAATATCAGCCCCGTTACTGCGACTGTCCCAGCAACATCAGCCCCGTTACTGCGACTGTCCCAGCAACATCAGCCCCTTTACTGGGACTGTCCCAGCAACATCAGCCCCGTTACTGCGAATGTCCCAGCAACATCAGTCCCGTTACTGCGACTGTCCCAGCAACATCAGCCCCGTTACTGCGACTGTCCCAGCAACATCAGTCCCGTTACTGCGACTGTCCCAGCAACATCAGCCCCGTTACTGCGACTGTCCCAGCAACATCAGTCCCGTTACTGCGACTGTCCCAGCAACATCAGTCCCGTTACTGGGACTGTGCCAGCAACATCAGCCCCGTTACTGGGACTGTCCCAGCAACATCAGCCCCTTTACTGGGACTGTCCCAGCAAAATCAGCCCCGTTACTGGGACTGTCCCAGCAACATCAGCCCCTTTACTGGGACTGTCCCAGCAACATCAGCCCCGTTACTGCGAATGTCCCAGCAACATCAGTCCCGTTACTGCGACTGTCCCAGCAACATCAGCCCCGTTACTGCGACTGTCCCAGCAACATCAGCCCCGTTACTGCGACTGTCCCAGCAACATCAGCCCTGTTACTGCGACTGTCCCAGCAACATCAGTCCCGTTACTGCTACTGTCCCAGCAACATCAGCCCCGTTACTGCGACTGTCCCAGCAACATCAGCCCCGTTACTGGGACTGTCCCAGCAACATCAGCCCCTTTACTGGGACTGTCCCAGCAACATCAGCCCCGTTACTGCGACTGTCCCAGCAACATCACTCCACTTACTGCGACTGTCCCAGCAACATCAGCCCCGTTACTGCGACTGTCCCAGCAACATCAGTCCCCTTACTGCGACTGTCCCAGCAACATCAGTCCCCTTACTGCGACTGTCCCAGCAACATCAGTCCCATTACTGCGACTGTCCCAGTAACATCAGCCCCGTTACTGCGACTGTCCCGGCAACATCAACCCGTTACTGGGACTGTCCCAGTAACATCAACCCCGTTACTGCGACTGTCCCAGAAATATCAGCCCCGTTACTGCGACTGTCTCAGCAACATCAGCCCCGTTACTGCGACTGTCCCAGCAACATCAGCCCCTTTACTGCGACTGTCCCAGCAACATCAGTCCCATTACTGCGACTGTCCCAGCAACATCAGTCCCATTACTGCGACTGTCCCAGCAACATCAGCCCCGTTACTGCGACTTTCCCAGCAACATCAGTCCCATTACTGCGACTGTCCCAGCAACATCAGTCCCATTACTGGGACTGTCCCAGTAACATCAGCCCCGTTACTGCGACTGTCCCAGCAACATCAGCCCCGTTACTGCGACTGTCCCAGCAACATCAGTCCCATTACTGGGTCTGTCCCAGCAACATCAGCCCCGTTACTGCGACTGTCCCAGCAACATCAGTCCCATTACTGCGACTGTCCCAGCAACATCAGCCCCTTTACTGGGACTGTCCCAGCAACATCAGCCCCTTTACTGGGACTGTCCCAGCAACATCAGCCCCGTTACTGCGACTGTCCCGGCAACATCAACCCGTTACTGGGACTGTCCCAGTAACATCAACCCCGTTACTGCGACTGTCCCAGAAATATCAGCCCCGTTACTGCGACTGTCCCAGCAACATCAGCCCCGTTACTGCGACTGTCCCAGCAACATCAGCCCCTTTACTGGGACTGTCCCAGCAACATCAGCCCCGTTACTGCGACTGTCCCAGCAACATCAGTCCCATTACTGCGACTGTCCCAGCAACATCAGCCCCGTTACTGAGACTGTCCCAGCAACATCAGTCCCATTACTGCAACTGTCCCAGCAACATCAGTCCCATTACTGGGACTGTCCCAGTAACATCAGCCCCGTTACTGCGACTGTCCCAGCAACATCAGCCCCGTTACTGCGACTGTCCCAGCAACATCAGCCCCGTTACTGCGACTGTCCCGGCAACATCAGCCCCGTTACCGGGACTGTCCCGGTAACATCAGCCCCGTTACCGGGACTGTCCAGGCAACATCAGCCCCGTTACCGGGACTGTCCCGGCAACATCAGCCCCGTTACCGGGACTGTCCCGGCAACATCAGCCCCGTTACCGGGACTGTCCCAGTAACATCAACCCCGCTACTGGGACTGTCCCAGTAACATCAACCCCGTTACTGGGACTGTCCCAGCAACATCAGCCCCGTTACTGCGACTGTCCCAGCAAAATCAGTCCCATTACTGGGTCTGTCCCAGCAACATCAGTCCCGTTACTGGGACTGTCCCAGCAACATCAGCCCCGTTACTGGGACTGTCCCAGCAACATCAGCCCCTTTACTGGGACTGTCCCAGCAAAATCAGCCCCGTTACTGGGACTGTCCCAGCAACATCAGCCCCTTTACTGGGACTGTCCCAGCAACATCAGCCCCGTTACTGCGAATGTCCCAGCAACATCAGTCCCGTTACTGCGACTGTCCCAGCAACATCAGCCCCGTTACTGCGACTGTCCCAGCAACATCAGCCCCGTTACTGCGACTGTCCCAGCAACATCAGCCCCGTTACTGCGACTGTCCCAGCAACATCAGTCCCGTTACTGCGACTGTCCCAGCAACATCAGCCCCGTTACTGCGACTGTCCCAGCAACATCAGCCCCGTTACTGGGACTGTCCCAGCAACATCAGCCCCTTTACTGGGACTGTCCCAGCAACATCAGCCCCGTTACTGCGACTGTCCCAGCAACATCACTCCACTTACTGCGACTGTCCCAGCAACATCAGCCCCGTTACTGCGACTGTCCCAGCAACATCAGTCCCCTTACTGCGACTGTCCCAGCAACATCAGTCCCCTTACTGCGACTGTCCCAGCAACATCAGTCCCATTACTGCGACTGTCCCAGTAACATCAGCCCCGTTACTGCGACTGTCCCGGCAACATCAACCCGTTACTGGGACTGTCCCAGTAACATCAACCCCGTTACTGCGACTGTCCCAGAAATATCAGCCCCGTTACTGCGACTGTCCCAGCAACATCAGCCCCGTTACTGCGACTGTCCCAGCAACATCAGCCCCTTTACTGGGACTGTCCCAGCAACATCAGCCCCGTTACTGCGACTGTCCCAGCAACATCAGTCCCATTACTGCGACTGTCCCAGCAACATCAGTCCCATTACTGCGACTGTCCCAGCAACATCAGCCCCGTTACTGCGACTGTCCCAGCAACATCAGTCCCATTACTGCGACTGTCCCAGCAACATCAGTCCCATTACTGGGACTGTCCCAGTAACATCAGCCCCGTTACTGCGACTGTCCCAGCAACATCAGCCCCGTTACTGCGACTGTCCCAGCAACATCAGTCCCATTACTGGGTCTGTCCCAGCAACATCAGCCCCGTTACTGCGACTGTCCCAGCAACATCAGTCCCATTACTGCGACTGTCCCAGCAACATCAGGCCCTTTACTGGGACTGTCCCAGCAACATCAGCCCCTTTACTGGGACTGTCCCAGCAACATCAGCCCCGTTACTGCGACTGTCCCAGCAACATCAGTCCCGTTACTGCGACTGTCCCAGCAACATCAGTCCCGTTACTGCTACTGTCCCAGCAACATCAGCCCCGTTACTGCGACTGTCCCAGCAACATCAGCCCCGTTACTGGGACTGTCCCAGCAACATCAGCCGCTTTACTGGGACTGTCCCAGCAACATCAGCCCCGTTACTGCGACTGTCCCAGCAACATCACTCCACTTACTGCGACTGTCCCAGCAACATCAGCCCCGTTACTGCGACTGTCCCAGCAACATCAGTCCCCTTACTGCGACTGTCCCAGCAACATCAGTCCCCTTACTGCGACTGTCCCAGCAACATCAGTCCCATTACTGCGACTGTCCCAGTAACATCAGCCCCGTTACTGCGACTGTCCCGGCAACATCAACCCGTTACTGGGACTGTCCCAGTAACATCAACCCCGTTACTGCGACTGTCCCAGAAATATCAGCCCCGTTACTGCGACTGTCCCAGCAACATCAGCCCCGTTACTGCGACTGTCCCAGCAACATCAGCCCCTTTACTGGGACTGTCCCAGCAACATCAGCCCCGTTACTGCGACTGTCCCAGCAACATCAGTCCCATTACTGCGACTGTCCCAGCAACATCAGTCCCATTACTGCGACTGTCACAGCAACATCAGCCCCGTTACTGCGACTGTCCCAGCAACATCAGTCCCATTACTGCGACTGTCCCAGCAACATCAGTCCCATTACTGGGACTGTCCCAGTAACATCAGCCCCGTTACTGCGACTGTCCCAGCAACATCAGCCCCGTTACTGCGACTGTCCCAGCAAAATCAGTCCCATTACTGGGTCTGTCCCAGCAACATCAGCCCCGTTACTGCGACTGTCCCAGCAACATCAGTCCCATTACTGCGACTGTCCCAGCAACATCAGGCCCTTTACTGGGACTGTCCCAGCAACATCAGCCCCTTTACTGCGACTGTCCCAGCAACATCAGCCCCGTTACTGCGACTGTCCCAGCAACATCAGTCCCATTAATGCGACTGTCCCAGCAACATCAGTCCCATTACTGCGACTGTCCCAGCAACATCAGCCCCGTTACTGGGACTGTCCCAGCAACATCAGCCCCTTTACTGGGACTGTCCCAGCAACATCAGCCCCATTACTGCGACTGTCCCAGCAACATCAGCCCCGTTACTGCGACTGTCCCAGCAACATCAGCCCCGTTACTGCGACTTTCCCAGCAACATCAGCCCCGTTACTGGGACTGTCCCAGCAACATCAGCCCCTTTACTGGGACTGTCCCAGCAACATCAGCCCCGTTACTGCGACTGTCCCAGCAACATCAGCAACGTTACTGCGACTGTCCCAGCAACATCAGCCCCGTTACTGGGACTGTCCCAGCAACATCAGCCCCTTTACTGGGACTGTCCCAGCAACATCAGCCCCGTTACTGCGACTGTCCCAGCAACATCAGCCCCGTAACTGCGACTGTCCCAGCAACATCAGTCCCGTTACTGCGACTGTCCCAGCAACATCAGTCCCATTACTGCGACTGTCCCAGTAACATCAGCCCCGTTACAGCGACTGTCCCGGCAACATCAACCCGTTACTGGGACTGTCCCAGTAACATCAGTCCCATTACTGCGACTGTCCCAGCAACATCAGTCCCATTACTGGGACTGTCCCAGTAACATCAGCCCCGTTACTGCGACTGTCCCAGCAACATCAGCCCCGTTACTGCGACTGTCCCAGCAAAATCAGTCCCATTACTGGGTCTGTCCCAGCAACATCAGCCCCATTACTGCGACTGTCCCAGCAACATCAGTCCCATTACTGCGACTGTCCCAGCAACATCAGGCCCTTTACTGGGACTGTCCCAGCAACATCAGCCCCTTTACTGGGACTGTCCCAGCAACATCAGCCCCGTTACTGCGACTGTCCCAGCAACATCAGTCCCGTTACTGCGACTGTCCCAGCAACATCAGCCCCGTTACTGCGACTGTCCCAGCAACATCAGCCCCGTTACTGGGACTGTCCCAGCAACATCAGCCCCTTTACTGGGACTGTCCCAGCAACATCAGCCCCGTTACTGCGACTGTCCCAGCAACATCACTCCACTTACTGCGACTGTCCCAGCAACATCAGCCCCGTTACTGCGACTGTCCCAGCAACATCAGTCCCCTTACTGCGACTGTCCCAGCAACATCAGTCCCCTTACTGCGACTGTCCCAGCAACATCAGTCCCATTACTGCGACTGTCCCAGTAACATCAGCCCCGTTACTGCGACTGTCCCGGCAACATCAACCCGTTACTGGGACTGTCCCAGTAACATCAACCCCGTTACTGCGACTGTCCCAGAAATATCAGCCCCGTTACTGCGACTGTCCCAGCAACATCAGCCCCGTTACTGCGACTGTCCCAGCAACATCAGCCCCTTTACTGGGACTGTCCCAGCAACATCAGCCCCGTTACTGCGACTGTCCCAGCAACATCAGCCCCGTTACTGCGACTGTCCCAGCAACATCAGTCCCATTACTGCGACTGTCCCAGCAACATCAGCCCCATTACTGCGACTGTCCCAGCAACATCAGTCCCATTACTGGGACTGTCCCAGTAACATCAGCCCCGTTACTGCGACTGTCCCAGCAAAATCAGTCCCATTACTGGGTCTGTCCCAGCAACATCAGCCCCGTTACTGCGACTGTCCCAGCAACATCAGTCCCATTACTGCGACTGTCCCAGCAACATCAGGCCCTTTACTGGGACTGTCCCAGCAACATCAGCCCCTTTACTGGGACTGTCCCAGCAACATCAGCCCCGTTACTGCGACTGTCCCAGCAACATCAGTCCCATTACTGCGACTGTCCCAGCAACATCAGCCCCGTTACTGCGACTGTCCCAGCAACATCAGCCCCGTTACTGCGACTGTCCCAGCAACATCAGTCCCATTACTGCGACTGTCCCAGCAACATCAGTCCCATTACTGCGACTGTCCCAGCAACATCAGCCCCGTTACTGGGACTGTCCCAGCAACATCAGCCCCTTTACTGGGACTGTCCCAGCAACATCAGCCCCATTACTGCGACTGTCCCAGCAACATCAGCCCCGTTACTGCGACTGTCCCAGCAACATCAGCCCCGTTACTGCGACTTTCCCAGCAACATCAGCCCCGTTACTGGGACTGTCCCAGCAACATCAGCCCCTTTACTGGGACTGTCCCAGCAACATCAGCCCCGTTACTGCGACTGTCCCAGCAACATCAGCCCCGTTACTGCGACTGTCCCAGCAACATCAGCCCCGTTACTGGGACTGTCCCAGCAACATCAGCCCCTTTACTGGGACTGTCCCAGCAACATACTCCCCGTTACTGCGACTGTCCCAGCAACATCAGCCCCGTAACTGCGACTGTCCCAGCAACATCAGTCCCGTTACTGCGACTGTCCCAGCAACATCAGTCCTATTACTGCGACTGTCCCAGTAACATCAGCCCCGTTACTGCGACTGTCCCGGCAACATCAACCCGTTACTGGGACTGTCCCAGTAACATCAACCCCGTTACTGCGACTGTCCCAGAAATATCAGCCCCGTTACTGCGACTGTCCCAGCAACATCAGCCCCGTTACTGCGACTGTCCCAGCGACATCAACCCGTTACTTGGGACTGTCCCAGTAACATCAACCCCGTTACTGCGACTGTCCCAGAAATATCAGCCCCGTTACTGCGACTGTCCCAGCAACATCAGCCCCGTTACTGCGACTGTCCCAGCAACATCAGCCCCTTTACTGGGACTGTCCCAGCAACATCAGCCCCGTTACTGCGACTGTCCCAGCAACATCAGTCCCATTACTGCGACTGTCCCAGCAACATCAGCCACGTTACTGCGACTGTCCCAGCAACATCAGTCCCTTTACTGCGACTGTCCCAGCAACATCAGTCCCATTACTGGGACTGTCCCAGTAACATCAGCCCCGTTACTGCGACTGTCCCAGCAACATCAGCCCCGTTACTGCGACTGTCCCAGCAACATCAGCCCCGTTACTGCGACTGTCCCAGCAACATCAGCCCCGTTACTGGGACTGTCCCAGTAACATCAGCCCCGTTACCGGGACTGTCCCGGCAACATCAGCCCCGTTACCGGGACTGTCCCAGCAACATCAGCCCCGTTACCGGGACTGTCCCAGCAACATCAGCCCCTTTACTGGGACTGTCCCAGCAACATCAGTCCCATTACTGCGACTGTCCCAGCAACATCAGCCCCGTTACTGCGACTGTCCCAGCAACATCAGTCCCATTACTGCGACTGTCCCAGCAACATCAGTCCCATTACTGGGACTGTCCCAGTAACATCAGCCCCGTTACTGCGACTGTCCCAGCAACATCAGCCCCGTTACTGCGACTGTCCCAGCAAAATCAGTCCCATTACTGGGTCTGTCCCAGCAACATCAGCCCCGTTACTGCGACTGTCCCAGCAACATCAGTCCCATTACTGCGACTGTCCCAGCAACATCAGCCCCTTTACTGGGACTGTCCCAGCAACATCAGCCCCTTTACTGGGACTGTCCCAGCAACATCAGCCCCGTTACTGCGACTGTCCCAGCAACATCAGTCCCATTACTGCGACTGTCCCAGCAACATCAGCCCCGTTACTGCGACTGTCCCAGCAACATCAGCCCCGTTACTGCGACTGTCCCAGCAACATCAGTCCCATTACTGCGACTGTCCCAGCAACATCAGTCCCATTACTGCGACTGTCCCAGCAACATCAGCCCCGTTACTGGGACTGTCCCAGCAACATCAGCCCCGTTACTGGGACCTTCCCAGCAACATCAGCCCCTTTACTGGGACTGTCCCAGCAACATCAGCCCCATTACTGCGACTGTCCCAGCAACATCAGCCCCGTTACTGCGACTGTCCCAGCAACATCAGCCCCGTTACTGGGACTGTCCCAGTAACATCAGCCCCGTTACCGGGACTGTCCCGGCAACATCAGCCCCGTTACCGGGACTGTCCCGGCAACATCAGCCCCGTTACCGGGACTGTCCCGGCAACATCAGCCCCGTTACCGGGACTGTCCCAGTAACATCAACCCCGCTACTGGGACTGTCCCAGCAACATCAGCCCCTTTACTGGGACTGTCCCAGCAACATCAGTCCCATTACTGCGACTGTCCCAGCAACATCAGCCCCGTTACTGCGACTGTCCCAGCAACATCAGCCCCTTTACTGGGACTGTCCCAGCAACATCAGCCCCATTACTGCGACTGTCCCAGCAACATCAGCCCCGTTACTGCGACTGTCCCAGCAACATCAGCCCCGTTACTGCGACTGTCCCAGCAACATCAGCCCCGTTACTGGGACTGTCCCAGCAACATCAGCCCCTTTACTGGGACTGTCCCAGCAACATCAGCCCCGTTACTGCGACTGTCCCAGCAACATCAGCCCCGTTACTGCGACTGTCCCAGCAACATCAGCCCCGTTACTGGGACTGTCCCAGCAACATCAGCCCCTTTACTGGGACTGTCCCAGCAACATCAGCCCCGTTACTGCGACTGTCCCAGCAACATCAGCCCCGTAACTGCGACTGTCCCAGCAACATCAGTCCCCTTACTGCGACTGTCCCAGCAACATCAGTCCCATTACTGCGACTGTCCCAGTAACATCAGCCCCGTTACTGCGACTGTCCCGGCAACATCAACCCGTTACTGGGACTGTCCCAGTAACATCAACCCCGTTACTGCGACTGTCCCAGCAACATCAGCCCCGTTACTGGGACTGTCCCAGTAACATCAGCCCCGTTACCGGGACTGTCCCGGCAACATCAGCCCCGTTACCGGGACTGTCCCGGTAACATCAGCCCCGTTACCGGGACTGTCCCGGCAACATCAGGCCTGTTACCGGGACTGTCCCGGCAACATCAGCCCCGTTACCGGGACTGTCCCGGTAACATCAACCCCGCTACTGGGACTGTCCCAGCAACATCAGTCCCATTACTGGGACTGTCCCAGTAACATCAGCCCCGTTACTGCGACTGTCCCAGCAACATCAGCCCCGTTACTGCGACTGTCCCAGCAACATCAGCCCCGTTACTGCGACTGTCCCAGCAACATCAGCCCCGTTACCGGGACTGTCCCAGTAACATCAGCCCCGTTACCGGGACTGTCCCGGCAACATCAGCCCCGTTACCGGGTCTGTCCCGGCAACATCAGCCCCGTTACCGGGACTGTCCCGGCAACATCAGCCCCGTTACCGGGACTGTCCCGGCAACATCAGCCCCGTTACCGGGACTGTCCCAGTAACATCAACCCCGCTACTGGGACTGTCCCAGCAACATCAGCCCCTTTCCTGGGACTGTCCCAGCACCATCAGCCCCGTTACTGGGACTGTCCCAGCAACATCAGCCCCTTTACTGGGACTGTCCCAGCAACATCAGCCCCGTTACTGGGACTGTCCCAGCAACATCAGCCCCTTTACTGGGACTGTCCCAGCAACATCAGCCCCGTTACTGCGACTGTCCCAGCAACATCAGCTCTTTTACTGGGACTGTCCCAGCAACATCAGCCCCTTTACTGGGACTGTCCCAGCAACATCAGCCCCGTTACTGCGACTGTCCCAGCAACATCACTCCCCTTACTGCGACTGTCCCAGCAACATCAGTCCCCTTACTGCGACTGTCCCAGCAACATCAGTCCCCTTACTGCGACTGTCCCAGCAACATCAGTCACATTACTGCGACTGTCCCAGCAACATCAGCCCCGTTACTGCGACTGTCCCAGCAACATCAACCCCGTTACTGGGACTTTCCCAGTAACATCAACCCCGATACTGCGACTGTCCCAGCAACATCAGCCCCGTTACTGCGACTGTCCCAGCAACATCAGCCCCGTTACTGCGACTGTCCCAGCAACATCAGCCCCGTTACTGCGACTGTCCCAGCAACATCAGTCCCCTTACTGCGACTGTCCCAGCAACATCAGCCCCGTTACTGCGACTGTCCCAGCAAAATCAGCCCCGTTACCGGGACTGTCCCTGCAACATCAGCCCCGTTACTGCGACTGTCCCAGCAACATCAGCCCCGTTACTGGGACTGTCCCAGCAACATCAGCCCCTTTACTGGGACTGTCCCAGCAACATCAGCCCCTTTACTGGGACTGTCCCAGCAACATCAGCCCCGTTACTGCGACTGTCCCAGCAACATCACTCCCCTTACTGCGACTGTCCCAGCAACATCAGCCCCGTTACTGCGACTGTCCCACCAACATCAGTCCCCTTACTGCGACTGTCCCAGCAACATCAGTCACATTACTGCGACTGTCCCAGCAACATCAGCCCCGTTACTGCGACTGTCCCAGCAACATCAACCCCGTTACTGGGACTGTCCCAGTAACATCAACCCCGATACTGCGACTGTCCCAGCAACATCAGCCCCGTTACTGCGACTGTCCCAGCAACATCAGCCCCGTTACTGCGACTGTCCCAGCAACATCAGCCCCGTTACTGCGACTGTCCCAGCAACATCAGCCCCGTTACTGCGACTGTCCCAGCAACATCAGTCCCATTACTGCGACTGTCCCAGCAACATCAGCCCCGTTACTGCGACTTTCCCAGCAACATCAGCCCCGTTACTGCGACTGTCCCAGCAACATCAGCCCCGTTACCGGGACTGTCCCAGCAACATCAGTCCCATTACTGGGACTGTCCCAGCAACATCAGCCCCGTTACTGCGACTGTCCCAGCAACATCAGTCCCATTACTGCGACTGTCCCAGCAACATCAGCCCCGTTACTGCGACTGTCCCAGCAACATCAGCCCCTTTACTGGGACTGTCCCAGCAACATCAGCCCCTTTACTGGGACTGTCCCAGCAACATCAGCCCCTTTACTGGGACTGTCCCAGCAACATCAGCCCCGTTACTGCGACTGTCCCAGCAACATCAGTCCCATTACTGCGACTGTCCCAGCAACATCAGTCCCATTACTGCGACTGTCCCAGCAACATCAGCCCCTTTACTGGGACTGTCCCAGCAACATCAGCCCCTTTACTGGGACTGTCCCAGCAACATCAGCCCCGTTACTGCGACTGTCCCAGCAACATCAGCCCCGTTACTGGGACTGTCCCAGCAACATCAGCCCCTTTACTGGGACTGTCCCAGCAACATCAGCCCCGTTACTGCGACTGTCCCAGCAACATCAGCCCCGTAACTGCGACTGTCCCAGCAACATCAGTCCCCTTACTGCGACTGTCCCAGCAACATCAGTCCCATTACTGCGACTGTCCCAGCAACATCAGCCCCGTTACTGCGACTGTCCCAGCAACATCAGTCCCATTACTGCGACTGTCCCAGCAACATCAGCCCCGTTACTGCGACTGTCCCAGCAACATCAGCCCCGTTACTGGGACTGTCCCAGCAACATCAGCCCCTTTACTGGGACTGTCCCAGCAACATCAGCCCCGTTACTGCGACTGTCCCAGCAACATCACTCCCCTTACTGCGACTGTCCCAGCAACATCAGCCCCGTTACTGCGACTGTCCCAGCAACATCAGTCCCCTTACTGCGACTGTCCCAGCAACATCAGTCCCCTTACTGCGACTGTCCCAGCAACATCAGTCCCATTACTGCGACTGTCCCAGTAACATCAGCCCCGTTACTGCCACTGTCCCGGCAACATCAACCCGTTACTGGGACTGTCCCAGAAATATCAGCCCCGTTACTGCTACTGTCCCAGAAATATCAGCCCCGTTACTGCGACTGTCCCAGCAACATCAGCCCCGTTACTGCGACTGTCCCAGCAACATCAGCCCCGTTACTGCGACTGTCCCAGCAACATCAGCCCCTTTACTGGGACTGTCCCAGCAACATCAGCCCCTTTACTGGGACTGTCCCAGCAACATCAGCCCCTTTACTGGGACTGTCCCAGCAACATCAGCCCCGTTACTGCGACTGTCCCAGCAACATCAGCCCCGTTACTGGGACTGTCCCAGCAACATCAGCCCCTTTACTGGGACTGTCCCAGCAACATCAGCCCCGTTACTGCGACTGTCCCAGCAACATCAGCCCCGTTACTGGGACTGTCCCAGCAACATCAGCCCCTTTACTGGGACTGTCCCAGCAACATCAGCCCCGTTACTGCGACTGTCCCAGCAACATCAGCCCCGTTACTGGGACTGTCCCAGCAACATCAGCCCCTTTACTGGGACTGTCCCAGCAACATCAGCCCCTTTACTGGGACTGTCCCAGCAACATCAGCCCCGTTACTGCGACTGTCCCAGCAACATCAGCCCCGTTACTGGGACTGTCCCAGCAACATCAGCCCCTTTACTGGGACTGTCCCAGCAACATCAGCCCCGTAACTGCGACTGTCCCAGCAACATCAGTCCCCTTACTGCGACTGTCCCAGCAACATCAGTCCCATTACTGCGACTGTCCCAGTAACATCAGCCCCGTTACTGCGACTGTCCCAGCAACATCAGCCCCTTTACTGGGACTGTCCCAGCAACATCAGCCCCGTTACTGCGACTGTCCCAGCAACATCAGTCCCATTACTGCGACTGTCCCAGCAACATCAGCCCCGTTACTGCGACTGTCCCAGCAACATCAGCCCCGTTACTGGGACTGTCCCAGCAACATCAGCCCCTTTACTGGGACTGTCCCAGCAACATCAGCCCCGTTACTGCGACTGTCCCAGCAACATCACTCCCCTTACTGCGACTGTCCCAGCAACATCAGCCCCGTTACTGCGACTGTCCCAGCAACATCAGTCCCCTTACTGCGACTGTCCCAGCAACATCAGTCCCCTTACTGCGACTGTCCCAGCAACATCAGCCCCTTTACTGGGACTGTCCCAGCAACATCAGCCCCGTTACTGCGACTGTCCCAGCAACATCAGTCCCATTACTGCGACTGTCCCAGCAACATCAGCCCCTTTACTGGGACTGTCCCAGCAACATCAGCCCCTTTACTGGGACTGTCCCAGCAACATCAGCCCCTTTACTGGGACTGTCCCAGCAACATCAGCCCCGTTACTGCGACTGTCCCAGCAACATCAGCCCCGTTACTGGGACTGTCCCAGCAACATCAGCCCCTTTACTGGGACTGTCCCAGCAACATCAGCCCCGTTACTGCGACTGTCCCAGCAACATCAGCCCCGTAACTGCGACTGTCCCAGCAACATCAGTCCCCTTACTGCGACTGTCCCAGCAACATCAGTCCCATTACTGCGACTGTCCCAGTAACATCAGCCCCGTTACTGCGACTGTCCCAGCAACATCAGTCCCATTACTGCGACTGTCCCAGCAACATCAGCCCCGTTACTGCGACTGTCCCAGCAACATCAGCCCCGTTACTGGGACTGTCCCAGCAACATCAGCCCCTTTACTGGGACTCTCCCAGCAACATCAGCCCCGTTACTGCGACTGTCCCAGCAACATCACTCCCTTTACTGCGACTGTCCCAGCAACATCAGTCCCCTTACTGCGACTGTCCCAGCAACATCAGTCACATTACTGCGACTGTCCCAGCAACATCAGCCCCGTTACTGCGACTGTCCCAGAAACATCACTCCCTTTACTGCGACTGTCCCAGCAACATCAGTCCCCTTACTGCGACTGTCCCAGCAACATCAGTCACATTACTGCGACTGTCCCAGTAACATCAGCCCCGTTACTGCGACTGTCCCAGCAACATCAGTCCCCTTACTGCGACTGTCCCAGCAACATCAGTCCCCTTACTGCGACTGTCCCAGCAACATCAGTCACATTACTGCGACTGTCCCAGCAACATCAGCCCCGTTACTGCGACTGTCCCAGCAACATCAACCCCCTTACTGCGACTGTCCCAGCAACATCAGTCACATTACTGCGACTGTCCCAGCAACATCAGTCCCCTTACTGCGACTGTCCCAGCAACATCAGTCCCCTTACTGCGACTGTCCCAGCAACATCAGCCCCTTTACTGGGACTGTCCCAGCAACATCAGCCCCGTTACTGCGACTGTCCCAGCAACATCAGTCCCATTACTGCGACTGTCCCAGCAACATCAGCCCCTTTACTGGGACTGTCCCAGCAACATCAGCCCCTTTACTGGGACTGTCCCAGCAACATCAGCCCCTTTACTGGGACTGTCCCAGCAACATCAGCCCCGTTACTGCGACTGTCCCAGCAACATCAGCCCCGTTACTGGGACTGTCCCAGCAACATCAGCCCCTTTACTGGGACTGTCCCAGCAACATCAGCCCCGTTACTGCGACTGTCCCAGCAACATCAGCCCCGTAACTGCGACTGTCCCAGCAACATCAGTCCCCTTACTGCGACTGTCCCAGCAACATCAGTCCCATTACTGCGACTGTCCCAGTAACATCAGCCCCGTTACTGCGACTGTCCCAGCAACATCAGTCCCATTACTGCGACTGTCCCAGCAACATCAGCCCCGTTTCTGCGACTGTCCCAGCAACATCAGCCCCTTTACTGGGACTGTCCCAGCAACATCAGCCCCGTTACTGGGACTGTCCCAGCAACATCAGCCCCTTTACTGGGACTCTCCCAGCAACATCAGCCCCGTTACTGCGACTGTCCCAGCAACATCACTCCCTTTACTGGGACTGTCCCAGCAACATCAGCCCCGTTACTGCGACTGTCCCAGCAACATCAGCCCCTTTACTGGGACTGTCCCAGCAACATCAGCCCCGTTACTGCGACTGTCCCAGCAACATCACTCCCCTTACTGCGACTGTCCCAGCAACATCAGCCCCGTTACTGCGACTGTCCCAGCAACATCAGTCCCCTTACTGCGACTGTCCCAGCAACATCAGTCCCCTTACTGCGACTGTCCCAGCAACATCAGCCCCTTTACTGGGACTGTCCCAGCAACATCAGCCCCGTTACTGCGACTGTCCCAGCAACATCAGTCCCATTACTGCGACTGTCCCAGCAACATCAGCCCCTTTACTGGGACTGTCCCAGCAACATCAGCCCCTTTACTGGGACTGTCCCAGCAACATCAGCCCCTTTACTGGGACTGTCCCAGCAACATCAGCCCCGTTACTGCGACTGTCCCAGCAACATCAGCCCCGTTACTGGGACTGTCCCAGCAACATCAGCCCCTTTACTGGGACTGTCCCAGCAACATCAGCCCCGTTACTGCGACTGTCCCAGCAACATCAGCCCCGTAACTGCGACTGTCCCAGCAACATCAGTCCCCTTACTGCGACTGTCCCAGCAACATCAGTCCCATTACTGCGACTGTCCCAGTAACATCAGCCCCGTTACTGCGACTGTCCCAGCAACATCAGTCCCATTACTGCGACTGTCCCAGCAACATCAGCCCCGTTACTGCGACTGTCCCAGCAACATCAGCCCCGTTACTGGGACTGTCCCAGCAACATCAGCCCCTTTACTGGGACTCTCCCAGCAACATCAGCCCCGTTACTGCGACTGTCCCAGCAACATCACTCCCTTTACTGCGACTGTCCCAGCAACATCAGTCCCCTTACTGCGACTGTCCCAGCAACATCAGTCACATTACTGCGACTGTCCCAGCAACATCAGCCCCGTTACTGCGACTGTCCCAGCAACATCACTCCCTTTACTGCGACTGTCCCAGCAACATCAGTCCCCTTACTGCGACTGTCCCAGCAACATCAGTCACATTACTGCGACTGTCCCAGTAACATCAGCCCCGTTACTGCGACTGTCCCAGCAACATCAGTCCCCTTACTGCGACTGTCCCAGCAACATCAGTCCCCTTACTGCGACTGTCCCAGCAACATCAGTCACATTACTGCGACTGTCCCAGCAACATCAGCCCCGTTACTGCGACTGTCCCAGCAACATCAACCCCCTTACTGCGACTGTCCCAGCAACATCAGTCACATTACTGCGACTGTCCCAGCAACATCAGTCCCCTTACTGCGACTGTCCCAGCAACATCAGTCCCCTTACTGCGACTGTCCCAGCAACATCAGCCCCTTTACTGGGACTGTCCCAGCAACATCAGCCCCGTTACTGCGACTGTCCCAGCAACATCAGTCCCATTACTGCGACTGTCCCAGCAACATCAGCCCCTTTACTGGGACTGTCCCAGCAACATCAGCCCCTTTACTGGGACTGTCCCAGCAACATCAGCCCCTTTACTGGGACTGTCCCAGCAACATCAGCCCCGTTACTGCGACTGTCCCAGCAACATCAGCCCCGTTACTGGGACTGTCCCAGCAACATCAGCCCCTTTACTGGGACTGTCCCAGCAACATCAGCCCCGTTACTGCGACTGTCCCAGCAACATCAGCCCCGTAACTGCGACTGTCCCAGCAACATCAGTCCCCTTACTGCGACTGTCCCAGCAACATCAGTCCCATTACTGCGACTGTCCCAGTAACATCAGCCCCGTTACTGCGACTGTCCCAGCAACATCAGTCCCATTACTGCGACTGTCCCAGCAACATCAGCCCCGTTTCTGCGACTGTCCCAGCAACATCAGCCCCTTTACTGGGACTGTCCCAGCAACATCAGCCCCGTTACTGGGACTGTCCCAGCAACATCAGCCCCTTTACTGGGACTCTCCCAGCAACATCAGCCCCGTTACTGCGACTGTCCCAGCAACATCACTCCCTTTACTGGGACTGTCCCAGCAACATCAGCCCCGTTACTGCGACTGTCCCAGCAACATCAGCCCCGTTACTGGGACTGTCCCAGCAACATCAGCCCCTTTACTGGGACTGTCCCAGCAACATCAGCCCCGTTACTGCGACTGTCCCAGCAACATCAGCCCCGTAACTGCGACTGTCCCAGCAACATTAGTCACATTACTGCGACTGTCCCAGCAACATCAGCCCCTTTACTGGGACTCTCCCAGCAACATCAGCCCCGTTACTGCGACTGTCCCAGCAACATCACTCCCTTTACTGCGACTGTCCCAGCAACATCAGCCCCGTTACTGCGACTGTCCCAGCAACATCAGTCCCCTTACTGCGACTGTCCCAGCAACATCAGTCCCCTTACTGCGACTGTCCCAGCAACATCAGTCACATTACTGCGACTGTCCCAGCAACATCAGCCCCGTTACTGCGACTGTCCCAGCAACATCAACCCCCTTACTGCGACTGTCCCAGCAACATCAGTCACATTACTGCGACTGTCCCAGCAACATCAGTCCCATTACTGCGACTGTCCCAGCAACATCAGCCCCGTTACTGCGACTGTCCCAGCAACATCAGCCCCGTTACTGCGACTGTCCCAGCAACATCAGCCCCGTTACTGCGACTGTCCCAGCAACATCAGCCCCGTTACTGCGACTGTCCCAGCAACATCAGCCCCGTTACTGCGACTGTCCCAGCAACATCAGCCCCGTTACTGCGACTGTCCCAGCAACATCAGCCCCGTTACTGCGACTGTCCCAGCAACATCAGCCCCGTTACTGCGACTGTCCCAGCAACATCAGCCCCGTTACTGCGACTGTCCCAGCAACATCAGCCCCGTTACTGCGACTGTCCCAGCAACATCAGCCCCGTTACTGCGACTGTCCCAGCAACATCAGCCCCGTTACCGGGACTGTCCCTGCAACATCAACCCCGTTACTGCGACTGTCCCAGCAACATCAGCCCCGTTACTGGGACTGTCCCAGCAACATCAGCCCCTTTACTGGGACTGTCCCAGCAACATCAGCCCCGTTACTGCGACTGTCCCAGCAACATCACTCCCCTTACTGCGACTGTCCCAGCAACATCAGCCCCGTTACTGCGACTGTCCCACCAACATCAGTCCCCTTACTGCGACTGTCCCAGCAACATCAGTCACATTACTGCGACTGTCCCAGCAACATCAGCCCCGTTACTGCGACTGTCCCAGCAACATCAACCCCGTTACTGGGACTGTCCCAGTAACATCAACCCCGATACTGCGACTGTCCCAGCAACATCAGCCCCGTTACTGCGACTGTCCCAGCAACATCAGCCCCGTTACTGCGACTGTCCCAGCAACATCAGCCCCGTTACTGCGACTGTCCCAGCAACATCAGCCCGTTACTGCGACTGTCCCAGCAACATCAGTCCCATTACTGGGACTGTCCCAGCAACATCAGCCCCGTTACTGCGACTGTCCCAGCAACATCAGCCCCGTTACTGCGACTTTCCCAGCAACATCAGCCCCGTTACTGCGACTGTCCCAGCAACATCAGCCCCGTTACCGGGACTGTCCCTGCAACATCAGCCCCGTTACTGCGACTGTCCCAGCAAAATCAGTCCCATTACTGGGTCTGTCCCAGCAACATCAGTCCCGTTACTGCGACTGTCCCAGCAACATCAGTCCCATTACTGCGACTGTCCCAGCAACATCAGCCCCGTTACTGGGACTGTCCCAGCAACATCAGCCCCTTTACTGGGACTGTCCCAGCAACATCAGCCCCGTTACTGCGACTGTCCCAGCAACATCAGTCCCATTACTGCGACTGTCCCAGCAACATCAGCCCCGTTACTGCGACTGTCCCAGCAACATCAGCCCCTTTACTGGGACTGTCCCAGCAACATCAGCCCCTTTACTGGGACTGTCCCAGCAACATCAGCCCCTTTACTGGGACTGTCCCAGCAACATCAGCCCCGTTACTGCGACTGTCCCAGCAACATCAGTCCCATTACTGCGACTGTCCCAGCAACATCAGTCCCATTACTGCGACTGTCCCAGCAACATCAGCCCCTTTACTGGGACTGTCCCAGCAACATCAGCCCCTTTACTGGGACTGTCCCAGCAACATCAGCCCCGTTACTGCTACTGTCCCAGCAACATCAGCCCCGTTACTGGGACTGTCCCAGCAACATCAGTCCCTTTACTGGGACTGTCCCAGCAACATCAGCCCCGTTACTGCGACTGTCCCAGCAACATCAGCCCCGTAACTGCGACTGTCCCAGCAACATCAGTCCCATTACTGCGACTGTCCCAGCAACATCAGCCCCGTTACTGCGACTGTCCCAGCAACATCAGCCCCTTTACTGGGACTGTCCCAGCAACATCAGCCCCGTTACTGCGACTGTCCCAGCAACATCAGTCCCATTACTGCGACTGTCCCAGCAACATCAGCCCCGTTACTGCGACTGTCCCAGCAACATCAGCCCCGTTACTGGGACTGTCCCAGCAACATCAGCCCCTTTACTGGGACTGTCCCAGCAACATCAGCCCCGTTACTGCGACTGTCCCAGCAACATCACTCCCCTTACTGCGACTGTCCCAGCAACATCAGCCCCGTTACTGCGACTGTCCCAGCAACATCAGTCCCCTTACTGCGACTGTCCCAGCAACATCAGTCCCCTTACTGCGACTGTCCCAGCAACATCAGTCCCATTACTGCGACTGTCCCAGTAACATCAGCCCCGTTACTGCCACTGTCCCGGCAACATCAACCCGTTACTGGGACTGTCCCAGAAATATCAGCCCCGTTACTGCGACTGTCCCAGCAACATCAGCCCCTTTACTGGGACTGTCCCAGCAACATCAGCCCCGTTACTGCGACTGTCCCAGCAACATCACTCCCCTTACTGCAACTGTCCCAGCAACATCAGCCCCGTTACTGCGACTGTCCCAGCAACATCAGTCCCCTTACTGCGACTGTCCCAGCAACATCAGTCCCCTTACTGCGACTGTCCCAGCAACATCAGTCCCATTACTGCGACTGTCCCAGTAACATCAGCCCCGTTACTGCCACTGTCCCGGCAACATCAACCCCGTTACTGCGACTGTCCCAGAAATATCAGCCCCGTTACTGCGACTGTCCCAGCAACATCAGCCCCGTTACTGCGACTGTCCCAGCAACATCAGCCCCGTTACTGCGACTGTCCCAGCAACATCAGCCCCTTTACTGGGACTGTCCCAGCAACATCAGCCCCTTTACTGGGACTGTCCCAGCAACATCAGCCCCTTTACTGGGACTGTCCCAGCAACATCAGCCCCGTTACTGCGACTGTCCCAGCAACATCAGCCCCGTTACTGGGACTGTCCCAGCAACATCAGCCCCTTTACTGGGACTGTCCCAGCAACATCAGCCCCGTTACTGCGACTGTCCCAGCAACATCAGCCCCGTTACTGGGACTGCCCCAGCAACATCAGCCCCTTTACTGGGACTGTCCCAGCAACATCAGCCCCGTTACTGCGACTGTCCCAGCAACATCAGCCCCGTAACTGCGACTGTCCCAGCAACATCAGTCCCCTTACTGCGACTGTCCCAGCAACATCAGTCCCATTACTGCGACTGTCCCAGTAACATCAGCCCCGTTACTGCGACTGTCCCAGCAACATCAGCCCCTTTACTGGGACTGTCCCAGCAACATCAGCCCCGTTACTGCGACTGTCCCAGCAACATCAGTCCCATTACTGCGACTGTCCCAGCAACATCAGCCCCGTTACTGCGACTGTCCCAGCAACATCAGCCCCGTTACTGGGACTGTCCCAGCAACATCAGCCCCTTTACTGGGACTGTCCCAGCAACATCAGCCCCGTTACTGCGACTGTCCCAGCAACATCAGCCCCGTTACTGCGACTGTCCCAGCAACATCACTCCCCTTACTGCGACTGTCCCAGCAACATCAGCCCCGTTACTGCGACTGTCCCAGCAACATCAGTCCCCTTACTGCGACTGTCCCAGCAACATCAGCCCCTTTACTGGGACTGTCCCAGCAACATCAGCCCCGTTACTGCGACTGTCCCAGCAACATCAGTCCCATTACTGCGACTGTCCCAGCAACATCAGCCCCTTTACTGGGACTGTCCCAGCAACATCAGCCCCTTTACTGGGACTGTCCCAGCAACATCAGCCCCGTTACTGCGACTGTCCCAGCAACATCAGCCCCGTTACTGCGACTGTCCCAGCAACATCAGCCCCGTTACTGGGACTGTCCCAGCAACATCAGCCCCTTTACTGGGACTGTCCCAGCAACATCAGCCCCGTTACTGCGACTGTCCCAGCAACATCAGCCCCGTAACTGCGACTGTCCCAGCAACATCAGTCCCCTTACTGCGACTGTCCCAGCAACATCAGTCCCATTACTGCGACTGTCCCAGTAACATCAGCCCCGTTACTGCGACTGTCCCAGCAACATCAGTCCCATTACTGCGACTGTCCCAGCAACATCAGCCCCGTTACTGCGACTGTCCCAGCAACATCAGCCCCGTTACTGGGACTGTCCCAGCAACATCAGCCCCTTTACTGGGACTCTCCCAGCAACATCAGCCCCGTTACTGCGACTGTCCCAGCAACATCACTCCCTTTACTGCGACTGTCCCAGCAACATCAGTCCCCTTACTGCGACTGTCCCAGCAACATCAGTCCCCTTACTGCGACTGTCCCAGCAACATCAGTCACATTACTGCGACTGTCCCAGCAACATCAGCCCCGTTACTGCGACTGTCCCAGCAACATCAGTCCCCTTACTGCGACTGTCCCAGCAACATCAGTCACATTACTGCGACTGTCCCAGCAACATCAGTCCCCTTACTGCGACTGTCCCAGCAACATCAGTCACATTACTGCGACTGTCCCAGCAACATCAGCCCCGTTACTGCGACTGTCCCAGCAACATCAGTCCCCTTACTGCGACTGTCCCAGCAACATCAGTCACATTACTGCGACTGTCCCAGCAACATCAGTCCCCTTACTGCGACTGTCCCAGCAACATCAGTCCCCTTACTGCGACTGTCCCAGCAACATCAGCCCCTTTACTGGGACTGTCCCAGCAACATCAGCCCCGTTACTGCGACTGTCCCAGCAACATCAGTCCCATTACTGCGACTGTCCCAGCAACATCAGCCCCTTTACTGGGACTGTCCCAGCAACATCAGCCCCTTTACTGGGACTGTCCCAGCAACATCAGCCCCTTTACTGGGACTGTCCCAGCAACATCAGCCCCGTTACTGCGACTGTCCCAGCAACATCAGCCCCGTTACTGGGACTGTCCCAGCAACATCAGCCCCTTTACTGGGACTGTCCCAGCAACATCAGCCCCGTTACTGCGACTGTCCCAGCAACATCAGCCCCGTAACTGCGACTGTCCCAGCAACATCAGTCCCCTTACTGCGACTGTCCCAGCAACATCAGTCCCATTACTGCGACTGTCCCAGCAACATCACTCCCTTTACTGCGACTGTCCCAGCAACATCAGTCCCATTACTGCGACTGTCCCAGCAACATCAGCCCCGTTACTGCGACTGTCCCAGCAACATCACTCCCCTTACTGCGACTGTCCCAGCAACATCAGCCCCGTTACTGGGACTGTCCCAGCAACATCAGCCCCGTTACTGCGACTGTCCCAGCAACATCAACCCCGTTACTGGGACTGTCCCAGTAACATCAACCCCGATACTGCGACTTTCCCAGCAACATCAGCCCCGTTACTGCGACTGTCCCAGCAACATCAGCCCCGTTACTGCGACTGTCCCAGCAACATCAGCCCCGTTACTGCGACTGTCCCAGCAACATCAGCCCCGTTACTGCGACTGTCCCAGCAACATCAGTCCCCTTACTGCGACTGTCCCAGCAACATCAGCCCCGTTACTGCGACTGTCCCAGCAACATCAGCCCCGTTACTGCGACTGTCCCAGCAACATCAGTCCCATTACTGCGACTGTCCCAGCAACATCAGCCCTGTTACTGGGACTGTCCCAGCAACATCAGCCCCGTTACTGCGACTGTCCCAGCAACATCAGCCCCGTTACCGGGACAGTCCCTGCAACATCAGCCCCGTTACTGCGACTGTCCCAGCAAAATCAATCCCATTACTGGGTCTTTCCCTGCAACATCAGCCCCTTTACTGGGACTGTCCCAGCAACATCAGCCCCGTTACTGCGACTGTCCCAGCAACATCAGCCCCGTTACTGGGACTGTCCCAGCAACATCAGCCCCTTTACTGGGACTGTCCCAGCAACATCAGCCCCTTTACTGGGACTGTCCCAGCAACATCAGCCCCGTTACTGCGACTGTCCCAGCAACATCAGCCCCGTTACTGGGACTGCCCCAGCAACATCAGCCCCTTTACTGGGACTGTCCCAGCAACATCAGCCCCGTTACTGCGACTGTCCCAGCAACATCAGCCCCGTAACTGCGACTGTCCCAGCAACATCAGTCCCCTTACTGCGACTGTCCCAGCAACATCAGCCCCGTTACTGCGACTGTCCCAGTAACATCAGCCCCGTTACTGCGACTGTCCCAGCAACATCAGCCCCTTTACTGGGACTGTCCCAGCAACATCAGCCCCGTTACTGCGACTGTCCCAGCAACATCAGTCCCGTTACTGCGACTGTCCCAGCAACATCAGCCCCGTTACTGCGACTGTCCCAGCAACATCAGCCCCGTTACTGGGACTGTCCCAGCAACATCAGCCCCTTTACTGGGACTGTCCCAGCAACATCAGCCCCGTTACTGCGACTGTCCCAGCAACATCACTCCCCTTACTGCGACTGTCCCAGCAACATCAGCCCCGTTACTGCGACTGTCCCAGCAACATCAGTCCCCTTACTGCGACTGTCCCAGCAACATCAGTCCCCTTACTGCGACTGTCCCAGCAACATCAGCCCCTTTACTGGGACTGTCCCAGCAACATCAGCCCCGTTACTGCGACTGTCCCAGCAACATCAGTCCCATTACTGCGACTGTCCCAGCAACATCAGCCCCTTTACTGGGACTGTCCCAGCAACATCAGCCCCTTTATTGGGACTGTCCCAGCAACATCAGCCCCTTTACTGGGACTGTCCCAGCAACATCAGCCCCGTAACTGCGACTGTCCCAGCAACATCAGTCCCATTACTGCGACTGTCCCAGTAACATCAGCCCCGTTACTGCGACTGTCCCAGCAACATCAGTCCCATTACTGCGACTGTCCCAGCAACATCAGCCCCGTTACTGCGACTGTCCCAGCAACATCAGCCCCGTTACTGGGACTGTCCCAGCAACATCAGCCCCTTTACTGGGACTCTCCCAGCAACATCAGCCCCGTTACTGCGACTTTCCCAGCAACATCACTCCCTTTACTGCGACTGTCCCAGCAACATCAGTCCCCTTACTGCGACTGTCCCAGCAACATCAGTCACATTACTGCGACTGTCCCAGCAACATCAGCCCCGTTACTGCGACTGTCCCAGCAACATCAACCCCCTTACTGCGACTGTCCCAGCAACATCAGTCACATTACTGCGACTGTCCCAGCAACATCAGTCCCCTTACTGCGACTGTCCCAGCAACATCAGTCCCCTTACTGCGACTGTCCCAGCAACATCAGCCCCTTTACTGGGACTGTCCCAGCAACATCAGCCCCGTTACTGCGACTGTCCCAGCAACATCAGTCCCATTACTGCGACTGTCCCAGCAACATCAGCCCCTTTACTGGGACTGTCCCAGCAACATCAGCCCCTTTACTGGGACTGTCCCAGCAACATCAGCCCCTTTACTGGGACTGTCCCAGCAACATCAGCCCCGTTACTGCGACTGTCCCAGCAACATCAGCCCCGTAACTGCGACTGTCCCAGCAACATCAGTCCCCTTACTGCGACTGTCCCAGCAACATCAGTCCCATTACTGCGACTGTCCCAGCAACATCACTCCCTTTACTGCGACTGTCCCAGCAACATCAGCCCCGTTACTGCGACTGTCCCAGCAACATCACTCCCCTTACTGCGACTGTCCCAGCAACATCAGTCCCCTTACTGCGACTGTCCCAGCAACATCAGTCACATTACTGCGACTGTCCCAGCAACATCAGCCCCGTTACTGCGACTGTCCCAGCAACATCAACCCCCTTACTGCGACTGTCCCAGCAACATCAGTCACATTACTGCGACTGTCCCAGCAACATCAGCCCCGTTACTGCGACTGTCCCAGCAACATCACTCCCCTTACTGCGACTGTCCCAGCAACATCAGCCCCGTTACTGGGACTGTCCCAGCAACATCAGTCCCCTTACTGCGACTGTCCCAGCAACATCAGTCACATTACTGCGACTGTCCCAGCAACATCAGCCCCGTTACTGCGACTGTCCCAGCAACATCAACCCCGTTACTGGGACTGTCCCAGTAACATCAACCCCGATACTGCGACTTTCCCAGCAACATCAGCCCCGTTACTGCGACTGTCCCAGCAACATCAGCCCCGTTACTGCGACTGTCCCAGCAACATCAGCCCCGTTACTGCGACTGTCCCAGCAACATCAGCCCCGTTACTGCGACTGTCCCAGCAACATCAGCCCTGTTACTGGGACTGTCCCAGCAACATCAGCCCCGTTACTGCGACTGTCCCAGCAACATCAGCCCCGTTACCGGGACTGTCCCTGCAACATCAGCCCCGTTACTGCGACTGTCCCAGCAAAATCAATCCCATTACTGGGTCTTTCCCAGCAACATCAGTCCCGTTACTGCGACTGTCCCAGCAACATCAGTCCCATTACTGCTACTGTCCCAGCAACATCAGCCCCGTTACTGGGACTGTCCCTGCAACATCAGCCCCTTTACTGGGACTGTCCCAGCAACATCAGCCCCGTTACTGCGACTGTCCCAGCAACATCAGTCCCATTACTGCGACTGTCCCAGCAACATCAGCCCCGTTACGGCGACTGTCCCAGCAACATCAGTCCCATTACTGCGACTGTCCCAGCAACATCAGCCCCGTTACTGGGACTGTCCCAGCAACATCAGCCCCTTTACTGGGACTGTACCAGCAACATCAGCCCCGTTACTGCGACTGTCCCAGCAACATCAGCCCCGTTACTGCGACTGTCCCAGCAACATCAGCCCCTTTACCGGGACTGTCCCAGCAACATCAGGCCCGTTACTGGGACTGTCCCAGTAACATCAACCCCGTTACTGCGATTGCCCCGGCAACATCAACCCCGTTACTGGGACTGTCCCAGTAACATCAACCCCGTTACTGCGACTGTCCCAGCAACATCAGCCCCGTTACTGCGACTGTCCCAGCAACATCAGTCCCATTACTGGGACTGTCCCAGCAACATCAGCCCCGTTACTGCGACTGTCCCAGCAACATCAGTCCCATTACTGGGACTGTCCCAGCAACATCAGCCCCGTTACTGCGACTGTCCCAGCAACATCAGCCCCATTACTGCGACTGTCCCAGCAACATCAGTCCCATTACTGCGACTGTCCCAGTAACATCAGCCCCGTTACTGGGACTGTCCCAGTAACATCAACCCCGTTACTGCGACTGTCCCGGCAACATCAACCCCGTTACCGGGACTGTCCCAGTAACATCAGCCCCGTTACTGCGACTGTCCCAGCAACATCAACCCCGTTACTGCGACTGTCCCAGCAACATCAGTCCCATTACTGCGACTGTCCCAGCAACATCAGCCCTGTTACTGGGACTGTCCCAGCAACATCAGCCCCTTTACTGGGACTGTCCCAGCAACATCAGCCCTGTTACTGCGACTGTCCCAGCAACATCAGTCCCATTACTGCGACTGTCCCAGCAACATCAGCCCCGTTACTGCGACTGTCCCAGCAACATCAGCCCCGTTACTGCGACTGTCCCAGCAACATCAGTCCCATTACTGCGACTGTCCCAGTAACATCAGCCCCATTACTGCGACTGTCCCAGCAACATCAGCCCCGTTACTGGGACTGTCCCAGCAACATCAGCCCCGTTACTGCGACTGTCCCAGCAACATCACTCCCCTTACTGCGACTGTCCCAGCAACATCAGCCCCGTTACTGCGACTGTCCCAGCAACATCAGTCCCCTTACTGCGACTGTCCCAGCAACATCAGTCACATTACTGCGACTGTCCCAGCAACATCAGCCCCGTTACTGCGACTGTCCCAGCAACATCAACCCCGTTACTGGGACTGTCCCAGCAACATCAGCGCCGATACTGCGACTGTCCCAGCAACATCAGCCCCGTTACTGCGACTATCCCAGCAACATCAGCCCCGTTACTGCGACTGTCCCAGCAACATCAGCCCCGTTACAGGGACTGTCCCAGCAACAGCAGCCCCGTTACTGCGACTGTCCCAGCAACATCAGTCCCATTACTGCGACTGTCCCAGCAACATCAGCCCCGTTACTGCGACTGTCCAGGCAACATCAGCCCCGTTACCGGGACTGTCCCTGCAACATCAGCCCCGTTACTGCGACTGTCCCAGCAACATCAGCCCCGTTACTGGGACTGTCCCAGCAACATCAGCCCCTTTACTGGGACTGTCCCAGCAACATCAGCCCCGTTACTGCGACTGTCCCAGCAACATCAGTCCCATTACTGCGACTGTCCCAGCAACATCAGCCCCGTTACGGCGACTGTCCCAGCAACATCAGTCCCATTACTGCGACTGTCCCAGCAACATCAGCCCCGTTACTGGGACTGTCCCAGCAACATCAGCCCCTTTACTGGGACTGTCCCAGCAACATCAGCCCCATTACTGCGACTGTCCCAGTAACATCAGCCCCGTTACTGCGACTGTCCCAGCAACATCAGCCCCGTTACTGGGACTGTCCCAGCAACATCAGCCCCTTTACTGGGACTGTACCAGCAACATCAGCCCCGTTACTGCGACTGTCCCAGCAACATCAGCCCCGTTACTGCGACTGTCCCAGCAACATCAGCCCCGTTACTGGGACTGTCCCTGCAACATCAGCCCCGTTACTGCGACTGTCCCGGCAACATCAACCCCGTTACCGGGACTGTCCCAGTAACATCAGCCCCGTTACTGCGACTGTCCCAGCAACATCAACCCCGTTACTGCGACTGTCCCAGCAACATCACTCCCATTACTGCGACTGTCCCAGCAACATCAGCCCTGTTACTGGGACTGTCCCAGCAACATCAGCCCCTTTACTGGGACTGTCCCAGCAACATCAGCCCTGTTACTGCGACTGTCCCAGCAACATCAGTCCCATTACTGCGACTGTCCCAGCAACATCAGCCCCGTTACTGCGACTGTCCCAGCAACATCAGCCCCGTTACTGCGACTGTCCCAGCAACATCAGTCCCATTACTGGGACTGTCCCAGTAACATCAGCCCCATTACTGCGACTGTCCCAGCAACATCAGCCCCGTTACTGGGACTGTCCCAGCAACATCAGCCCCGTTACTGCGACTGTCCCAGCAACATCACTCCCCTTACTGCGACTGTCCCAGCAACATCAGCCCCGTTACTGCGACTGTCCCAGCAACATCAGTCCCCTTACTGCGACTGTCCCAGCAACATCAGTCACATTACTGCGACTGTCCCAGCAACATCAGCCCCGTTACTGCGACTGTCCCAGCAACATCAACCCCGTTACTGGGACTGTCCCAGCAACATCAGCGCCGATACTGCGACTGTCCCAGCAACATCAGCCCCGTTACTGCGACTGTCCCAGCAACATCAGCCCCGTTACTGCGACTGTCCCAGCAACATCAGCCCCGTTACAGGGTCTGTCCCAGCAACAGCAGCCCCGTTACTGCGACTGTCCCAGCAACATCAGTCCCATTACTGCGACTGTCCCAGCAACATCAGCCCCGTTACTGCGACTGTCCAGGCAACATCAGCCCCGTTACCGGGACTGTCCCTGCAACATCAGCCCCGTTACTGCGACTTTCCCAGCAACATCAGCCCCGTTACTGGGACTGTCCCAGCAACATCAGCCCCTTTACTGGGACTGTCCCAGCAACATCAGCCCCGTTACTGCGACTGTCCCAGCAACTTCACTCCCCTTACTGCGACTGTCCCAGCAACATCAGCCCAGTTACTGCGACTGTCCCAGCAACATCAGTCCCCTTACTGCGACTGTCCCAGCAACATCAGTCACATTACTGCGACTGTCCCTGCAACATCAGCCCCGTTACTGCGACTGTCCCAGCAACATCAACCCCGTTACTGGGACTGTCCCCCTAACATCAACCCCGATACTGCGACTGTCACAGCAACATCAGCCCCGTTACTGCGACTGTCCCAGCAACATCAGCCCCGTTACTGCGACTGTCCCAGCAACATCAGTCCCATTACTGGGACTGTCCCAGCAACATCAGTCCCATTACTGCGACTGTCCCAGCAACATCAGCCCCTTTACTGGGACTGTCCCAGCAACATCAGCCCCGTTACTGCGACTGTCCCAGCAACATCAGTCCCATTACTGCGACTGTCCCAGCAACATCAGCCCCGTTACTGCGACTGTCCCAGCAACATCAGCCCCGTTACTGCGACTGTCCCAGCAACATCAGTCCCATTACTGCGACTGTCCCAGCAACATCAGCCCCTTTACTGGGACTGTCCCAGCAACATCAGTCCCGGTACTGCGACTGTCCCAGTAACATCAGTCCCATTTCTGCGACTGTCCCAGCAACATCAGCCCGGTTACTGCGACTGTCCCAGCAACATCAGCCCCGTTACTGCGACTGTCCCAGCAACATCAGTCCCATTACTGCGACTGTCCCAGCAACATCTGCCCCGTTACTGGGACTGTCCGAGCAACATCAGCCCCTTTACTGGGACTGTCCCAGCAACATCAGCCCCGTTACTGCGACTGTCCCAGCAACATCAGTCCCGTTACTGCGACTGTCCCAGCAACATCAGCCCCGTTACAGGGACTGTCCCAGCAACAGCAGCCCCGTTACCGGGACTGTCCCGGCAACATCAGCCCCGTTACTGGGACTGTCCCAGTAACATCAACCCCGTTACTGGGACTGTCCCAGCAACATCAGCCCCGTTACTGCGACTGTCCCAGCAACATCAGTCCCATTACTGCGACTGTCCCAGCAACATCAGCCCCGTTACTGCGACTGTCCCAGCAACATCAGCCCCGTTACTGCGACTGTCCCAGCAACATCAGTCCCGTTACTGCGACTGTCCCAGCCACATCAGCCCCGTTACTGGGACTGTCCCAGCAACAGCAGCCCCGTTACCGGGACTGTCCCGGCAACATCAGTCCCATTACTGCGACTGTCCCAGCAACATCAGCCCCGTTACTGCGACTGTCCAGGTAAAATCAGCCCCGTTACCGGGACTGTCCCTGCAACATCAGCCCCGTTACTGCGACTTTCCCAGCAACATCAGCCCCGTTACTGGGACTGTCCCAGCAACATCAGCCCCTTTACTGGGACTGTCCCAGCAACATCAGCCCCGTTACTGCGACTGTCCCAGCAACATCAGTCCCATTACTGGGACTGTCCCAGCAACATCAGCCCCGTTACTGCGACTGTCCCAGCAACATCAGTCCCATTACTGGGACTGTCCCAGCAACATCAGCCCCGTTACTGCGACTGTCCCAGCAACATCAGCCCCATTACTGCGACTGTCCCAGCAACATCAGTCCCATTACTGCGACTGTCCCAGTAACATCAGCCCCGTTACTGGGACTGTCCCAGTAACATCAACCCCGTTACTGCGACTGTCCCGGCAACATCAACCCCGTTACTGGGACTGTCCCAGCAACATCAGCCCCGTTACTGCGACTGTCCCAGCAACATCAACCCCGTTACTGCGACTGTCCCAGCAACATCAGTCCCATTACTGCGACTGTCCCAGCAACATCAGCCCTGTTACTGGGACTGTCCCAGCAACATCAGCCCCTTTACTGGGACTGTCCCAGCAACATCAGCCCTGTTACTGCGACTGTCCCAGCAACATCAGTCCCATTACTGCGACTGTCCAGGCAACATCAGCCCCGTTACTGCGACTGTCCCAGCAACATCAGCCCCGTTACTGCGACTGTCCCAGCAACATCAGTCCCATTACTGCGACTGTCCCAGTAACATCAGCCCCATTACTGCGACTGTCCCAGCAACATCAGCCCCGTTACTGGGACTGTCCCAGCAACATCAGGCCCGTTACTGCGACTGTCCCAGCAACATCACTCCCCTTACTGCGACTGTCCCAGCAACATCAGCCCCGTTACTGCGACTGTCCCAGCAACATCAGTCCCCTTTCTGCGACTGTCCCAGCAACATCAGTCACATTACTGCGACTGTCCCAGCAACATCAGCCCCGTTACTGCGACTGTCCCAGCAACATCAACCCCGTTACCGGGACTGTCCCAGTAACATCAACCCCGATACTGCGACTGTCCCAGCAACATCAGCCCCGTTACTGCGACTGTCCCAGCAACATCAGCCCCGTTACTGCGACTGTCCAGGCAACATCAGCCCCTTTACTGGGACTGTCCCAGCAACATCAGTCCCATTACTGCGACTGTCCCAGCAACATCAGCCCCGTTACGGCGACTGTCCCAGCAACATCATTCCCGTTACTGCGACTGTCCCAGCAACATCAGTCCCATTACTGCGACTGTCCCAGCAACATCAGCCCCGTTACTGGGACTGTCCCAGCAACATCAGCCCCTTTACTGGGACTGTCCCAGCAACATCAGCCCCGTTACTGCGACTGTCCCAGCAACATCAGTCCCATTACTGCGACTGTCCCAGCAACATCAGCCCCGTTACTGCGACTGTCGCAGCAACATCAGTCCCATTACTGCGACTGTCCCAGCAACATCAGCCCCGTTACTGGGACTGTCCCAGCAACATCAGCCCCTTTACTGGGACTGTCCCAGCAACATCAGCCCCATTACTGCGACTGTCCCAGTAACATCAGCCCCGTTACTGCGACTGTCCCAGCAACATCAGCCCCGTTACTGGGACTGTCCCAGCAACATCAGCCCCTTTACTGGGACTGTACCAGCAACATCAGCCCCGTTACTGCGACTGTCCCAGCAACATCAGCCCTGTTACTGCGACTGTCCCAGCAACATCAGCCCCGTTACCGGGACTGTCCCTGCAACATCTGCCCCGTTACTGGGACTGTCCCAGTAACATCAACCCCGTTACTGCGATTGCCCCGGCAACATCAACCCCTTTACTGGGACTGTCCCAGCAACATCAGCCCCGTTACTGCGACTGTCCCAGCAACATCAGTCCCGTTACTGCGACTGTCCCAGCAACATCAGCCCCGTTACAGGGACTGTCCCAGTAACAGCAGCCCCGTTACCGGGACTGTCCCGGCAACATCAGCCCCGTTACTGGGACTGTCCCAGTAACATCAACCCCGTTACTGGGACTGTCCCAGCAACATCAGCCCTGTTACTGCGACTGTCCCAGCAACATCAGTCCCATTACTGCGACTGTCCCATCAACATCAGCCCCGTTACTGCGACTGTCCCAGCAACATCAGCCCCGTTACTGCGACTGTCCCAGCAACATCAGTCCCGTTAGTGCGACTGTCCCAGCAACATCAGCCCCGTTACTGGGACTGTCCCAGCAACAGCAGCCCCGTTACCGGGACTGTCCCGGCAACATCAGCCCCGTTACTGCGACTGTCCGAGCAACATCAACCCCGTTACTGCGACTGTCCCAGCAACATCAGCCCCGTTACTGCGACTGTCCCAGCAACATCAGCCCTGTTACTGGGACTGTCCCAGCAACATCAGCCCTGTTACTGGGACTGTCCCAGCAACATCAGCCCCTTTACTAGGACTGTCCCAGCAACATCAGCCCTGTTACTGCGACTGTCCCAGCAACATCAGTCCCATTACTGCGACTGTCCCAGCAACATCAGCCCCGTTACTGCGACTGTCCCAGCAACATCAGCCCCATTACTGCGACTGTCCCAGCAACATCAGTCCCATTACTGCGACTGTCCCAGTAACATCAGCCCCGCTACTGGGACTGTCCCAGTGACATCAACCCCGTTACTGCGACTGTCCCGGCAACATCAACCCCGTTACTGGGACTGTCCCAGTAACATCAGCCCCGTTACTGCGACTGTCCCAGCAACATCAACCCCGTTACTGCGACTGTCCCAGCAACATCAGCCCCGTTACTGCGACTGTCCCAGCAACATCAGTCCCATTACTGCGACTGTCCCAGCAACATCAGCCCTGTTACTGGTACTGTCCCAGCAACATCAGACCCTTTACTGGGACTGTCCCAGCAACATCAGCCCTTTTACTGCGACTGTCCCAGCAACATCAGTCCCATTACTGCGACTGTCCCAGCAACATCAGCCCCGTTACTGCGACTGTCCCAGCAACATCAGCCCCGTTACTGCGACTGTCCCAGCAACATCAGTCCCATTACTCGGACTGTCCCAGAAAACATCAGCCCCGTTACTGGGACTGTCCCAGTAACATCAACCCCGTTACTGCGACTGTCCCGGCAACATCAACCCCGTTACTGGTACTGTCCCAGTAACATCAGCCCCGTTACTGCGACTGTCCCAGCAACATCAGCCCCGTTACTGGGACTGTCCCAGCAACATCAACCCCTTTACTGGGACTGTCCCAGCAACATCTGCCCCGTTACTGCGACTGTCCCAGCAACATCAGTCCCGTTACTGCGACTGTCCCAGCAACATCAGCCCAGTTACTGCGACTGTCCCAGCAACATCAGCCCCGTTACTGCGACTGTCCCAGCAACATCAGTCCCATTACTGCGACTGTCCCAGCAACATCAGCCCCGTTACTGGGACTGTCCCAGCAACATCAGCCCCGTTACTGCGACTGTCCCAGCAAAATCAGTCCCATTACTGGGTCTGTCCCAGCAACATCAGTCCCGTTACTGCGACTGTCCCAGCAACATCAGTCCCATTACTGCGACTGTCCCAGCAACATCAGCCCCGTTACTGGGACTGTCCCAGCAACATCAGCCCCTTTACTGGGACTGTCCCAGAAACATCAGCCCCGTTACTGCGACTGTCCCAGCAACATCAGTCCCATTACTGCGACTGTCCCAGCAACATCAGCCCCGTTACTGCGACTGTCCCAGCAACATCAGTCCCATTACTGCGACTGTCCCAGCAACATCAGCCCCGTTACTGGGACTGTCCCAGCAACATCAGCCCCTTTACTGGGACTGTCCCAGCAACATCAGCCCCATTACTGCGACTGTCCCAGTAACATCAGCCCCATTACTGCGACTGTCCCAGCAACATCAGCCCCGTTACTGGGACTGTCCCAGCAACATCAGCCCCTTTACTGGGACTGTACCAGCAACATCAGCCCCGTTACTGCGACTGTCCCAGCAACATCAGCCCTGTTACTGCGACTGTCCCAGCAACATCAGCCCCGTTACCGGGACTGTCCCTGCAACATCAGCCCCGTTACTGGGACTGTCCCAGTAACATCAACCCCGTTACTGCGATTGCCCCGGCAACATCAACCCCGTTACTGGGACTGTCCCAGTAACATCAACCCCGTTACTGCGACTGTCCCAGCATCAGCCCCGTTACTGCCACTGTCCCAGCAACATCAGTCCCATTACTGGGACTGTCCCAGCAACATCAGCCCCGTTACTGCAACTGTCCCAGCAACATCAGTCCCATTACTGGGACTGTCCCAGCAACATCAGCCCCGTTACTGCGACTGTCCCAGCAACATCAGTCCCATTACTGCGACTGTCCCAGCAACATCAGCCCTGTTACTGGGACTCTCCCAGCAACATCAGCCCCTTTACTGGGACTGTCCCAGCAACATCAGCCCTGTTACTGCGACTGTCCCAGCAACATCAGTCCCATTACTGCGACTGTCCAGGCAACATCAGCCCCGTTACTGCGACTGTCCCAGCAACATCAGCCCCGTTACTGCGACTGTCCCAGCAACATCAGTCCCATTACTGCGACTGTCCCAGTAACATCAGCCCCATTACTGCGACTGTCCCAGCAACATCAGCCCCGTTACTGGGACTGTCCCAGCAACATCAGGCCCGTTACTGCGACTGTCCCAGCAACATCACTCCCCTTACTGCGACTGTCCCAGCAACATCAGCCCCGTTACTGCGACTGTCCCAGCAACATCAGTCCCCTTACTGCGACTGTCCCAGCAACATCAGTCACATTACTGCGACTGTCCCAGCAACATCAGCCCCGTTACTGCGACTGTCCCAGCAACATCAACCCCGTTACCGGGACTGTCCCAGTAACATCAACCCCGATACTGCGACTGTCCCAGCAACATCAGCCCCGTTACTGCGACTGTCCCAGCAACATCAGCCCCGTTACTGCGACTGTCCCAGCAACATCAGCCCCGTTACAGGGACTGTCCCAGCAACAGCAGCCCCGTTACTGCGACTGTCCCAGCAACATCAGTCCCATTACTGCGACTGTCCCAGCAACATCAGCCCCGTTACTGCGACTGTCCAGGCAACATCAGCCCCGTTACCGGGACTGTCCCTGCAACATCAGCCCCGTTACTGCGACTTTCCCAGCAACATCAGCCCCGTTACTGGGACTGTCCCAGCAACATCAGCCCCTTTACTGGGACTGTCCCAGCAACATCAGCCCCGTTACTGCGACTGTCCCAGCAACATCACTCCCCTTACTGCGACTGTCCCAGCAACATCAGCCCCGTTACTGCGACTGTCCCAGCAACATCAGTCCCCTTACTGCGACTGTCCCAGCAACATCAGTCACATTACTGCGACTGTCCCAGCAACATCAGCCCCGTTACTGCGACTGTCCCAGCAACATCAACCCCGTTACTGGGACTGTCCCAGTAACATCAACCACGATACTGCGACTGTCCCAGCAACATCAGCCCCGTTACTGCGACTGTCCCAGCAACATCAGTCCCATTACTGCGACTGTCCCAGCAACATCAGCCCCGTTACTGCGACTGTCCCAGCAACATCAGCCCCGTTACTGCGACTGTCCCAGCAACATCAGCCCCGTTACCGGGACTGTCCCTGCAACATCAGCCCCGTTACTGCGACTGTCCCAGCAAAATCAGTCCCATTACTGGGTCTGTCCCAGCAACATCAGTCCCGTTACTGCGACTGTCCCAGCAACATCAGTCCCATTACTGCGACTGTCCCAGCAACATCAACCCCGTTACTGGGACTGTCCCAGTAACATCAACCCCGATACTGCGACTGTCCCAGCAACATCAGCCCCGTTACTGCGACTGTCCCAGCAACATCAGTCCCATTACTGGGACTGTCCCAGCAACATCAGCCCCGTTACTGGGACTGTCCCAGCAACATCAGCCCCTTTACTGGGACTGTCCCAGCAACATCAGCCCCGTTACTGCGACTGTCCCAGCAACATCAGTCCCATTACTGCGACTGTCCCAGCAACATCAGCCCCGTTACGGCGACTGTCCCAGCAACATCAGTCCCATTACTGCGACTGTCCCAGCAACATCAGCCCCGTTACTGGGACTGTCCCAGCGACATCAGCCCCTTTACTGGGACTGTCCCAGCAACATCAGCCCCATTACTGCGACTGTCCCAGTAACATCAGCCCCGTTACTGCGACTGTCCCAGCAACATCAGCCCCGTTACTGGGACTGTCCCAGCAACATTCGCCCCTTTACTGGGACTGTACCAGCAACATCAGCCCCGTTACTGCGACTGTCCCAGCAACATCAGCCCCGTTACTGCGACTGTCCCAGCAACATCAGCCCCGTTACCGGGACTGTCCCTGCAACATCAGCCCCGTTACTGGGACTGTCCCAGTAACATCAACACCGTTACTGCGATTGCCCCGGCAACATCAACCCCGTTACTGGGACTGTCCCAGTAACATCAACCCCGTTACTGCGACTGTCCCAGCAACATCAGCCCCGTTACTGCGACTGTCCCAGCAACATCAGTCCCATTACTGGGACTGTCCCAGCAACATCAGCCCCGTTACTGCGACTGTCCCAGCAACATCAGTCCCATTACTGGGACTGTCCCAGCAACATCAGTCCCATTACTGCGACTGTCCCAGCAACATCAGCCCCTTTACTGGGACTGTCCCAGCAACATCAGCCCCGTTACTGCGACTGTCCCAGCAACATCAGTCCCATTACTGCGACTGTCCCAGCAACATCAGCCCCGTTACTGCGACTGTCCCAGCAACATCAGCCCCGTTACTGCGACTGTCCCAGCAACATCAGTCCCATTACTGCGACTGTCCCAGCAACATCAGCCCCTTTACTGGGACTGTCCCAGCAACATCAGTCCCGGTACTGCGACTGTCCCAGTAACATCAGTCCCATTACTGCGACTGTCCCAGCAACATCAGCCCGGTTACTGCGACTGTCCCAGCAACATCAGCCCCGTTACTGTTACTGTCCCAGCAACATCAGTCCCATTACTGCGACTGTCCCAGCAACATCAGCCCCGTTACTGGGACTGTCCGAGCAACATCAGCCCCTTTACTGGGACTGTCCCAGCAACATCAGCCCCGTTACTGCGACTGTCCCAGCAACATCAGTCCCGTTACTGCGACTGTCCCAGCAACATCAGCCCCGTTACAGGGACTGTCCCAGCAACAGCAGCCCCGTTACCGGGACTGTCCCGGCAACATCAGCCCCGTTACTGGGACTGTCCCAGTAACATCAACCCCGTTACTGGGACTGTCCCAGCAACATCAGCCCTGTTACTGCGACTGTCCCAGCAACATCAGTCCCCGTTACTGCGACTGTCCCAGCAACATCAGCCCCGTTACTGCGACTGTCCCAGCAACATCAGCCCCGTTACTGCGACTGTCCCAGCAACATCAGTCCCGTTACTGCGACTGTCCCAGCAACATCAGCCCCGTTACTGGGACTGTCCCAGCAACAGCAGCCCCGTTACCGGGACTGTCCCGGCAACGTCAGCCCCGTTACTGGGACTGTCCCAGTAACATCAACCCCGTTACTGCGACTGTCCCAGCAACATCAGCCCCGTTACTGCGATTGTCCCAGCAACATCAGTCCCATTACTGCGACTGTCCCAGCAACATCAGCCCTGTTACTGGGACTGTCCCAGCAACATCAGCCCCTTTACTGGGACTGTCCCAGCAACATCAGCCCTGTTACTGCGACTGTCCCAGCAACATCAGTCCCATTACTGCGACTGTCCCAGCAACATCAGCCCCGTTACTGCGACTGTCCCAGCAACATCAGCCCCATTACTGCGACTGTCCCAGCAACATCAGTCCCATTACTGCGACTGTCCCAGTAACATCAGCCCCGTTACTGGGACTGTCCCAGTAACATCAACCCCGTTACTGCGACTGTCCCGGCAACATCAACCCCGTTACTGGGACTGTCCCAGTAACATCAGCCCCGTTACTGCGACTGTCCCAGCAACATCAACCCCGTTACTGCGACTGTCCCAGCAACATCAGTCCCATTACTGCGACTGTCCCAGCAACATCAGCCCTGTTACTGGGACTGTCCCAGCAACATCAGCCCCTTTACTGGGACTGTCCCAGCAACATCAGCCCTGTTACTGCGACTGTCCCAGCAACATCAGTCCCATTACTGCGACTGTCCCAGCAACATCAGCCCCGTTACTGCGACTGTCCCAGCAACATCAGCCCCGTTACTGCGACTGTCCCAGCAACATCAGTCCCATTACTGCGACTGTCCCAGTAACATCAGCCCCATTACTGCGACTGTCCCAGCAACATCAGCCCCGTTACTGGGACTGTCCGAGCAACATCAGCCCCTTTACTGGGACTGTCCCGGCAACATCAGTCCCGTTACTGGGACTATCCCAGTAACATCAACCCCGTTACTGGGACTGTCCCAGCAACATCAGCCCTGTTACTGCGACTGTCCCAGCAACATCAGTCCCATTACTGCGACTGTCCCATCAACATCAGCCCCGTTACTGCGACTGTCCCAGCAACATCAGCCCCGTTACTGCGACTGTCCCAGCAACATCAGTCCCGTTACTGCGACTGTCCAAGCAACATCAGCCCCGTTACTGGGACTGTCCCAGCAACAGCAGCCCCGTTACCGGGACTGTCCCGGCAACATCAGCCCCGTTACTGCGACTGTCCCAGCAACATCAACCCCGTTACTGCGACTGTCCCAGCAACATCAGCCCCGTTACTGCGACTGTCCCAGCAACATCAGCCCCGTTACTGGGACTGTCCCAGCAACATCAGCCCCTTTACTAGGACTGTCCCAGCAACATCAGCCCTGTTACTGCGACTGTCCCAGCAACATCAGTCCCATTACTGCGACTGTCCCAGCAACATCAGCCCCGTTACTGCGACTGTCACAGCAACATCAGCCCCATTACTGCGACTGTCCCAGCAACATCAGTCCCATTACTGCGACTGTCCCAGTAACATCAGCCCCGTTACTGGGACTGTCCCAGTGACATCAACCCCGTTACTGCGACTGTCCCGGCAACATCAACCCCGTTACTGGGACTGTCCCAGTAACATCAGCCCCGTTACTGCGACTGTCCCAGCAACATCAACCCCGTTACTGCGACTGTCCCAGCAACATCAGCCCCGTTACTGCGACTGTCCCAGCAACATCAGTCCCATTACTGCGACTGTCCCAGCAACATCAGCCCTGTTACTGGGACTGTCCCAGCAACATCAGCCCCTTTACTGGGACTGTCCCAGCAACATCAGCCCTGTTACTGCGACTGTCCCAGCAACATCAGTCCCATTACTGCGACTGTCCCAGCAACATCAGCCCCGTTACTGCGACTGTCCCAGCAACATCAGCCCCGTTACTGCGACTGTCCCAGCAACATCAGTCCCATTACTGCGACTGTCCCAGAAAACATCAGCCCCGTTACTGGGACTGTCCCAGTAACATCAACCTCGTTACTGCGACTGTCCCGGCAACATCAACCCCGTTACTGGTACTGTCCCAGTAACATCAGCCCCGTTACTGCGACTGTCCCAGCAACATCAGCCCCGTTACTGGGACTGTCCCAGCAACATCAACCCCTTTACTGGGACTGTCCCAGCAACATCAGCCCCGTTACTGCGACTGTCCCAGCAAAATCAGTCCCGTTACTGCGACTGTCCCAGCAACATCAGCCCAGTTACTGCGACTGTCCCAGTAACATCAGCCCCGTTACTGGGACTGTCCCAGCAACATCAGCCCCTTTACTGGGACTGTCCCAGCAACATCAGCCCCGTTACTGGGACTGTCCCAGTAACATCAGCCCCGTTACTGCGACTGTCCCGGCAACGTCAACCCCGTTACTGGGACTGTCCCAGTAACATCAACCCCGTTACTGCGACTGTCCCAGCAACATCAGCCCCGTTACTGCGACCTTCCCAGCAACATCAGTCCCATTACTGGGACTGTCCCAGCAACATCAGCCCCGTTACTGCGACTGTCCCAGCAACATCAGTCCCATTACTGGGACTGTCCCAGCAACATCAGTCCCATTACTGCGACTGTCCCAGCAACATCAGCCCCTTTACTGGGACTGTCCCAGCAACATCAGCCCCGTTACTGCGACTGTCCCAGCAACATCAGTCCCATTACTGCGACTGTCCCAGCAACATCAGCCCCGTTACTGCGACTGTCCTAGCAACATCAGCCCCGTTACTGCGACTGTCCCAGTAACATCAACCCCGTTACTGGGACTGTCCCAGCAACATCAGCCCTGTTACTGCGACTGTCCCAGCAACATCAGTCCCATTACTGCGACTGTCCCAGCAACATCAGCCCCGTTACTGCGACTGTCCCAGCAACATCAGCCCCATTCCTGCGACTGTCCCAGCAACATCAGTCCCGTTACTGCGACTGTCCCAGCAACATCAACCCCGTTACTGGGACTGTCCCAGCAACAGCTGCCCCGTTTCCGGGACTGTCCCGGCAACATCAGCCCCGTTACCGGGACTGTCCCAGTAACATCAACCCCGTTACTGCGACTGTCCCAGCAACATCAGCCCCGTTACTGCGACTGTCCCAGCAACATCAGCCCCGTTACTGGGACTGTCCCAGCAACATCAGCCCCTTTACTGGGACTGTCCCAGCAACATCAGTCCCATTACTGCGACTGTCCCAGTAACATCAGCCCCGTTACTGGGACTGTCCCAGTAACATCAACCCCGTTACTGCGACTGTCCCGGCAACATCAACCCCGTTACTGGGACTGTCCCAGTAACATCAGCCCCGTTACTGCGACTGTCCCAGCAACATCAACCCCGTTACTGCGACTGTCCCAGCAACATCAGCCCCGTTACTGCGACTGTCCCAGCAACATCAGTCCCATTACTGCGACTGTCCCAGCAACATCAGTCCCATTACTGCGACTGTCCCAGCAACATCAGCCCCGTTACTGCGACTGTCCCAGCAACATCAGCCCCGTTACTGCGACTGTCCCAGCAACATCAGTCCCATTACTGCGACTGTCCCAGAAAACATCAGCCCCGTTACTGGGACTGTCCCAGTAACATCAACCCCGTTACTGCGACTGTCCCGGCAACATCAACCCCGTTACTGGTACTGTCCCAGTAACATCAGCCCCGTTACTGCGACTGTCCCAGCAACATCAGCCCCGTTACTGGGACTGTCCCAGCAACATCAACCCCTTTACTGGGACTGTCCCAGCAACATCAGCCCCGTTACTGCGACTGTCCCAGCAACATCAGTCCCGTTACTGCGACTGTCCCAGCAACATCAGCCCAGTTACTGCGACTGTCCCAGTAACATCAGCCCCGTTACTGGGACTGTCCCAGCAACATCAGCCCCTTTACTGGGACTGTCCCAGCAACATCAGCCCCGTTACTGGGACTGTCCCAGTAACATCAGCCCCGTTACTGCGACTGTCCCGGCAACGTCAACCCCGTTACTGGGACTGTCCCAGTAACATCAACCCCGTTACTGCGACTGTCCCAGCAACATCAGCCCCGTTACTGCGACTGTCCCAGCAACATCAGTCCCATTACTGGGACTGTCCCAGCAACATCAGCCCCGTTACTGCGACTGTCCCAGCAACATCAGTCCCATTACTGGGACTGTCCCAGCAACATCAGTCCCATTACTGCGACTGTCCCAGCAACATCAGCCCCTTTACTGGGACTGTCCCAGCAACATCAGCCCCGTTACTGCGACTGTCCCAGCAACATCAGTCCCATTACTGCGACTGTCCCAGCAACATCAGCCCCGTTACTGCGACTGTCCCAGCAACATCAGCCCCGTTACTGCGACTGTCCCAGCAACATCAGCCCCGTTACTGCGACTGTCCCAGCAACATCAGTCCCATTACTGCGACTGTCCCAGCAACATCAGCCCCTTTACTAGGACTGTTCCAGCAACATCAGTCCCGGTACTGCGACTGTCCCAGCAACATCAGTCCCATTACTGCGACTGTCCCAGCAACATCAGCCCCGTTACTGCGACTGTCCCAGCAACATCAGCCCCATTACTGCGACTGTCCCAGCAACATCAGTCCCGTTACTGCGACTGTCCCAGCAACATCAGTCCCATTACTGCGACTGTCCCAGCAACATCAGCCCCGTTACTGGGACTGTCCCAGCAACATCAGCCCCTTTACTGGGACTGTCCCAGCAACATCAGCCCCGTTACTGCGACTGTCCCAGCAACATCAGTCCCGTTACTGCGACTGTCCCAGCAACATCAGCCCCGTTACTGGGACTGTCCCAGCAACAGCAGTCCCGTTACCGGGACTGTCCCGGCAACATCAGCCCCGTTACTGGGACTGTCCCAGTAACATCAACCCCGTTACTTCGACTTTCCGGGCAACATCAGCCCCGTTACTGCGACTGTCCCAGCAACATCAGTCCCATTACTGCGACTGTCCCAGCAACATCAGCCCCGTTACTGCGACTGTCCCAGCAACATCAGCCCCGTTACTGCGACTGTCCCAGCAACATCAGTCCCGTTACTGCGACTGTCCCAGCAACATCAGTCCCATTAATGCGACTGTCCCAGCAACATCAGCCCCGTTACTGGGACTGTCCCAGCAACATCAGCCCCTTTACTGGGACTGTCCCAGCAACATCAGCGCCGTTACTGCGACTGTCCCAGCAACATCAGTCCCGTTACTGCGACTGTCCCAGCAACATCAGCCCCGTTACTGGGACTGTCCCAGCAACAGCAGCCCCGTTACTGGGACTGTCCCAGTAACATCAACCCCGTTACTGGGACTGTCCCAGCAACATCAGCCCTGTTACTGCGACTGTCCCAGCAACATCAGTCCCATTACTGCGACTGTCCCAGCAACATCAGCCCCGTTACTGCGACTGTCCCAGCAACATCAGCCCCGTTACTGCGACTGTCCCAGCAACATCAGTCCCGTTACTGCGACTGTCCCAGCAACATCAGCCCCGTTACTGGGACTGTCCCAGCAACAGCAGCCCCGTTACCGGGACTGTCCCGGCAACATCAGCCCCGTTACCGGGACTGTCCCAGTAACATCAACCCCGTTACTGCGACTGTCCCAGCAACATCAGCCCCGTTACTGCGACTGTCCCAGCAACATCAGCCCTGTTACTGGGACTGTCCCAGCAACATCAGCCCCTTTACTGGGACTGTCCCAGCAACATCAGTCCCATTACTGCGACTGTCCCAGTAACATCAACCCCGTTACTGCGACTGTCCCGGCAACATCAACCCCGTTACTGGGACTGTCCCAGTAACATCAGCCCCGTTACTGCGACTGTCCCAGCAACATCAACCCCGTTACTGCGACTGTCCCAGCAACATCAGTCCCATTACTGCGACTGTCCCAGCAACATCAGCCCTGTTACTGGGACTGTCCCAGCAACATCAGCCCCTTTACTGGGACTGTCCCAGCAACATCAGCCCTGTTACTGCGACTTTCCCAGCAACATCAGTCCCATTACTGCGACTGTCCCAGCAACATCAGCCCCGTTACTGCGACTGTCCCAGCAACATCAGCCCCGTTACTGCGACTGTCCCAGCAACATCAGTCCCATTACTGCGACTGTCCCAGTAACATCAGCCCCGTTACTGCGACTGTCCCGGCAACATCAACCCCGTTACTGGGACTGTCCCAGTAACATCAGCCCCGTTACTGCGACTGTCCCAGCAACATCAGCCCCGTTACTGCGACTGTCCCAGCAACATCAGTCCCATTACTGGGACTGTCCCAGCAACATCAGCCCCGTTACTGCGACTGTCCCAGCAACATCAGTCCCATTACTGGGACTGTCCCAGCAACATCAGTCCCATTACTGCGACTGTCCCAGCAACATCAGCCCCTTTACTGGGACTGTCCCAGCAACATCAGCCCCGTTGCTGCAACTGTCCCAGCAACATCAGTCCCATTACTGCGACTGTCCCAGCAACATCAGCCCCGTTACTGCGACTGTCCCAGCAACATCAGCCCCGTTACTGCGACTGTCCCAGCAACATCAGTCCCATTACTGCGACTGTCCCAGCAACATCAGCCCCTTTACTGGGACTGTTCCAGCAACATCAGTCCCGGTACTGCGACTGTCCCAGCAACATCAGTCCCATTCCTGCGACTGTCCCAGCAACATCAGCCCCGTTACTGCGACTGTCCCAGCAACATCAGCCCCATTACTGCGACTGTCCCAGCAACATCAGTCCCGTTAGTGCGACTGTCCCAGCAACATCAGTCCCATTACTGCGACTGTCCCAGCAACATCAGCCCCGTTACTGGGACTGTCCCAGCAACATCAGCCCCTTTACTGGGACTGTCCCAGCAACATCAGCGCCGTTACTGCGACTGTCCCAGCAACATCAGTCCCGTTACTGCGACTGTCCCAGCAACATCAGCCCCGTTACTGGGACTGTCCCAGCAACAGCAGCCCCGTTACCGGGACTGTCCCGGCAACATCAGCCCCGTTACTGGGACTGTCCCAGTAACATCAACCCCGTTACTTCGACTTTCCCGGCAACAGCAGCCCCGTTACTGCGACTGTCCCAGCAACATCAGTCCCATTACTGCGACTGTCCCAGTAACATCAGCCCCGTTACTGCGACTGTCCCGGCAACATCAACCCCGTTACTGGGACTGTCCCAGCAACATCAGCCCCGTTACTGCGACTGTCCCAGCAACATCAGCCCCGTTACTGCGACTGTCCCAGCAACATCAGTCCCATTACTGGGACTGTCCCAGCAACATCAGCCCCGTTACTGCGACTGTCCCAGCAACATCAGTCCCATTACTGGGACTGTCCCAGCAACATCAGTCCCATTACTGCGACTGTCCCAGCAACATCAGCCCCTTTACTGGGACTGTCCCAGCAACATCAGCCCCGTTACTGCAACTGTCCCAGCAACATCAGTCCCATTACTGCGACTGTCCCAGCAACATCAGCCCCGTTACTGCGACTGTCCCAGCAACATCAGCCCCGTTACTGCGACTGTCCCAGCAACATTAGTCCCATTACTGCGACTGTCCCAGCAACATCAGCCCCTTTACTGGGACTGTTCCAGCAACATCAGTCCCGGTACTGCGACTGTCCCAGCAACATCAGTCCCATTCCTGCGACTGTCCCAGCAACATCAGCCCCATTACTGCGACTGTCCCAGCAACATCAGTCCCGTTAGTGCGACTGTCCCAGCAACATCAGTCCCATTACTGCGACTGTCCCAGCAACATCAGCCCCGTTACTGGGACTGTCCCAGCAACATCAGCCCCTTTACTGGGACTGTCCCAGCAACATCAGCGCCGTTACTGCGACTGTCCCAGCAACATCAGTCCCGTTACTGCGACTGTCCCAGCAACATCAGCCCCGTTACTGGGACTGTCCCAGCAACAGCAGCCCCGTTACCGGGACTGTCCCGGCAACATCAGCCCCGTTACTGGGACTGTCCCAGTAACATCAACCCCGTTACTTCGACTTTCCCGGCAACATCAGCCCCGTTACTGCGACTGTCCCAGCAACATCAGTCCCATTACTGCGACTGTCCCAGCAACATCAGCCCTGTTACTGGGACTGTCCCAGCAACATCAGCCCCTTTACTGGGACTGTCCCAGCAACATCAGCCCTGTTACTGCGACTGTCCCAGCAACATCAGTCCCATTACTGCGACTGTCCCAGCAACATCAGCCCCGTTACTGCCACTGTCCCAGCAACATCAGCCCCGTTACTGCGACTGTCCCAGCAACATCAGTCCCATTACTGGGACTGTCCCAGTAACATCAGCACCGTTACTGGGACTGTCCCAGTAACATCAACCCCGTTACTGCGACTGTCCCAGCAACATCAACCCCGTTACTGGGACTGTCCCAGCAACATCAACCCCTTTACTGGGACTGTCCCAGCAACATCAGCCCCGTTACTGGGACTGTCCCAGTAACATCAACCCCGTTACTGCGACTGTCCCAGCAACATCAGCCCCGTTACTGCGACTGTCCCAGTAACATCAGTCCCATTACTGCGACTGTCCCAGCAAAATCAGCCCTGTTACTGGGACTGTCCCAGCAACATCAGCCCCTTTACTGGGACTGTCCCAGCAACATCAGCCCTGTTACTGCGACTGTCCAGGCAACATCAGTCCCATTACTGCGACTGTCCCAGCAACATCAGCCCCGTTACTGCGACTGTCCCAGCAACATCAGCCCAGTTACTGCGACTGTCCCAGCAAAATCAGTCCCATTACTGCGACTGTCCCAGTAACATCAGCCCCGTTACTGGGACTGTCCCAGTAACATCAACCCCGTTACTGCGACTGTCCCGGCAACATCAACCCCGTTACTGGGACTGTCCCAGTAACATCAGCCCCGTTACTGTGACTGTCCCAGCAACATCAGCCCCGTTACTGGGACTGTCCCAGCAACATCAACCCCTTTACTGGGACTGTCCCAGCAACATCAGCCCCGTTACTGCGACTGTCCCAGCAACATCAGTCCCGTTACTGCGACTGTCCCAGCAACATCAGCCCAGTTACTGCGACTGTCCCAGTAACATCAGCCCCGTTACTGGGACTGTCCCAGCAACATCAGCCCCTTTACTGGGACTGTCCCAGCAACATCAGCCCTGTTACTGCGACTGTCCCAGCAACATCAGCCCCGTTACTGCGACTGTCCCAGCAACATCAGCCCCGTAACCGGGACTGTCCCTGCAACATCAGCCCCGTTACTGGGACTGTCCCAGTAACATCAGCCCCGTTACTGGGACTGTCCCAGTAACATCAGCCCCGTTACTGCGACTGTCCCGGTAACATTAACCCCGTTACTGGGACTGTCCCAGTAACATCAACCCCATTACTGCGACTGTCCCAGCAACATCAGTCCCATTACTGGGACTGTCCCAGCAACATCAGCCCCGTTACTGCGACTGTCCCAGCAACATCAGTCCCATTACTGCGACTGTCCCAGCAACATCAGCCCCGTTACTGGGACTGTCCCAGCAACATCAGCCCCTTTACTGGGACTGTCCCAGCAACTTCCGCCCCGTTACTGCGACTGTCCCAGCAACATCAGTCCCATTACTGCGACTGTCCCAGCAACATCAGCCCCGTTACTGCGACTGTCCAAGCAATATCAGCCCCGTTACTGCGACTGTCCCAGCAACATCAGTCCCATTACTGCGACTGTCCCAGCAACATCAGTCACATTACTGCGACTGTCCCAGCAACATCAGCCCCGTTACTGGGACTGTCCCAGCAACATCAGCCCCTTTACTGGGACTGTCCCAGCAACATCAGCCCCGTTACTGCGACTGTCCCAGCAACATCAGTCCCATTACTGCGACTGTCCCAGCAACATCAGCCCCGTTACTGCGACTGTCCCAGCAACATCAGCCCCGTTACCGGGACTGTCCCGGCAACATCAGCCCCGTTACTGGGACTGTCCCAGTAACATCAGCCCCGTTACTGCGACTGTCCCGGCAACATCAACCCCTTTACTGGGACTGCCCCAGTAACATCAACCCCGTTACTGCGACTGTCCCGGCAACATCAAACCCGTTACTAGGACTGTCCCAGTAACATCAGCCCCGTTACTGGGACTGTCCCAGCAACATCAGCCCCTTTACTGGGACTGTCCCAGCAACATCAGCCCCGTTACTGCGACTGTCCCAGCAACATCAGCCCCGTTACTGAGACTGACCCAGCAACATCAGCCCCGTTACCGGGACTGTCCCTGCAACATCAGCCCCGTTACTGGGACTGTCCCAGTAACATCAACCCCGTTACTGGGACTGTCCCAGTAACATCAACCCCGTTACTGCGACTGTCCCAGCAACATCAGCCCCGTTACAGCGACTGTCCCAGCAACATCAGTCCCATTACTGGGACTGTCCCAGCAACATCAGCCCCGTTACTGCGACTGTCCCAGCAACATCAGTCCCATTACTGGGACTGTCCCAGCAACATCAGTCCCATTACTGCGACTGTCCCAGCAACATCAGCCCCTTTACTGGGACTGTCCCAGCAACATCAGCCCCGTTACTGCGACTGTCCCAGCAACATCAGTCCCATTACTGCGACTGTCCCAGCAACATCAGCCCCGTTACTGCGACTGTCCCAGCAACATCAGCCCCATTACTGCGACTGTCCCAGCCACATCAGTCCCATTACTGCGACTGTCCCAGCAACATCAGCCCCTTTACTGGGACTGTCCCAGCAACATCAGTCCCGGTACTGCGACTGTCCCAGCAACATCAGACCCATTACTGCGACTGTCCCAGCAACATCAGCCCCGTTACTGCGACTGTCCCAGCAACATCAGTCCCGTTACTGCTACTGTCCCAGCAATATCAGTCCCATTACTGCGACTGTCCCAGCAACATCAGCCCCGTTACTGGGACTGTCCCAGCAACATCAGCCCAGTTACTGGGACTGTCCCAGTAACATCAGCCCCGTTACTGCGACTGTCCCAGCAACATCAGCCCCGTTACTGGGACTGTCCCTGCAACATCAACCCCTTTACTGGGACTGTCCCAGCAACATCAGCCCCGTTACTGCGACTGTCCCAGCAACATCAGTCCCGTTACTGCGACTGTCCCAGCAACATCAGCCCAGTTACTGCGACTGTCCCAGTAACATCAGCCCCGTTACTGGGACTGTCCCAGCAACATCAGCCCCTTTACTGGGACTGTCCCAGCAACATCAGCCCCGTTACTGCGACTGTCCCAGCAACATCAGCCCCGTTATTGCGACTGTCCCAGCAACATCAGCCCCGTTACCGGGACTGTCCCTGAAACATCAGCCCCGTTACTGTGACTGTCCCAGTAACATCAGCCCCGTTACTGCGACTGTCCCGGCAACATTAACCCCGTTACTGGGACTGTCCCAGTAACATCAACCCCGTTACTGCGACTTTCCCGGCAACATCAACCCCGTTACTGGGACTGTCCCAGCAACATCAACCCCGTTACTGCGACTGTCCCAGCAACATCAGCCCCGTTACTGCGACTGTCCCAGTAACATCAGCCCCGTTACTGCGACTGTCCCAGTAACATCAACCCCGTTACTGCGACTGTCCCGGCAACATCAACCCCGTTACTGGGACTGTCCCAGTAACATCAGCCCCGTTACTGCGACTGTCCCAGCAACATCAACCCCGTTACTGCGACTGTCCCAGCAACATCAGCCCCGTTACTGCGACTGTCCCAGCAACATCAGTCCCATTACTGCGACTGTCCCAGCAACATCAGCCCTGTTACTGGGACTGTCCCAGCAACATCAGCCCCGTTACTGGGACTGTCCCAGCAACATCAGCCCTGTTACTGCGACTGTCCCAGCAACATCAGTCCCATTACTGCGACTGTCCCAGCAACATCAGCCCCGTTACTGCGACTGTCCCAGCAACATCAGCCCCGTTACTGCGACTGTCCCAGCAACATCAGTCCCATTACTGCGACTGTCCCAGTAACATCAGCCCCGTTACTGCGACTGTCCCGGCAACATCAACCCCGTTACTGGGACTGTCCCAGTAACATCAACCCCGTTACTGCGACTGTCCCAGCAACATCAGCCCCGTTACTGCGACTGTCCCAGCAACATCAGTCCCATTACTGGGACTGTCCCAGCAACATCAGCCCCGTTACTGCGACTGTCCCAGCAACATCAGTCCCATTACTGGGACTGTCCCAGCAACATCAGTCCCATTACTGCGACTGTCCCAGCAACATCAGCCCCTTTACTGGGACTGTCCCAGCAACATCAGCCCCGTTACTGCAACTGTCCCAGCAACATCAGTCCCATTACTGCGACTGTCCCAGCAACATCAGCCCCGTTACTGCGACTGTCCCAGCAACATCAGCCCCGTTACTGCGACTGTCCCAGCAACATCAGTCCCATTACTGCGACTGTCCCAGTAACATCAGCACCGTTACTGGGACTGTCCCAGTAACATCAACCCCGTTACTGCGACTGTCCCGGCAACATCAACCCCGTTACTGGGACTGTCCCAGCAACATCAACCCCTTTACTGGGACTGTCCCAGCAACATCAGCCCCGTTACTGGGACTGTCCCAGTAACATCAACCCCGTTACTGCGACTGTCCCAGCAACATCAGCCCCGTTACTGCGACTGTCCCAGTAACATCAGTCCCATTACTGCGACTGTCCCAGCAACATCAGCCCTGTTACTGGGACTGTCCCAGCAACATCAGCCCCTTTACTGGGACTGTCCCAGCAACATCAGCCCTGTTACTGCGACTGTCCCAGCAACATCAGTCCCATTACTGCGACTGTCCCAGCAACATCAGCCCCGTTACTGCGACTGTCCCAGCAACATCAGCCCAGTTACTGCGACTGTCCCAGCAACATCAGTCCCATTACTGCGACTGTCCCAGTAACATCAGCCCCGTTACTGGGACTGTCCCAGTAACATCAACCCCGTTACTGCGACTGTCCCGGCAACATCAACCCCGTTACTGGGACTGTCCCAGTAACATCAGCCCCGTTACTGTGACTGTCCCAGCAACATCAGCCCCGTTACTGTGACTTTCCCAGCAACATCAACCCCTTTACTGGGACTGTCCCAGCAACATCAGCCCCGTTACTGCGACTGTCCCAGCAACATCAGTCCCGTTACTGCGACTGTCCCAGCAACATCAGCCCAGTTACTGCGACTGTCCCAGTAACATCAGCCCCGTTACTGGGACTGTCCCAGCAACATCAGCCCCTTTACTGGGACTGTCCCAGCAACATCAGCCCTGTTACTGCGACTGTCCCAGCAACATCAGCCCCGTTACTGCGACTGTCCCAGCAACATCAGCCCCGTTACCGGGACTGTCCCTGCAACATCAGCCCCGTTACTGGGACTGTCCCAGTAACATCAGCCCCGTTACTGCGACTGTCCCGGCAACATTAACCCCGTTACTGGGACTGTCCCAGTAACATCAACCCCATTACTGCGACTGTCCCGGCAACATCAACCCCGTTACTGGGACTGTCCCAGCAAAATCAACCCCGTTACTGCGACTGTCCCAGCAACATCAGCCCCGTTACTGCGACTGTCCCAGCAACATCAGTCCCATTACTGGGACTGTCCCAGCAACATCAGCCCCGTTACTGCGACTGTCCCAGCAACATCAGTCCCATTACTGCGACTGTCCCAGCAACATCAGCCCCGTTACTGGGACTGTCCCAGCAACATCAGCCCCTTTACTGGGACTGTCCCAGCAACTTCCGCCCCGTTACTGCGACTGTCCCAGCAACATCAGTCCCATTACTGCGACTGTCCCAGCAACATCAGCCCCGTTACTGGGACTGTCCCAGCAACATCAGCCCCTTTACTGGGACTGTCCCAGCAACATCAGCCCCGTTACTGCGACTGTCCCAGCAACATCAGTCCCATTACTGCGACTGTCCCAGCAACATCAGCCCCGTTACTGCGACTGTCCCAGCAACATCAGCCCCGTTACCGGGACTGTCCCGGGAACATCAGCCCCGTTACTGGGACTGTCCCAGTAACATCAGCCCCGTTACTGCGACTGTCCCGGCAACATCAACCCCTTTACTGGGACTGCCCCAGTAACATCAACCCCGTTACTGCGACTGTCCCGGCAACATCAAACCCGTTACTAGGACTGTCCCAGTAACATCAGCCCCGTTACTGCGACTGTCCCAGCAACATCAGCCCCTTTACTGGGACTGTCCCAGCAACATCAGCCCCGTTACTGCGACTGTCCCAGCAACATCAGCCCCGTTACTGCGACTGACCCAGCAACATCAGCCCCGTTACCGGGACTGTCCCTGCAACATCAGCCCCGTTACTGGGACTGTCCCAGTAACATCAACCCCGTTACTGGGACTGTCCCAGTAACATCAACCCCGTTACTGCGACTGTCCCAGCAACATCAGCCCCGTTACTGCGACTGTCCCGGCAACATTAACCCCGTTACTGGGACTGTCCCAGTAACATCAACCCCATTACTGCGACTGTCCCGGCAACATCAACCCCGTTACTGGGACTGTCCCAGCAAAATCAACCCCGTTACTGCGACTGTCCCAGCAACATCAGCCCCGTTACTGCGACTGTCCCAGCAACATCAGTCCCATTACTGGGACTGTCCCAGCAACATCAGCCCCGTTACTGCGACTGTCCCAGCAACATCAGTCCCATTACTGCGACTGTCCCAGCAACATCAGCCCCGTTACTGGGACTGTCCCAGCAACATCAGCCCCTTTACTGGGACTGTCCCAGCAACTTCCGCCCCGTTACTGCGACTGTCCCAGCAACATCAGTCCCATTACTGCGACTGTCCCAGCAACATCAGCCCCGTTACTGGGACTGTCCCAGCAACATCAGCCCCTTTACTGGGACTGTCCCAGCAACATCAGCCCCGTTACTGCGACTGTCCCAGCAACATCAGTCCCATTACTGCGACTGTCCCAGCAACATCAGCCCCGTTACTGCGACTGTCCCAGCAACATCAGCCCCGTTACCGGGACTGTCCCGGGAACATCAGCCCCGTTACTGGGACTGTCCCAGTAACATCAGCCCCGTTACTGCGACTGTCCCGGCAACATCAACCCCTTTACTGGGACTGCCCCAGTAACATCAACCCCGTTACTGCGACTGTCCCGGCAACATCAAACCCGTTACTAGGACTGTCCCAGTAACATCAGCCCCGTTACTGCGACTGTCCCAGCAACATCAGCCCCTTTACTGGGACTGTCCCAGCAACATCAGCCCCGTTACTGCGACTGTCCCAGCAACATCAGCCCCGTTACTGCGACTGACCCAGCAACATCAGCCCCGTTACCGGGACTGTCCCTGCAACATCAGCCCCGTTACTGGGACTGTCCCAGTAACATCAACCCCGTTACTGGGACTGTCCCAGTAACATCAACCCCGTTACTGCGACTGTCCCAGCAACATCAGCCCCGTTACAGCGACTGTCCCAGCAACATCAGTCCCATTACTGGGACTGTCCCAGCAACATCAGCCCCGTTACTGCGACTGTCCCAGCAACATCAGTCCCATTACTGGGACTGTCCCAGCAACATCAGTCCCATTACTGCGACTGTCCCAGCAACATCAGCCCCTTTATTGGGACTGTCCCAGCAACATCAGCCCCGTTACTGCGACTGTCCCAGCAACATCAGTCCCATTACTGCGACTGTCCCAGCAACATCAGCCCCGTTACTGCGACTGTCCCAGCAACATCAGCCCCGTTACTGCGACTGTCCCAGCAACATCAGTCCCATTACTGCGACTGTCCCAGCAACATCAGCCCCTTTACTGGGACTGTCCCAGCAACATCAGTCCCGGTACTGCGACTGTCCCAGCAACATCAGTCCCATTACTGCGACTGTCCCAGCAACATCAGCCCCGTTACTGCGACTGTCCCAGCAACATCAGTCCCGTTACTGCGACTGTCCCAGCAATATCAGTCCCATTACTGCGACTGTCCCAGCAACATCAGCCCCGTTACTGGGACTGTCCCAGCAACATCAGCCCAGTTACTGGGACTGTCCCAGTAACATCAGCCCCGTTACTGCGACTGTCCCAGCAACATCAGCTCCGTTACTGGGACTGTCCCAGCAACATCAACCCCTTTACTGGGACTGTCCCAGCAACATCAGCCCCGTTACTGCGACTGTCCCAGCAACATCAGTCCCGTTACTGCGACTGTCCCAGCAACATCAGCCCAGTTACTGCGACTGTCCCAGTAACATCAGCCCCGTTACTGGGACTGTCCCTGCAACATCAGCCCCTTTACTGGGACTGTCCCAGCAACATCAGCCCCGTTACTGCGACTGTCCCAGCAACATCAGCCCCGTTACTGCGACTGTCCCAGCAACATCAGCCCCGTTACCGGGACTGTCCCTGCAACATCAGCCCCGTTACTGGGACTGTCCCAGTAACATCAGCCCCGTTACTGCGACTGTCCCGGCAACATTAACCCCGTTACTGGGACTGTCCCAGTAACATCAACCCCGTTACTGCGACTGTCCCGGCAACATCAACCCCGTTACTGGGACTGTCCCAGCAACATCAACCCCGTTACTGCGACTGTCCCAGCAACATCAGCCCCGTTACTGCGACTGTCCCAGCAACATCAGTCCCGTTACTGCGACTGTCCCAGCAACATCAGCCCAGTTACTGCGACTGTCCCAGTAACATCAGCCCCGTTACTGGGACTGTCCCAGCAACATCAGCCCCTTTACTGGGACTGTCCCAGCAACATCAGCCCCGTTACTGCGACTGTCCCATCATCATCAGCCCCGTTACTGCGACTGTCCCAGCAACATCAGCCCCGTTACCGGGACTGTCCCTGCAACATCAGCCCCGTTACTGGGACTGTCCCAGTAACATCAGCCCCGTTACTGCGACTGTCCCGGCAACATTAACCCCGTTACTGGGACTGTCCCAGCAACATCAACCCCGTTACTGCGACTGTCCCAGCAACATCCGCCCCGTTACTGCGACTGTCCCAGCAACATCAGTCCCATTACTGCGACTGTCCCAGCAACATCAGCCCCATTACTGCGACTGTGCAAGCAACATCAGCCCCGTTACTGCGACTGTCCCAGCAACATCAGTCCCATTACTGCGACTGTCCCAGCAACATCAGTCACATTACTGCGACTGTCCCAGCAACATCAGCCCCGTTACTGGGACTGTCCCAGCAACATCAGCCCCTTTACTGGGACTGTCCCAGCAACATCAGCCCCGTTACTGCGACTGTCCCAGCAACATCAGTCCCATTACTGCGACTGTCCCAGCAACATCAGCCCCGTTACTGCGACTGTCCCAGCAACATCAGCCCCGTTACCGGGACTGTCCCTGCAACATCAGCCCCGTTACTGGGACTGTCCCAGTAACATCAGCCCCGTTACTGCGACTGTCCCGGCAACATTAACCCCGTTACTGGGACTGTCCCAGTAACATCAACCCAGTTACTGCGACTGTCCCGGCAACATCAACCCCGTTACTGTGACTGTCCCAGAAACATCAACCCCGTTACTGCGACTGTCCCAGCAACATCAGCCCCGTTACTGCGACTGTCCCAGCAACATCAGTCCCATTACTGGGACTGTCCCAGCAACATCAGCCCCGTTACTGCGACTGTCCCAGCAACATCAGTCCCATTACTGCGACTGTCCCAGCAACATCAGCCCCGTTACTGGGACTGTCCCAGCAACATCAGCCCCTTTACTGGGACTGTCCCAGCAACATCCGCCCCGTTACTGCGACTGTCCCAGCAACATCAGTCCCATTACTGCGACTGTCCCAGCAACATCAGCACCGTTACCGGGACTGTCCCGGCAACATCAGCCCCGTTACTGCGACTGTCCCAGCAACATCAGCCCCGTTACCGGGACTGTCCCTGCAACATCAGCCCCGTTACTGGGACTGTCCCAGTAACATCAGCCCCGTTACTGCGACTGTCCCAGTAACATCAACCCCGTTACTGCGACTGTCCCGGCAACATCAACCCCGTTACTGGGACTGTCCCAGCAACATCAACCCCGTTACTGCGACTGTCCCAGCAACATCAGCCCCGTTACTGCGACTGTCCCAGCAACATCAGTCCCGTTACTGCGACTGTCCCAGCAACATCAGCCCAGTTACTGCGACTGTCCCAGTAACATCAGCCCCGTTACTGGGACTGTCCCAGCAACATCAGCCCCTTTACTGGGACTGTCCCAGCAACATCAGCCCCGTTACTGCGACTGTCCCATCATCATCAGCCCCGTTACTGCGACTGTCCCAGCAACATCAGCCCCGTTACCGGGACTGTCCCTGCAACATCAGCCCCGTTACTGGGACTGTCCCAGTAACATCAGCCCCGTTACTGCGACTGTCCCGGCAACATTAACCCCGTTACTGGGACTGTCCCAGCAACATCAACCCCGTTACTGCGACTGTCCCAGCAACATCCGCCCCGTTACTGCGACTGTCCCAGCAACATCAGTCCCATTACTGCGACTGTCCCAGCAACATCAGCCCCATTACTGCGACTGTGCAAGCAACATCAGCCCCGTTACTGCGACTGTCCCAGCAACATCAGTCCCATTACTGCGACTGTCCCAGCAACATCAGTCACATTACTGCGACTGTCCCAGCAACATCAGCCCCGTTACTGGGACTGTCCCAGCAACATCAGCCCCTTTACTGGGACTGTCCCAGCAACATCAGCCCCGTTACTGCGACTGTCCCAGCAACATCAGTCCCATTACTGCGACTGTCCCAGCAACATCAGCCCCGTTACTGCGACTGTCCCAGCAACATCAGCCCCGTTACCGGGACTGTCCCTGCAACATCAGCCCCGTTACTGGGACTGTCCCAGTAACATCAGCCCCGTTACTGCGACTGTCCCGGCAACATTAACCCCGTTACTGGGACTGTCCCAGTAACATCAACCCAGTTACTGCGACTGTCCCGGCAACATCAACCCCGTTACTGTGACTGTCCCAGCAACATCAACCCCGTTACTGCGACTGTCCCAGCAACATCAGCCCCGTTACTGCGACTGTCCCAGCAACATCAGTCCCATTACTGGGACTGTCCCAGCAACATCAGCCCCGTTACTGCGACTGTCCCAGCAACATCAGTCCCATTACTGCGACTGTCCCAGCAACATCAGCCCCGTTACTGGGACTGTCCCAGCAACATCAGCCCCTTTACTGGGACTGTCCCAGCAACATCCGCCCCGTTACTGCGACTGTCCCAGCAACATCAGTCCCATTACTGCGACTGTCCCAGCAACATCAGCACCGTTACCGGGACTGTCCCGGCAACATCAGCCCCGTTACTGCGACTGTCCCAGCAACATCAGCCCCGTTACCGGGACTGTCCCTGCAACATCAGCCCCGTTACTGGGACTGTCCCAGTAACATCAGCCCCGTTACTGCGACTGTCCCGGCAACATTAACCCCGTTACTGGGACTGTCCCAGTAACATCAACCCAGTTACTGCGACTGTCCCGGCAACATCAACCCCGTTACTGTGACTGTCCCAGCAACATCAACCCCGTTACTGCGACTGTCCCAGCAACATCAGCCCCGTTACTGCGACTGTCCCAGCAACATCAGCCCCATTACTGCGACTGTGCAAGCAACATCAGCCCCGTTACTGCGACTGTCCCAGCAACATCAGTCCCATTACTGCGACTGTCCCAGCAACATCAGTCACATTACTGCGACTGTCCCAGCAACATCAGCCCCGTTACTGGGACTGTCCCAGCAACATCAGCCCCTTTACTGGGACTGTCCCAGCAACATCAGCCCCGTTACTGCGACTGTCCCAGCAACATCAGTCCCATTACTGCGACTGTCCCAGCAACATCAGCCCCGTTACTGCGACTGTCCCAGCAACATCAGCACCGTTACCGGGACTGTCCCGGCAACATCAGCCCCGTTACTGCGACTGTCCCAGCAACATCAGCCCCGTTACCGGGACTGTCCCGGCAACATCAGCCCCGTTACTGGGACTGTCCCAGTAACATCAGCCCCGTTACTGCGACTGTCCCGGCAACATCAACCCCTTTACTGGGACTGCCCCAGTAACATCAACCCCGTTACTGCGACTGTCCCGGCAACATCAAACCCGTTACTAGGACTGTCCCAGTAACATCAGCCCCGTTACTGGGACTGTCCCAGCAACATCAGCCCCTTTACTGGGACTGTCCCAGCAACATCAGCCCCGTTACTGCGACTGTCCCAGCAACATCAGCCCCGTTACTGCGACTGACCCGGCAACATCAGCCCCGTTACCGGGACTGTCCCTGCAACATCAGCCCCGTTAATGGGACTGTCCCAGTAACATCAACCCCGTTACTGGGACTGTCCCAGTAACATCAACCCCGTTACTGCGACTGTCCCAGCAACATCAGCCCCGTTACAGCGACTGTCCCAGCAACATCAGTCCCATTACTGGGACTGTCCCAGCAACATCAGCCCCGTTACTGCGACTGTCCCAGCAACATCAGTCCCATTACTGGGACTGTCCCAGCAACATCAGTCCCATTACTGCGACTGTCCCAGCAACATCAGCCCCTTTACTGGGACTGTCCCAGCAACATCAGCCCCGTTACTGCGACTGTCCCAGCAACATCAGTCCCATTACTGCGACTGTCCCAGCAACATCAGCCCCGTTACTGCGACTGTCCCAGCAACATCAGCCCCGTTACTGCGACTGTCCCAGCAACATCAGTCCCATTACTGCGACTGTCCCAGCAACATCAGCCCCTTTACTGGGACTGTCCCAGCAACATCAGTCCCGGTACTGCGACTGTCCCAGCAACATCAGTCCCATTACTGCGACTGTCCCAGCAACATCAGCCCCGTTACTGCGACTGTCCCAGCAACATCAGTCCCGTTACTGCGACTGTCCCAGCAATATCAGTCCCATTACTGCGACTGTCCCAGCAACATCAGCCCCGTTACTGGGACTGTCCCAGCAACATCAGCCCAGTTACTGGGACTGTCCCAGTAACATCAGCCCCGTTACTGCGACTGTCCCAGCAACATCAGCCCCGTTACTGGGACTGTCCCAGCAACATCAACCCCTTTACTGGGACTGTCCCAGCAACATCAGCCCCGTTACTGCGACTGTCCCAGCAACATCAGTCCCGTTACTGCGACTGTCCCAGCAACATCAGCCCAGTTACTGCGACTGTCCCAGTAACATCAGCCCCGTTACTGGGACTGTCCCAGCAACATCAGCCCCTTTACTGGGACTGTCCCAGCAACATCAGCCCCGTTACTGCGACTGTCCCAGCAACATCAGCCCCGTTACTGCGACTGTCCCAGCAACATCAGCCCCGTTACTGGGACTGTCCCTGCAACATCAGCCCCGTTACTGGGACTGTCCCAGTAACATCAGCCCCGTTACTGCGACTGTCCCGGCAACATTAACCCCGTTACTGGGACTGTCCCAGTAACATCAACCCCGTTACTGCGACTGTCCCGGCAACATCAACCCCGTTACTGGGACTGTCCCAGCAACATCAACCCCGTTACTGCGACTGTCCCAGCAACATCAGCCCCGTTACTGCGACTGTCCCAGCAACATCAGTCCCGTTACTGCGACTGTCCCAGCAACATCAGCCCAGTTACTGCGACTGTCCCAGTAACATCAGCCCCGTTACTGGGACTGTCCCAGCAACATCAGCCCCTTTACTGGGACTGTCCCAGCAACATCAGCCCCGTTACTGCGACTGTCCCAGCAACATCAGCCCCGTTACTGCGACTGTCCCAGCAACATCAGCCCCGTTACCGGGACTGTCCCTGCAACATCAGCCCCGTTACTGGGACTGTCCCAGTAACATCAGCCCCGTTACTGCGACTGTCCCGGCAACATTAACCCCGTTACTGGGACTGTCCCAGTAACATCAACCCCGTTACTGCGACTGTCCCGGCAACATCAACCCCGTTACTGGGACTGTCCCAGCAACATCAACCCCGTTACTGCGACTGTCCCAGCAACATCAGCCCCGTTACTGCGACTGTCCCAGCAACATCAGTCCCATTACTGGGACTGTCCCAGCAACATCAGCCCCGTTACTGCGACTGTCCCAGCAACATCAGTCCCATTACTGCGACTGTCCCAGCAACATCAGCCCCGTTACTGGGACTGTCCGAGCAACATCAGCCCCTTTACTGGGACTGTCCCAGCAACATCCGCCCCGTTACTGCGACTGTCCCAGCAACATCAGTCCCATTACTGCGACTGTCCCAGCAACATCAGCCCCATTACTGCGACTGTGCAAGCAACATCAGCCCCGTTACTGCGACTGTCCCAGCAACATCAGTCCCATTACTGCGACTGTCCCAGCAACATCAGTCACATTACTGCGACTGTCCCAGCAACATCAGCCCCGTTACTGGGACTGTCCCAGCAACATCAGCCCCTTTACTGGGACTGTCCCAGCAACATCAGCCCCGTTACTGCGACTGTCCCAGCAACATCAGTCCCATTACTGCGACTGTCCCAGCAACATCAGCCCCGTTACTGCAACTGTCCCAGCAACATCAGCCCCGTTACCGGGACTGTCCCTGCAACATCAGCCCCGTTACTGGGACTGTCCCAGTAACATCAGCCCCGTTACTGCGACTGTCCCGGCAACATTAACCCCGTTACTGGGACTGTCCCAGTAACATCAACCCAGTTACTGCGACTGTCCCGGCAACATCAACCCCGTTACTGTGACTGTCCCAGCAACATCAACCCCGTTACTGCGACTGTCCCAGCAACATCAGCCCCGTTACTGCGACTGTCCCAGCAACATCAGTCCCATTACTGGGACTGTCCCAGCAACATCAGCCCCGTTACTGCGACTGTCCCAGCAACATCAGTCCCATTACTGCGACTGTCCCAGCAACATCAGCCCCGTTACTGGGACTGTCCAAGCAACATCAGCCCCTTTACTGGGACTGTCCCAGCAACATCCGCCCCGTTACTGCGACTGTCCCAGCAACATCAGTCCCATTACTGCGACTGTCCCAGCAACATCAGCCCCATTACTGCGACTGTGCAAGCAACATCAGCCCCGTTACTGCGACTGTCCCAGCAACATCAGTCCCATTACTGCGACTGTCCCAGCAACATCAGTCACATTACTGCGACTGTCCCAGCAACATCAGCCCCGTTACTGGGACTGTCCCAGCAACATCAGCCCCTTTACTGGGACTGTCCCAGCAACATCAGCCCCGTTACTGCGACTGTCCCAGCAACATCAGTCCCATTACTGCGACTGTCCCAGCAACATCAGCCCCGTTACTGCGACTGTCCCAGCAACATCAGCACCGTTACCGGGACTGTCCCGGCAACATCAGCCCCGTTACTGGGACTGTCCCAGTAACATCAGCCCCGTTACTGCGACTGTCCCGGCAACATCAACCCCGTTACTGGGACTGCCCCAGTAACATCAACCCCGTTACTGCGACTGTCCCGGCAACATCAAACCCGTTACTAGGACTGTCCCAGTAACATCAGCCCCGTTACTGGGACTGTCCCAGCAACATCAGTCCCGTTACTGCGACTGTCCCAGCAACATCAGCCCAGTTACTGCGACTGTCCCAGCAACATCAGCCCTGTTACTGGGACTGTCCCAGGAACATCAACCCCGTTACTGCGACTGTCCCGGCAACATCAACCCCGTTACTGGGACTGTCCCAGTAACATCAGCCCCGTTACCGGGACTGTCCCTGCAACATCAGCCCCGTTACTGGGACTGTCCCAGCAACATCAACCCCTTTACTGGGACTGTCCCAGCAACATCAGCCCCGTTACTGCGACTGTCCCAGCAACATCAGTCCCGTTACTGCGACTGTCCCAGCAACATCAGCCCAGTTACTGCGACTGTCCCAGTAACATCAGCCCCGTTACTGGGACGGTCCCAGCAACATCAGCCCCGTTACTGCGACTGTCGCAGCAACATCAGCCCCGTTACTGCGACTGTCCCAGCAACATCAGCCCCGTTACCGGGACTGTCCCTGCAACATCAGCCCCGTTACTGGGACTGTCCCAGTAACATCAGCCCCGTTACTGCGACTGTCCCGGCAACATCAAACCCGTTACTAGGACTGTCCCAGTAACATCAGCCCCGTTACTGGGACTGTCCCAGCAACATCAGTCCCGTTACTGCGACTGTCCCAGCAACATCAGCCCAGTCACTGCGACTGTCCCAGCAACATCAGCCCTGTTACTGGGACTGTCCCAGTAACATCAACCCCGTTACTGCGACTGTCCCGGCAACATCAACCCCGTTACTGGGACTGTCCCAGTAACATCAGCCCCGTTACCGGGACTGTCCCTGCAACATCAGCCCCGTTACTGGGACTGTCCCAGCAACATCAACCCCTTTACTGGGACTGTCCCAGCAACATCAGCCCCGTTACTGCGACTGTCCCAGCAACATCAGTCCCGTTACTGCGACTGTCCCAGCAACATCAGCCCAGTTACTGCGACTGTCCCAGTAACATCAGCCCCGTTACTGGGACGGTCCCAGCAACATCAGCCCCGTTACTGCGACTGTCCCAGCAACATCAGCCCCATTACTGCGACTGTCCCAGCAACATCAGCCCCGTTACCGGGACTGTCCCTGCAACATCAGCCCCTTTACTGGGACTGTCCCAGTAACATCAGCCCCGTTACTGCAACTGTCCCGGCAACATTAACCCCGTTACTGGCACTGTCCCAGTAACATCAACCCAGTTACTGCGACTGTCCCGGCAACATCAACCCCGTTACTGTGACTGTCCCAGCAACATCAACCCCGTTACTGCGACTGTCCCAGCAACATCAGCCCCGTTACTGCGACTGTCCCAGCAACATCAGTCCCATTACTGGGACTGTCCCAGCAACATCAGCCCCGTTACTGCGACTGTCCCAGCAACATCAGTCCCATTACTGCGACTGTCCCAGCAACATCAGCCCCGTTACTGGGACTGTCCCAGCAACATCAGCCCCGTTACTGCGACTGTCCCAGCAACATCAGTCCCATTACTGCGACTGTCCCAGCAACATCAGCCCCATTACTGCGACTGTGCAAGTAACATCAGCCCCGTTACTGCGACTGTCCCAGCAACATCAGTCCCATTACTGCGACTGTCCCAGCAACATCTGTCACATTACTGCGACTGTCCCAGCAACATCAGCCCCGTTACTGGGACTGTCCCAGCAACATCAGCCCCTTTACTGGGACTGTCCCAGCAACATCAGCCCCGTTACTGCGACTGTCCCAGCAACATCAGTGCCATTACTGCGACTGTCCCAGCAACATCAGCCCCGTTACTGCGACTGTCCCAGCAACATCAGCCCCGTTACCGGGACTGTCCCGGCAACATCAGCCCCGTTACTGGGACTGTCCCAGTAACATCAGCCCCGTTACTGCGACTGTCCCGGCAACATCAACCCCGTTACTGGGACTGCCCCAGTAACATCAACCCCGTTACTGCGACTGTCCCGGCAACATCAAACCCGTTACTAGGACTGTCCCAGTAACATCAGCCCCGTTACTGGGACTGTCCCAGCAACATCAGCCCCTTTACTGGGACTGTCCCAGCAACATCGGCCCCGTTACTGCGACTGTCCCAGCAACATCAGCCCCGTTACTGGGACTGTCCCAGTAACATCAGCCCCGTTACTGCGACTGTCCCGGCAACATCAACCCCGTTACTGGGACTGTCCCAGTAACATCAACCCCGTTACTGCGACTGTCCCGGCAACATCAACCCCGTTACTGGGACTGTCCCAGCAACATCAACCCCGTTACTGCGACTGTCCCAGCAACATCAGCCCCGTTACTACGACTGTCCCAGCAACATCAGTCCCATTACTGCGACTGTCCCAGCAACATCAGCCCCGTTACTGCGACTGTCCCAGCAACATCAGCCCCATTACTGCAACTGTCCAAGCAACATCAGCCCCATTACTGCGACTGTCCCAGCAACATCAGTCCCATTACTGCGACTGTCCCAGCAACATCAGACCTTTTACTGGGACTATCCCAGCAACATCAGCCCCTTTACTGGGACTGTCCCAGCAACATCCGCCCCGTTACTGCGACTGTCCCAGCAACATCAGTCCCATTACTGCGACTGTCCCAGCAACATCAGCCCCATTACTGCGACTGTCCAAGCAACATCAGCCCCATTACTGCGACTGTCCCAGCAACATCAGTCCCATTACTGCGACTGTCCCAGCAACATCAGTCACATTACTGCGACTGTCCCAGCAACATCAGCCCCGTTACTGGGACTGTCCCAGCAACTTCAGCCCCATTACTAGGACTGTCCCAGTAACATCAGCCCCGTTACTGGGACTGTCCCAGCAACATCAGCCCCTTTACTGGGACTGTCCCAGCAACATCGGCCCCGTTACTGCGACTGTCCCAGCAACATCAGCCCCGTTACTGGGACTGCCCCAGTAACATCAACCCCGTTACTGCGACTGTCCCGGCAACATCAAACCCGTTACTAGGACTGTCCCAGTAACATCAGCCCCGTTACTGGGACTGTCCCAGCAACATCAGTCCCGTTACTGCGACTGTCCCAGCAACATCAGCCCAGTTACTGCGACTGTCCCAGCAACATCAGCCCTGTTACTGGGACTGTCCCAGTAACATCAACCCCGTTACTGCGACTGTCCCGGCAACATCAACCCCGTTACTGGGACTGTCCCAGTAACATCAGCCCCGTTACCGGGACTGTCCCTGCAACATCAGCCCCGTTACTGGGACTGTCCCAGCAACATCAACCCCTTTACTGGGACTGTCCCAGCAACATCAGCCCCGTTACTGCGACTGTCCCAGCAACATCAGTCCCGTTACTGCGACTGTCCCAGCAACATCAGCCCAGTTACTGCGACTGTCCCAGCAACATCAGCCCCGTTACTGCGACTGTCCCAGCAACATCAGCCCCGTTACTGCGACTGTCCCAGCAACATCAGCCCCGTTACCGGGACTGTCCCTGCAACATCAGCCCCGTTACTGGGACTGTCCCAGTAACATCAGCCCCGTTACTGCGACTGTCCCGGCAACATCAAACCCGTTACTAGGACTGTCCCAGTAACATCAGCCCCGTTACTGGGACTGTCCCAGCAACATCAGCCCCTTTACTGGGACTGTCCCAGCAACATCGGCCCCGTTACTGCGACTGTCCCAGCAACATCAGCCCCGTTACTGGGACTGTCCCAGTAACATCAGCCCCGTTACTGCGACTGTCCCGGCAACATCAACCCCGTTACTGGGACTGTCCCAGTAACATCAACCCCGTTACTGCGACTGTCCCGGCAACATCAACCCCGTTACTGGGACTGTCCCAGCAACATCAACCCCGTTACTGCGACTGTCCCAGCAACATCAGCCCCGTTACTACGACTGTCCCAGCAACATCAGTCCCATTACTGCGACTGTCCCAGCAACATCAGCCCCGTTACTGCGACTGTCCCAGCAACATCAGCCCCATTACTGCAACTGTCCAAGCAACATCAGCCCCATTACTGCGACTGTCCCAGCAACATCAGTCCCATTACTGCGACTGTCCCAGCAACATCAGACCTTTTACTGGGACTATCCCAGCAACATCAGCCCCTTTACTGGGACTGTCCCAGCAACATCCGCCCCGTTACTGCGACTGTCCCAGCAACATCAGTCCCATTACTGCGACTGTCCCAGCAACATCAGCCCCATTACTGCGACTGTCCAAGCAACATCAGCCCCATTACTGCGACTGTCCCAGCAACATCAGTCCCATTACTGCGACTGTCCCAGCAACATCAGTCACATTACTGCGACTGTCCCAGCAACATCAGCCCCGTTACTGGGACTGTCCCAGCAACTTCAGCCCCATTACTAGGACTGTCCCAGTAACATCAGCCCCGTTACTGGGACTGTCCCAGCAACATCAGCCCCTTTACTGGGACTGTCCCAGCAACATCGGCCCCGTTACTGCGACTGTCCCAGCAACATCAGCCCCGTTACTGGGACTGCCCCAGTAACATCAACCCCGTTACTGCGACTGTCCCGGCAACATCAAACCCGTTACTAGGACTGTCCCAGTAACATCAGCCCCGTTACTGGGACTGTCCCAGCAACATCAGTCCCGTTACTGCGACTGTCCCAGCAACATCAGCCCAGTTACTGCGACTGTCCCAGCAACATCAGCCCTGTTACTGGGACTGTCCCAGTAACATCAACCCCGTTACTGCGACTGTCCCGGCAACATCAACCCCGTTACTGGGACTGTCCCAGTAACATCAGCCCCGTTACCGGGACTGTCCCTGCAACATCAGCCCCGTTACTGGGACTGTCCCAGCAACATCAACCCCTTTACTGGGACTGTCCCAGCAACATCAGCCCCGTTACTGCGACTGTCCCAGCAACATCAGTCCCGTTACTGCGACTGTCCCAGCAACATCAGCCCAGTTACTGCGACTGTCCCAGTAACATCAGCCCCGTTACTGGGACGGTCCCAGCAACATCAGCCCCGTTACTGCGACTGTCCCAGCAACATCAGCCCCGTTACTGCGACTGTCCCAGCAACATCAGCCCCGTTACCGGGACTGTCCCTGCAACATCAGCCCCGTTACTGGGACTGTCCCAGTAAAATCAGCCCCGTTACTGCGACTGTCCCGGCAACATCAAACCCGTTACTAGGACTGTCCCAGTAACATCAGCCCCGTTACTGGGACTGTCCCAGCAACATCAGTCCCGTTACTGCGACTGTCCCAGCAACATCAGCCCAGTTACTGCGACTGTCCCAGCAACATCAGCCCTGTTACTGGGACTGTCCCAGTAACATCAACCCCGTTACTGCGACTGTCCCGGCAACATCAACCCCGTTACTGGGACTGTCCCAGCAACATCAGTCCCATTACTGGGACTGTCCCAGCAACATCAGCCCCGTTACTGCGACTGTCCCAGCAACATCAGTCCCATTACTGGGACTGTCCCAGCAACATCAGCCCCGTTACTGCGACTGTCCCAGCAACATCAGTCCCATTACTGCGACTGTCCCAGCAACATCAGCCCCGTTACTGGGACTGTCCCAGCAACATCAGCCCCGTTACTGCGACTGTCCCAGCAACATCAGTCCCATTACTGCGACTGTCCCAGCAACATCAGCCCCATTACTGCGACTGTGCAAGTAACATCAGCCCCGTTACTGCGACTGTCCCAGCAACATCAGTCCCATTACTGCGACTGTCCCAGCAACATCTGTCACATTACTGCGACTGTCCCAGCAACATCAGCCCCGTTACTGGGACTGTCCCAGCAACATCAGCCCCTTTACTGGGACTGTCCCAGCAACATCAGCCCCGTTACTGCGACTGTCCCAGCAACATCAGTCCCATTACTGCGACTGTCCCAGCAACATCAGCCCCGTTACTGCGACTGTCCCAGCAACATCAGCCCCGTTACCGGGACTGTCCCGGCAACATCAGCCCCGTTACTGGGACTGTCCCAGTAACATCAGCCCCGTTACTGCGACTGTCCCGGCAACATCAACCCCGTTACTGGGACTGCCCCAGTAACATCAACCCCGTTACTGCGACTGTCCAAGCAACATCAAACCCGTTACTAGGACTGTCCCAGTAACATCAGCCCCGTTACTGGGACTGTCCCAGCAACATCAGCCCCTTTACTGGGACTGTCCCAGCAACATCGGCCCCGTTACTGCGACTGTCCCAGCAACATCAGCCCCGTTACTGGGACTGTCCCAGTAACATCAGCCCCGTTACTGCGACTGTCCCGGCAACATCAACCCCGTTACTGGGACTGTCCCAGTAACATCAACCCCGTTACTGCGACTGTCCCGGCAACATCAACCCCGTTACTGGGACTGTCCCAGCAACATCAACCCCGTTACTGCGACTGTCCCAGCAACATCAGCCCCGTTACTGCGACTGTCCCAGCAACATCAGTCCCATTACTGCGACTGTCCCAGCAACATCAGCCCCATTACTGCGACTGTCCCAGCAACATCAGTCCCATTACTGCGACTGTCCCAGCAACATCAGCCCCATTACTGCGACTGTCCAAGCAACATCAGCCCCATTACTGCGACTGTCCCAGCAACATCAGTCCCATTACTGCGACTGTCCCAGCAACATCAGTCACATTACTGCGACTGTCCCAGCAACATCAGCCCCGTTACTGGGACTGTCCCAGCAACATCAGCCCCGTTACTGCGACTGTCCCAGCAACATCAGCCCCGTTACTGCGACTGTCCCAGCAACATCAGCCCCGTTACTGCGACTGTCCCAGCAACATCAGCCCCGTTACTGGGACTGTCCCAGTAACATCAGCCCCGTTACTGCGACTTTCCCGGCAACATTAACCCCGTTACTGGGACTGTGCCAGTAACATCAACCCCGTTACTGCGACTGTCCCGGCAATATCAACCCCGTTACTGGGACTGTCCCAGCAACATCAACCCCGTTACTGGGACTGTCCCAGCAACATCAGCCCCTTTACTGCGACTGTCCCAGCGACATCAGTCCCATTACTGCGATTGTCCCAGCAACATCAGCCCCATTACTGGGACTGTCCCAGCAACATCAGCCCCTTTACTGGGACTGTCCCAGCAACATCCGCCCCGTTACTGCGACTGTCCCAGCAACATCAGTCCCATTACTGCGACTGTCCCAGTAACATCAACCCCGTTACTGGGACTGTCCCAGCAACATCAGCCCCGTTACTGCGACTTTCCCAGCAACATCAGCCCCGTTACTGGGACTGTCCCAGCTACATCAGCCCCTTTACTGGGACTGTCCCAGCAACATCAGCCCCATTACTGCGACTGTCCCAGCAACATCACCCCCGTTACTGCGACTGTCCCAGCAACATCAGTCCCCTTACTGCGACTGTCCCAGCAACATCAGTCCCATTACTGCGACTGTCCCAGCAACATCAGCCCCGTTACTGCGACTGTCCCAGCAACATCAGCACCGTTACCGGGACTGTCCCGGCAACATCAGCCCCGTTACTGGGACTGTCCCAGTAACATCAGCCCCGTTACTGCGACTGTCCCGGCAACATCAACCCCGTTACTGGGACTGCCCCAGTAACATCAACCCCGTTACTGCGACTGTCCCGGCAACATCAAACCCGTTACTAGGACTGTCCCAGTAACATCAGCCCCGTTACTGGGACTGTCCCAGCAACATCAGCCCCTTTACTGGGACTGTCCCAGCAACATCGGCCCCGTTACTGCGACTGTCCCAGCAACATCAGCCCCGTTACTGGGACTGCCCCAGTAACATCAACCCCGTTACTGCGACTGTCCCGGCAACATCAAACCCGTTACTAGGACTGTCCCAGTAACATCAGCCCCGTTACTGGGACTGTCCCAGCAACATCAGTCCCGTTACTGCGACTGTCCCAGCAACATCAGCCCAGTTACTGCGACTGTCCCAGCAACATCAGCCCTGTTACTGGGACTGTCCCAGTAACATCAACCCCGTTACTGCGACTGTCCCGGCAACATCAACCCCGTTACTGGGACTGTCCCAGTAACATCAGCCCCGTTACCGGGACTGTCCCTGCAACATCAGCCCCGTTACTGGGACTGTCCCAGCAACATCAACCCCTTTACTGGGACTGTCCCAGCAACATCAGCCCCGTTACTGCGACTGTCCCAGCAACATCAGTCCCGTTACTGCGACTGTCCCAGCAACATCAGCCCAGTTACTGCGACTGTCCCAGTAACATCAGCCCCGTTACTGGGACGGTCCCAGCAACATCAGCCCCGTTACTGCGACTGTCCCAGCAACATCAGCCCCGTTACTGCGACTGTCCCAGCAACATCAGCCCCGTTACCGGGACTGTCCCTGCAACATCAGCCCCATTACTGGGACTGTCCCAGTAACATCAGCCCCGTTACTGCGACTGTCCCGGCAACATTAACCCCGTTGCTGGGACTGTCCCAGTAACATCAACCCAGTTACTGCGACTGTCCCGGCAACATCAACCCCGTTACTGTGACTGTCCCAGCAACATCAACCCCGTTACTGGGACTGTCCCAGCAACATCAGCCCCGTTACTGCGACTGTCCCAGCAACATCAGTCCCATTACTGGGACTGTCCCAGCAACATCAGCCCCGTTACTGCGACTGTCCCAGCAACATCAGTCCCATTACTGCGACTGTCCCAGCAACATCAGCCCCGTTACTGGGACTGTCCCAGCAACATCAGCCCCGTTACTGCGACTGTCCCAGCAACATCAGTCCCATTACTGCGACTGTCCCAGCAACATCAGCCCCATTACTGCGACTGTGCAAGTAACATCAGCCCCGTTACTGCGACTGTCCCAGCAACATCAGTCCCATTACTGCGACTGTCCCAGCAACATCAGTCACATTACTGCGACTGTCCCAGCAACATCAGCCCCGTTACTGGGACTGTCCCAGCAACATCAGACCTTTTACTGGGACTATCCCAGCAACATCAGCCCCGTTACTGCGACTGTCCCAGCAACATCAGTCCCATTACTGCGACTGTCCCAGCAACATCAGTCCCATTACTGCGACTGTCCCAGCAACATCAGCCCCATTACTGCGACTGTCCAAGCAACATCAGCCCCGTTACCGGGACTGTCCCGGCAACATCAGCCCCGTTACTGGGACTGTCCCAGTAACATCAACCCCGTTACTGGGACTGCCCCAGTAACATCAACCCCGTTACTGCGACTGTCCCGGCAACATCAAACCCGTTACTAGGACTGTCCCAGTAACATCAGCCCCGTTACTGGGACTGTCCCAGCAACATCAGCCCCTTTACTGGGACTGTCCCAGCAACATCGGCCCCGTTACTGCGACTGTCCCAGCAACATCAGCCCCGTTACTGGGACTGTCCCAGTAACATCAGCCCCGTTACTGCGACTGTCCCGGCAACATCAACCCCGTTACTGGGACTGTCCCAGTAACATCAACCCCGTTACTGCGACTGTCCCGGCAACATCAACCCCGTTACTGGGACTGTCCCAGCAACATCAACCCCGTTACTGCGACTGTCCCAGCAACATCAGCCCCGTTACTGCGACTGTCCCAGCAACATCAGTCCCATTACTGGGACTGTCCCAGCAACATCAGCCCCGTTACTGCGACTGTCCCAGCAACATCAGCCCCATTACTGCGACTGTCCAAGCAACATCAGCCCCATTACTGCGACTGTCCCAGCAACATCAGTCCCATTACTGCGACTGTCCCAGCAACATCAGACCTTTTACTGGGACTATCCCAGCAACATCAGCCCCTTTACTGCGACTGTCCCAGCAACATCCGCCCCGTTACTGCGACTGTCCCAGCAACATCAGTCCCATTACTGCGACTGTCCCAGCAACATCAGCCCCATTACTGCGACTGTCCCAGCAACATCAGCCCCGTTACCGGGACTGTCCCGGCAACATCAGCCCCGTTACTGGGACTGTCCCAGTAACATCAGCCCCGTTACTGCGACTGTCCCGGCAACATCAACCCCGTTACTGGGACTGCCCCAGTAACATCAACCCCGTTACTGCGACTGTCCCGGCAACATCAAACCCGTTACTAGGACTGTCCCAGTAACATCAGCCCCGTTACTGGGACTGTCCCAGCAACATCAGCCCCTTTACTGGGACTGTCCCAGCAACATCGGCCCCGTTACTGCGACTGTCCCAGCAACATCAGCCCCGTTACTGGGACTGTCCCAGTAACATCAGCCCCGTTACTGCGACTGTCCCGCCAACATCAACCCCGTTACTGGGACTGTCCCAGTAACATCAACCCCGTTACTGCGACTGTCCCGGCAACATCAACCCCGTTACTGGGACTGTCCCAGCAACATCAACCCCGTTACTGCGACTGTCCCAGCAACATCAGCCCCGTTACTGCGACTGTCCCAGCAACATCAGTCCCATTACTGGGACTGTCCCAGCAACATCAGCCCCGTTACTGCGACTGTCCAAGCAACATCAGACCTTTTACTGGGACTATCCCAGCAACATCAGTCACATTACTGCGACTGTCCCAGCAACATCAGCCCCGTTACTGGGACTGTCCCAGCAACTTCAGCCCCATTACTGGGACTGTCCCAGCAACATCAGCCCCGTTACTGCGACTGTCCCAGCAACATCAGCCCCGTTACTGCGACTGTCCCAGCAACATCAGCCCCTTTACTGCGACTGTCCCAGCAACATCAGCCCCGTTACCGGGACTGTCCCTGCAACATCAGCCCCGTTACTGGGACTGTCCCAGTAACATCAGCCCCGTTACTGCGACTTTCCCGGCAACATTAACCCCGTTACTGGGACTGTGCCAGTAACATCAACCCCGTTACTGCGACTGTCCCGGCAATATCAACCCCGTTACTGGGACTGTCCCAGCAACATCAACCCCGTTACTGCGACTGTCCCAGCAACATCAGCCCCGTTACTGCGACTGTCCCAGCAACATCAGTCCCATTAATGGGACTGTCCCAGCAACATCAGCCCCGTTACTGCGACTGTCCCAGCAACATCAGTCCCATTACTGCGATTGTCCCAGCAACATCAGCCCCGTTACTGGGACTGTCCCAGCAACATCAGCCCCTTTACTGGGACTGTCCCAGCAACATCCGCCCCGTTACTGCGACTGTCCCAGCAACATCAGTCCCATTACTGCGACTGTCCCAGTAACATCAACCCCGTTACTGGGACTGTCCCAGCAACATCAGCCCCGTTACTGCGACTTTCCCAGCAACATCAGCCCCGTTACTGGGACTGTCCCAGCAACATCAGCCCCTTTACTGGGACTGTCCCAGCAACATCAGCCCCATTACTGCGACTGTCCCAGCAACATCACCCCCGTTACTGCGACTGTCCCAGCAACATCAGTCCCCTTACTGCGACTGTCCCAGCAACATCAGTCCCATTACTGCGACTGTCCCAGTAACATTGGCCCCGTTACTGGGACTGTCCCGGCAACATCCGCCCCGTTACTGTGACTGTCCCAGCAACATCAACCCCGTTACTGCGACTGTCCCAGCAACATCAGCCCCGTTACTGCGACTGTCCCAGCAACATCAGTCCCATTACTGGGACTGTCCCAGCAACATCAGCCCCGTTACTGCGACTGTCCCAGCAACATCAGTCCCATTACTGCGACTGTCCCAGCAACATCAGCCCCGTTACTGCGACTGTCCCAGCAACATCAGCCCCGTTACCGGGACTGTCCCTGCAACATCAGCCCCGTTACTGGGACTGTCCCAGCAACATCCGCCCCGTTACTGCGACTGTCCCAGCAACATCAGTCCCATTACTGCGACTGTCCCAGCAACATCAGCCCCATTACTGCGACTGTGCAAGTAACATCAGCCCCGTTACTGCGACTGTCCCAGCAACATCAGTCCCATTACTGCGACTGTCCCAGCAACATCAGTCACATTACTGCGACTGTCCCAGCAACATCAGCCCCGTTACTGGGACTGTCCCAGCAACATCAGCCCCTTTACTGGGACTGTCCCAGCAACATCAGCCCCGTTACTGCGACTGTCCCAGCAACATCAGTCCCATTACTGCGACTGTCCCAGCAACATCAGCCCCGTTACTGCGACTGTCCCAGCAACATCAGCCCCGTTACCGGGACTGTCCCGGCAACATCAGCCCCGTTACTGGGACTGTCCCAGTAACATCAGCCCCGTTACTGCGACTGTCCCGGCAACATCAACCCCGTTACTGGGACTGCCCCAGTAACATCAACCCCGTTACTGCGACTGTCCCGGCAACATCAAACCCGTTACTAGGACTGTCCCAGTAACATCAGCCCCGTTACTGGGACTGTCCCAGCAACATCAGCCCCTTTACTGGGACTGTCCCAGCAACATCGGCCCCGTTACTGCGACTGTCCCAGCAACATCAGCCCCGTTACTGCGACTGTCCCAGTAACATCAGCCCCGTTACTGCGACTGTCCCGGTAACATCAACCCCGTTACTGGGACTGTCCCAGTAACATCAACCCCGTTACTGCGACTGTCCCGGCAACATCAACCCCGTTACTGGGACTGTCCCAGCAACATCAACCCCGTTACTGCGACTGTCCCAGCAACATCAGCCCCGTTACTGCGACTGTCCCAGCAACATCAGTCCCATTACTGGGACTGTCCCAGCAACATCAGCCCCGTTACTGCGACTGTCCCAGCAACATCAGCCCCATTACTGCGACTGTCCAAGCAACATCAGCCCCATTACTGCGATTGTCCCAGCAACATCAGTCCCATTACTGCGACTGTCCCAGCAACATCAGACCTTTTACTGGGACTATCCCAGCAACATCAGCCCCTTTACTGGGACTGTCCCAGCAACATCCGCCCCGTTACTGCGACTGTCCCAGCAACATCAGTCCCATTACTGCGACTGTCCCAGCAACATTAGCCCCATTACTGCGACTGTCCATGCAACATCAGCCCCATTACTGCGACTGTCCCAGCAACATCAGTCCCATTACTGCGACTGTCCCAGCAACATCAGTCACATTACTGCGACTGTCCCAGCAACATCAGCCCCGTTACTGGGACTGTCCCAGCAACTTCAGCCCCATTACTGGGACTGTCCCAGCAACATCAGCCCCGTTACTGCGACTGTCCCAGCAACATCAGCCCCGTTACTGCGACTGTCCCAGCAACATCAGCCCCGTTACTGCGACTGTCCCAGCAACATCAGCCCCGTTACCGGGACTGTCCCTGCAACATCAGCCCCGTTACTGGGACTGTCCCAGTAACATCAGCCCCGTTACTGCGACTTTCCCGGCAACATTAACCCCGTTACTGGGACTGTGCCAGTAACATCAACCCCGTTACTGCGACTGTCCCGGCAATATCAACCCCGTTACTGGGACTGTCCCAGCAACATCAACCCCGTTACTGCGACTGTCCCAGCAACATCAGCCCCGTTACTGCGACTGTCCCAGCAACATCAGTCCCATTAATGGGACTGTCCCAGCAACATCAGCCCCGTTACTGCGACTGTCCCAGCAACATCAGTCCCATTACTGCGATTGTCCCAGCAACATCAGCCCCGTTACTGGGACTGTCCCAGCAACATCAGCCCCTTTACTGGGACTGTCCCAGCAACATCCGCCCCGTTACTGCGACTGTCCCAGCAACATCAGTCCCATTACTGCGACTGTCCCAGTAACATTGGCCCCGTTACTGGGACTGTCCCGGCAACATCAACCCCGTTACAGGGACTGTCCCAGTAACATCAACCCCGTTACTGCGACTGTCCCAGCAACATCAGCCCCGTTACTGCGACTGTCCCAGCAACATCAGCCCCGTTACTGCGACTGTCCCAGCAACATCAGTCCCATTACTGGTACTGTCCCAGCAACAGCAGCCCCTTTACTGGGACTGTCCCAGCAACATCAGCCCCGTTACTGCGACTGTCCCAGCAACATCAGTCCCATTACTGTGACTGTCCCAGCAACATCAGCCCCGTTACTGCGACTGTCCCAGCAACATCAGCCCCATTACTGCGACTGTCCCAGTAACATCAGCCCCGTTACTGCGATTGTCCCAGCAACATCAGCCCCGTTACTGGGACTGTCCCAGCAACATCAACCCCTTCACTGTGACTGTCCCAGCAACATCAGCCCCGTTACTGCGACTGTCCCAGCAACATCAGCCCCGTTACTGCGACTGTCCCAGCAACATCAGTCCCATTACTGCGACTGTCCCAGCAACATCAGCCCCGTTACTGGGACTGTCCCAGCAAAATCAGCCCCTTCACTGGGACTGTCCCAGCAACATCAGCCCCGTTACTGCGACTTTCCCAGCAACATCAGCCCCGTTACTGCGACTGTCCCAGCAACATCAGCCCCTTTACTGGGACTGTCCCAGCAACATCAGCCCCGTTACTGCGACTGTCCCAGTAACATCAGTCCCATTACTGCGACTGTCCCAGCAACATCAGCCCCGTTACTGGGACTGTCCAGGCAACATCAGCCCCGTTACTGGGACTGTCCCAGCAACATCAGCCCCGTTACTGCGACTTTCCCAGCAACATCAGCCCCGTTACTGGGACTGTCCCAGCAACATAAGCCCCTTTACTGGGACTGTCCCAGCAACATCAGCCCCATTACTGCGACTGTCCCAGCAACATCACCCCCGTTACTGCGACTGTCCCAGCAACATCAGTCCCCTTACTGCGACTGTCCCAGCAACATCAGTCCCATTACTGCGACTGTCCCAGTAACATTGGCCCCGTTACTGGGACTGTCCCGGCAACATCAACCCCGTTACAGGGACTGTCCCAGTAACATCAACCCCGTTACTGCGACTGTCCCAGCAACATCAGCCCCGTTACTGCGACTGTCCCAGCAACATCAGCCCCGTTACTGCGACTGTCCCAGCAACATCAGTCCCATTACTGGTACTGTCCCAGCAACAGCAGCCCCTTTACTGGGACTGTCCCAGCAACATCAGCCCCGTTACTGCGACTGTCCCAGCAACATCAGTCCCATTACTGTGACTGTCCCAGCAACATCAGCCCCGTTACTGCGACTGTCCCAGCAACATCAGCCCCATTACTGCGACTGTCCCAGTAACATCAGCCCCGTTACTGCGATTGTCCCAGCAACATCAGCCCCGTTACTGGGACTGTCCCAGCAACATCAACCCCTTTACTGTGACTGTCCCAGCAACATCAGCCCCGTTACTGCGACTGTCCCAGCAACATCAGCCCCGTTACTGCGACTGTCCCAGCAACATCAGTCCCATTACTGCGACTGTCCCAGCAACATCAGCCCCGTTACTGGGACTGTCCCAGCAAAATCAGCCCCTTCACTGGGACTGTCCCAGCAACATCAGCCCCGTTACTGCGACTTTCCCAGCAACATCAGCCCCGTTACTGCGACTGTCCCAGCAACATCAGCCCCTTTACTGGGACTGTCCCAGCAACATCAGCCCCGTTACTGCGACTGTCCCAGTAACATCAGTCCCATTACTGCGACTGTCCCAGCAACATCAGCCCCGTTACTGGGACTGTCCAGGCAACATCAGCCCCGTTACTGGGACTGTCCCAGCAACATCAGCCCCGTTACTGCGACTGTCCCAGCAACATCAGCCCCGTTACTGCAACTGTCCCAGCAACATCAGTCCCATTACTGCGACTGTCCCAGTAACATCAGCCCCGTTACTGGGACTGTCCCAGTAACATCAACCCCGTTACTGCGACTGTCCCGGCAACATCAACCCCGTTACTGGGACTGTCCCAGTAACATCAGCCCCGTTACTGCGACTGTCCCAGCAACATCAGCCCCGTTACTGGGACTGTCCCAGCAACATCAACCCCTTTACTGGGACTGTCCCAGCAACATCAGCCCCGTTACTGCGACTGTCCCAGCAACATCAGTCCCGTTACTGCGACTGTCCCAGCAACATCAGCCCAGTTACTGCGACTGTCCCAGTAACATCAGCCCCGTTACTGGGACTGTCCCAGCAACATCAGCCCCTTTACTGGGACTGTCCCAGCAACATCAGCCCCTTTACTGGGACTGTCCCAGCAACATCAGCCCCGTTACTGCGACTGTCCCAGCAACATCAGCCCAGTTACTGCGACTGTCCCAGCAACATCAGCCCCGTTACCGGGACTGTCCCTGCAACATCAGCCCCGTTACTGGGACTGTCCCAGTAACATCAGCCCCGTTACTGCGACTGTCCCAGCAACATCAGTCCCCTTACTGCGACTGTCCCAGCAACATCAGTCCCATTACTGCGACTGTCCCAGTAACATTGGCCCCGTTACTGGGACTGTCCCGGCAACATCAACCCCGTTACAGGGACTGTCCCAGTAACATCAACCCCGTTACTGCGACTGTCCCAGCAACATCAGCCCCGTTACTGCGACTGTCCCAGCAACATCAGCCCCGTTACTGCGACTGTCCCAGCAACATCAGTCCCATTACTGGTACTGTCCCAGCAACAGCAGCCCCTTTACTGGGACTGTCCCAGCAACATCAGCCCCGTTACTGCGACTGTCCCAGCAACATCAGTCCCATTACTGTGACTGTCCCAGCAACATCAGCCCCGTTACTGCGACTGTCCCAGCAACATCAGCCCCATTACTGCGACTGTCCCAGTAACATCAGCCCCGTTACTGCGATTGTCCCAGCAACATCAGCCCCGTTACTGGGACTGTCCCAGCAACATCAGCCCCTTCACTGGGACTGTCCCAGCAACATCAACCCCTTTACTGTGACTGTCCCAGCAACATCAGCCCCGTTACTGCGACTGTCCCAGCAACATCAGCCCCGTTACTGCGACTGTCCCAGCAACATCAGTCCCTTCACTGGGACTGTCCCAGCAACATCAGCCCCGTTACTGCGACTTTCCCAGCAACATCAGCCCCGTTACTGCGACTGTCCCAGCAACATCAGCCCCTTTACTGGGACTGTCCCAGCAACATCAGCCCCGTTACTGCGACTGTCCCAGTAACATCAGTCCCATTACTGCGACTGTCCCAGCAACATCAGCCCCGTTACTGGGACTGTCCAGGCAACATCAGCCCCGTTACTGGGACTGTCCCAGCAACATCAGCCCCGTTACTGCGACTGTCCCAGCAACATCAGCCCCGTTACTGCAACTGTCCCAGCAACATCAGTCCCATTACTGCGACTGTCCCAGTAACATCAGCCCCGTTACTGGGACTGTCCCAGTAACATCAACCCCGTTACTGCGACTGTCCCGGCAACATCAACCCCGTTACTGGGACTGTCCCAGTAACATCAGCCCCGTTACTGCGACTGTCCCAGCAACATCAGCCCCGTTACTGGGACTGTCCCAGCAACATCAACCCCTTTACTGGGACTGTCCCAGCAACATCAGCCCCGTTACTGCGACTGTCCCAGCAACATCAGTCCCGTTACTGCGACTGTCCCAGCAACATCAGCCCAGTTACTGCGACTGTCCCAGTAACATCAGCCCCGTTACTGGGACTGTCCCAGCAACATCAGCCCCTTTACTGGGACTGTCCCAGCAACATCAGCCCCTTTACTGGGACTGTCCCAGCAACATCAGCCCCGTTACTGCGACTGTCCCAGCAACATCAGCCCAGTTACTGCGACTGTCCCAGCAACATCAGCCCCGTTACCGGGACTGTCCCTGCAACATCAGCCCCGTTACTGGGACTGTCCCAGTAACATCAGCCCCGTTACTGCGACTGTCCCGGCAACATTAACCCCGTTACTGGGACTGTCCCAGTAACATCAACCCCGTTACTGCGACTGTCCCGGCAACATCAACCCCGTTACTGGGACTGTCCCAGCAACATCAACCCCGTTACTGCGACTGTCCCAGCAACATCAGCCCCGTTACTGCGACTGTCCCAGCAACATCAGTCCCATTACTGCGACTGTCCCAGCAACATCAGCCCCGTTACTGGGACTGTCCCAGCAACATCAGCCCCTTTACTGGGACTGTCCCAGCAACATCAGCCCCGTTACTGCGACTGTCCCAGCAACATCAGTCCCATTACTGCGACTGTCCCAGCAACATCAGCCCCATTACTGCGACTGTCCAAGCAACATCAGCCCCGTTACTGCGACTGTCCCAGCAACATCAGCCCCGTTACTGGGACTGTCCCAGCAACATCAGCCCCATTACTGCGACTGTCCAAGCAACATCAGCCCCGTTACTGCGACTGTCCCAGCAACATCAGCCCCTTTACTGGGACTGTCCCAGCAACATCAGCCCCGTTACTGCGACTGTCCCAGTAACATCAGTCCCATTACTGCGACTGTCCCAGCAACATCAGCCCCGTTACTGGGACTGTCCCAGCAACATCAGCCCCGTTACTGGGACTGTCCCAGCAACATCAGCCCCGTTACTGCGACTGTCCCAGCAACATCAGCCCCGTTACTGCAACTGTCCCAGCAACATCAGTCCCATTACTGCGACTGTCCCAGTAACATCAGCCCCGTTACTGGGACTGTCCCAGTAACATCAACCCCGTTACTGCGACTGTCCCGGCAACATCAACCCCGTTACTGGGACTGTCCCAGTAACATCAGCCCCGTTACTGCGACTGTCCCAGCAACATCAGCCCCGTTACTGGGACTGTCCCAGCAACATCAACCCCTTTACTGGGACTGTCCCAGCAACATCAGCCCCGTTACTGCGACTGTCCCAGCAACATCAGTCCCGTTACTGCGACTGTCCCAGCAACATCAGCCCAGTTACTGCGACTGTCCCAGTAACATCAGCCCCGTTACTGGGACTGTCCCAGCAACATCAGCCCCTTTACTGGGACTGTCCCAGCAACATCAGCCCCTTTACTGGGACTGTCCCAGCAACATCAGCCCCGTTACTGCGACTGTCCCAGCAACATCAGCCCAGTTACTGCGACTGTCCCAGCAACATCAGCCCCGTTACCGGGACTGTCCCTGCAACATCAGCCCCGTTACTGGGACTGTCCCAGTAACATCAGCCCCGTTACTGCGACTGTCCCGGCAACATTAACCCCGTTACTGGGACTGTCCCAGTAACATCAACCCCGTTACTGCGACTGTCACGGCAACATCAACCCCGTTACTGGGACTGTCCCAGCAACATCATCCCCGTTACTGCGACTGTCCCAGCAACATCAGCCCCGTTACTGCGACTGTCCCAGCAACATCAGTCCCATTACTGGGACTGTCCCAGCAACATCAGCCCCGTTACTGCGACTGTCCCAGCAACATCAGTCCCATTACTGCGACTGTCCCAGCAACATCAGCCCCGTTACTGGGACTGTCACAGCAACATCAGCCCCTTTACTGGGACTGTCCCAGCAACATCCGCCCCGTTACTGCGACTGTCCCAGCAACATCAGTCCCATTACTGCGACTGTCCCAGCAACATCAGCCCCGTTACTGCGACTGTCCCAGCAACATCAGTCCCATTACTGCGACTGTCCCAGCAACATCAGCCCCATTACTGCGACTGTCCAAGCAACATCAGCCCCGTTACTGCGACTGTCCCAGCAACATCAGTCCCATTACTGCGATTGTCCCAGCAACATCAACCCCGTTACTGCGACTGTCCCAGCAACATCAGCCCCGTTACTGCGACTGTCCCAGCAACATCAGTCCCATTACTGGGACTGTCCCAGCAACATCAGCCCCGTTACTGCGACTGTCCCAGCAACATCAGTCCCATTACTGCGACTGTCCCAGCAACATCAGCCCCGTTACTGGGACTGTCACAGCAACATCAGCCCCTTTACTGGGACTGTCCCAGCAACATCCGCCCCCTTACTGCGACTGTCCCAGCAACATCAGTCCCATTACTGCGATTGTCCCAGCAACATCAGCCCCATTACTGCGACTGTCCAAGCAACATCAGCCCCGTTACTGCGACTGTCCCAGCAACATCAGTCCCATTACTGCGATTGTCCCAGCAACATCAGTCACATTACTGCGACTGTCCCAGCAACATCAGCCCCGTTACTGGGACTGTCCCAGCAACATCAGCCCCTTTACTGGTACTGTCCCAGCAACATCAGCCCCGTTACTGCGACTGTCCCAGCAACATCAGTCCCATTACTGCGACTGTCCCAGCAACATCAGCCCCGTTACTGCGACTGTCCCAGCAACATCAGCCCCGTTACCGGGACTGTCCCGGCAACATCAGCCCCGTTACTGGGACTGTCCCAGCAACATCAACCCCGTTACTGCGACTGTCCCAGCAACATCAGCCCCGTTACTGCGACTGTCCCAGCAACATCAGTCCCATTACTGGGACTGTCCCAGCAACATCAGCCCCGTTACTGCGACTGTCCCAGCAACATCAGTCCCATTACTGCGACTGTCCCAGCAACATCAGCCCTTTTACTGGGACTATCCCAGCGACATCAGCCCCTTTACTGGGACTGTCCCAGCAACATCCGCCCCGTTACTGCGACTGTCCCAGCAACATCAGTCCCATTACTGCGACTGTCCCAGCAACATCAGCCCCATTACTGCGACTGTCCAAGCAACATCAGCCCCGTTACTGGGACTGTCCCAGCAACATCAGTCCCATTACTGCGACTGTCCCAGCAACATCAGTCACATTACTGGGACTTTCCCAGCAACATCAGCCCCGTTACCGGGTCTGTCCCTGCAACATCAGCCCCGTTACTGGGACTGTCCCAGTAACATCAGCCCCGTTACTGCGACTGTCCCGGCAACATCAACCCCGTTACTGGGACTGTCCCAGTAACATCAACCCCGTTACTGCGACTGTCCCGGCAACATCAACCCCGTTACTGGGACTGTCCCAGCAACATCAACGCCGTTACTGCGACTGTCCCAGCAACATCAGCCCCGTTACTGCGACTGTCCCAGCAACATCAGTCCCATTACTGGGACTGTCCCAGCAACATCAGCCCCGTTACTGCGACTGTCCCAGCAACATCAGTCCCATTACTGCGACTGTCCCAGCAACATCAGCCCTTTTACTGGGACTATCCCAGCAACATCAGCCCCTTTACTGGGACTGTCCCAGCAACATCCGCCCCGTTACTGCGACTGTCCCAGTAACATCAGCCGCGTTACTGGGACTGTCCCAGCAACATCAGCCCCTTTACTGGGACTGTCCCAGCAACATCAGCCCCTTTACTGGGACTGTCCCAGCAACATCAGCCCCGTTACTGCGACTGTCCCAGCAACATCAGCCCAGTTACTGCGACTGTCCCAGCAACATCAGCCCCTTTACTGGGACTGTCCCAGCAACATCAGCCCCGTTACTGCGACTGTCCCAGCAACATCAGCCCCGTTACCGGGACTGTCCCTGCAACATCAGCCCCGTTACTGGGACTGTCCCAGTAACATCAGCCCCGTTACTGCGACTGTCCCGGCAACATTAACCCCGTTACTGGGAATGTCCCAGTAACATCAACCACGTTGCTGCGACTGTCCCGGCAACATCAACCCCGTTACTGGGACTGTCCCAGCAACATCAACCCCGTTACTGCGACTGTCCCAGCAACATCAGCCCCGTTACTGCGACTGTCCCAGCAACATCAGTCCCATTACTGGGACTGTCCCAGCAACATCAGCCCCGTTACTGCGACTGTCCCAGCAACATCAGGCCCATTACTGCGACTGTCCCAGCAACATCAGCCCCGTTACAGGGACTGTCCCAGCAACATCAGCCCCTTTACTGGGACTGTCCCAGCAACATCCGCCCCGTTACTGCGACTGTCCCAGCAACATCAGTCCCATTACTGCGACTGTCCCAGCAACATCAGCCCCATTACTGCGACTGTCCAAGCAACATCAGCCCCGTTACTGCGACTGTCCCAGCAACATCAGTCCCATTACTGCGACTGTCCCAGCAACATCAGTCCCATTACTGCGATTGTCCCAGCAACATCAGTCACATTACTGCGACTGTCCCAGCAACATCAGCCCCGTTACTGGGACTGTCCCAGCAACATCAGCCCCTTTACTGGGACTGTCCCAGCAACATCAGCCCCGTTACTGCGACTGTCCCAGCAACATCAGTCCCATTACTGCGACTGTCCCAGCAACATCAGCCCTTTTACTGGGACTATCCCAGCAACATCAGCCCCTTTACTGGGACTGTCCCAGCAACATCCGCCCCGTTACTGCGACTGTCCCAGCAACATCAGTCCCATTACTGCGACTGTCCCAGCAACATCAGCCCCATTACTGCGACTGTCCAAGCAACATCAGCCCCGTTACTGCGACTGTCCCAGCAACATCAGTCCCATTACTGCGACTGTCCCAGCAACATCAGTCACATTACTGGGACTTTCCCAGCAACATCAGCCCCGTTACCGGGACTGTCCCTGCAACATCAGCCCCGTTACTGGGACTGTCCCAGTAACATAAGCCCCGTTACTGCGACTGTCCCGGCAACATCAACCCCGTTACTGGGACTGTCCCAGTAACATCAACCCCGTTACTGCGACTGTCCCGGCAACATCAACCCCGTTACTGGGACTGTCCCAGCAACATCAACCCCGTTACTGCGACTGTCCCAGCAACATCAGCCCCGTTACTGCGACTGTCCCAGCAACATCAGTCCCATTACTGGGACTGTCCCAGCAACATCAGCCCCGTTACTGCGACTGTCCCAGCAACATCAGTCCCATTACTGCGACTGTCCCAGCAACATCAGCCCTTTTACTGGGACTATCCCAGCAACATCAGCCCCTTTACTGGGACTGTCCCAGCAACATCCGCCCCGTTACTGCGACTGTCCCAGCAACATCAGCCCCATTACTGCGACTGTCCAAGCAACATCAGCCCCGTTACTGCGACTGTCCCAGCAACATCAGTCCCATTACTGCGACTGTCCCAGCAACATCAGTCACATTACTGCGACTGTCCCAGCAACATCAGCCCCGTTACTGGGACTGTCCCAGCAACATCAGCCCCATTACTGGGACTGTCCCAGCAACATCAGCCCCGTTACTGCGACTGTCCCAGCAACATCAGTCCCATTACTGCGACTGTCCCAGCAACATCAGCCCCGTTACTGGGACTGTCCCAGCAACATCAGCCCCGTTACTGGGACTGTCCCGGCAACATCAGCCCCGTTACTGGGACTGTCCCAGTAACATCCGCCCCGTTACTGCGACTGTCCCAGCAACATCAACCCCGTTACTGCGACTGTCCAAGCAACATCAACCCCGTTACTGGGACTGCCCCAGTAACATCAACCCCGTTACTGCGACTGTCCCGGCAACATCAAACCCGTTACTAGGACTGTCCCAGTAACATCAACCCCGTTACTGCGACTGTCCCAGCAACATCAGCCCCGTTACTGGGACTGTCCCGGCAACATCAGCCCCGTTACCGGGACTGTCCCGGCTACATCAGCCCCGTTACTGGGACTGTGCCAGTAACATCAACCCCGTTACTGGGACTGTCCCAGTAACATCAACCCCGTTACTGGGACTGTCCCAGCAACATCAACCCCGTTACTGCGACTGTCCCAGCAACATCAGCCCCGTTACTGCGACTGTCCCAGCAACATCAGCCCCGTTACTGCGACTGTCCCAGCAACATCAGCCCCGTTACTGCGACTGTCCCAGCAACATCAGCCCCGTTACTGCGACTGTCCCAGCAACATCAGCCCCGTTACTGCGACTGTCCCAGCAACATCAGTCCCATTACTGGTACTGTCCCAGCAAAAGCAGCCCCTTTACCTGGACTGTCCCAGCAACATCAGCCCCGTTACTGCGACTGTCCCAGCAACATCAGTCCCATTACTGTGACTGTCCCAGCAACATCAGCCCCGTTACTGCGACTGTCCCAGCAACATCAGCCCCATTACTGCGACTGTCCCAGTAACATCAGCCCCGTTACTGCGATTGTCCCAGCAACATCAGCCCCGTTACTGGGACTGTCCCAGCAACATCAACCCCGTTACTGGGACTGTCCCAGTAACATCAACCCCGTTACTGGGACTGTCCCAGTAACATCAGCCCCGTTACTGCGACTGTCCCGGCAACATTAACCCCGTTACTGGGAATGTCCCAGTAACATCAACCACGTTGCTGCGACTGTCCCGGCAACATCAACCCCGTTACTGGGACTGTCCCAGCAACATCAACCCCGTTACTGCGACTGTCCCAGCAACATCAGCCCCGTTACTGCGACTGTCCCAGCAACATCAGTCCCATTACTGGGACTGTCCCAGCAACATCAGCCCCGTTACTGCGACTGTCCCAGCAACATCAGGCCCATTACTGCGACTGTCCCAGCAACATCAGCCCCGTTACAGGGACTGTCCCAGCAACATCAGCCCCTTTACTGGGACTGTCCCAGCAACATCCGCCCCGTTACTGCGACTGTCCCAGCAACATCAGTCCCATTACTGCGACTGTCCCAGCAACATCAGCCCCATTACTGCGACTGTCCAAGCAACATCAGCCCCGTTACTGCGACTGTCCCAGCAACATCAGTCCCATTACTGCGACTGTCCCAGCAACATCAGTCCCATTACTGCGATTGTCCCAGCAACATCAGTCACATTACTGCGACTGTCCCAGCAACATCAGCCCCGTTACTGGGACTGTCCCAGCAACATCAGCCCCTTTACTGGGACTGTCCCAGCAACATCAGCCCCGTTACTGCGACTGTCCCAGCAACATCAGTCCCATTACTGCGACTGTCCCAGCAACATCAGCCCTTTTACTGGGACTATCCCAGCAACATCAGCCCCTTTACTGGGACTGTCCCAGCAACATCCGCCCCGTTACTGCGACTGTCCCAGCAACATCAGTCCCATTACTGCGACTGTCCCAGCAACATCAGCCCCATTACTGCGACTGTCCAAGCAACATCAGCCCCGTTACTGCGACTGTCCCAGCAACATCAGTCCCATTACTGCGACTGTCCCAGCAACATCAGTCACATTACTGGGACTTTCCCAGCAACATCAGCCCCGTTACCGGGACTGTCCCTGCAACATCAGCCCCGTTACTGGGACTGTCCCAGTAACATAAGCCCCGTTACTGCGACTGTCCCGGCAACATCAACCCCGTTACTGGGACTGTCCCAGTAACATCAACCCCGTTACTGCGACTGTCCCGGCAACATCAACCCCGTTACTGGGACTGTCCCAGCAACATCAACCCCGTTACTGCGACTGTCCCAGCAACATCAGCCCCGTTACTGCGACTGTCCCAGCAACATCAGTCCCATTACTGGGACTGTCCCAGCAACATCAGCCCCGTTACTGCGACTGTCCCAGCAACATCAGTCCCATTACTGCGACTGTCCCAGCAACATCAGCCCTTTTACTGGGACTATCCCAGCAACATCAGCCCCTTTACTGGGACTGTCCCAGCAACATCCGCCCCGTTACTGCGACTGTCCCAGCAACATCAGCCCCATTACTGCGACTGTCCAAGCAACATCAGCCCCGTTACTGCGACTGTCCCAGCAACATCAGTCCCATTACTGCGACTGTCCCAGCAACATCAGTCACATTACTGCGACTGTCCCAGCAACATCAGCCCCGTTACTGGGACTGTCCCAGCAACATCAGCCCCATTACTGGGACTGTCCCAGCAACATCAGCCCCGTTACTGCGACTGTCCCAGCAACATCAGTCCCATTACTGCGACTGTCCCAGCAACATCAGCCCCGTTACTGGGACTGTCCCAGCAACATCAGCCCCGTTACTGGGACTGTCCCGGCAACATCAGCCCCGTTACTGGGACTGTCCCAGTAACATCCGCCCCGTTACTGCGACTGTCCCAGCAACATCAACCCCGTTACTGCGACTGTCCAAGCAACATCAACCCCGTTACTGGGACTGCCCCAGTAACATCAACCCCGTTACTGCGACTGTCCCGGCAACATCAAACCCGTTACTAGGACTGTCCCAGTAACATCAACCCCGTTACTGCGACTGTCCCAGCAACATCAGCCCCGTTACTGGGACTGTCCCGGCAACATCAGCCCCGTTACCGGGACTGTCCCGGCTACATCAGCCCCGTTACTGGGACTGTGCCAGTAACATCAACCCCGTTACTGGGACTGTCCCAGTAACATCAACCCCGTTACTGGGACTGTCCCAGCAACATCAACCCCGTTACTGCGACTGTCCCAGCAACATCAGCCCCGTTACTGCGACTGTCCCAGCAACATCAGCCCCGTTACTGCGACTGTCCCAGCAACATCAGCCCCGTTACTGCGACTGTCCCAGCAACATCAGCCCCGTTACTGCGACTGTCCCAGCAACATCAGCCCCGTTACTGCGACTGTCCCAGCAACATCAGTCCCATTACTGGTACTGTCCCAGCAAAAGCAGCCCCTTTACTGGGACTGTCCCAGCAACATCAGCCCCGTTACTGCGACTGTCCCAGCAACATCAGTCCCATTACTGTGACTGTCCCAGCAACATCAGCCCCGTTACTGCGACTGTCCCAGCAACATCAGCCCCATTACTGCGACTGTCCCAGTAACATCAGCCCCGTTACTGCGATTGTCCCAGCAACATCAGCCCCGTTACTGGGACTGTCCCAGCAACATCAACCCCGTTACTGGGACTGTCCCAGTAACATCAACCCCGTTACTGGGACTGTCCCAGCAACATCAACCCCGTTACTGCGACTGTCCCAGCAACATCAGCCCCGTTACTGCGACTGTCCCAGCAACATCAGCCCCGTTACTGCGACTGTCCCAGCAACATCAGCCCTGTTACTGCGACTGTCCCAGCAACATCAGCCCCGTTACTGGGACTGTCCCGGCAAAATCAGCCTCGTTACTGCGACTGTCCCAGCAACATCAGTCCCGTTACTGCGACTGTCCCAGCAACATCAGCCCCGTTACTGCGACTGTCCCAGCAACATCAGTCCCGTTACTGCGACTGTCCCAGCAACATCAGCCCCATTACTGCGACTGTCCCAGCAACATCAGCCCCTTTACTGGGACTGTCCCAGCAACATCAGCCCCATTACTGCGACTGTCCCAGCAACATCACCCCCGTTACTGCGACTGTCCCAGCAACATCAGCCCCGTTACTGGGACTGTCCCAGCAACATCAGCCCCTTTACTGGGACTGTCCCAGCAACATCAGCCCCATTACTGCGACTGTCCCAGCAACATCACCCCCGTTACTGCGACTGTCCCAGCAACATCAGTCCCCTTACTGCGACTGTCCCAGCAACATCAGTCCCATTACTGCGACTGTCCCAGTAACATAGGCCCCGTTACTGGGACTGTCCAGGCAACATCAACCCCGTTACTGGGACTGTCCCAGTAACATCAACCCCGTTACTGGGACTGTCCCAGCAACATCAGCCCCGTTACTGCGACTGTCCCAGCAACATCAGCCCCGTTACTGCGACTGTCCCAGCAACATCAGTCCCATTACTGGTACTGTCCCAGCAAAAGCAGCCCCTTTACTGGGACTGTCCCAGCAACATCAGCCCCGTTACTGCGACTGTCCCAGCAACATCAGTCCCATTACTGTGACTGTCCCAGCAACATCAGCCCCGTTACTGCGACTGTCCCAGCAACATCAGCCCCATTACTGCGACTGTCCCAGTAACATCAGCCCCGTTACTGCGATTGTCCCAGCAACATCAGCCCCGTTACTGGGACTGTCCCAGCAACATCAACCCCTTTACTGGGACTGTCCCAGCAACATCAGCCCCGTTACTGCGACTGTCCCAGCAACATCAGTCCCATTACTGCGACTGTCCCAGCAACATCAGCCCCGTTACTGGGACTGTCCCAGCAAAATCAGCCCCTTCACTGGGACTGTCCCAGCAACATCAGCCCCGTTACTGCGACTTTCCCAGCAACATCAGCCCCGTTACTGCGACTGTCCCAGCAACATCAGCCCCTTTACTGCGACTGTCCCAGCAACATCAGCCCCGTTACTGCGACTGTCCCAGTAACATCAGTCCCATTACTGCGACTGTCCCAGCAACATCAGCCCCGTTACTGGGACTGTCCCAGTAACATCAGCCCCGTTACTGCGACTGTCCCAGCAACATCAGCCCCGTTACCGGGACTGTCCCGGCAACATCAGCCCCGTTACTGGGACTGTCCCAGTAACATCAGCCCCGTTACTGCGACTGTCCCGGCAACATCAACCCCGTTACTGGGACTGTCCCAGCAAAATCCGCCCCGTTACTGCGACTGTCCCGGCAACATCAACCCCATTACTGGGACTGCCCCAGTAACATCAACCCCCTTACTGCGACTGTCCCGGCAACATCAAACCCGTTACTAGGACTGTCCCAGCAACATCACCCCCGTTACTGCGACTGTCCCAGCAACATCAGTCCCGTTACAGCGACTGTCCCAGCAACATCAGCCCCTTTACTGGGACTGTCCCAGCAACATCAGTCCCGTTACTGGGACTGTCCCAGCAACATCAGCCCCTTTACTGGGACTGTCCCAGCAACATCAGCCCCATTACTGCGACTGTCCCAGCAACATCACCCCCGTTACTGCGACTGTCCCAGCAACATCAGTCCCCTTACTGCGACTGTCCCAGCAACATCAGTCCCATTACTGCGACTGTCCCAGTAACATAGGCCCCGTTACTGGGACTGTCCCGGCAACATCAACCCCGTTACTGGGACTTTCCCAGTAACATCAACCCCGTTACTGCGACTGTACCAGCAACATCAGCCCCGTTACTGCGACTGTCCCAGCAACATCAGCCCCGTTACTGCGACTGTCCCAGCAACATCAGTCCCATTACTGGTACTGTCCCAGCAAAAGCAGCCCCTTTACTGGGACTGTCCCAGCAACATCAGCCCCGTTACTGCGACTGTCCCAGCAACATCAGTCCCATTACTGTGACTGCCCCAGCAACATCAGCCCCGTTACTGGGACTGTCCCAGTAACATCAGCCCCGTTACTGGGACTGTCCCAGTAACATCAGCCCCGTTACTGGGTCTGTCCCAGCAACATCAGCCCCGTTACTGCGACTGTCCCAGCAACATAAGCCCCGTTACTGCGACTGTCCCAGCAACATCAGCCCCGTTACCGGGACTGTCCCAGCAAAATCAGTCCCGTTACTGGGACTGTCCCAGTAACATCAGCCCCGTTACTGGGACTGTCCCAGTAATATCAGCCCCGTTACTGGGACTGTCCCAGTAACATCAGCCCCGTTACTGCGACTGTCCCAGTAACATCAGCCCCATTACTGCGACTATCCCAGCAACATCAGCCCCGTTACCGGGACTGTCCCAGCAAAATCAGCCCCGTTACCGGAACTGTCCCAGTAACATCAGCCCCGTTACTGCGACTGTCCCAGTAACATCAGCCCCGTTACTGCGACTATCCCGGCAACATCAGCCCCGTTACCGGGACTGTCCCGGCAACATCAGCCCCGTTACTGGGACTGTCCCAGTAACATCAACCCCGTTACTGGGACTGTCCAGGTAACATCAACCCCGTTACTGCGACTGTCCCAGCAACATCAGCCACGTTACTGCGACTGTCCCAGCAACATCAGCCCCGTTACTGCGACTGTCCCAGTAACATCAGTCCCATTACTGCGACTGTCCCAGCAACATCAGCCCCGTTACTGGGACTGTCCCAGTAACATCAGCCCCGTTACTGCGACTGTCCCAGCAACATCAGCCCCGTTACCGGGACTGTCCCGGCAACATCAGCCCCGTTACTGGGACTGTCCCAGTAACATCAGCCCCGTTACTGCGACTGTCCCGGCAACATCAACCCCGTTACTGGGACTGTCCCAGCAACATCCGCCCCGTTACTGCGACTGTCCCGGCAACATCAACCCCATTACTGGGACTGCCCCAGTAACATCAACCCCCTTACTGCGACTGTCCCGGCAACATCAAACCCGTTACTAGGACTGTCCCAGCAACATCACCCCCGTTACTGCGACTGTCCCAGCAACATCAGTCCCGTTACTGCGACTGTCCCAGCAACATCAGCCCCGTTACTGCGACTGTCCCAGCAACATCAGCCCCGTTACTGGGACTGTCCCAGCAACATCAGCCCCTTTACTGGGACTGTCCCAGCAACATCAGCCCCATTACTGCGACTGTCCCAGCAACATCACCCCCGTTACTGCGACTGTCCCAGCAACATCAGTCCCCTTACTGCGACTGTCCCAGCAACATCAGTCCCATTACTGCGACTGTCCCAGTAACATAGGCCCCGTTACTGGGACTGTCCCGGCAACATCAACCCCGTTACTGGGACTTTCCCAGTAACATCAACCCCGTTACTGCGACTGTACCAGCAACATCAGCCCCGTTACTGCGACTGTCCCAGCAACATCAGCCCCGTTACTGCGACTGTCCCAGCAACATCAGTCCCATTACTGGTACTGTCCCAGCAAAAGCAGCCCCTTTACTGGGACTGTCCCAGCAACATCAGCCCCGTTACTGCGACTGTCCCAGCAACATAGGTCCCATTACTGTGACTGTCCCAGCAACATCAGCCCCGTTACTGGGACTGTCCCAGTAACATCAGCCCCGTTACTGGGACTGTCCCAGTAACATCAGCCCCGTTACTGGGTCTGTCCCAGTAACATAAGCCCCGTTACTGCGACTGTCCCAGCAACATCAGCCCCGTTACCGGGACTGTCCCAGCAAAATCAGTCCCGTTACTGGGACTGTCCCAGTAACATCAGCCCCGTTACTGGGACTGTCCCAGTAATATCAGCCCCGTTACTGGGACTGTCCCAGTAACATCAGCCCCGTTACTGCGACTGTCCCAGTAACATCAGCCCCATTACTGCGACTATCCCAGCAACATCAGCCCCGTTACCGGGACTGTCCCGGCAAAATCAGCCCCGTTACCGGAACTGTCCCAGTAACATCAGCCCCGTTACTGCGACTGTCCCAGTAACATCAGCCCCGTTAGTGCGACTATCCCGGCAACATCAGCCCCGTTACCGGGACTGTCCCGGCAACATCAGCCCCGTTACTGGGACTGTCCCAGTAACATCAACCCCGTTACTGGGACTGTCCAGGTAACATCAACCCCGTTACTGCGACTGTCCCAGCAACATCAGCCACGTTACTGCGAATGTCCCAGCAACATCAGCCCTGTTACTGGGACTGTCCCAGCAACATCAGCCCTGTTACTGGGACTGTCCCAGCAACATCAGCCCCGTTACTGCGACTGTCCCAGCAACATCAGTCCCATTACTGCGACTGTCCCAGCAAAATCAGCCCCGTTACTGCGACTGTCCCAGCAACATCAGCCCCGTTACTGCGACTGTCCCAGCAACATCAGTCCCATTACTGCGACTGTCCCAGTAACATCAGCCCCGTTACTGCGACTGTCCCAGTAACATCAGCCCCGTTACTGCGACTGTCCCAGCAACATCAGCCCCGTTACTGCGACTGTCCCAGCAACATCAGTCCCCTTACTGCGACTGTCCCAGCAACATCAGTCCCATTACTGCGACTGTCCCAGCAACATCAGCCCCGTTACTGGGACTGTCCCGGCAACATCAGTCCCGTTACTGGGACTGTCCCAGTAACATCAGCCCCGTTACTGGGACTGTCCCAGTAACATCAGCCCCGTTACTGGGACTGTCCCAGTAACATCAGCCCCGTTACTGCGACTTTCCCAGCAACATCAGCCCCGTTACCGGGACTGTCCCGGCAAAATCAGTCCCGTTACTGGGACTGTCCCAGTAACATCAGCCCCGTTACTGGGACTGTCCCAGTAATATCAGCCCCGTTACTGGGACTGTCCAAGTAACATCAGCCCCGTTACTGCGACTGTCCCACTAACATCAGCCCCGTTACTGCGACTGTCCCACTAACATCAGCCCCGTTACTGCGACTGTCCCAGCAACATCAGCCCCGTTACCGGGACTGTCCCGGCAACATCAGCCCTGTTACCGGGACTGTCCCAGCAACATCAGCCCCGTTACTGCGACTGTCCCGGAAACATCAGCCCCGTTACTGGGACTGTCCCAGTAACATCAGCCCCGTTACTGGGACTGTCCCGGTAACATCAACCCCGTTACTGCGACTGTCCCAGCAACATCAGCCCCGTTACTGCGACTGTCCCAGCAACATCAGCCCTGTTACTGGGACTGTCCCAGTAACATCAGCCCCTTTACTGGGACTGTCCCAGCAACATCAGCCCCGTTACTGCGACTGTCCCGCCAACATCAGTCCCGTTACTGGGACTGTCCCAGTAACATCAGCCCCGTTACTGCGACTGTCCCAGTAACATCAGCCCCGTTACTGCGACTGTCCCAGCAACATCAGCCCCGTTACCGGGACTGTCCCGGCAAAATCAGTCCCGTTACTGGGACTGTCCCAGTAACATCAGCCCCGTTACTGGGACTGTCCCAGTAATATCAGCCCCGTTACTGGGACTGTCCAAGTAACATCAGCCCCGTTACTGCGACTGTCCCAGTAAAATCAGCCCCGTTACTGCGACTGTCCCAGCAATATCCGCCCCGTTACCGGGACTTTCCCGGCAACATCAGCCCCGTTACCGGGACTGTCCCGGCAACATCAACCCCGTTACTGGGACTGTCCCGGTAACATCAACCCCGTTACTGCGACTGTCCCAGCAACATCAGCCCCGTTACTGCGACTGTCCCAGCAACATCAGCCCTGTTACTGGGACTGTCCCAGCAACATCAGCCCCTTTACTGGGACTGTCCCAGCAACATCAGCCCCGTTACTGCGACTGTCCCAGCAACATCAGTCCCATTACTGGGACTGTCCCAGTAACATCAGCCCCGTTACTGCGACTGTCCCAGCAACATCAGCCCCGTTACCGGGACTGTCCCGGCAATATCAGTCCCGTTGCTGGGACTGTCCCAGTAACATCAGCCCCGTTACTAGGACTGTCCCAGTAACATCAGCCCCGTTACTGCGACTGTCCCAGCAACATCAGCCCCGTTACTGCGACTGTCCCAGCAACATCTGTCCCTTTACTGCGACTGTCCCAGCAACATCAGTCCGGTTACTGCGACTGTCCCAGCAACATCAGTCCCATTACTGCGACTGTCCCAGTAACATCAGCCCCGTTACTGCGACTGTCCCAGTAATATCAACCCCGTTACTGCGACTGTCCCAGCAACATCAGCCCCGTTACTGCGACTGTCCCAGCAACATCAGCCCTGTTACTGGGACTGTCCCAGCAACATCAGCCCCTTTACTGGGACTGTCCCAGCAACATCAGCCCCGTTACTACGACTGTCCCAGCAACATCAGTCCCATTACTGCGACTGTCCCAGTAACATCAGCCCCGTTACTGCGACTGTCGCAGTAACATCAGCCCCGTTACTGGGACTGTCCCAGCAACATCAGCCCCGTTACCGGGACTGTCCCAGTAATATCAACCCCGTTACTGCGACTGTCCCAGCAACATCAGCCCCGTTACTGCGACTGTCCCAGCAACATCAGCCCTGTTACTGGGACTGTCCCAGCAACATCAGTCCCATTACTGCGACTGTCCCAGCAACATCAGCCCCTTTACTGGGACTGTCCCAGCAACATCAGCCCCTTTACTGGGACTGTCCCAGCAACATCAGCCCCTTTACTGGGACTGTCCCAGCAACATCAGCCCCGTTACTGCGACTGTCCCAGCAACATCAGCCCCGTTACTGGGACTGTCCCAGCAACATCAGCCCCTTTACTGGGACTGTCCCAGCAACATCAGCCCCGTTACTGCGACTGTCCCAGCAACATCAGCCCCGTAACTGCGACTGTCCCAGCAACATCAGTCCCCTTACTGCGACTGTCCCAGCAACATCAGTCCCATTACTGCGACTGTCCCAGCAACATCACTCCCTTTACTGCGACTGTCCCAGCAACATCAGCCCCGTTACTGCGACTGTCCCAGCAACATCAGCCCTGTTACTGGGACTGTCCCAGTAACATCAGCCCCTTTACTGGGACTGTCCCAGCAACATCAGCCCCGTTACAGCGACTGTCCCGGCAACATCAGCCCCGTTACCGGGACTGTCCCGGCAAAATCAGTCCCGTTACTGGGACTGTCCCAGTAACATCAGCCCCGTTACTGGGACTGTCCCAGTAATATCAGCCCCGTTACTGGGACTGTCCAAGTAACATCAGCCCCGTTACTGCGACTGTCCCAGTAAAATCAGCCCCGTTACTGCGACTGTCCCAGCAATATCCGCCCCGTTACCGGGACTGTCCCAGTAATATCAACCCCGTTACTGCGACTGTCCCAGCAACATCAGCCCCGTTACTGCGACTGTCCCAGCAACATCAGCCCTGTTACTGGGACTGTCCCAGCAACATCAGTCCCATTACTGCGACTGTCCCAGCAACATCAGCCCCTTTACTGGGACTGTCCCAGCAACATCAGCCCCTTTACTGGGACTGTCCCAGCAACATCAGCCCCTTTACTGGGACTGTCCCAGCAACATCAGCCCCGTTACTGCGACTGTCCCAGCAACATCAGCCCCGTTACTGGGACTGTCCCAGCAACATCAGCCCCTTTACTGGGACTGTCCCAGCAACATCAGCCCCGTTACTGCGACTGTCCCAGCAACATCAGCCCCGTAACTGCGACTGTCCCAGCAACATCAGTCCCCTTACTGCGACTGTCCCAGCAACATCAGTCCCATTACTGCGACTGTCCCAGCAACATCACTCCCTTTACTGCGACTGTCCCAGCAACATCAGCCCCGTTACTGCGACTGTCCCAGCAACATCAGCCCTGTTACTGGGACTGTCCCAGTAACATCAGCCCCTTTACTGGGACTGTCCCAGCAACATCAGCCCCGTTACAGCGACTGTCCCGGCAACATCAGCCCCGTTACCGGGACTGTCCCGGCAAAATCAGTCCCGTTACTGGGACTGTCCCAGTAACATCAGCCCCGTTACTGGGACTGTCCCAGTAATATCAGCCCCGTTACTGGGACTGTCCAAGTAACATCAGCCCCGTTACTGCGACTGTCCCAGTAAAATCAGCCCCGTTACTGCGACTGTCCCAGCAATATCCGCCCCGTTACCGGGACTGTCCCGGCAACATCAGCCCCGTTACCGGGACTGTCCCAGCAACATCAGCCCCTTTACTGGGACTGTCCCAGCAACATCAGCCCCTTTACTGGGACTGTCCCAGCAACATCAGCCCCTTTACTGGGACTGTCCCAGCAACATCAGCCCCGTTACTGCGACTGTCCCAGCAACATCAGCCCCGTTACTGCGACTGTCCCAGCAACATCAGCCCCGTTACTGCGACTGTCCCAGCAACATCTGTCCCTTTACTGCGACTGTCCCAGCAACATCAGTCCGGTTACTGCGACTGTCCCAGCAACATCAGTCCCATTACTGCGACTGTCCCAGTAACATCAGCCCCGTTACTGCGACTGTCCCAGTAATATCAACCCCGTTACTTCGACTGTCCCAGCAACATCAGCCCCGTTACTGCGACTGTCCCAGCAACATCAGCCCTGTTACTGGGACTGTCCCAGCAACATCAGCCCCTTTACTGGGACTTTCCCAGCAACATCAGCCCCGTTACTACGACTGTCCCAGCAACATCAGTCCCATTACTGCGACTGTCCCAGTAACATCAGCCCCGTTACTGCGACTGTCGCAGTAACATCAGCCCCGTTACTGGGACTGTCCCAGCAACATCAGCCCCGTTACCGGGACTGTCCCAGTAATATCAACCCCGTTACTGCGACTGTCCCAGCAACATCAGCCCCGTTACTGCGACTGTCCCAGCAACATCAGCCCTGTTACTGGGACTGTCCCAGCAACATCAGTCCCATTACTGCGACTGTCCCAGCAACATCAGCCCCTTTACTGGGACTGTCCCAGCAACATCAGCCCCTTTACTGGGACTGTCCCAGCAACATCAGCCCCTTTACTGGGACTGTCCCAGCAACATCAGCCCCGTTACTGCGACTGTCCCAGCAACATCAGCCCCGTTACTGGGACTGTCCCAGCAACATCAGCCCCTTTACTGGGACTGTCCCAGCAACATCAGCCCCGTTACTGCGACTGTCCCAGCAACATCAGCCCCGTAACTGCGACTGTCCCAGCAACATCAGTCCCCTTACTGCGACTGTCCCAGCAACATCAGTCCCATTACTGCGACTGTCCCAGCAACATCACTCCCTTTACTGCGACTGTCCCAGCAACATCAGCCCCGTTACTGCGACTGTCCCAGCAACATCAGCCCTGTTACTGGGACTGTCCCAGTAACATCAGCCCCTTTACTGGGACTGTCCCAGCAACATCAGCCCCGTTACAGCGACTGTCCCGGCAACATCAGCCCCGTTACCGGGACTGTCCCGGCAAAATCAGTCCCGTTACTGGGACTGTCCCAGTAACATCAGCCCCGTTACTGGGACTGTCCCAGTAATATCAGCCCCGTTACTGGGACTGTCCAAGTAACATCAGCCCCGTTACTGCGACTGTCCCAGTAAAATCAGCCCCGTTACTGCGACTGTCCCAGCAATATCCGCCCCGTTACCGGGACTGTCCCAGTAATATCAACCCCGTTACTGCGACTGTCCCAGCAACATCAGCCCCGTTACTGCGACTGTCCCAGCAACATCAGCCCTGTTACTGGGACTGTCCCAGCAACATCAGTCCCATTACTGCGACTGTCCCAGCAACATCAGCCCCTTTACTGGGACTGTCCCAGCAACATCAGCCCCTTTACTGGGACTGTCCCAGCAACATCAGCCCCTTTACTGGGACTGTCCCAGCAACATCAGCCCCGTTACTGCGACTGTCCCAGCAACATCAGCCCCGTTACTGGGACTGTCCCAGCAACATCAGCCCCTTTACTGGGACTGTCCCAGCAACATCAGCCCCGTTACTGCGACTGTCCCAGCAACATCAGCCCCGTAACTGCGACTGTCCCAGCAACATCAGTCCCCTTACTGCGACTGTCCCAGCAACATCAGTCCCATTACTGCGACTGTCCCAGCAACATCACTCCCTTTACTGCGACTGTCCCAGCAACATCAGCCCCGTTACTGCGACTGTCCCAGCAACATCAGCCCTGTTACTGGGACTGTCCCAGTAACATCAGCCCCTTTACTGGGACTGTCCCAGCAACATCAGCCCCGTTACAGCGACTGTCCCGGCAACATCAGCCCCGTTACCGGGACTGTCCCGGCAAAATCAGTCCCGTTACTGGGACTGTCCCAGTAACATCAGCCCCGTTACTGGGACTGTCCCAGTAATATCAGCCCCGTTACTGGGACTGTCCAAGTAACATCAGCCCCGTTACTGCGACTGTCCCAGTAAAATCAGCCCCGTTACTGCGACTGTCCCAGCAATATCCGCCCCGTTACCGGGACTGTCCCGGCAACATCAGCCCCGTTACCGGGACTGTCCCGGCAACATCAACCCCGTTACTGGGACTGTCCCGGTAACATCAACCCCGTTACTGCGACTGTCCCAGCAACATCTGCCCCGTTACTGCGACTGTCCCAGCAACATCAGCCCTGTTACTGGGACTGTCCCAGCAACATCAGCCCCTTTACTGGGACTGTCCCAGCAACATCAGCCCCGTTACTGCGACTGTCCCAGCAACATCAGTCCCATTACTGGGACTGTCCCAGTAACATCAGCCCCGTTACTGCGACTGTCCCAGCAACATCAGCCCCGTTACCGGGACTGTCCCGGCAATATCAGTCCCGTTGCTGGGACTGTCCCAGTAACATCAGCCCCGTTACTAGGACTGTCCCAGTAACATCAGCCCCGTTACTAGGACTGTCCCAGTAACATCAGCCCCGTTACTGCGACTGTCCCAGCAACATCAGCCCCGTTACTGCGACTGTCCCAGCAACATCAGCCCCGTTACTGCGACTGTCCCAGCAACATCAGTCCCTTTACTGCGACTGTCCCAGCAACATCAGTCCGGTTACTGCGACTGTCCCAGCAACATCAGTCCCATTACTGCGACTGTCCCAGTAACATCAGCCCCGTTACTGCGACTGTCCCAGTAATATCAACCCCGTTACTGCGACTGTCCCAGCAACATCAGCCCCGTTACTGCGACTGTCCCAGCAACATCAGCCCTGTTACTGGGACTGTCCCAGCAACATCAGCCCCTTTACTGGGACTTTCCCAGCAACATCAGCCCCGTTACTACGACTGTCCCAGCAACATCAGTCCCATTACTGCGACTGTCCCAGTAACATCAGCCCCGTTACTGCGACTGTCGCAGTAACGTCAGCCCCGTTACTGGGACTGTCCCAGCAACATCAGCCCCGTTACCGGGACTGTCCCAGTAATATCAACCCCGTTACTGCGACTGTCCCAGCAACATCAGCCCCGTTACTGCGACTGTCCCAGCAACATCAGCCCTGTTACTGGGACTGTCCCAGCAACATCAGCCCCTTTACTGGGAATTTCCCAGCAACATCAGCCCCGTTACTACGACTGTCCCAGCAACATCAGTCCCATTACTGCGACTGTCCCAGTAACATCAGCCCCGTTACTGCGACTGTCGCAGTAACATCAGCCCCGTTACTGGGACTGTCCCAGCAACATCAGCCCCGTTACCGGGACTGTCCCGGCAACATCAGCCCCGTTACCGGGACTGTCCCAGCAACATCAGCCCCGTTACCGGGACTGTCCCGGCAACATCAGCCCCATTACTGGGACTGTCCCAGTAACATCAACCCCGTTACTGCGACTGTCCCAGCAACATCAGCCCCGTTACCGGGACTGTCCCGGCAACATCAGCCCCGTTACCAGGACTGTCCCGGCAACATCAGCCCCGTTACCGGGTCTGTCCCGGCAACATGAGTCCCGTTACTGGGACTGTCCCAGTAACATCAGCCCCGTTACTGGGACTGTCCCAGTAACATCAGCCCCGTTACTGGGACTGTCCCAGTAACATTAGCCCCGTTACTGCGACTGTCCCAGTACCATCAGCCCCGTTACTGCGACTGTCCCGGCAACATCAGCCCCGTTACCGGGACTGTCCCGGCAACATCAGCCCCGTTACCGGGACTGTCCCAGTAACATCAGCCCCGTTACCGTGACTGTCCCAGCAACATCAGCCCCTTTACTGGGACTGTCCCAGCAACATCAGCCCCGTTACTGCGACTGTCCCAGTAACATCAGCCCCGTTACTGGGACTGTCCCAGTAACATCAGCCCCGTTACTGCAACTGTCGCAGTGACATCAGCCCCGTTACTGCGACTGTCCCAGCAACATCAGCCCCGTTACCGGGACATTCCCGGAAACATCAGCCCTGTTACTGGGACGGTCCCAGTAACATCAACCCCGTTACTGGGACTGTCCCAGTAACATCAGCCCCTTTACTGGGACTGTCCCAGCAACATCAGCCCCGTTACTGCGACTGTCCCAGTACCATCAGCCCCGTTACTGCGACTGTCCCGGCAACATCAGCCCCGTTGCTGGGACTGTCCCAGTAATATCAGCCCCGTTACTGGGACTGTCCAAGTAACATCAGCCCCGTTACTGCGACTGTCCCAGTAAAATCAGCCCCGTTACTGCGACTGTCCCAGCAATATCCGCCCCGTTACCGGGACTTTCCCGGCAACATCAGCCCCGTTACCGGGACTGTCCCGGCAACATCAACCCCGTTACTGGGACTGTCCCGGTAACATCAACCCCGTTACTGCGACTGTCCCAGCAACATCAGCCCCGTTACTGCGACTGTCCCAGCAACATCAGCCCTGTTACTGGGACTGTCCCAGCAACATCAGCCCCTTTACTGGGACTGTCCCAGCAACATCAGCCCCGTTACTGCGACTGTCCCAGCAACATCAGTCCCATTACTGGGACTGTCCCAGTAACATCAGCCCCGTTACTGCGACTGTCCCAGCAACATCAGCCCCGTTACCGGGACTGTCCCGGCAATATCAGTCCCGTTGCTGGGACTGTCCCAGTAACATCAGCCCCGTTACTAGGACTGTCCCAGTAACATCAGCCCCGTTACTGCGACTGTCCCAGCAACATCAGCCCCGTTACTGCGACTGTCCCAGCAACATCAGCCCCGTTACTGCGACTGTCCCAGCAACATCAGTCCGGTTACTGCGACTGTCCCAGCAACATCAGTCCCATTACTGCGACTGTCCCAGTAACATCAGCCCCGTTACTGCGACTGTCCCAGTAATATCAACCCCGTTACTGCGACTGTCCCAGCAACATCAGCCCCGTTACTGCGACTGTCCCAGCAACATCAGCCCTGTTACTGGGACTGTCCCAGCAACATCAGCCCCTTTACTGGGACTTTCCCAGCAACATCAGCCCCGTTACTACGACTGTCCCAGCAACATCAGTCCCATTACTGCGACTGTCCCAGTAACATCAGCCCCGTTACTGCGACTGTCGCAGTAACATCAGCCCCGTTACTGGGACTGTCCCAGCAACATCAGCCCCGTTACCGGGACTGTCCCAGTAATATCAACCCCGTTACTGCGACTGTCCCAGCAACATCAGCCCCGTTACTGCGACTGTCCCAGCAACATCAGCCCTGTTACTGGGACTGTCCCAGCAACATCAGTCCCATTACTGCGACTGTCCCAGCAACATCAGCCCCTTTACTGGGACTGTCCCAGCAACATCAGCCCCTTTACTGGGACTGTCCCAGCAACATCAGCCCCTTTACTGGGACTGTCCCAGCAACATCAGCCCCGTTACTGCGACTGTCCCAGCAACATCAGCCCCGTTACTGGGACTGTCCCAGCAACATCAGCCCCTTTACTGGGACTGTCCCAGCAACATCAGCCCCGTAACTGCGACTGTCCCAGCAACATCAGTCCCCTTACTGCGACTGTCCCAGCAACATCAGTCCCATTACTGCGACTGTCCCAGCAACATCACTCCCTTTACTGCGACTGTCCCAGCAACATCAGCCCCGTTACTGCGACTGTCCCAGCAACATCAGCCCTGTTACTGGGACTGTCCCAGTAACATCAGCCCCTTTACTGGGACTGTCCCAGCAACATCAGCCCCGTTACAGCGACTGTCCCGGCAACATCAGCCCCGTTACCGGGACTGTCCCGGCAAAATCAGTCCCGTTACTGGGACTGTCCCAGTAACATCAGCCCCGTTACTGGGACTGTCCCAGTAATATCAGCCCCGTTACTGGGACTGTCCAAGTAACATCAGCCCCGTTACTGCGACTGTCCCAGTAAAATCAGCCCCGTTACTGCGACTGTCCCAGCAATATCCGCCCCGTTACCGGGACTGTCCCGGCAACATCAGCCCCGTTACCGGGACTGTCCCGGCAACATCAACCCCGTTACTGGGACTGTCCCGGTAACATCAACCCCGTTACTGCGACTGTCCCAGCAACATCTGCCCCGTTACTGCGACTGTCCCAGCAACATCAGCCCTGTTACTGGGACTGTCCCAGCAACATCAGCCCCTTTACTGGGACTGTCCCAGCAACATCAGCCCCGTTACTGCGACTGTCCCAGCAACATCAGTCCCATTACTGGGACTGTCCCAGTAACATCAGCCCCGTTACTGCGACTGTCCCAGCAACATCAGCCCCGTTACCGGGACTGTCCCGGCAATATCAGTCCCGTTGCTGGGACTGTCCCAGTAACATCAGCCCCGTTACTAGGACTGTCCCAGTAACATTAGCCCCGTTACTGCGACTGTCCCAGCAACATCAGCCCCGTTACTGCGACTGTCCCAGCAACATCAGCCCCGTTACTGCGACTGTCCCAGCAACATCAGTCCCTTTACTGCGACTGTCCCAGCAACATCAGTCCGGTTACTGCGACTGTCCCAGCAACATCAGTCCCATTACTGCGACTGTCCCAGTAACATCAGCCCCGTTACTGCGACTGTCCCAGTAATATCAACCCCGTTACTGCGACTGTCCCAGCAACATCAGCCCCGTTACTGCGACTGTCCCAGCAACATCAGCCCTGTTACTGGGACTGTCCCAGCAACATCAGCCCCTTTACTGGGACTTTCCCAGCAACATCAGCCCCGTTACTACGACTGTCCCAGCAACATCAGTCCCATTACTGCGACTGTCCCAGTAACATCAGCCCCGTTACTGCGACTGTCGCAGTAACATCAGCCCCGTTACTGGGACTGTCCCAGCAACATCAGCCCCGTTACCGGGACTGTCCCAGTAATATCAACCCCGTTACTGCGACTGTCCCAGCAACATCAGCCCCGTTACTGCGACTGTCCCAGCAACATCAGCCCTGTTACTGGGACTGTCCCAGCAACATCAGCCCCTTTACTGGGACTTTCCCAGCAACATCAGCCCCGTTACTACGACTGTCCCAGCAACATCAGTCCCATTACTGCGACTGTCCCAGTAACATCAGCCCCGTTACTGCGACTGTCGCAGTAACATCAGCCCCGTTACTGGGACTGTCCCAGCAACATCAGCCCCGTTACCGGGACTGTCCCGGCAACATCAGCCCCGTTACCGGGACTGTCCCAGCAACATCAGCCCCGTTACCGGGACTGTCCCGGCAACATTAGCCCCATTACTGGGACTGTCCCAGTAACATCAACCCCGTTACTGCGACTGTCCCAGCAACATCAGCCCCGTTACCGGGACTGTCCCGGCAACATCAGCCCCGTTACCGGGACTGTCCCGGCAACATCAGCCCCGTTACCGGGTCTGTCCCGGCAACATGAGTCCCGTTACTGGGACTGTCCCAGTAACATCAGCCCCGTTACTGGGACTGTCCCAGTAACATCAGCCCCGTTACTGGGACTGTCCCAGTAACATTAGCCCCGTTACTGCGACTGTCCCAGTACCATCAGCCCCGTTACTGCGACTGTCCCGGCAACATCAGCCCCGTTACCGGGACTGTCCCGGCAACATCAGCCCCGTTACCGGGACTGTCCCGGTAACATCAGCCCCGTTACCGTGACTGTCCCAGCAACATCAGCCCCTTTACTGGGACTGTCCCAGCAACATCAGCCCCGTTACTGCGACTGTCCCAGTAACATCAGCCCCGTTACTGGGACTGTCCCAGTAACATCAGCCCCGTTACTGCGACTGTCCCAGTAACATCAGCCCCGTTACTGCGACTGTCGCAGTGACATCAGCCCCGTTACCGGGACATTCCCGGAAACATCAGCCCTGTTACTGGGACGGTCCCAGTAACATCAACCCCGTTACTGGGACGGTCCCAGTAACATCAACCCCGTTACTGGGACTGTCCCAGTAACATCAGCCCCTTTACTGGGACTGTCCCAGCAACATCAGCCCCGTTACTGCGACTGTCCCAGTACCATCAGCCCCGTTACTGCGACTGTCCCGGCAACATCAGCCCCGTTACCGGGACTGTCCCGGCAACATCAGCCCCGTTACCGGGACTGTCCCAGCAACATCAGCCCCGTTACTGCGACTGTCCCAGTAACATCAGCCCCGTTACTGCGACTGTCCCAGTAACATCAGCCCCGTTACTGGGACTGTCCCAGTAACATCAGCCCCGTTACTGGGACTGTCCCAGTAACATCAGCCCCGTTACTGCGACTGTCCCAGTAACATCAGCCCCATTACTGCGACTATCCCAGCAACATCAGCCCCGTTACCGGGACTGTCCCGGCAAAATCAGCCCCGTTACCGGAACTGTCCCAGTAACATCAGCCCCGTTACTGCGACTGTCCCAGTAACATCAGCCCCGTTACTGCGACTATCCCAGCAACATCAGCCCCGTTACCGGGACTGTCCCGGCAACATCAGCCCCGTTACTGGGACTGTCCCAGTAACATCAACCCCGTTACTGGGACTGTCCAGGTAACATCAACCCCGTTACTGCGACTGTCCCAGCAACATCAGCCACGTTACTGCGACTGTCCCAGCAACATCAGCCCTGTTACTGGGACTGTCCCAGCAACATCAGCCCCTTTACTGCGACTGTCCCAGCAACATCAGCCCCGTTACTGCGACTGTCCCAGCAACCTCAGTCCCATTACTGCTACTGTCCCAGCAAAATCAGCCCCGTTACTGCGACTGTCCCAGCAACATCAGCCCCGTTACTGCGACTGTCCCAGCAACTTCAGTCCCATTACGGCGACTGTCCCAGTAACATCAGCCCCGTTACTGCGACTGTCCCAGTAACATCAGCCCCGTTACTGCGACTGTCCCAGCAACATCAGCCCCGTTACTGCGACTGTCCCAGCAACATCAGTCCCCTTACTGCGACTGTCCCAGCAACATCAGTCCCATTACTGCGACTGTCCCAGCAACATCAGCCCCGTTACTGGGACTGTCCCGGCAACATCAGTCCCGTTACTGGGACTGTCCCAGTAACATCAGCCCCGTTACTGGGACTGTCCCAGTAACATCAGCCCCGTTACTGGGACTGTCCCAGTAACATCAGCCCCGTTACTGCGACTTTCCCAGCAACATCAGCCCCGTTACCGGGACTGTCCCGGCAAAATCAGTCCCGTTACTGGGACTGTCCCAGTAACATCAGCCCCGTTACTGGGACTGTCCCAGTAATATCAGCCCCGTTACTGGGACTGTCCAAGTAACATCAGCCCCGTTACTGCGACTGTCCCACTAACATCAGCCCCGTTACTGCGACTGTCCCAGCAACATCAGCCCCGTTACCGGGACTGTCCCGGCAACATCAGCCCTGTTACCGGGACTGTCCCAGCAACATCAGCCCCGTTACTGCGACTGTCCCGGAAACATCAGCCCCGTTACTGGGACTGTCCCAGTAACATCAGCCCCGTTACTGGGACTGTCCCGGTAACATCAACCCCGTTACTGCGACTGTCCCAGCAACATCAGCCCCGTTACTGCGACTGTCCCAGCAACATCAGCCCCGTTACTGGGACTGTCCCAGTAACATCAGCCCCTTTACTGGGACTGTCCCAGCAACATCAGCCCCGTTACAGCGACTGTCCCGGCAACATCAGCCCCGTTACCGGGACTGTCCCGGCAAAATCAGTCCCGTTACTGGGACTGTCCCAGTAACATCAGCCCCGTTACTGGGACTGTCCCAGTAATATCAGCCCCGTTACTGGGACTGTCCAAGTAACATCAGCCCCGTTACTGCGACTGTCCCAGTAAAATCAGCCCCGTTACTGCGACTGTCCCAGCAATATCCGCCCCGTTACCGGGACTGTCCCGGCAACATCAGCCCCGTTACCGGGACTGTCCCGGCAACATCAACCCCGTTACTGGGACTGTCCCGGTAACATCAACCCCGTTACTGCGACTGTCCCAGCAACATCAGCCCCGTTACTGCGACTGTCCCAGCAACATCAGCCCTGTTACTGGGACTGTCCCAGCAACATCAGCCCCTTTACTGGGACTGTCCCAGCAACATCAGCCCCGTTACTGCGACTGTCCCAGCAACATCAGTCCCATTACTGGGACTGTCCCAGTAACATCAGCCCCGTTACTGCGACTGTCCCAGCAACATCAGCCCCGTTACCGGGACTGTCCCGGCAATATCAGTCCCGTTGCTGGGACTGTCCCAGTAACATCAGCCCCGTTACTAGGACTGTCTCAGTAACATCAGCCCCGTTACTGCGACTGTCCCAGCAACATCAGCCCCGTTACTGCGACTGTCCCAGCAACATCAGCCCCGTTACTGCGACTGTCCCAGCAACATCAGTCCCTTTACTGCGACTGTCCCAGCAACATCAGTCAGGTTACTGCGACTGTCCCAGCAACATCAGTCCCATTACTGCGACTGTCCCAGTAACATCAGCCCCGTTACTGCGACTGTCCCAGTAATATCAACCCCGTTACTGCGACTGTCCCAGCAACATCAGCCCCGTTACTGCGACTGTCCCAGCAACATCAGCCCTGTTACTGGGACTGTCCCAGCAACATCAGCCCCTTTACTGGGACTTTCCCAGCAACATCAGCCCCGTTACTACGACTGTCCCAGCAACATCAGTCCCATTACTGCGACTGTCCCAGTAACATCAGCCCCGTTACTGCGACTGTCGCAGTAACATCAGCCCCGTTACTGGGACTGTCCCAGCAACATCAGCCCCGTTACCGGGACTGTCCCAGTAATATCAACCCCATTACTGCGACTGTCCCAGCAACATCAGCCCCGTTACTGCGACTGTCCCAGCAACATCAGCCCTGTTACTGGGACTGTCCCAGCAACATCAGCCCTGTTACTGGGACTGTCCCAGCAACATCAGCCCCTTTACTGGGACTTTCCCAGCAACATCAGCCCCGTTACTACGACTGTCCCAGCAACATCAGTCCCATTACTGCGACTGTCCCAGTAACATCAGCCCCGTTACTGCGACTGTCGCAGTAACATCAGCCCCGTTACTGGGACTGTCCCAGCAACATCAGCCCCGTTACCGGGACTGTCCCGGCAACATCAGCCCCGTTACCGGGACTGTCCCAGCAACATCAGCCCCGTTACCGGGACTGTCCCGGCAACATCAGCCCCATTACTGGGACTGTCCCAGTAACATCAACCCCGTTACTGCGACTGTCCCAGCAACATCAGCCCCGTTACCGGGACTGTCCCGGCAACATCAGCCCCGTTACCGGGACTGTCCCGGCAACATCAGCCCCGTTACCGGGTCTGTCCCGGCAACATGAGTCCCGTTACTGGGACTGTCCCAGTAACATCAGCCCCGTTACTGGGACTGTCCCAGTAACATCAGCCCCGTTACTGGGACTGTCCCAGTAACATTAGCCCCGTTACTGCGACTGTCCCAGTACCATCAGCCCCGTTACTGCGACTGTCCCGGCAACATCAGCCCCGTTACCGGGACTGTCCCGGCAACATCAGCCCCGTTACCGGGACTGTCCCGGTAACATCAGCCCCGTTACCGGGACTGTCCCAGCAACATCAGCCCCTTTACTGGGACTGTCCCAGCAACATCAGCCCCGTTACTGCGACTGTCCCAGTAACATCAGCCCCGTTACTGGGACTGTCCCAGTAACATCAGCCCCGTTACTGCGACTGTCGCAGTGACATCAGCCCCGTTACTGCGACTGTCCCAGCAACATCAGCCCCGTTACCGGGACATTCCCGGAAACATCAGCCCTGTTACTGGGACGGTCCCAGTAACATCAACCCCGTTACTGGGACTGTCCCAGTAACATCAGCCCCTTTACTGGGACTGTCCCAGCAACATCAGCCCCGTTACTGCGACTGTCCCAGCAACATCAGCCCCGTTACTGCGACTGTCCCAGCAACATCAGTCCCATTACTGCGACTGTCCCAGTAACATCAGCCCCGTTACTGCGACTGTCCCAGTAACATCAACCCCGTTACTGCGACTGTCCCAGCAACATCAGCCCCGTTACCGGGACTGTCCCGGCAACATCAGCCCCTTTACTGGGACTGTCCCAGTAACATCAGCCCCGTTACTGGGACTGTCCCAGTAACATCAGCCCCGTTACTGGGACTCTCCCAGTAACACCAGCCCCGTTACCGCGACTGTCCCGGCAACATCAGCCCCGTTACCGGGACTGTCCCGGCAACATCAGCCCCGTTACCGGGACTGTCCCGGCAACATCAGTCCCGTTACTGGGACTGTCCCAGTAACATCAGCCCCGTTACTGGGACTGTCCCAGGAACATCAGCCCCGTTACTGCGACTGTCCCAGCAACATAAGCCCCGTTACTGCGACTGTCCCAGCAACATCAGCCCCGTTACCGGGACTGTCCCAGCAAAATCAGTCCCGTTACTGGGACTGTCCCAGTAACATCAGCCCAGTTACTGGGACTGTCCCAGTAATATCAGCCCCGTTACTGGGACTGTCCCAGTAACATCAGCCCCATTACTGCGACTATCCCAGCAACATCAGCCCCGTTACCGGGACTGTCCCGGCAAAATCAGCCCCGTTACCGGGACTGTCCCAGTAACATCAGCCCCGTTACTGCGACTGTCCCAGTAACATCAGCCCCGTTACTGGGACTGTCCCAGGAACATCAGCCCCTTTACTGGGACTGTCCCAGCAACATCAGCCCTGTTACCGGGACTGTCCCGGCAACATCAGCCCCTTTACTGGGACTGTCCCAGTAACATCAGCCCCGTTACTGGGACTGTCCCAGTAACATCAGCCCCGTTACTGGGACTGTCCCAGTAACATCAGCCCCGTTACCGCGACTGTCCCGGCAACATCAGCCCCGTTACCGGGACTGTCCCGGCAACATCAGCCCCGTTACCGGGACTGTCCCGGCAACATCAGTCCCGTTACTGGGACTGTCCCAGTAACATCAGCCCCGTTACTGGGACTGTCCCAGTAACATCAGCCCCGTTACTGCGACTGTCCCAGCAACATAAGCCCCGTTACTGCGACTGTCCCAGCAACATCAGCCCCGTTACCGGGACTGTCCCAGCAAAATCAGTCCCGTTACTGGGACTGTCCCAGTAACATCAGCCCCGTTACTGGGACTGTCCCAGTAATATCAGCCCCGTTACTGGGACTGTCCCAGTAACATCAGCCCCGTTACTGGGACTGTCCCAGTAACATCAGCCCCATTACTGCGACTATCCCAGCAACATCAGCCCCGTTACCGGGACTGTCCCGGCAAAATCAGCCCCGTTACCGGGACTGTCCCAGTAACATCAGCCCCGTTACTGCGACTGTCCCAGTAACATCAGCCCCGTTACTGCGACTATCCCGGCAACATCAGCCCCGTTACCGGGACTGTCCCGGCAACATCAGCCCCTTTACTGGGACTGTCCCAGTAACATCAACCCCGTTACTGGGACTGTCCAGGTAACATCAACCCCGTTACTGCGACTGTCCCAGCAACATCAGCCACGTTACTGCGACTGTCCCAGCAACATCAGCCCTGTTACTGGGACTGTCCCAGCAACATCAGCCCCTTTACTGGGACTGTCCCAGCAACATCAGCCCCGTTACTGCGACTGTCCCGGCAACATCAGCCCCGTTACCGGGTCTGTCCCGGCAACATGAGTCCCGTTACTGGGACTGTCCCAGTAACATCAGCCCCGTTACTGGGACTGTCCCAGTAACATCAGCCCCGTTACTGGGACTGTCCCAGTAACATTAGCCCCGTTACTGCGACTGTCCCAGTACCATCAGCCCCGTTACTGCGACTGTCCCGGCAACATCAGCCCCGTTACCGGGACTGTCCCGGCAACATCAGCCCCGTTACCGGGACTGTCCCGGTAACATCAGCCCCGTTACCGGGACTGTCCCAGCAACATCAGCCCCTTTACTGGGACTGTCCCAGCAACATCAGCCCCGTTACTGCGACTGTCCCAGTAACATCAGCCCCGTTACTGGGACTGTCCCAGTAACATCAGCCCCGTTACTGCGACTGTCGCAGTGACATCAGCCCCGTTACTGCGACTGTCCCAGCAACATCAGCCCCGTTACCGGGACATTCCCGGAAACATCAGCCCTGTTACTGGGACGGTCCCAGTAACATCAACCCCGTTACTGGGACTGTCCCAGTAACATCAGCCCCTTTACTGGGACTGTCCCAGCAACATCAGCCCCGTTACTGCGACTGTCCCAGCAACATCAGCCCCGTTACTGCGACTGTCCCAGCAACATCAGTCCCATTACTGCGACTGTCCCAGTAACATCAGCCCCGTTACTGCGACTGTCCCAGTAACATCAACCCCGTTACTGCGACTGTCCCAGCAACATCAGCCCCGTTACCGGGACTGTCCCGGCAACATCAGCCCCTTTACTGGGACTGTCCCAGTAACATCAGCCCCGTTACTGGGACTGTCCCAGTAACATCAGCCCCGTTACTGGGACTCTCCCAGTAACACCAGCCCCGTTACCGCGACTGTCCCGGCAACATCAGCCCCGTTACCGGGACTGTCCCGGCAACATCAGCCCCGTTACCGGGACTGTCCCGGCAACATCAGTCCCGTTACTGGGACTGTCCCAGTAACATCAGCCCCGTTACTGGGACTGTCCCAGTAACATCAGCCCCGTTACTGGGACTGTCCCAGGAACATCAGCCCCGTTACTGCGACTGTCCCAGCAACATAAGCCCCGTTACTGCGACTGTCCCAGCAACATCAGCCCCGTTACCGGGACTGTCCCAGCAAAATCAGTCCCGTTACTGGGACTGTCCCAGTAACATCAGCCCAGTTACTGGGACTGTCCCAGTAATATCAGCCCCGTTACTGGGACTGTCCCAGTAACATCAGCCCCATTACTGCGACTATCCCAGCAACATCAGCCCCGTTACCGGGACTGTCCCGGCAAAATCAGCCCCGTTACCGGGACTGTCCCAGTAACATCAGCCCCGTTACTGCGACTGTCCCAGTAACATCAGCCCCGTTACTGGGACTGTCCCAGGAACATCAGCCCCTTTACTGGGACTGTCCCAGCAACATCAGCCCTGTTACCGGGACTGTCCCGGCAACATCAGCCCCTTTACTGGGACTGTCCCAGTAACATCAGCCCCGTTACTGGGACTGTCCCAGTAACATCAGCCCCGTTACTGGGACTGTCCCAGTAACATCAGCCCCGTTACCGCGACTGTCCCGGCAACATCAGCCCCGTTACCGGGACTGTCCCGGCAACATCAGCCCCGTTACCGGGACTGTCCCGGCAACATCAGTCCCGTTACTGGGACTGTCCCAGTAACATCAGCCCCGTTACTGGGACTGTCCCAGTAACATCAGCCCCGTTACTGCGACTGTCCCAGCAACATAAGCCCCGTTACTGCGACTGTCCCAGCAACATCAGCCCCGTTACCGGGACTGTCCCAGCAAAATCAGTCCCGTTACTGGGACTGTCCCAGTAACATCAGCCCCGTTACTGGGACTGTCCCAGTAATATCAGCCCCGTTACTGGGACTGTCCCAGTAACATCAGCCCCGTTACTGGGACTGTCCCAGTAACATCAGCCCCATTACTGCGACTATCCCAGCAACATCAGCCCCGTTACCGGGACTGTCCCGGCAAAATCAGCCCCGTTACCGGGACTGTCCCAGTAACATCAGCCCCGTTACTGCGACTGTCCCAGTAACATCAGCCCCGTTACTGCGACTATCCCGGCAACATCAGCCCCGTTACCGGGACTGTCCCGGCAACATCAGCCCCTTTACTGGGACTGTCCCAGTAACATCAACCCCGTTACTGGGACTGTCCAGGTAACATCAACCCCGTTACTGCGACTGTCCCAGCAACATCAGCCACGTTACTGCGACTGTCCCAGCAACATCAGCCCTGTTACTGGGACTGTCCCAGCAACATCAGCCCCTTTACTGGGACTGTCCCAGCAACATCAGCCCCGTTACTGCGACTGTCCCAGCAACATCAGTCCCATTATTGCGACTGTCCCAGCAAAATCAGCCCCGTTACTGCGACTGTCCCAGCAACATCAGCCCCGTTACTGCGACTGTCCCAGCAACATCAGTCCCATTACTGCGACTGTCCCAGTAACATCAGCCCCGTTACTGCGACTGTCCCAGCAACATCAGCCCCGTTACCGGGACTGTCCCGGCAATATCAGTCCCGTTACTGGGACTGTCCCAGTAACATCAGCCCAATTATTAGGACTGTCCCAGTAACATCAGCCCCGTTACTGGGACTGTCCCAGTAACATCAGCCCCGTTACTGCGACTGTCCCAGTAACATCAGCCCAATTATTAGGACTGTCCCAGTAACATCAGCCCCGTTACTGGGACTGTCCCAGTAACATCAGCCCCGTTACTGCGACTGTCCCAGTAACATCAGCCCCGTTACTGCGACTGTCCCAGCAACATCAGCCCCGTTACTGCGACTGTCCCAGCAACATCAGTCCCATTACTGCGACTGTCCCAGCAACATCAGTCCCATTACTGCGACTGTCCCAGCAAAATCAGCCCCGTTACTGGGACTGTCCCAGCAACATCAGCCCCGTTACCGGGACTGTCCCGGCAACATCAGTCCCGTTACTGGCACTGTCCCAGTAACATCAGCCCTGTTACTGGGACTGTCCCAGTAACATCAGCCCCGTTACTGGGACTGTCCCAGTAACATCAGCCCCGTTACTGCGACTTTCCCAGTAACATCAGCCCCGTTACTGCGACTGTCCCAGCAACATCAGCCCCGTTACCGGGACTGTCCCAGCAAAATCAGTCCCGTTACTGGGACTGTCCCAGTAACATCAGCCCCGTTACTGGGACTGTCCCAGTAATATCAGCCCCGTTACTGGGACTGTCCAAGTAACATCAGCCCCGTTACTGCGACTGTCCCACTAACATCAGCCCCGTTACTGCGACTGTCCCAGCAACATCAGCCCCGTTACCGGGACTGTCCAGGCAACATCAGCCCCGTTACCGGGACTGTCCCAGCAACATCAGCCCCGTTACTGCGACTGTCCCGGAAACATCAGCCCCGTTACTGGGACTTTCCCAGTAACATCAACCCCGTTACTGGGACTGTCCCGGTAACATCAACCCCGTTACTGCGACTGTCCCAGCAACATCAGCCCCGTTACTACGACTGTCCCAGCAACATCAGCCCTGTTACTGGGACTGTCCCAGCAACATCAGCCCCTTTACTGGGACTGTCCCAGCAACATCAGCCCCGTTACTGCGACTGTCCCGGCAACATCAGTCCCGTTACTGGGACTGTCCCAGTAACATCAGCCCCGTTACTGCGACTGTCCCAGTAACATCAGCCCCGTTACTGCGACTGTCCCAGCAACATCAGCCCCGTTACCGGGACTGTCCCGGCAAAATCAGTCCCGTTACTGGGACTGTCCCAGTAACATCAGCCCCGTTACTGGGACTGTCCCAGTAACATCAGCCCCGTTACTGGGACTGTCCCAGTAACATCAGCCCCGTTACTGCGACTTTCCCAGTAACATCAGCCCCGTTACTGCGACTGTCCCAGCAACATCAGCCCCGTTACCGGGACTGTCCCAGCAAAATCAGTCCCGTTACTGGGACTGTCCCAGTAACATCAGCCCCGTGGCTGGGACTGTCCCAGTAATATCAGCCCCGTTACTGGGACTGTCCAAGTAACATCAGCCCCGTTACTGCGACTGTCCCACTAACATCAGCCCCGTTACTGCGACTGTCCCAGCAACATCAGCCCTGTTACTGGGACTGTCCCAGCAACATCAGCCCCTTTACTGGGACTGTCCCAGCAACATCAGCCCCGTTACTGCGACTGTCCCGGCGACATCAGTCCCGTTACTGGGACTGTCCCAGTAACATCAGCCCCGTTACTGCGACTGTCCCAGTAACATCAGCCCCGTTACTGCGACTGTCCCAGCAACATCAGCCCCGTTACCGGGACTGTCCCGGCAAAATCAGTCCCGTTACTGGGACTGTCCCAGTAACATCAGCCCCGTTACTGGGACTGTCCCAGTAACATCAGCCCCGTTACTGGGACTGTCCCAGTAACATCAGCCCCGTTACTGCGACTGTCCCAGCAACATCAGCCCCGTTACTGGGACTGTCCCAGTAACATCAGCCCCGTTACCGGGACTGTCCCAGGAACATCAGCCCCGTTACTGCGACTGTCCCAGCAACATAAGCCCCGTTACTGCGACTATCCCGGCAACATCAGCCCCGTTACCGGGACTGTCCCGGCAACATCAGCCCCGTTACTGGGACTGTCCCAGTAACATCAACCCCGTTACTGGGACTGTCCAGGTAACATCAACCCCGTTACTGCGACTGTCCCTGCAACATCAGCCACGTTACTGCGACTGTCCCAGCAACATCAGCCCTGTTACTGGGACTGTCCCAGCAACATCAGCCCCTTTACTGGGACTGTCCCAGCAACATCAGCCCCGTTACTGCGACTGTCCCAGCAACATCAGTCCCATTACTGCGACTGTCCCAGCAAAATCAGCCCCGTTACTGCGACTGTCCCAGCAACATCAGCCCCGTTACTGCGACTGTCCCAGCAACATCAGCCCCGTTACTGGGACTGTCCCAGTAATATCAGCCCCGTTACTGGGACTGTCCAAGTAACATCAGCCCCGTTACCGGGACTGTCCCGGCAATATCAGTCCCGTTACTGGGACTGTCCCAGTAACATCAGCCCAATTATTAGGACTGTCCCAGTGGCATCAGCCCCGTTACTGGGACTGTCCCAGTAACATCAGCCCCGTTACTGCGACTGTCCCAGTAACATCAGCCCCGTTACTGCGACTGTCCCAGCAACATCAGCCCCGTTACTGCGACTGTCCCAGCAACATCAGTCCCATTACTGCGACTGTCCCAGAAACATCAGTCCCATTACTGCGACTGTCCCAGCAACATCAGCCCCGTTACTGGGACTGTCCCAGCAACATCAGCCCCGTTACCGGGACTGTCCCGGCAACATCAGTCCCGTTACTGGGACTGTCCCAGTAACATCAGCCCCGTTACTGGGACTGTCCCAGTAACATCAGCCCCGTTACTGCGACTTTCCCAGTAACATCAGCCCCGTTACTGCGACTGTCCCAGCAACATCAGCCCCGTTACCGGGACTGTCCCGGCAAAATCAGTCCCGTTACTGGGACTGTCCCAGTAACATCAGCCCCGTTACTGGGACTGTCCCAGTAAGATCAGCCCCGTTACTGGGACTGTCCAAGTAACATCAGCCCCGTTACTGCGACTGTCCCACTAACATCAGCCCCGTTACTGCGACTGTCCCAGCAACATCAGCCCCGTTACCGGGACTGTCCCAGCAACATCAGCCCCGTTACCGGGACTGTCCCACTAACATCAGCCCCGTTACTGCGACTGTCCCAGCAACATCAGCCCCGTTACCGGGACTGTCCCGGCAACATCAGCCCCGTTACCGGGACTGTCCCACTAACATCAGCCCCGTTACTGCGACTGTCCCAGCAACATCAGCCCCGTTACCGGGACTGTCCCGGCAACATCAGCCCCGTTACCGGGACTGTCCCAGCAACATCAGCCCCGTTACTGCGACTGTCCCGGAAACATCAGCCCCGTTACTGGGACTGTCCCAGTAACATCAACCCCGTTACTGGGACTGTCCCGGTAACATCAACCCCGTTACTGCGACTGTCCCAGCAACATCAGCCCCGTTACTGCGACTGTCCCAGCAACATCAGCCCTGTTACTGGGACTGTCCCAGCAAAATCAGCCCCTTTACTGGGACTGTCCCAGCAACATCAGCCCCGTTACTGCGACTGTCCCGGCAACATCAGTCCCGTTACTGGGACTGTCCCAGTAACATCAGCCCCGTTACTGCGACTGTCCCAGTAACACCAGCCCCGTTACTGCGACTGTCCCAGCAACATCAGCCCCGTTACCGGGACTGTCCCGGCAAAATCAGTCCCGTTACTGGGACTGTCCCAGTAACATCAGCCCCGTTACTGGGACTGTCCCAGTAATATCAGCCCCGTTACTGGGACTGTCCAAGTAACATCAGCCCCGTTACTGCGACTGTCCCAGTAAAATCAGCCCCGTTACTGCGACTGTCCCAGCAATATCCGCCCCGTTACCGGGACTGTCCCGGCAACATCAGCCCCGTTACCGGGACTGTCCCGGCAACATCAGCCCCGTTACTGGGACTGTCCCGGTAACATCAACCCCGTTACTGGGACTGTCCCGGTAACATCAACCCCGTTACTGCGACTGTCCCAGCAACATCAGCCCCGTTACTGCGACTGTCCCAGCAACATCAGCCCTGTTACTGGGACTGTCCCAGCAACATCAGCCCCTTTACTGGGACTGTCCCAGCAACATCAGCCCCGTTACTGCGACTGTCCCAGCAACATCAGTCCCATTACTGCGACTGTCCCAGTAACATCAGCCCCGTTACTGCCACTGTCCCAGCAACATCAGCCCCGTTACCGGGACTGTCCCGGCAATATCAGTCCCGTTGCTGGGACTGTCCCAGTAACATCAGCCCCGTTACTAGGACTGTCCCAGTAACATCAGCCCCGTTACTGGGACTGTCCCAGTAACATCAGCCCCGTTACTGCGACTGTCCCAGCAACATCAGCCCCGTTACTGCGACTGTCCCAGCAACATCAGCCCCGTTACTGCGACTGTCCCAGCAACATCAGTCCCTTTACTGCGACTGTCCCAGCAACATCAGTCCCGTTACTGCGACTGTCCCAGCAACATCAGTCCCATTACTGCGACTGTCCCAGTAACATCAGCCCCGTTACTGCGACTGTCCCAGTAATATCAACCCCGTTACTGCGACTGTCCCAGCAACATCAGCCCCGTTACTGCGACTGTCCCAGCAACATCAGCCCTGTTACTGGGACTGTCCCAGCAACATCAGCCCCTTTACTGGGACTTTCCCAGCAACATCAGCCCCGTTACTACGACTGTCCCAGCAACATCAGTCCCATTACTGCGACTGTCCCAGCAAAATCAGCCCCGTTACTGCGACTGTCCCAGCAACATCAGCCCCGTTACTGCGACTGTCCCAGCAACATCAGTCCCATTACTGCGACTGTCCCAGTAACATCAGCCCCGTTACTGCGACTGTCCCAGCAACATCAGCCCCGTTACCGGGACTGTCCCGGCAATATCAGTCCCGTTACTGCGACTGTCCCAGCAACATCAGCCCCGTTACTAGGACTGTCCCAGTAACATCAGCCCCGTTACTGGGACTGTCCCAGTAACATCAGCCCCGTTACTGCGACTGTCCCAGTAACATCAGCCCCGTTACTAGGACTGTCCCAGTAACATCAGCCCCGTTACTGCGACTGTCCCAGTAACATCAGCCCTGTTACTAGGACTGTCCCAGTAACATCAGCCCCGTTACTGGGACTGTCCCAGTAACATCAGCCCCGTTACTGGGACTGTCCCAGTAACATCAGCCCCGTTACTGCGACTGTCCCAGCAACATCAGCCCCGTTACCGGGACTGTCCCGGCAACATCAGCCCCGTTACCGGGACTGTCCCGGCAACATCAGCCCTGTTACTGCAACTGTCCCAGAAACATCAGTCCCATTACTGCGACTGTCCCAGCAACATCAGCCCCGTTACTGCGACTGTCCCAGCAACATCAGCCCCGTTACTGCGACTGTCCCAGCAACATCAGTCCCATTACTGCGACTGTCCCAGCAACATCAGTCCCATTACTGCGACTGTCCCAGCAACATCAGCCCCGTTACTGGGACTGTCCCAGCAACATCAGCCCCTTTACTGGGACTGTCCCAGCAACATCAGCCCCGTTACTGCGACTGTCCCAGTAACATCAGCCCCGTTACTGGGACTGTCCCAGTAACATCAGCCCAGTTACTGCGACTGTCGCAGTAACATCAGCCCCGTTACTGGGACTGTCCCGGCAACATCAGCCCCGTTACCGGGACTGTCCCGGAAACATCAGCCCCGTTACCGGGACTGTCCCGGCAACATCAGCCCCATTACTGGGACTGTCCCAGTAACATCAACCCCGTTACTGCGACTGTCCCAGCAACATCAGCCCCGTTACTGCGACTGTCCCAGCAACATCAGCCCCGTTACCGGGACTGTCCCGGCAACATCAGCCCCGTAACCGGGACTGTCCCAGCAACATCAGCCCCGTTACCGGGTCTGTCCCGGCAACATCAGTCCCGTCACTGGGACTGTCCCAGTAACATCAGTCCCGTTACTGGGACTGTCCCAGTAACATCAGCCCCGTTACTGGGACTGTCCCAGTAACATCAGCCCCGTTACTGCGACTGTCCCAGTAACATCAGCCCCGTTACTGCGACTGTCCCAGCAACATCAGCCCCGTTACCGGGACTGTCCCGGCAACATCAGCCCCGTTACCGGGACTGTCCCGGCAACATCAGCCCCGTTACCGGGACTGTCCCAGCAACATCAGCCCCTTTACTGGGACTGTCCCAGCAACATCAGCCCTGTTACTGCGACTGTCCCAGTAACATCTGCCCCGTTACTGGGACTGTCCCAGTAACATCAGCCCCGTTACTGGGACTGTCCCAGTAACATCAGCCCCGTTACTGCGACTGTCCCAGTAACATCAGCCCCGTTACTGCGACTGTCCCAGCAACATCAGCCCCGTTACCGGGACTGTCCCGGCAACATCAGCCCCGTTACCGGGACTGTCCCGGCAACATCAGCCCCGTTACCGGGACTGTCCCAGCAACATCAGCCCCTTTACTGGGACTGTCCCAGCAACATCAGCCCTGTTACTGCGACTGTCCCAGTAACATCTGCCCCGTTACTGGGACTGTCCCAGTAACATCAGCCCCGTTACTGCGACTGTCGCAGTAACATCAGCCCCGTTACTGCGACTGTCCCAGCAACATCAGCCCCGTTACTGGGACTGTCCCAGTAACATCAGCCCCGTTACTGCGACTGTCCCAGTAACATCAGCCCCGTTACTGCGACTGTCCCAGCAACATCAGCCCCGTTACTGGGACTGTCCCGGCAACATCAGCCCCTTTACTGGGACTGTCCCAGCAACATCAGCCCCGTTACTGCGACTGTCCCAGTAACATCAGCCCCGTTACTGGGACTGTCCCAGCAACATCAGCCCCGTTACCGGGACTGTCCCGGCAACATCAGCCCCATTACCGGGACTGTCCCAGTAACATCAACCCCGTTACTGGGACTGTCCCAGTAACATCAACCCCGTTACTGCGACTGTCCCAGCAACATCAGCCCCGTTACTGCGACTGTCCCAGGAACATCAGCCCCGTTACCGGGACTGTCCCGGCAACATCAGCCCCGTTACTGCGACTGTCCCAGCAACATCAGCCCTGTTACTGGGACTGTCCCGGCAACATCAGCCCCTTTACTGGGACTGTCCCAGCAACATCAGCCCCGTTACTGCGACTGTCCCAGTAACATCAGCCCCGTTACTGGGACTGTCCCAGTAACATCAGCCCCGTTACTGCGACTGTCGCAGTAACATCAGCCCCGTTACTGGGACTGTCCCAGCAACATCAGCCCCGTTACCGGGACTGTCCCGGCAACATCAGCCCCATTACCGGGACTGTCCCAGTAACATCAACCCCGTTACTGCGACTGTCCCAGCAACATCAGCCCAGTTACTGCGACTGTCCCAGGAACATCAGCCCCGTTACCGGGACTGTCCCGGCAACATCAGCCCCGTTACCGGGACTGTCCCAGCAAAATCAGCCCCGTTACTGCGACTGTCCGAGCAACATCAGTCCCATTACTGCGACTGTCCCAGCAACATCAGCCCCGTTACTGGGACTGTCCCAGCAACATCAGCCCCTTTACTGGGACTGTCCCAGAAACATCAGCCCCTTTACTGGGACTGTCCTAGCAACATCAGTCCCATTACTGCGTCTGTCCCAGCAACATCAGTCCCGTTACTGCGACTGTCCCAGCAACATCAGTCCCCTTTCTGCGACTGTCCCAGCAACATCAGCCCCGTTACTGGGACTGTCCCAGTAACATCAGCCCCGTTACTACGACTGTCCCAGTAACATCAGCCCCGTTAGTGCGACTGTCCCAGCAACATCAGTCCCATTACTGCGACTGTCCCAGCAACATCAGCCCCGTTACCGGGACTGTCCCATTAACATCAGCCCCTTTCCTGGGACTGTCCCAGCAACATCAGCCCCGTTACTGCGACTGTCCCAGTAACATCAGCCCCGTTACTGGGACTGTCCCAGTAACATCAGCCCCGTTACTGCGACTGTCGCAGTAACATCAGCCCCGTTACTGCGACTGTCCCAGCAACATCAGCCCCGTTACCGGGACTGTCCCGGCAAAATCAGCCCCGTTACCGGGACTGTCCCGGCAACATCAGCCCCGTTACCGGGACTGTCCCGGCAACATCAGCCCCGTTACTGGGACTGTCCCAGTAACATCAACCCCGTTACTGGGACTGTCCCAGTAACATCAACCCCGTTACTGCTACTGTCCCAGCAACATCAGCCCCGTTACTGCGACTGTCCCAGCAACATCAGCCCCGTTACTGGGACTGTCCCAGCGACATCAGCCCCTTTACTGGGACTGTCCCAGCAACATCAGCCCCGTTACTGCGACTGTCCCAGCAACATCAGTCCCATTACTGCGACTGTCCCAGCAACATCAGTCCCGTTACTGCGACTGTCCCAGCAACATCAGTCCCCTTTCTGAGACTGTCCCAGCAACATCAGCCCCGTTACTGGGACTGTCCCAGTAACATCAGCCCCGTTACTACGACTGTCCCAGTAACATCAGCCCTGTTAGTGCGACTGTCCCAGCAACAGCAGTCCCATTACTGCGACTGTCCCAGCAACATCAGCCCCGTTACCGGGACTGTCCCATTAACATCAGCCCCTTTCCTGGGACTGTCCCAGCAACATCAGCCCCGTTACTGCGACTGTCCCAGTAACATCAGCCCCGTTACTGGGACTGTCCCAGTAACATCAGCCCCGTTACTGCGACTGTCGCAGTAACATCAGCCCCGTTACTGCGACTGTCCCAGCAACATCAGCCCCGTTACCGGGACTGTCCCGGCAAAATCAGCCCCGTTACCGGGACTGTCCCGGCAACATCAGCCCCGTTACCGGGACTGTCCCGGCAACATCAGCCCCGTTACTGGGACTGTCCCAGTAACATCTACCCCGTTACTGGGACTGTCCCAGTAACATCAACCCCGTTACTGCGACTGTCCCAGAAACATCAGCCCCGTTACTGCGACTGTCCCAGCAACATCAGCCCCGTTACTGGGACTGTCCCAGCGACATCAGCCCCTTTACTGGGACTGTCCCAGCAACATCAGCCCCGTTACTGCGACTGTCCCAGCAACATCAGTCCCATTCCTGCGACTGTCCCAGCAACATCAGCCCCGTTACTGCGACTGTCCCAGCAACATCAGCCCCGTTACTGCGACTGTCCCAGCAACATCAGTCCCGTTACTGCGACTGTCCCAGTAACATCGGCCCCGTTACTGCGACTGTCCCGGCAACATCAGCCCCGTTACTGCGACTGTCCCGGCAACATCAACCCCGTTACTGGGACTGTCCCAGTAACATCAGCCCCGTTACTGCGACTGTCCCAGCAACATCAGCCCCGTTACTGGGACTGTCCCAGCGACATCAGCCCCTTTACTGGGACTGTCCCAGCAACATCAGCCCCGTTACTGCGACTGTCCCAGCAACATCAGTCCCATTCCTGCGACTGTCCCAGCAACATCAGCCCCGTTACTGCGACTGTCCCAGCAACATCAGCCCCGTTACTGCGACTGTCCCAGCAACATCAGTCCCGTTACTGCGACTGTCCCAGTAACATCGGCCCCGTTACTGCGACTGTCCCGGCAACATCAGCCCCGTTACTGCGACTGTCCCGGCAACATCAACCCCATTACTGGGACTGTCCCAGCAACATCAGCCCCGTTACTGGGACTGTCCCAGTAACATCAGCCCCGTTACTGCGACTGTCCCAGCAACATCAGCCCCGTTACCGGGACTGTCCCGGCAACATCAGCCCCGTTACCGGGACTGTCCCAGCAACATCAGCCCCGTTGCTACGACTGTCCCAGCAACATCAGTCCCATTACTGGGACTGTCCCAGCAACATCAGTCCCGTTACTGCGACTGTCCCAGCAACATCAGTCCCATTATTGCGACTGTCCCAGTAACATCAACCCCGTTACTGGGACTGTCCCAGCAACATCAGCCCCGTTACTGCGACTGTCCCAGCAACATCAGCCCTGTTACTGGGACTGTCCCAGCAACATCAGCCCCGTTACTGCGACTGTCCCAGCAACATCAGCCCCGTTACTGCGACTGTCCCAGCAACATCAGCCCCGTTACTGGGACTGTCCCAGCAACATCAGCCCCGTTACTGCGACTGTCCCAGCAACATCAGTCCCATTACTGCGACTGTCCCAGCAATATCAGCCCCGTTACTGCGACTGTCCCACCAAAATCAGCCCCGTTACTGCGACTGTCCCAGCAACATCAGTCCCATTACTGCGACTGTCCCAGCAACATCAGCCCCGTTACTGGGACTGTCCCAGCAACATCAGCCCCTTTACTGGGACTGTCCCAGAAACATCAGCCCCTTTACTGGGACTGTCCTTGCAACATCAGTCCCATTACTGCGACTGTCCCAGCAACATCAGCCCCGTTACTGCGACTGTCCCAGCAACATCAGTCCCCTTTCTGCGACTGTCCCAGCAACATCAGCCCCGTTACTGGGACTGTCCCAGCAACATCAGCCCCTTTACTGGGACTGTCCCAGCAACATCAGCCCCGTTACTGCGACTGTCCCAGTAACATCAAACCCGTTACTGCGACTGTCCCAGCAACATCAGCCCCGTTACCGGGACTGTCCCGGCAACATCAGCCCCGTTACCGGGACTGTCCCGGCAACATCAGCCCCATTACTGGGACTGTCCCAGTAACATCAGCCCCGTTACTGGGACTGTCCCAGTAACATCAGCCCCGTTACTGGGACTGTCCCGGCAACATCAGCCCCGTTACTGCGACTGTCCCGGCAACATCAAACCCGTTACCGGGACTGTCCCGGCAACATCAGCCCCGTTACCGGGACTGTCCCGGCAACATCAGTCCCGTTACTGCGACTGTCCCAGCAACATCAGTCCCATTACTGCGACTGTCCCAGTAACATCAGCCCCGTTACTACGACTGTCCCAGTAACATCAGCCCCGTTAGTGTGACTATCCCAGCAACATCAGTCCCATTACTGCGACTGTCCCAGCAACATCAGCCCCGTTACCGGGACTGTCCCCGCAACATCAACTGGGACTTTCCCAGCAACATCAGCCCCGTTACTGCGACTGTCCCAGTAACATCAGCCCCGTTACTGGGACTGTCCCAGTAACATCAGCCCCGTTACTGCGACTGTCCCAGCAAAATCAGCCCCGTTACTGCGACTGTCCCAGCAACATCAGTCCAATTACTGCGACTGTCCCAGCAACATCAGCCCCGTTACTGGGACTGTCCCAGCAACATCAGCCCCTTTACTGGGACTGTCCCAGAAACATCAGCCCCTTTACTGGGACTGTCCTAGCAACATCAGTCCCATTACTGCGACTGTCCCAGCAACATCAGTCCCGTTACTGCGACTGTCCCAGCAACATCAGTCCCCTTTCTGCGACTGTCCCAGCAACATCAGCCCCGTTACTGGGACTGTCCCAGTAACATCAGCCCCGTTACTACGACTGTCCCAGTAACATCAGCCCTGTTAGTGCGACTGTCCCAGCAACAGCAGTCCCATTACTGCGACTGTCCCAGCAACATCAGCCCCGTTACCGGGACTGTCCCATTAACATCAGCCCCTTTCCTGGGACTGTCCCAGCAACATCAGCCCCGTTACTGCGACTGTCCCAGTAACATCAGCCCCGTTACTGGGACTGTCCCAGTAACATCAGCCCCGTTACTGCGACTGTCGCAGTAACATCAGCCCCGTTACTGCGACTGTCCCAGCAACATCAGCCCCGTTACCGGGACTGTCCCGGCAAAATCAGCCCCGTTACCGGGACTGTCCCGGCAACATCAGCCCCGTTACCGGGACTGTCCCGGCAACATCAGCCCCGTTACTGGGACTGTCCCAGTAACATCTACCCCGTTACTGGGACTGTCCCAGTAACATCAACCCCGTTACTGCGACTGTCCCAGAAACATCAGCCCCGTTACTGCGACTGTCCCAGCAACATCAGCCCCGTTACTGGGACTGTCCCAGCGACATCAGCCCCTTTACTGGGACTGTCCCAGCAACATCAGCCCCGTTACTGCGACTGTCCCAGCAACATCAGTCCCATACCTGCGACTGTCCCAGCAACATCAGCCCCGTTACTGCGACTGTCCCAGCAACATCAGCCCCGTTACTGCGACTGTCCCAGCAACATCAGTCCCGTTACTGCGACTGTCCCAGTAACATCGGCCCCGTTACTGCGACTGTCCCGGCAACATCAGCCCCGTTACTGCGACTGTCCCGGCAACATCAACCCCGTTACTGGGACTGTCCCAGCAACATCAGCCCCGTTACTGCGACTGTCCCAGCAACATCAGCCCCGTTACTGGGACTGTCCCAGCGAAATCAGCCCCTTTACTGGGACTGTCCCAGCAACATCAGCCCCGTTACTGCGACTGTCCCAGCAACATCAGTCCCATTCCTGCGACTGTCCCAGCAACATCAGCCCCGTTACTGCGACTGTCCCAGCAACATCAGCCCCGTTACTGCGACTGTCCCAGCAACATCAGTCCCGTTACTGCGACTGTCCCAGTAACATCAGCCCCGTTACTGCGACTGTCCCGGCAACATCAGCCCCGTTACTGCGACTGTCCCGGCAACATCAACCCCGTTACTGGGACTGTCCCAGCAACATCAGCCCCGTTACTGGGACTGTCCCAGTAACATCAGCCCCGTTACTGCGACTGTCCCAGCAACATCAGCCCCGTTACCGGGACTGTCCCGGCAACATCAGCCCCGTTACCGGGACTGTCCCAGCAACATCAGCCCCGTTGCTACGACTGTCCCAGCAACATCAGTCCCATTACTGGGACTGTCCCAGCAACATCAGTCCCGTTACTGCGACTGTCCCAGCAACATCAGTCCCATTATTGCGACTGTCCCAGCAACATCAGCCCCGTTACTGGGACTGTCCCAGCAACATCAGCCCCTTTACTGGGACTGTCCCAGAAACATCAGCCCCTTTACTGGGACTGTCCCAGCAACATCAGTCCCATTACTGGGACTGTCGCAGTAACATCAGCCCCGTTACTGCGACTGTCCCAGTAACATCAGCCCCGTTACCGGGACTGTCCCGGCAAAATCAGCCCCGTTACCGGGACTGTCCCAGCAACATCAGCCCCTTTACTGGGACTGTCCCAGCAACATCAGCCCCGTTACTGCGACTGTCCCAGCAACATCAGTCCCATTACTGCGACTGTCCCAGTAACATCAGCCCCGTTACTGCGACTGTCCCAGCAACATCAACCCCGTTACTGCGACTGTCCCAGCAATATCAGCCCCGTTACCGGGACTGTCCCGGCAACATCAGCCCCGTTACCGGGACTGTCCCAGTAACATCAGCCCCGTTACTGGGACTGTCCCAGTAACATCAGCCCCGTTACTGGGACAGTCCCGGCAACATCAGCCCCGTTACTGCGACTGTCCCGGCAACATCAGCCCCGTTACCGGGACTGTCTCGGCAACATCAGCCCCGTTACCGGGACTGTCCCAGTAACATCAACCCCGTTACTGGGACTATCCCAGTAACATCAATCCCGTTACTGCGACTGTCCCAGCAACATCAGCCCCGTTACTGCGACTGTCCCAGCAACATCAGCCCCGTTACTGCGACTGTCCCAGCAACATCAGTCCCATTACTGCGACTGTCCCAGCAACATCAGTCCCATTACTGCGACTGTCCCAGTAACATCAGCCCCGTTACTGCGACTGTCCCAGTAACATCAACCCCGTTACTGCGACTGTCCCAGCAACATCAGCCCCGTTACCGGGACTGTCCCGGCAACATCAGCCCCGTTACCGGGACTGTCCCAGAAACATCAGCCCCGTTACTGGGACTGTCCCGGCAACATCAGCCCCGTTACTGGGACTGTCCCAGTAACATCAGCCCCGTTACTGCGACTGTCCCGGCAACATCAGCCCCGTTACCGGGACTGTCCCAGTAACATCAGCCCCGTTACTGGGACTGTCCCAGTAACATCAGCCCCGTTACTGGGACTGTCCCAGTAACATCAGCCCCGTTACTGCGACTGTCCCAGCAACATCAGCCCCGTTACTGCGACTGTCCCAGCAACATCAGTCCCGTTACTGCGACTGTCCCAGTAACATCAGCCCCGTTACTGCGACTGTCCCAGCAACATCAGCCCCGTTACTGCGACTGTCCCAGCAACATCAGCCCCGTTACTGGGACTGTCCCAGCAACATCAGCCCCGTTACTGCGACTGTCCCAGCAACATCAGCCCCGTTACTGGGACTGTCCCAGTAACACCAACCCCGTTACTGCGACTGTCCCAGCAACATCAGCCCCGTTACTGCGACTGTCCCAGCAACATCAGCCCCGTTACTGGGACTGTCCCAGCAACATCAGCCCCGTTACTGCGACTGTCCCAGTAACATCAACCCCGTTACTGCGACTGTCCCCGCAACATCAACCCCGTTACTGGGACTGTCCCAGCAACATCAGCCCCGTTACTGCAACTGTCCCAGCAACATCAGTTCCATTACTGCGACTGTCCCAGCAACATCAGCCCCGTTACTGGGACTGTCCCAGCAACATCAGCCCCGTTACTGGGACTGTCCCAGCAACATCAGCCCCGTTACTGCGACTGTCCCAGCAACATCAACCCCGTTACTGGGACTGTCCCAGCAACATCAGCCCCTTTACTGGGACTGTCCCAGCAACATCAGCCCCGTTACTGCGACTGTCCCAGCAACATCAGCCCCTTTACTGGGACTGTCCCAGCAACATCAGCCCCTTTACTGGGACTGTCCCAGCAACATCAGCCCCGTTACTGCGACTGTCCCAGCAACATCAGCCCCGTTACTGGGACTGTCCCAGCAACATCAGCCCCGTTACTGGGACTGTCCCAGCAACATCAGCCCCATTACTGGGACTGTCCCAGCAACATCAGCCCCGTTACTGCGACTGTCCCAGTAACATCAGCCCCGTTACTGCGACTGTCCCAGCAACATCAGCCCCTTTACTGGGACTGTCCCAGCAACATCAGCCCCTTTACTGCGACTGTCCCAGCAACATCAGCCCCTTTACTGGGACTGTCCCAGCAACATCAGCCCCGTTACTGCGACTGTCCCAGCAACATCAGCCCCTTTACTGCGACTGTCCCAGCAACATCAGCCCCTTTACTGCGACTGTCCCAGCAACATCAGTCCCATTACTGCGACTGTCCCAGTAACATCAGCCCCGTTACTGCGACTGTCCCAGCAACATCAGTCCCATTACTGCGACTGTCCCAGTAACATCAGCCCCGTTACTGGGACTGTCCCAGCGACATCAGCCCCGTTACTGGGACTGTCCCAGCAACATCAGCCCCGTTACTGCGACTGTCCCAGCAACATCAGTCCCATTACTGCGACTGTCCCAGTAACATCAGCCCCGTTACTGGGACTGTCCCAGCAACATCAGCCCCTTTACTGGGACTGTCCCAGCAACATCAGCCCCGTTACTGCGACTGTCCCAGCAACATCAGCCCCGTTACTGCGACTGTCCCAGCAACATCAGCCCCGTTACTGGGACTGTCCCAGTAACATCAGCCCCGTTACTGCGACTGTCCCAGCAACATCAGTCCCATTAATGCGACTGTCCCAGTAACATCAGCCCCGTTACTGCGACTGTCCCGGCAACATCAGCCCCGTTACCGGGACTGTCCCGGTAACATCAACCCCGTTACTGGGACTGTGAAGTGGTGAAGTGGTCTCCACCTGCAGAACCACTCCTTTATTGGGTGTGTCTTGCCAGTTGCCTATGTTTTCCACCTGTTGTCTATTCCATTTGCACAGCAGCATGTGGAACTGATTGTCAATCAGTGTTGCTTCCTAAGTGGACAGTTCCATTTCACAGAAGTCTGGTTGACTTGGAGTTCCATCGTGTTGTTTAGGTGTTCCCTACATGCACGCACATAGTCACATGATTTGTCCGGTATGAAAGAGGAGGGTTGACATAGGACGTACGAGATCTTCAGGCTGAACCTGGGGCCCTCGCATTTGATGCATTAGCTTAGCAGCTTAGGGTATCAGCAAGACGTCCTCTCAAAATATGTACAATCTTCTTTTCCCTGACAATGTAGCAACTTCCCAAGTTTGAACTAAGCCCCGAATCCGATCAGAACTCAGGACTTTCTACATCAAAGGAAGTCCATTCACATGTCTCCGAAACAGAGATCAATGAAAGCCATAAAATTCAGATCCATCTCAATACTGTAGACAGAACCCCACTTTAAACCAGGAACCCTGCTGGTTTTATCTTGTTTCTGATTTAAAATGTCTACACAGACAGAGTGCGGCACCCTTTTGACGTTGGACCCTGGTAAGAACCTGCTGTCCATCACCCCAGGAGGTCCCTCTGCATCAAGACCAGATTCCCGAGCAGGACCTTTAAGCTCTGAACTCTAAAACTGTATAAAATACTGGATGCACCCTCAGCACACCTGGATAAATGGACCCTTCTTCCTTTCTCAATTAATCCAAGACTTTAACCGTTTTTCAGATGTGAAATCCACAGAAGTTAGCAAATTAGTTAATTTCTGTGATTCCTTGGATGGAGCAATGGCGCCATCTAGCAGACACCCTCAAAAAGGTTGAGATATGCATTTCAGGTTGATGAAATACACCGTGATTAACATTATATGCTGTTATTAACAACTCTGACTCAAAATAAGAACTTGTTGTAAGGAAATGATTTCTAGACCCACCAGGTCCGTGGAAAGTGAAAATCATCGATGAAATGTATTTGAAATGTCTTGAACCTGTTAACAAACCTTTTCTCCTTTTGACAGCAGCAAAACTGTGTTAAGGTTCATGTTTATAAGAATCATTCATACTTCTGCTCATCTATACTTGGGTTTTATAGACATGTTTTGAGGTTGGAAAAATGTTAAGTTTAATTCCCAAGAACTTATTATTTTGACCCAACTTTCAGACTCCATGTTCCTGACCACTGTGCTCTGATTGGATAATCTAAAGTCTGCCCCAGAGCACCGGCAAATTTAACTGTGGGTCTTCCCGGAACTCGCTCTCTTGCTTTTTCTCACGTCCTCTTGTTTTTTCTTGTTCTTTTTTTTTGTTTTTTCTCCTCGTTTTTTTTCTTCGCGTGTTTCACTTTTTCTCTTTTGTTTTTGTTGGATGTTTGCCTTAGTCGTGTTTTTGTTCGTCCAGTGCAGTGTTTGTTTTTTTATTACAGTAAGCTTGCTTGCTCGACGGCTTAACATCAGAAAACCTCATCCAATTCTGGCTGAACAATTTTTGCTTCTGACATCATCAAGTCACACTCCGGCCTCCCCAAGACTGTGATCGATGACATACGGACGACCCGCACGTTACTTGTCCAACAATCTCAGGACTTTGCCGGCACCCGTGGATTCTAATTGGAGTGGGGTCCAGCTTCAGACGTCAAACCAGGCGGTTCCAGGCGAGCTCCTGACTTCTGCAGAGGTCCCCTTTGGACAAGTATCAGGACGACCACTGGGTTCTTGCCCACTGGACCCAAGGTTTGGGTTCTCGACCACCGACACTGAAGTGAGGTAGATCCATTATTCCACTGTCTCTGATCACAAGCTGGTGTCTTAGTAAGCAGAAGCTGCTCTTTTTAAATCCATTCCCCCGGTATCTGCCTGATAGTCTACCCTGACATAGGAATAGTTAACTTCATTGGACTTGCCACCTTTCCAACCTTCCTAGTTGTTTAAGTTATGTAAGCTGCTTACATAGCTTTACCTTTAATAATTTTAAATTTTATTAAATAAAAGCTGAATAATATTAAATTTTTTACGATGTTCTCGGAAAAAACAAAAGTAAATCTTATCTGATCTTATTTTAAAGTTGTGAAGAACTAAAGATGGTTAAAAATGCTTCGGAGAAATAATTATTAATCATAGAATTAATCATAGCATTATTATGTTTGAATGTTGCATCAACCACTTTTAAAGACAAAAATTACCATGCTATGACTATGACATGCTTAATTTTAAGAACTGCCATTTCATTTTTCAACTTCAAATGTCATGATTTTTCCCAGTCGTCCCTGAAGGCACCCTCCTGTGCTGATGAGCTGATGATCTCCACCTGGGCCTCCTTCTATTTAAGCAGCGGGCTCAGGATTGTGGTTTGCCAGATCGTCAGATTCTCTCTGCTCGCTTCCAGCCTTCTGAGAACACTAGATTACCCCGGTATTCCTGCCCTGTTTCCCTGTCTCCCGAGAACCTGCCCGCCCAGAGTTTTTCCTCTTGCCTCTTCCCCTTGCCGTTACATCAAATTCTTGAATTTCCCCTTAGGGATGAATAAAGTATCTTTGATTTGATTGATTTGAACTTGAACGAAGGTTTTACTTGTGCAGCATGCAGACTTTGCCAGTTGTAACACAGAGTGCCAGTTGCAGTACTCATCTGGGAGCAATGAGTGCTATCATGCAACTTGATGTTATGTGAATGGAAGCAGCTTCAATAAAAGTAAAAGAGTAGCATGAATTTATGTAAATTTATATAAACTTGCTGGTTACAAAAAAGCACAGGGCAGAGTTGTATGTAGGAGGGCCTGCATGGACACATGCCTGCTATGAGACACTACCACAGTGATCCAGATGGAAAGTTGCCAGTATTAGAGCTGCGACGTGCCAAACACTGCGTACTGGTGCAGCCATGTGAAGCAATCAATCATGAGCTCCAAACTGCTGGCGTTTTGCATCAACAACATGCATCAACATGTTTGCATCAACAACATATATTTTTTTTGTATATTATGGTAAACATCAGGTACTCACTAAGTTTATAAGACAGCTAAGTTAAGAGCTCATAAAACAGCATTTTCTTCTATCTCAAGAGATCAGTGTGAACCAGTAGACAAAGTGTAATTACTGCATTAGTAGTCTCACTCATGGTGCAAACAGCAAGAGAATCAGCAAGGCACACTGAGAAGCTTCACCCAACAATGACCAACATGCTACGATGCTTTTGTGGGTTAATCTGCAATTTTGTCAATAATTTGTTGGTTGCAGTGCAATAAATATGTTGCATACTTCTAGTGAAAATAAACATATGTTATGATTGAAAAGTGTCCTAAACTGTTTGTTTAAAATGGTAAAATGGGGGTACTGAGCTGACTTGATGTAACAACATTCACAGACACATCCTGGTCCAGCCAGCTGTCATTTCCAGTGCTGGAAAAAACTATTTGCACCTCTCTGGTGAGGAAGGAGCCTGAGCTTGTGCGCGAGGTTGAGCGGTTCCGGCTAGATATAGTTGGACTCACCTCGACGCATGGCTTTGGCTATGGAACCAGAACCCTCGAGAGGGGCTGGACCTTCTTCCACTCTGGAGTTGCTCATGGTGAGAGGCGCCGAGCAGGTGTGGGCATTCTCATCAGCCCCCAGCTTGGTGCCTGCACGTTGGGGTTTACCCCGGTGGATGAAAGGGTAGTTTCCCTCCGCCTCCGGGTGGGGGGGACGGGTCCTGACTGTTGTCTGTGCTTATGCACCGAACAGCAGTTCAGAGTACCCACCCTTTCTGGAGTCCTTGGAGGGAGTGCTGGAGGGTGCTCCTTCTGGGGACTCCATTGTTCTGCTGGGGGACTTCAATGCTCACGTGGGCAATGACAGTGAGACCTGGAGGGGAGTGATTGGGAGGTATGGTCCCCCCCCCTCTGAACCCAAGTGGTGTGTTGTTGTTGTTATAGATGGTCCATAACAAACACCATGTTCGAACATAAGAGTGTTTATATGTACACCTGGCATCAGGACTCCCTAGGCCACAGCTCAACGATCGACTTTGTAATTGTATAATTGGACCTGTGGCAACAGGCCTTGGACACTCAGGGGAAAAGGGGGGCGGAGCTGTCAACTGATCAGCACCTGGTGGTGAGTTCGCTTACGTGGTGGAGGAAGAAGCGGTCAGGTCTGGCAGGCCCAAACGTGCCATGAGGGTCTGCTGGGAATGTCTGGCAGAGTCCCCCCTCAACTCGGGACGTTGTGGGTCGGTGGAAGGAATTCTTTGAAGACCTCCTCAATCCTACCAACACGTCTTCCGATGAGGAAGCAGAGCTGGGGGAATCAGGGGTGGACTCTCCTATCTCTGGGGCTGAAGTCACTGAGGTGGGTAAAAAGCTCCTTGGCGGCAAGGCCCCGGGGGTGGATGAGATCCGCCCGGAGCTTCTTAAGGCTCTGGATGCTGTGGGGCTGTCCTGCCTGACACGCCTCTGCAGCATCGCGTGGACATCGGGGGCAGTACCGCTGGATTGGCAGACTGGGGTGGTGGTCCCCCTTTTTAAGAAGGAGGACCGGAGGGTGTGTTCCAATTACAGGGGAATCACACTCCTCAGCCTCCCTGGTAAGGTCTATTCAGGGGTCCTGGAGAGGAGGGTCCGCCGGATAGTCGAATCCCGGATTGAGGAGGAGCAGTGCGGTTTTCGTCCTGATCGCGTTACAGTGGACCAGCTCTATACCCTCTTTGGGGTCCTGGAGGGGGCATAGGAGTGTGCCCAACCAGTCTACATGTGCTACATTCTGCTCTTGGAGTAACATTGGAAGACTGACTGCTCCTCGAAAGGTTTGTTCCCAGTTGTCTCCATGTGTGGATCAAGTCTCTGATACAGGCATCCTCTCACTAAGCAGGTGCTGTTTCATGTCACACATACAGACATGTACATATTATCCATTTATTTCTTTCTGTTGATGTATTTATTCACTAAAGATGGATCCTATTTAGTTGAATGATACATTAATTTGGTTCATGGGGAGGAGGGGGGGGTTGGGGAAGGAGTGGGTAATCTTTATTTTTCTTGATTAGTATTTCTTATTTTGATTATTAAAGTAAATGGATAAAGTGTGATAGAATTTATTCTTTTTGAGTAGTATTTAGAGTTAAGCTGTACTGTATGTTTTAAAGGTTTGTAATTGTGAATACACTCCTGTGTTGGGTGCTAATGGATGTGGTTCTAGCCTGTATATACTGGTGGAGGAATGTCAACTGTAAGAAAAAGGGGGAAAGGTGTCTGTGCGTGTGAAACTGAAAAGAAATGTAAGTTAAAAAAAAGCAACCGAGCTCTGCTAATATTGGATTCCCGTGGTTCTTCCCCCTCCTCCTTTGGTTGTGCACCTGAGGGGAAGTCACCATTCTGCATTTCCTGAGGTAAAAAACTTCCACTGTGGTTAACTGAAGCCTCAGAAACAGTTTGTAACCTGACATATTTCAGTCCCTTCCTGAATGTGTGTGGATGGCAGCATGATGCCTGTTCTGGATCCCACAGCCTGCTTCTCTTCCTGACACAGCTTCGTTTTAAGGGATCTCTTGATCAGGTGTGGCAGCGATCCGGTCTGGATCTGGTCAGTGAAAGTCAACTCAGCTTTCCAAATCGTGGTTAATCACAGTTACCTCATGACTTTACAGATGGGGTCAGGAAGGCTGACAGAGCTTTTCTTCCTTAACAAATAAAATCACCATATAAAATGTGTATTTACTCAGGTTATGTCAGTCTGATATTCTAACGGTGTGAGATTATACATTAACAGGACAACAAACAAAGAAAGTAAAACAGAAAATCAAGAATGGCGCCAACAATTTTTACGGCACTGTATTTAGACACAGTTTGAGCATGTCTGTTTGACGTCATATAAAAGCAATGACAAGAGATTTAGAGAAACAAAAATAAATACACAAATACATTTCAGCATAAAATGATCCATTTGGTTGCCAAGGAGACGAGGTTTTATTAAAAACTGAGAACATCTGAGGGAGGAGGGAAATCTTCCTCTGGTTAATCCAGCTCTGGTTTGTTCCTCTCAAGGTGGTCTGGGACCAGGACTGGGCAGGAAACCAGGGACAAAGCTGGAGATCTGATGATGAAACCAGTAAACCCTCCGTCAGAAGAGCAGCTTGCAGCTGAATGTAAGACTTTCAGGAGTTCACCTGAAAGACCTCGTTCCATAGCTTCAGTCCCCACAGATCAGAGCCTCCCAGTGGCTCCTGATGGACTCCGGACAGCAGGACAGACGGACCCTAATGGACTCTGCTGTCCCCGCAGGACAGACGGACCCTAATGGACTCTGCTGTCCCCGCAGGACAGACGGACCCTAATGGACTCTGCTGTCCCCGCAGGACAGACGGACTCTAATGGACTCTGCTGTCCCCGCAGGACAGACGGACCCTAATGGACTCTGCTGTCCCCGCAGGACAGACGGACCCTAATGGACTCTGCTGTCCCCGCAGGACAGACGGACCCTAATGGACTCTGCTGTCCCCGCAGGACAGACGGACCCTAATGGACTCTGCTGTCCCCGCAGGACAGACGGACTCTAATGGACTCTGCTGTCCCCGCTGGCGTCCCTCTGCTGACCAAGCAGCAGTTAATGATTGTATTTATTCATCAGTCTATTCTCTACAGTTTGTCTCTGATTAAGTTGGACGTGTTGGAGGCTGACTGAACCGCCTGAAACGGTTTCCTGCTTCATTCCTGTTTCACATGATGCCAGAAAATGGCGGGAAGGTGGCGGCGTGCGCTGACATGGCGATGGATGATCGGCGCCTTCAGCTGCTCTCTGCTGCCTCCACGAGGCCTCTGTCCTCCACCGTGACTCGGTGGCTGATCTCCTCCGCCGGCTCCATGCTCCGCAGGGCCACGCGGCCGGAGGAGGGAGGTGCTTCCAGCAGAGCCTGGGGAGGCAGGAGGACAATCACACTTTAGCTGAAGGTAAGATGAAAACACACGCCGGCTTTGTGGTTGGCAGGGTGGAGACGTCTGTCCGACATGACGGACAGGAAACATCTGCGCTGAGATTGGCTGCTGTGGCGTTAAACATGAGGAAGAAGGAGAAACACACCCAGACCAACATCGCCATGGAAACGCTCCAGAAACACACAAACCTCCGGATAGTGCCGCATCAGAGCATCTTTTGGGTAGAGGAACTGGGAGATGCTCTTCCACTTCAGCACCAGGACCACCACCAGCGACACCACCGTTGCCATGACGACGAACACCACCACCGCCACCAGCCACAGAGTTTCTTCCTCTGCAAGAACAAAAACCAGTAAATGTACTGGTGAGCAGCAGAGTTTCAGCTTGAGCCTGGTTTCTTCATCACCAGGTCCTGCTGGAGAGGGTCCGCTGTCCCAGTCTGAAGCTTTAAACTGGTTTTACTCCAGTACCTTCCCTCAGATCTGATCAGCTTCCCTGCTGATGGAGACATCCCCCCATCAGACCTGCGTGTCCTTCAGAGAGACCTGCGTGTCCGTCGGGGAGACGCAGCTGAACTTTGTCTCGTCTCCTGGTCCGATCAGAAAGGGGGTGAGGGGACGCTGCAGCTGTACGAAGACGCCGCGCTGCAGGAAAACGGGACCTGCAGGACTTCATGGTCCGGCTCCACTTCGCTGTGAGGATGGCGGGTTTTCTGTCTCCGCTACACTAAAACCTTCCACATGTCTCCTACATGTCTTCTGCTGAATGTTTCTGTCAGTAGCGTCCATCTTCTGACCATCTTGATCCGTTTTGTTTCAGAACTTGGTGTGCAGAGAGACCAGGTGACCCTGGATCGGTTCAGGTCTGAAGCTGCCTGGAAGCTGGTCTGCTGTAGAAGTGATGAACTCTGAGGCTCTTACCGCTGCTGGTTGTCTCACAGACGATGCTGCTGGGCTGACTGGGTCTGGGGTTCCTGACTGTGTGGATTTGGACTCTGACACAGTACTTGCTCAGCGGGTCCAGCTCATCCAGAACCAGCCGGTTCTGCTGTATTTGGGTGATGCTTTTGGCCTGTGGGGGACAAAAAGCAGCCGTTAGGGTGAGAGGGAGATTCCACGTAGACACTGCAGCACCAGGACGAACGGCCACCTGTACCCCCCAGCAGAGACCCGGCCAAGACCCAGCGGGCCCAGAGCAAAACCATCGCGGGCCGGCGCCACCACGATACCAGGGGTGGGATCCCTGGGGACACGGACACGTCTGTAGCCCACCCCCCCCAACAACCCCTCCCCCAAACCCTCCCTCTGCTTCCCAAGCCCCACCAACGGCCGCAGGAGGCGGCACCCCGGTCGTCCCCCCATCAGCGCCAGCACTCCGGGGTCCGGAGAATCCCTGGCTCCCACCCAGACATCCGTCCAGGGTCGGGGCCTCCAGCCACACCAAGACCGCCGCCGCCGGGAGGAGACAGAGCCGGAGGGAGGATCCCCTTAAATACTGAAAAACTAAAAGAACGGAAACATTAGTTGTTGCAGTTTGTTTGTGCAACATTGAAAGAATCCAGACGACACTTCATTTCTTTGGTAAAGACATATTAAATAAAAAAAACCTGCAGTTATTGATTTCTTTCTTTTTTTTAAAAAAAAAGTGTCTTGTCCAGCATTTAGGCAGCAGAATGATGGTCTGGATGCTGTTCTGCTGAGCAAGGGAAGCTTTATAGATATAATGATCCTCTTGACTTTCTGAATTTTATTTCTATATTTATGTTGCTTTATTGTTTGCATTGTAAGTTTGTTCTGCTGGACTGGAGAGGACAGACGAGAGACAGAAAGAGAAAGAAGAGAAAACATCTCATAGGAAAAGTGAAAAAGATGAAGAGAGGGGAAAAAAAACCTACAGATGTACGACTTGGTGACTGTGTCACATGCAGAACATGCAGAGTGGAACGTGTTCAGAGAAGATCATGCCAGTGTGACCCCTCCCACACAAAGGCAAGAGGCACGCCAGGAGGACCCCCGAGACCCGGGCCATCGGCAGCCATCCCCAGGCGCAGACCCCAACCGCCCCACCCCGGAGCCAGCCATGCACCGACCCAGGAGGCGGCAGAGGGGGGTCCCAGCCAGAGTCCCCCGCAGTCAGGGGGAACAGGCCCCAGCAGGCCCGGACCAGCGAGGACCGGCCCCGCCGGGCACCGGCCCCCCAGGGCAGACAGAGCGCGGGCCCCACGGCCCCAAGAGCCCAGAAGCAGCCCCCCACCCCCGCAGGCAGAGGGCCCAGCCCACACCGACGGAGGGCCGGGATCCCCAGACCGCCACCGAGCGGCAGCCAGGCCGCACCCCAGTGCACCAGCAGCGCTCCCCGAGCACCAAGACCCTCCACGCACCCACGCACGCACACACACACACACACACACACACACACACACACACACACACACACACACATCCACACTTCCTCCTTGAGCACACCCTACACACCTGTTCTCTTCCACACTCTCCTTGATTTCTGTACATCAGATAACTGATGGCGTTCCTCCGAATTCCCCCGGGAGACGGAAACCAGCAGGAATCTTCCTCACAGGAAGTCCTGAAACATCTCACCTGGTCTTCCTGCCCGTCCTTCCAGTAGGTGATGTTGTAGGCGACGCTGTGGTAAACCTCCTTCAGCGTGGTCCGTTTAAACACCGGGTCTCTGATGACCACCTCCAGCTTCCCCCCACTGGACAGGAGCGTCACGTTGGGGGGTCCGATGAGGGCTGCAGAGAGAGGTCAGGGTCAGAGGTCAGACGGGTCAGAGAGAACAGACGGGTCAGAGAGAACAGACAGGTCAGAGGTCAGAGAGGACAGACGGGTCAGAGAGAACAGACGGGTCAGAGGTCAGAGAGGACAGACGGGTCAGAGAGAACAGACAGGTCAGAGGTCAGAGAGGACAGACGGGTCAGAGAGAACAGACGGGTCAGAGGTCAGAGAGGACAGACGGGTCAGAGAGAACAGACGGGTCAGAGGTCAGAGAGGACAGACGGGTCAGAGAGAACAGACAGGTCAGAGGTCAGAGAGGACAGACGGGTCAGAGAGAACAGACGGGTCAGAGAGAACAGACGGGTCAGAGAGAACAGACAGGTCAGAGAGAACAGACAGGTCAGAGAGAACAGACGGGTCAGAGAGAACAGACGGGTCAGAGAGAACAGACGGGTCAGAGGTCAGACGGGTCAGAGAGAACAGACGGGTCAGAGAGAACAGACGGGTCAGAGAGAACAGACAGGTCAGAGAGAACAGACGGGTCAGAGAGAACAGACGGGTCAGAGAGAACAGACAGGTCAGAGAGAACAGACAGGTCAGAGAGAACAGACGGGTCAGAGAGAACAGACGGGTCAGAGAGAACAGACGGGTCAGAGGTCAGACAGGTCAGAGAGAACAGACGGGTCAGAGAGAACAGACGGGTCAGAGAGAACAGACAGGTCAGAGAGAACAGACGGGTCAGAGAGAACAGACAGGTCAGAGAGAACAGACGGGTCAGAGAGAACAGACGGGTCAGAGAGAACAGACAGGTCAGAGAGAACAGACAGGTCAGAGAGAACAGACAGGTCAGAGAGAACAGACGGGTCAGAGAGAACAGACAGGTCAGAGAGAACAGACAGGTCAGAGAGAACAGACAGGTCAGAGAGAACAGACGGGTCAGAGAGAACAGACGGGTCAGAGAGAACAGACGGGTCAGAGAGAACAGACGGGTCAGAGGTCAGACAGGTCAGAGAGAACAGACGGGTCAGAGAGAACAGACGGGTCAGAGAGAACAGACGGGTCAGAGAGAACAGACGGGTCAGAGAGAACAGACAGGTCAGAGAGAACAGACGGGTCAGAGAGAACAGACAGGTCAGAGAGAACAGACGGGTCAGAGAGAACAGACGGGTCAGAGAGAACAGACAGGTCAGAGAGAACAGACAGGTCAGAGAGAACAGACGGGTCAGAGAGAACAGACGGGTCAGAGAGAACAGACGGGTCAGAGAGAACAGACGGGTCAGAGAGAACAGACAGGTCAGAGAGAACAGACGGGTCAGAGAGAACAGACGGGTCAGAGAGAACAGACAGGTCAGAGAGAACAGACAGGTCAGAGAGAACAGACGGGTCAGAGAGAACAGACGGGTCAGAGAGAACAGACAGGTCAGAGAGAACAGACAGGTCAGAGAGAACAGACGGGTCAGAGAGAACAGACGGGTCAGAGAGAACAGACGGGTCAGAGAGAACAGACGGGTCAGAGAGAACAGACAGGTCAGAGAGAACAGACAGGTCAGAGAGAACAGACAGGTCAGAGAGAACAGACGGGTCAGAGAGAACAGACAGGTCAGAGAGAACAGACGGGTCAGAGAGAACAGACAGGTCAGAGAGAACAGACGGGTCAGAGAGAACAGACAGGTCAGAGAGAACAGACAGGTCAGAGAGAACAGACGGGTCAGAGAGAACAGACGGGTCAGAGAGAACAGACAGGTCAGAGAGAACAGACGGGTCAGAGAGAACAGACAGGTCAGAGAGAACAGACAGGTCAGAGAGAACAGACAGGTCAGAGAGAACAGACGGGTCAGAGGTCAGACGGGTCAGAGAGAACAGACGGGTCAGAGAGAACAGACAGGTCAGAGAGAACAGACAGGTCAGAGAGAACAGACAGGTCAGAGAGAACAGACGGGTCAGAGAGAACAGACGGGTCAGAGAGAACAGACAGGTCAGAGAGAACAGACGGGTCAGAGAGAACAGACAGGTCAGAGAGAACAGACGGGTCAGAGAGAACAGACAGGTCAGAGAGAACAGACAGGTCAGAGAGAACAGACGGGTCAGAGAGAACAGACGGGTCAGAGAGAACAGACGGGTCAGAGAGAACATGGCGTCTACAGCAGCAGAAGTGGACATTGGACCATTCAGGTTCTACCAACGTCCCGTACTGATCTCCTGTCTCGGCTCCTCAGCGTCTCCTGATTGTGTCCCGTGTAGCCTGAAGGCATGAACCGGCTGACCCTGGAGAAGCAGGGCCACATCCAGAAGACCCACCTGGGCTTTCCGTCTGAACAACCAGAAACTGGACAAACCAACGACACTGTCTACGTAACGTGCAGAGAGGACGTCCTGACGTGTTCGGTGGGTCAGAGTGAAAGCGTCTCGTGATGAGAAGAAGCGTATTCATGATCAAGCCGAGCACATCTAACCCACAGAGCTGCATCTTTTCTTCCATTCAGTTTAAAGCCTGAAAAACATCCTGAAGTTTCTTTAAACGGACTCGACAGATGTTGGAAAGCAGCTCAGCAGGTTTTCACATCAACATAACATCCCGTTTAACTCACTCTGTTTGTCCACAACAAAGGAATCACTTGTCTCCCAGTCTGAGCGGGTGTCCCCCCACAGCGCCTGAACCCGCCCAGTATACGTCCCATAGATGCTGATGGAGGTGGTGAGGTCACACTGGTGGGCTGAGACGTTCACACAGCTGGGTGTGTAGGCAGTCACGGAGCTCCTGCGATTAAAAAAACACAACTTTGGTCACTTCATGCTCCGATGCTGGCGTAGCGTCTCCACGGTGACGGAGGCTGCTTTTACACCTCCATCTCCTCCCTCTCTGCTCCTGAAGGAGTCTTCTCTGGAGAGATATTTGTCTCCACAACAGCCTGACAATAAGCTGCAAACCTTTTTCTGAGCATGTGTTGAAAAGCAGGCACAGATATAAACGTTTATCAACAGTGAAGATGCTTTCTGAGGCCTCACGTCCTGCTGACATGGTGCGTTCACATCGCAGACTGGATAAAAAGATGGGCGGAGCCTCCGTGACGTCACCTGAAGGTTTCTGAAAAGTTGAATTGAAGCTCGGTGGGCGGTTCCTACCATCACCATCTTGGCAGAGGCATGCGCGTCGTCTCGCCCGGAAAATACAAATATGGGCAAAGAGGTGGAGCTGAGAGGGGGGCTGTGAGCGTCATGGTGGATGATTGACATCGAGTGAACTCCGAGCTTTCTGTAGCTAAGAGCTAACCGAGCTAACCCAGAGATAACAGGAGCTAACCAGCTAACGGAGGTAAGCGGGCTAAAGCTAAGTCACGTTGTTAACCAGCTAAAAACCGCGGTTGTTCTACGTTCTTCTGACTTGAAGCAGGAGATCGGGTACCTGTCAATAAAAAGGACACGCCCCTAAATATGCTGAACTTCAAGATTAAATTACTTTTAAACGGGCAAGTTAGAAAAAAATTCACTCCCCCCACAGTTGTCATGAAGGTAAACCTGACCTATTAAACCTAAAATGGATTTTTGTACCAGGCTGTAAACATGTTTATTCCTGCTGTAAACATGTTTATTTCTGCTGTAAACATGTTTATTTCTGCTGTAAACATGTTTATATCTGCTGTAAACATGTTTATATCTGCTGTAAACATGTTTATTTCTGCTGTAAACATGTTTATTCCTGCTGTAAACATGTTTATATCTGCTGTAAACATGTTTATTTCTGCTGTAAACATGTTTATTTCTGCTGTAAACATGTTTATATCTGCTGTAAACATGTTTATATCTGCTGTAAACATGTTTATTTCTGCTGTAAACATGTTTATTCCTGCTGTAAACATGTTTATATCTGCTGTAAACGTGTTTATTTCTGCTGTAAACGTGTTTATATCTGCTTTAAACGTGTTTATTTCTGCTGTAAACGTGTTTATTTCTGCTGTAAACGTGTTTATATCTGCTGTAAACATGTTTATTTCTGCTGTAAACGTGTTTATTTCTGCTGTAAACATGTTTATTCCTGCTGTAAACATGTTTATATCTGCTGTAAACGTGTTTATTTCTGCTGTAAACGTGTTTATATCTGCTTTAAACGTGTTTATTTCTGCTGTAAACGTGTTTATTTCTGCTGTAAACGTGTTTATATCTGCTGTAAACATGTTTATTTCTGCTGTAAACATGTTTATATCTGCTGTAAACATGTTTATATCTGCTGTAAACATGTTTATTTCTGCTGTAAACATGGTGCGTTCACATCGCAGACTGGATAAAAAGATGGGCGGAGCCTCCGTGACGTCACCTGAAGGTTTCTGAAAAGTTGAATTGAAGCTCGGTGGGCGGTTCCTACCATCACCATCTTGGCAGAGGCATGCGCGTCGTCTCGCCCGGAAAATACAAATATGGGCAAAGAGGTGGAGCTGAGAGGGGGGCTGTGAGCGTCATGGTGGATGATTGACATCGAGTGAACTCCGAGCTTTCTGTAGCTAAGAGCTAACCGAGCTAACCCAGAGATAACAGGAGCTAACCAGCTAACGGAGGTAAGCGGGCTAAAGCTAAGTCACGTTGTTAACCAGCTAAAAACCGCGGTTGTTCTACGTTCTTCTGACTTGAAGCAGGAGATCGGGTACCTGTCAATAAAAAGGACACGCCCCTAAATATGCTGAACTTCAAGATTAAATTACTTTTAAACGGGCAAGTTAGAAAAAAATTCACTCCCCCCACAGTTGTCATGAAGGTAAACCTGACCTATTAAACCTAAAATGGATTTTTGTACCAGGCTGTAAACATGTTTATTCCTGCTGTAAACATGTTTATTTCTGCTGTAAACATGTTTATTTCTGCTGTAAACATGTTTATATCTGCTGTAAACATGTTTATATCTGCTGTAAACATGTTTATTTCTGCTGTAAACATGTTTATTCCTGCTGTAAACATGTTTATATCTGCTGTAAACATGTTTATTTCTGCTGTAAACATGTTTATTTCTGCTGTAAACATGTTTATATCTGCTGTAAACATGTTTATATCTGCTGTAAACATGTTTATTTCTGCTGTAAACATGTTTATTCCTGCTGTAAACATGTTTATATCTGCTGTAAACGTGTTTATTTCTGCTGTAAACGTGTTTATATCTGCTTTAAACGTGTTTATTTCTGCTGTAAACGTGTTTATTTCTGCTGTAAACGTGTTTATATCTGCTGTAAACATGTTTATTTCTGCTGTAAACGTGTTTATTTCTGCTGTAAACATGTTTATTCCTGCTGTAAACATGTTTATATCTGCTGTAAACGTGTTTATTTCTGCTGTAAACGTGTTTATATCTGCTTTAAACGTGTTTATTTCTGCTGTAAACGTGTTTATTTCTGCTGTAAACGTGTTTATATCTGCTGTAAACATGTTTATTTCTGCTGTAAACGTGTTTATTTCTGCTGTAAACGTGTTTATATCTGCTGTAAACGTGTTTATATCTGCTGTAAACGTGTTTATATCTGCTGTAAACGTGTTTATTTCTGCTGTAAACGTGTTTATATCTGCTGTAAACGTGTTTATATCTGCTGTAAACGTGTTTATATCTGCTGTAAACATGTTTATTTCTGCTGTAAACATGTTTATATCTGCTGTAAACATGTTTATATCTGCTGTAAACATGTTTATTTCTGCTGTAAACATGTTTATATCTGCTGTAAACATGTTTATTTCTGCTGTAAACATGTTTATATCTGCTTTAAACATGTTTATTTCTGCTGTAAACATGTTTATATCTGCTGTAAACATGTTTATTTCTGCTGTAAACATGTTTATTTCTGCTGTAAACATGTTTATATCTGCTTTAAACATGTTTATTTCTGCTGTAAACATGTTTATATCTGCTGTAAACATGTTTATATCTGCTGTAAACATGTTTATTTCTGCTGTAAACATGTTTATTCCTGCTGTAAACGTGTTTATTTCTGCTGTAAACGTGTTTATATCTGCTGTAAACATGTTTATTTCTGCTGTAAACGTGTTTATTTCTGCTGTAAACGTGTTTATATCTGCTGTAAACGTGTTTATATCTGCTGTAAACGTGTTTATATCTGCTGTAAACGTGTTTATTTCTGCTGTAAACGTGTTTATATCTGCTGTAAACGTGTTTATATCTGCTGTAAACGTGTTTATATCTGCTGTAAACGTGTTTATATCTGCTGTAAACATGTTTATATCTGCTGTAAACATGTTTATTTCTGCTGTAAACATGTTTATATCTGCTGTAAACATGTTTATTTCTGCTGTAAACATGTTTATATCTGCTTTAAACATGTTTATTTCTGCTGTAAACATGTTTATATCTGCTGTAAACATGTTTATTTCTGCTGTAAACATGTTTATTTCTGCTGTAAACATGTTTATATCTGCTTTAAACATGTTTATTTCTGCTGTAAACATGTTTATATCTGCTGTAAACATGTTTATATCTGCTGTAAACATGTTTATTTCTGCTGTAAACATGTTTATTCCTGCTGTAAACGTGTTTATTTCTGCTGTAAACGTGTTTATATCTGCTGTAAACATGTTTATTTCTGCTGTAAACGTGTTTATTTCTGCTGTAAACGTGTTTATATCTGCTGTAAACGTGTTTATATCTGCTGTAAACGTGTTTATATCTGCTGTAAACGTGTTTATTTCTGCTGTAAACGTGTTTATATCTGCTGTAAACGTGTTTATATCTGCTGTAAACGTGTTTATATCTGCTGTAAACATGTTTATTTCTGCTGTAAACATGTTTATATCTGCTGTAAACATGTTTATATCTGCTGTAAACATGTTTATTTCTGCTGTAAACATGTTTATTTCTGCTGTAAACATGTTTATTTCTGCTGTAAACATGTTTATATCTGCTTTAAACATGTTTATTTCTGCTGTAAACATGTTTATATCTGCTGTAAACATGTTTATTTCTGCTGTAAACATGTTTATTTCTGCTGTAAACATGTTTATATCTGCTTTAAACATGTTTATTTCTGCTGTAAACATGTTTATATCTGCTGTAAACATGTTTATATCTGCTGTAAACATGTTTATTTCTGCTGTAAACATGTTTATATCTGCTTTAAACATGTTTATTTCTGCTGTAAACATGTTTATATCTGCTGTAAACATGTTTATTTCTGCTGTAAACATGTTTATTTCTGCTGTAAACATGTTTATATCTGCTTTAAACATGTTTATTTCTGCTGTAAACATGTTTATATCTGCTGTAAACATGTTTATATCTGCTGTAAACATGTTTATTTCTGCTGTAAACATGTTTATATCTGCTGTAAACATGTTTATTTCTGCTGTAAACATGTTTATATCTGCTTTAAACATGTTTATTTCTGCTGTAAACATGTTTATATCTGCTGTAAACATGTTTATTTCTGCTGTAAACATGTTTATTTCTGCTGTAAACATGTTTATATCTGCTTTAAACATGTTTATTTCTGCTGTAGACATGTTTATATCTGCTGTAAACATGTTTATTTCTGCTGTAAACATGTTTATTTCTGCTGTAAACATGTTTATATCTGCTGTAAACATGTTTATTCCTGCTGTAAACATGTTTATTCCTGCTGTGAAGTTGGTCTTTTTAACATGGGAGTCTATGGGGATTTGTTCTGTTCTGCAGCCCCTAGTGGATGAAGGGGGAACTGCAGTTTTATGCACTTCCAAATAGACTTCACTTTTAACTGCTGGAGGTTGTCGCTTGGTTCACATGCTGCAGGAAAACTAGCTCATCTGCGGTTTACCAGATCCTCGTCCGTCCTTATATCCAGGTGGAAAAGATGTTTTCTCTAACAGAAGTTCTAAACCTACAGGGAACCATCCACCCATCCATCCATCATGTCTTTACTCCAGCTGTAGAAACTGATGTGTCTCCTGTGACTCTGTCTTTGTTTGACATGAATCATGAAGGTCCTGCTGGTTTCCACGGAGATGAAGGTCCTGCTGGTTTCCACGGAGATGAAGATCTTCCAGGACTCCAGCAGGGAGATCTTAACTGTGGATGTTTTTGCTGCTTTTCTCTCCAGTCAATACGTGAAAAATGAGGGAATAAAACTGATGATGAAAACCATTTCTTCTGTTTCCAGTTCAGAAGGTAGATCTGGTTCCACCGCCCATCTGTGTCTGAAGCACAGGGTCACCGAGCACACCACTCCTGCTTCATATGTTCATAAAGACGTTTTCTTGTTGTTCTGATGGATTTGACTGCAGCAGCGTTTCAGCGTTTTTCAGATCCGGTATCATGTAAGTACGTATTTCAGAACATGTAATGACTAAATAGAAGGTCTAGACTTGAGAAAACGCACTTGAGCATGGTGGTGTAGATCAGCCCGCTGCATGCTCCTTCAGGTGGATCCCATCGCAGCACCAGGTCCATGTTGGTGGAGGTCAGGTGGACATTGGTGGGAACACCGGGGACACCTGACAGGTTTGTTGGACAGGGTGGGATGATGGTACCAGGCTCACCGCTGCGAGCGACCCTCAAACAGCCTGGCAGAGAGAAGAGAGAGGAGATCAGCTGTTCAGAACCAACACCAGACGGCAGGATGCTGATAAATTCCAGCGACAACGTGTCCCTACATGAAGGGACGTATAAATTACCATCGCCGACTTCAGCTGCAACACATTTAACTGATAATACAACATTTCACTCAGGAATACCAAAGTCAGCCTTGTGATCATCAATAATCCCACTGAATGATCAATGCACAGCCTGAGGCTGACAGCAGGTCATCATGTTCCATCAGAACATCAGATGTTTTCATCCCGATCTGGAGACTCCATGAACTTCTACGCCCAGTCCACAGTCAGCTGTACCTTCCATGAGCCACATCCTGGTTCGTTCTGTGCATCTTGCTTCAACCGTGTCAAAACAACCAACGAAACGAGTGAAATCCTGTCAGTCAGCTTGTGAGGACGAGCCGGACGTCCTGCTTCAATAAGGAAATAAGAAAACGACGTTTAACTCTGAACTTCAGACTGACTCCCTCCGATGTAAAACCTTAAAATACGACTCGGCCTGTCAGGAGCAAGACCTCGTCGATGCAGGAGCGTAGGAATAACTCATAAATGATCAGAAATGTTTCAAGGCTGCATCACAGAAGCATGATCAAATAGCAAAACTAAAGATGTATCCAACCTGAGCACCTCCTTTCTCAGCACAAACAGCAGCACATCAGCAAACCGTTAACCCTTTCATTCACGCATCAATAATGTTACAGTATTTTACCTCCACAGACACATGCAGTCACATCGTTTAGTTTATCAGTGGCTTTTAGAATTTATTTGGTTTATGATTTATTGTATTCTATATATACTATATAATTATATTGTGTAAATATTTGATAAAATATAGTTGTATCATTTTCTTTTCCAACTAATCACAAAGGCAAACTTGCGTGATTCCAATGTATTTCTGTTGAGTTATATCACATTTAGTTATTATTTGGTGATGTATTGGGTGACTCACTGACATCCACTGAAGTAGTTTATTTATAAATATACATCCTCAGTTATGGACAGGCAGGAGAAAAGCTTGTAACTGGAAAATACATCATATCACGTCTTACAGCAGGAAATTCTGACAGTTTTATCAAAGCTCCTGGAAGAGGTTGCAGATCTTCTGCACATCAGCGTGGACTCAGACTAGGGCTGGGCGACATGGCCAAAAAATAAAAGCTCCGATTTTTTTAAACCAACTCCAATTTCCGATTTTAATCGATTTTTTTTTCTCCCTTTACTGTAAAGAAAAAGAAAAAAAATTACAAATGTCAAAAATTATTCTTTTTCAAAAATGCTTTTATTGCGATCAGCCCAGATGTTTACCTAAATTTAAAGCGCAACTAAACAAGCTGTTAAACGAGATTGTAAAAAGAGATGCAGGCGCTGCCGCTGTAAACATTATAAGAAACATGTTTGTATTTTGTGCGTTTCCACTGTGAGATAAGTATTGATCATACATTTAAGAATAGACCTCACTTCACTTGTGTAATTTTATTCTAAAACAAAACACTGATAAATAAATAAATAAAAGTGCCTCCTCTTGGAAGAAAAATAGTGATTCCTTTTAGAGTATTTTTTCTTTTTTTTTCTTTTTTCCAACTTTTTTTTTTTTTAATTGAATTTTGCAATGCTCAAGAAATACAAATATGCAACATCCGCATGTCTGCGGTTAAATATTTGCGAAGTAATGCAGACTTGGAACAAAAAAAAAAAACAACACAAAACAAATATTGAAAAAAAATAAATAAATAAAAACAAAACAAAACAAAACAAAAAAATATATATATATATATACACATGACAATGAATAAAATAGTATCAGTAACATGCATATACATACATATACACACACACATACACGCACATCAGACTTATTTTTGGCACAACAGGGCTGTTGCAGGACCCCACCTTTTAATGAACAACTCCCTTTGTATTCTTGGTGAAAAGGTAACGCCTTCCATCACATATATTTCTCTGACTTTCTCAATCCACATGGAATAAGTGGGTGGCTCCAGTTTCAACCACTTCATGGTTATACATTTGAGTGCAGCAGTCAATAGTTCCTCAACAGGTATTTTTTGTCCCTTCCGTTGAAGCCATCGGGGATTAGGCCCAAGACTGCCAAGCGGGGTTCCTTGTCCAAAGATTGTTTGAAGACCACGTTGATGGCTGTAAAAATATCCTCCCAATACAGCTTGATATTGGGACATGACCAAAATATATGGGCATGTGTACCGATTTCCGTGCCACAGTTTCGCCAACAGGTGTCAAGGTTCCCAGTCCCTCTACAAATAACTTTCCATTTATACTCTCTCCAAATACTGGAACTGGTCACCAAATGTGCCTCAGAGCATGTCTCCATAGTGTCTCCCTGTCATAAACCCAGTTTGGTCTGGGTTTATTATTTCTGTAACAATTTTACTGACACGTTTAGCTAAGATTGTAGTGAGAATGCGTAGGTCAGTGTTAAGTAGTGAAATAGGTCTGTATGATTGGCACTTTGTGGGATCTTTGCCCTCTTTATGAATCACAACAATTGTGGCATCATTCCAGGTTCCAGATTGCAAAGCATGATGATAGGCATTCAGCAACAAAGGAGCAATTTTTTGTAAAATTCATTGATGAAACCATCTGAGCCTGGGCTTTTGTTGTTTTTAAGATGAGAAATTACTTGTTTAATTTCTTGAATAGTAACTGGTTCATCTAATTGTTTTGCCATAGCCTCAGGGAGAGGTTGGTTTTAGTTTGATATTTTCCAAAAAACATGTCAATTTGGCATCATCTTTGCATGTTTCTGGATTTTCATATAGGGCTTTATAGAAATCAGCAAAGCAGTCAGCAACCTTGTCTGGGTTAGTTATCATAGTTTCATCTGACGTGAGTTTTTGGACTGTGTTTAAAGACTGTTGTTTCTTAAGTCTCATTGTTAATAATTTGCTTGCCCTGTTACCATTTTTGTAGTATTTTTGTTTAGTGAATCTTAATGAGCCCTCTATTTTCTCTGTGATTAGATGGTCAAGTTCTTTACGAAGACATCTTAGCTCCTCGAACAATTTAGTGCTTGGTGTCTCTTTATGTTGTCGCTCCACACGCTTAATGTTTTCCTGTAACTGACACTGTCTGGCTTCCTTTTTCTTTCGTCTGGCACTCGCAAAAGATATTATGCGGCCTCTGATATAAGCCTTGGCACAGTCCCACAGAGTCAATGGTGATATTTCAGGAGTAGCATTTAAATCTAAGTAGACATCCAGTTCGGTATTTATAAAATCTAAAAATTCCCTATCACACATTTGGGGAACTGAACTTTTTGAACTAGGTTGTCTGTCTACGTGAGGCTTTTAGAGTGTTTTGACATTAAATAACTAAAACCATTTCCCACATTGGCAATGAGGGAATAAAAATTAACGTTTCTTTACACTTAACGTGTTTTGAGAAAATTGACCTCTTTGATACAAAATGCTATTTTTAAAAAATTCCCTGGATGTTATTAAAGCTATATTTCTAACATACATGTATTATTACATTCTTGCTGTTTTGTGTTTAATTTACACATTTTTGGCAGAAAGACGAGCCTGTCGACTACATCTGGCTTCAGATCCCTGTGGCATGTGCCCCCTCCCACACTGAAAACCTGGCGTTTTAAAAAAAAACCCCAAAAAAAAACCCAGAAAAAACCCTGATTTTTATTAAAATAAATCGTCATAAACAGCAAATTCCAATTAATCAATTAAATCGATTAATCGCCCAGTCCTAACTCAGACCAGAAGCAGCTCATCGCTACCTCCTTAAACAGCATCTGGACAGGTCAGCCTCTCTTAACTATACTTCAGATAACCACAGTTTGCTTTCATCACAACTGGTACCATTTTTATTTGTCTCATATAGTAGTTAAATAGATCACAGCGTGTTTACAAAGCCGAGGACAATGTGTCAACGTACATCAGGACAAATCCATCTTAGTACCCGTGTGCACATCGCTCAGGGACTCGTCCTAGAGCCTCACCGTTTACTTTTATCCATGATTTGCCGTTACGTTGCGCTACAACAACGTGCCAGTTTGATGCAGGAGACTGCTGAAGCTTTATCTAGACGTATGCTGAGCGCCAGAGTGTTACTAAATCATTTCATAACAAACCTGAAAAAAACAGCCTCCATGTTTTATATTTTTAATAAGGTCCATTTACAACAATTTAAAGTGAACAGTTTACATGAAGAAACAGTAACAGAGATGAAATATCTTGCGCTCATGTTGTATTTCATCTTCATGCATTAAAGGTCATCTTCACGGAAAAAAAACAATCCAAACTGCTCAGAACTAAATATTATGTCCAGCAAGCCAAGCAGCCGGGGCACGGTCAGCTCACGTAAAGCAGAAATTAATGCTTCAGTTACGCTTCCTGGCAGTAAACGGGAGACATTACCAGGTGAAACAAGAGCCTGGCAGGTTGTAAACATCAATAGTTTGAAGAAGTTATTAATTACAGGTGAACGTGTGATGCCCACATTTCACAGACCTGTTAGTCCTTTCCCAGACATGGTTAGTCATCATGACATCAGATTTAGTCATTATGACATCAGATTTAGTCATCATGACATCATACTTAGTCATCATGATATCAATTTAGTCAACATGACATCATACTTAGTCATCATGATATCAGATTTAGTCATCATGACATCATACTTAGTCATCATGATATCAGATTTAGTCAACATGACATCATACTTAGTCATCATGATATCAGATTTAGTCATCATGACATCATACTTAGTCATCATGATATCAGATTTAGTCATCATGACATCATCATGGTGTAGTAGTGATCTCTGGATGAATCCTAAAAACTGTGACATTAACACCAGATAATCTGCCATTTCGTCACAGAGGGGTTAAACTAAGACACAGGAAATGATCAGTCTTCACAGCTTTCCAGTCCGATCCATGTCATCCTGAAGAGAACTGCCTGTAAAGCTATGACGGAGTAACATCCACCAGTGATGGTGATAGGTGGTGGACACCTATCACCAACATGAATAGTGATGGTGGACACCTGTTGTTGCGGCTTCCTTTTCCTAAAGCCGCTGAGAGGTGTTGGGTCCTGTAATATTGGTGACGCGCTTCGTCCTTCCAAAGATATGCTGGATCCAGTTGCGTTTTAAGATGGTTTATTTTCATTGGGATCAGCGTTGCTTTATATATACAGAGAACGTGCTGTGATGACTTGACAGAAAATAAACCGGAATAATATTGAAGAAAACACACAAAAGGCTAAAGCAAATTACAAAGGAGAAAAGCGAAAAACGAAAAACGGTCAACAAAAATTACGGCTACCCAGCTGCCTCTCCCAAAAAACCATTTCCCCAAGTGAGAGTGTACCTTTTAAAACTTTGCGCCACCCACATGCACTTACACCTAATCGCGCCCACACACGCACGCACTAACACCTGTATACGCCCACACACTACCGCATAGTGCTCCACAGAATACATGTCTTCTATACACCAGCCCCTAATTATTGATTTCTACAATAATTCAACAAACATGGAATTAGAAGACATAGTTATCACATAACCAATCCAAATACATATATTATATATATATATATATATATATATACACACACATATATATATATATACATATATATATATATATATATATATATATATGCATATATATACATATATACATACATACATACACATACATACATACATATACATATATACACATACATACATACATACATACATACACATACATACATACATATACATATATACACATACATACATACATACACATACATATATACACACATACATACACATATACACACATATATAAATGGCATGAGAGTATCACAGTCTATGAAAATACAACATAGCAATTTTCTTTCTTCTGGTCACCATTTTGACCAATAGGCTCAAAGTCACTTCAGTCAATAGATGGTCACGCCGGTCCAAAAAACAGCAAAAACAAAGTCACTAATGTTCCAGAGGACCAGGTGGGTCCTTATGCGCTATCTGCCTCCATCAACAGACACACCTTGGTAATAGGTCGGTCCAAACAGTCTTGGTTTTAACCCGGACCTGGCGGACCAATCCCCTTTTATCAGGAAAAGTCTCCAACACTCGTCCCATAATCCAAGAGTTTCGAGGAGCTGTGCTGTCCACGATGATCACAACATCTCCAGGAATGAGATTCCGCTTGACTCCAGCCCAACGCTGGCGCTCCTGCATCAGAGGCAAGTATTCTTTAGTCCACCGTTTCCAAAAAAGGTCTGACATATACTGAACTTGTCTCCATCTCCTCTTAGCATAAACATCGGTTGGCTGGAATACTCCTGGTGGTAATGAAGGTAAGTTATTTTGCAGCAGCAGGTGATTAGGTGTTAAAGCCTCCAGGTCATTTGGATCTGTGGATGCTTTTGTGATTGGCCTGCTGTTCACAATGGCTTCAACTTCACACAGCACAGTTTGAAGACCTTCCTCGTCCAAATGTTGTACTTTTAAAGTCGAATTGAGCACTTTCCTCACGGATCGAATGAGCCTTTCCCACGCTCCTCCATGATGGGATCCTGTTGGTGGGTTGAAAGTCCACTTGATGCCCTTCTGTAGCAGCAAGTTATTAATCTGCATCTGATTCCATTGTTCAATTGCCATCTTTAGCTCCCTTTCAGCTCCAATAAAGTTCGTGCCATTATCAGAACGCAGTTCCTTCACCTGTCCCCTCCTGGCAATGAAGCGCCTGAGAGCATTAATAAAGGAATCCGTGTCCAACGATGATGCTACTTCGATGTGGACAGCCCTTGATGCGAGGCAGGTGAACAGTACACCATACCGTTTTACGATACTCCTCCTGCTTTTCACCTCAAATGGGCCGAAGTAATCCACTCCCACGCAGGTGAATGGTGGCTGGTCTGGTTGTATTCTGTCTTTTGGCAAATCTGCCATCTGCTGGCAAACAGGGGAAACATTTTGTCTTCTGCAGATGGTGCATCTCGACAAAACGCCTTTAATTGCGGTACTCGCTCCAGTAATCCAATACTTCTCGCAGAGCTTGGAAAGCATATGATTTCTCCCTCCATGCCCAACTTCCTGGTGAATGTGGCGGAGCAGGAGGATGGAGATGTGGAGCTCTTTAGCCAGAATGACAGGGTGTTTTGACTCTGCTGGCATCGATGATCTACTGAGTCTGCCTCCTACTCGCAGGATGCCATCTTCAAATGTTGGACATAATGCAAACAGACGACTGCTTCTCTTAACATTCTCCCCTTTCTCCAGACTCTCGATCTCCTCTGGGAAACATCTCTTCTGGGAAAACTTTATTATTGCAAGCTCAGCTTCTTCAAGATCTTCCACGGTGAGGCGGGAGCTTGTTTGCAGCTCCTTTCTTTTCTTGTAACGGTACAACAGCCATTTTTTATACCTTAGCATCCACGCCACAGACTTTCTCAAACGAGTCCAGGAGGAAAAGTAATGGATCAGGTGAGTAGTTGGATCTTCCTCAGTCTTCACAGCATTCACTGAGATGATGTTTTTTACTTCAGAATCATTCAGCGAGATCTGCTCACCTGCCTCAGGATTTGCAGGCCACTCACTCTCTGGCAGGCCTAAAAAGTGAGGTGCTGACACCCAGGCTGTATCCTTAAGGAAATTCTCCACCTTAACCCCACGGGAGGCAGCATCTGCTGGGTTTGACCCTGTGTCCACATATCTCCACTGATCCTGACGAGAAGATTTTAGAATCTCAGCCACTCTGTTTGCCACAAACACTTTGAACCTGGTTGTCTTGTTCCTGATGTACTTTAACACTGATTCACTGTCTGTCCAAAATACAGAGTCTTGTAAGTTGATGTGTAGTTCCTTTCTCCACAAAGTGTCCATGCGACTGGCCATTGTGGCTGCTACAAGCTCCATTCTGGGGATGGTAACTGCTTTCATCGGAGCCACACGTGACTTCCCCATGATAAAGGCAATGTGACTCTGGTGGTGCTTGTTTTGCAGCAGCAGATAGGTTACTGAACCGTACCCATCTTGGCTGGCATCACAAAAATGGTGTAATTGAGCTGTTATTACATCTCCAAAATCCACAGGTTTAAGGCATCTGTTTAGCCTAAAGTTGTCCAACAGATGAAGACCTTGTATCCAGTCAGTCCACCTTTTGGAGACTTCTTCAGGTATAGGCTCGTCCCAGCCAAGTGCTTTTCTACACAGGTCCCTTAAGATTAATTTAGCAACCAGTACAACAGGACTCAACATCCCCAAAGGATCGTAAATAGAGCTCAGTGTTGAAAGAATCCCTCTGCGGGTGAATGGCCTTTCCTGGAGCACAATCTTGAATTTGAACATGTCAGATTGAATGCACCATTCCACACCCAACACTCTCTCTACAGGCAAGGATGGCTGCTCGAAATCCAAATTCATGACTCCTTTAGCTCTGTTCATTTCTGGAATATGCTCTAGAACTTTTGGCCTGTTGCTTAGCCACTTCGTAAGGCAAAATCCACCCCTTTTACACAGAGCCACAAGTTCCCTGTACAAAGTGACTGCTTCCTCCTCAGTACACACAGATGCAAGGCAATCATCCACATAGAAACAATGCAGGATTTTATTAACCGTCTCCTCCTTAAACAGGTGTCCAAAATCCTCGGCACATTTCTTCAGTGCGAAATTGGCACAGGCAGGGGATGAGGTTGCACCAAATAGGTGTACCTTCATCCTGAACTCGACTGGCTTTTGGTCTAGCTCCCCCTGCGGCCACCACGGGAACCTCAGGAGGTCAGCATCCTCTGCAGGGACTCGCACCTGATGGAACATGGACTCCATGTCTGCCATGATAATGACAGGCTCCTTTCTGAATCGAGTAACAACTCCTATCAGTGAGCTAGTTAGATCAGGGCCTTGAAGTAGCTGATCATTGAGTGATTTCCCTTTAAAGCTGGCACCACAATCAAACACCACTCTCAGCTTCCCTTTAGTTGGATGATGGATGCCATGGTGTGGTATGTACCAGACTTTGCCGTCGCAACAATTCAACTCTTTCTCAGGCACCCTCTCAGCATAGCCCCTCGCAAGTAGGTCGTTCATGAAGGTGGTATACTCTGAGTGAAACAGTGAGTCTTTCTGAAACCTCCTTTTCAGGTAGTGCAACCTCTGTTCCACCACTTTCCTATTGTTAGGCATAATGACCTCTGGCTCTCTGAAAGGCAGACCGATCTGATAGTGACCATCCAGATGCTTTACAGACGTATTCACTAATTCCAGGAACCGTTGATCCTCTTTGGACAAACCTGGCTGCTCATCCATGGCAGTTTCAGGAAAATCATTCTTGAACTGTTGTTTCCACAGCTCATCCAGATGTATGACGGAGACTCTGTTTACTGTCACTGACTCACAGTCAATGGCCTGCCCACTGCCTCCTCCTGCCAGTGGTCCATTCACTGTCCAGCCCAGTACAGTCCTTATGGCATAAGGTCCATCATTCACACTGTGGATCACCTCCAATGGCTCTATGGCTTTAGGAATATTGGTTCCTATGAGCAGATCAATTCCTGCATCAATCTGAGGTAAGGTGAGGTGTTTTAAGTGTGGCCACATTCTCACATCCTTTTCTGTAGGTATGTTGCTCTGATATACTGGCATTGACTTCTGTGTGTAGGCTCTCGGCAAGTCAATAAAGTTGTCACAATTAAGTGCTGCTACCTCTAACTCAGGGACCACATTGCTGTTCACCACTCTTTCCTGACCCATGGTTCTCAGGAGAATGTTGGTCCTTTTTCCAGTGAGATGGAGTTTATGCAACAGCGGTATTCTGTGCAGAATACCGCTGTGCTGCCTTGGTCCAGGAAAGCATATGTGCAGATAATTTTATTGCCCTTCTTTGCTTTGACCTGGACTGGCACGATAGGAAGTTTGCAGTTCTGCTCTCCAGCCCCTGTAAGACCACTCGAGACCAGGGTGTTGTCCACAGACTGCATGACATTTCTCCCAGTCTGATCAGCATTACTCACATTGTCCCTGTGTAAAACAGCTGGGTGTTTCAGGCCACATTTGAAACAAGAGATCCTTCTACGGCATTCCTTACTGACGTGTCCTTTACACAGACAGCTATAACAGAATCCGTTGTCCTTTAAGAATCTCATCTTGTCTTTGTGAGCCATTCTTTCCAACTTAACACACTTCTCAAGTGAATGTCCTTCTTCACAGCAGGGGCATATGTGCCTCCTTGTTTGGTGAGTATCTTTGCTCTTATTCTCAGACAGACATTTCCTTTCCACAGGGTCTACAGTTGTGGCAAAACTTGTCCCTTTAATTCCAGGGCGGAGCTGGACTTTGAGTTTGCTTCCTCCTTAATGCATTGTTGGTGCATCGTGTATGTTGCCAAAAACTGGATCGGTGAGTATTTTCACTTGCCTTTCAACAAAGGCTGTAATGTCAATAAACCTTGCTCTTCTGTCTGATTTCTCCTGAAGGTCGCAGGCATGACTTCTCCATTTTTCTCTCATCCTGTATGGCAATTTCTTTATAATGTCCAGCATATTAGATGGTGTGTCCAGATCACGTAGGTATTGCACGTCCTCCATAGCATTACAGCAGCTGCGGAGAAAGAGACTGTATTCCGACAGAGCCTTCACATCCTCTGGTTTAATTTGTGGCCAAGACAATGCTCTTTCCATATAAGCCGATGCCACCTTCTGCTCATTTCCGTAACGCTCCTTTAATAGCGCCTTTGCTTTGAAATATCCTCTTTGTGCATCGATATATTGGCAACTTCTCACAAGCTCTTTTGCATTTCCTTTTGTGTATTGTTCCAAAAAATACAGTCGATCATAGTTGTTATTTGTATGACATTCCACTCCATATTCAAATGCTCTCATAAAAGAGTAAAACTTAAGAGGGTCGCCATCAAATACTGGGATTTCTCTTTTTGGAAGAGCAGACAGGCATTGCTGTTGTATGAGAAGTGATGTTATTTCATTCTGCTTTCTCATTATATCAAACATGCCATTGCTGTCATCACAAAATGCATTTCCATTCTGCGTCAGTGCAGGAACAGATGGCTCTACTGTTGGAGGTGCGTCGTCACAGGTTTTCCTCTTCGGTTTTGTGGACAGCGATGGGATAAATTCTAATGCTTTCACATTAAGAAGTTTTGGCTTTTGTGGATGTTGTTTCTTTTCCAGGTAGGAGTTCATCCCGTCAGAAGCTCTTGATTTGTGACTTCCACTGACGATACTGCTTCTGGCTTTTAGCAAATTTAGAGTTGCCATTTTTTCAGCAATTTCAGTGTCCAACTGAAACTTCTCCTTTCTTTTCCGTCGTCTTTCTTCTTCCTCTTGAAGTGCATGCTTTTCGTCAAGCAGTTTTTGTTTTGCTTCTAATGCAGCCAGCTCTGCTTCCGCTTTCCATTGTGCAGAGGATCTTGAGGTTGTGGAGGAGTAATGTGATCTTTTACTCCCTACATTTGAAACACTGTCCTCAGGTTCCACTTGAATGTCTGCTTCAGGTTCATGAGAGGGTTTCAGCTTGTCAGCGCTGCCTGGGCTTGCAGTTGGTGGTGGTGGTGGTTCTGCATTTCTATGCAAATTCTCCTTTTGCCAGTCTTTCACTGCATCAGTAAATGCCTCCGAATATTCCATAATGGTGGAAAACCATTCATTTTGTTTTTTCCTTTTCCTCCTCTGGAAGTAATGGCAACAGCTCCTTGTGTGCTGAGTGGGCCTTTTCACACAGTACATTTAAGTTTTCAAGTCCCAGAGAAATTTCTGTACCATTTTCCTTTAATTTCATCTGAGATTTAATTTGTGGTATTAATGCTTTGATTTTATTGGTAGCAGTTTTACGCTCATTTTGGAGTCGTTCGATTTTGTTTTCCAGAGCTTTTATGGTGAGTTTAACTTCCCTTGTCCCTCTTTCATTTTCCATCATGTTTGAACCCGTGCTTGCTTGACTCATTTTAATTAAACTTCATTTCACATTACTCAACATTCAAAGTTCCGAGATATATTTGAGGTTCATGCCTTTTACATTCAGATTTCACAATTCAACAACTTGATATCCAGACAACATCGGCGCTGCGCACCATTCCGTTTCAATCACGGCCAGGCAGAAGGAAGTAGCGCTTCCACTGGCGCAAAATGTCCGCTTCATTCATTCATTCCTTATAAGACGCTCGGCGGCATCAACAGCAGGATTGCTTTCAGCGTAATCCACAAAATCATGAAACAGGCTTGGCTTACCTGTATTCAGATGAATGAATTGCGTTTTGCGCACTTAGCTGCTCCTTTTCTCCTACCACTGGCCCGTTCCTTTGGCAGGTGCGCAGCGTGAAGCTTTTCATAGATGCCTTTTTTGTTGACAAATGTTGCGGCTTCCTTTTCCTAAAGCCGCTGAGAGGTGTTGGGTCCTGTAATATTGGTGACGCGCTTCGTCCTTCCAAAGATATGCTGGATCCAGTTGCGTTTTAAGATGGTTTATTTTCATTGGGATCAGCGTTGCTTTATATATACAGAGAACGTGCTGTGATGACTTGACAGAAAATAAACCGGAATAATATTGAAGAAAACACACAAAAGGCTAAAGCAAATTACAAAGGAGAAAAGCGAAAAACGAAAAACGGTCAACAAAAATTACGGCTACCCAGCTGCCTCTCCAAAAAAACCATTTCCCCAAGTGAGAGTGTACCTTTTAAAACTTTGCGCCACCCACATGCACTTACACCTAATCGCGCCCACACACGCACGCACTAACACCTGTATACGCCCACACACTCGCGCATAGTGCTCCACAGAATACATGTCTTCTATACCTGTCACCAACATGAATAGTCATGGTGGACACCTGTCACCAACATGAATAGTGATGGTGGACACCTATCACCAACATGAATAGTCATGGTGGACACCTGTCATTAACATGAATAGTGATGGTGGACACCTATGACCAACATGAATAGTGATGGTGGACACCTGTCACCAACATGAATAGTGATGGTGGACACCTGTCATTAACATGAATAGTGATGGTGGACACCTGTCACCAACATGAATAGTGATGGTGGACACCTGTCACCAACATGAATAGTGATGGTGGACACCTGTCACCAACATGAATAGTGATGGTGGACACCTGTCATTAACATGAATAGTGATGGTGGACACCTGTCACCAACATGAATAGTGATGGTGGACACCTGTCACCAACATGAATAGTGATGGTGGACACCTGTCACCAACATGAATAGTGATGGTGGACACCTGTCACCAACATGAATAGTGATGGTGGACACCTGTCACCAACATGAATAGTGATGGTGGACACCTGTCACCAACATGAATAGTGATGGTGGACACCTGTCATTAACATGAATAGTGATGGTGGACACCTATCACCAACATGAATAGTGATGGTGGACACCTGTCACCAACATGAATAGTGATGGTGGACACCTGTCATTAACATGAATAGTGATGGTGGACACCTGTCATTAACATGAATAGTCATGGTGGACACCTATCACCAACATGAATAGTGATGGTGGACACCTGTCACCAACATGAATAGTGATGGTGGACACCTGTCATTAACATGAATAGTGATGGTGGACACCTGTCATTAACATGAATAGTGATGGTGGACACCTGTCATTAACATGAATAGTGATGGTGGACACCTGTCACTAACATGAATAGTGATGGTGGACACCTGTCACCAACATGAATAGTCATGGTGGACAACTGTCATTAACATGAATAGTGATGGTGGACACCTGTCATTAACATGAATAGTGATGGTGGACACCTGTCACCAACATGAATAGTCATGGTGGACACCTGTCATTAACATGAATAGTGATGGTGGACACCCGTCATTAACATGAATAGTGATGGTGGACACCTGTCATTAACATGAATAGTGATGGTGGACACCTGTCATTAACATGAATAGTCATGGTGGACACCTGTCATTAACATGAATAGTGATGGTGGACACCTATCACCAACATGAATAGTCATGGTGGACACCTGTCATTAACATGAATAGTCATGGTGGACACCTGTCATTAACATGAATAGTGATGGTGGACACCTGTCATTAACATGAATAGTGATGGTGGACACCTGTCATTAACATGAATAGTGATGGTGGACACCTGTCATTAACATGAATAGTGATGGTGGACACCTGTCACCAACATGAATAGTGATGGTGGACACCTGTCATTAACATGAATAGTGATGGTGGACACCTGTCATTAACATGAATAGTGATGGTGGACACCTGTCACCAACATGAATAGTCATGGTGGACACCCGTCATTAACATGAATAGTGATGGTGGACACCCGTCATTAACATGAATAGTGATGGTGGACACCTGTCATTAACATGAATAGTGATGGTGGACACCTGTCATTAACATGAATAGTCATGGTGGACACCTGTCATTAACATGAATAGTCATGGTGGACACCTGTCATTAACATGAATAGTGATGGTGGACACCTATCACCAACATGAATAGTGATGGTGGACACCTGTCATTAACATGAATAGTCATGGTGGACACCTGTCACTAACATGAATAGTGATGGTGGACACCTGTCATTAACATGAATAGTGATGGTGGACACCTGTCATTAACATGAATAGTGATGGTGGACACCTGTCATTAACATGAATAGTGATGGTGGACACCTGTCATTAACATGAATAGTGATGGTGGACACCTGTCATTAACATGAATAGTGATGGTGGATTCCTGTCATGCTCTGCCTGGACCACAGCGGATCCCAGTAAACCCAGTGAACACAGACTGGAAACAAACTCACCCGACACAGAAAACCTGGGTATGCAACATGTGGTACCAGCTCAGGTCGGAACCGAGCCGGTTCCACATGACGTCATGTAGGCGAGAAAGTGAGTGAATGTTACCTGATGTCAGGAGGATGAAGAAGCAGACTCGAGCCGACATGTTGTCCGTCAAAATGTTTCCATCTGAACGCAGAGCAACACGTCTCTGTTTTACTTCTGCGTTTCCCGGCACCAACATTTCCAGCAACATGAGGGGAAAGCCCAGACTGTTAATAAAGAGACGCTCTGTGGGGAAAACACGCGGAACTAAACTTTTCTCCTTCTTCCTCCTGTTCCCCGGCGCTCAGCAGACAGACGCCGCGCTGCTGCCACCTGCAGGCTGGACACAGTCACTGCTCCGCTGGCAGCCACACAGTCTGTCGTCTCTAACGTTACCAACACATCCTTCCATCCATCCATCCATCCATCTTCATGCCGCTTATCCGGGGTCGAGGGCAATCCACTCTATTCCGGCTGAGAACCATGGTCTCAGATTTGGAGGTGCTGATTCTCATCCCAGCCGCTTCACACTCGACTGCGAATCCCTCAATTGAGAGCTGGAGATCACGACCAGATGAAGCCAACAGGACCACATCATCTGCAAAAAGCAGAGACCCAATCCTGAGGCCAGCAACACCTCGGCTGCACCTAGAAATTCATTCATTCATTCATTTCTGAACCGTTTAATCCACTTCAGGGTCGCGGGGAAGCTGGAGCCTATCCCAGCTGGCTTTGGGCGACAGGCAGGGTACACCCTGGACAGCTCGCCAGTCCATCGCAGGGACCCCTGGAAATTCTGTCCATATAAGTTATGAAGAGAATCGGTGATAAAGGGCAGCCTTGGCGGAGGTTTGTACGTTTAATAAAGTTCATGTGGTCCTGCTGCTCGTTGACATCTCACTGTTTGTTCCTGTATGTAACTCATTTACTGAACACAGTTGTGATGAACCACTAATGTGCGACAGATGTATGTGTATATGTGTGTGTGTGTGTGTGTGTGTGCGCGCGCTGCGTGCGTGTGTGTGTGTGTGTGTGTGTGTGTGTGTGTGTGTGTGTGTGTGTGTGTGTGTGTGTGTGCGTGCTGCGTGCTCGTTGACCCTCCGTGTCTGCAGGTGGCGCTGTGACACGCAAACCGCGGCGGAAACGCTTCCGGCTCTGCAGGTCACCGCGTGTGCGAGCAAAGGAACAACGTGGAAGGTTCTGGAACGCCGTCTTCCAGCTTGAGTCCTGAATTTTAGCTGGAAATGACGGAGAAGAAGGCAGAAGCGACTTCAGCGCCCGCTAAAGAACTGCTGGCCTTAAATCCGGAACAAGAGTCCGAGTTCCAGAAGAAGGTCCAGCAGGTGAAGAAGAAGAAATCCGCCAAGGTGGGTCTAGTCCAACAGGTAGACCCGAGATAAATTGTGGGACAGAGATTTGTTTCTGTGTAGCAGTGTATTAAACAACACAATTGTTCAGGTTTGGACTGCATGCTAATAAAGAGCTAGTTTTATCCGGGATGGAGTTAGCACGTTATACAGTCGGGCTCGTGGTGCACCATGTTTCCATCACTGGGTCAGAGAGAGACATGGTGCACCATGTTTCCATCACTGGGTCAGAGAGACATGGTGCACAATGTTTCCATCACTGGGTCAGAGAGAGATGGTGCACCATGTTTCCATCACTGGGTCAGAGAGAGACATGGTGCACCATGTTTCCATCACTGGGTCAGAGAGACATGGTGCACAATGTTTCCATCACTGGGTCAGAGAGAGACATGGTGCACCATGTTTCCATCACTGGGTCAGAGAGAGACATGGTGCACCATGTTTCCATCACTGGGTCAGAGAGAGACATGGTGCACCATGTTTCCATCACTGGGTCAGAGAGAGACATGGTGCACCATGTTTCCATCACTGGGTCAGAGAGAGACATGGTGCACCATGTTTCCATCACTGGGTCAGAGAGAGACATGGTGCACCATGTTTCCATCACTGGGTCAGAGAGAGATGGTGCACCATGTTTCCATCACTGGGTCAGAGAGACATGGTGCACCATGTTTCCATCACTGGGTCAGAGAGAGACATGGTGCACCATGTTTCCATCACTGGGTCAGAGAGACATGGTGCACAATGTTTCCATCACTGGGTCAGAGAGACATGGTGCACAATGTTTCCATCACTGGGTCAGAGAGACATGGTGCACAATGTTTCCATCACTGGGTCAGAGAGAGATGGTGCACCATGTTTCCATCACTGGGTCAGAGAGAGACATGGTGCACCATGTTTCCATCACTGGGTCAGAGAGAGACATGGTGCACCATGTTTCCATCACTGGGTCAGAGAGAGACATGGTGCACCATGTTTCCATCACTGGGTCAGAGAGAGACATGGTGCACCATGTTTCCATCACTGGGTCAGAGAGACATGGTGCACCATGTTTCCATCACTGGGTCAGAGAGACATGGTGCACCATGTTTCCATCACTGGGTCAGAGAGACATGGTGCACCATGTTTCCATCACTGGGTCAGAGAGACATGGTGCACCATGTTTCCATCACTGGGTCAGAGAGACATGGTGCACCATGTTTCCATCACTGGGTCAGAGAGACATGGTGCACCATGTTTCCATCACTGGGTCAGAGAGAGACATGGTGCACCATGTTTCCATCACTGGGTCAGAGAGACATGGTGCACCATGTTTCCATCACTGGGTCAGAGAGAGACATGGTGCACCATGTTTCCATCACTGGGTCAGAGAGAGACATGGTGCACCATGTTTCCATCACTGGGTCAGAGAGAGACATGGTGCACCATGTTTCCATCACTGGGTCAGAGAGACATGGTGCACCATGTTTCCATCACTGGGTCAGAGAGAGACATGGTGCACCATGTTTCCATCACTGGGTCAGAGAGACATGGTGCACCATGTTTCCATCACTGGGTCAGAGAGAGACATGGTGCACCATGTTTCCATCACTGGGTCAGAGAGAGACATGGTGCACCATGTTTCCATCACTGGGTCAGAGAGAGACATGGTGCACCATGTTTCCATCACTGGGTCAGAGAGAGACATGGTGCACCATGTTTCCATCACTGGGTCAGAGAGACATGGTGCACCATGTTTCCATCACTGGGTCAGAGAGACATGGTGCACCATGTTTCCATCACTGGGTCAGAGAGACATGGTGCACCATGTTTCCATCACTGGGTCAGAGAGACATGGTGCACCATGTTTCCATCACTGGGTCAGAGAGACATGGTGCACCATGTTTCCATCACTGGGTCAGAGAGACATGGTGCACCATGTTTCCATCACTGGGTCAGAGAGAGACATGGTGCACCATGTTTCCATCACTGGGTCAGAGAGACATGGTGCACCATGTTTCCATCACTGGGTCAGAGAGACATGGTGCACCATGTTTCCATCACTGGGTCAGAGAGACATGGTGCACCATGTTTCCATCACTGGGTCAGAGAGACATGGTGCACCATGTTTCCATCACTGGGTCAGAGAGAGACATGGTGCACCATGTTTCCATCACTGGGTCAGAGAGAGACATGGTGCACAATGTTTCCATCACTGGGTCAGAGAGAGACATGGTGCACAATGTTTCCATCACTGGGTCAGAGAGAGACATGGTGCACAATGTTTCCATCACTGGGTCAGAGAGAGACATGGTGCACCATGTTTCCATCACTGGGTCAGAGAGAGACATGGTGCACAATGTTTCCATCACTGGGTCAGAGAGAGACATGGTGCACCATGTTTCCATCACTGGGTCAGAGAGAGACATGGTGCACCATGTTTCCATCACTGGGTCAGAGAGACATGGTGCACCATGTTTCCATCACTGGGTCAGAGAGACATGGTGCACAATGTTTCCATCACTGGGTCAGAGAGAGACATGGTGCACCATGTTTCCATCACTGGGTCAGAGAGACATGGTGCACCATGTTTCCATCACTGGGTCAGAGAGAGACATGGTGCACCATGTTTCCATCACTGGGTCAGAGAGACATGGTGCACCATGTTTCCATCACTGGGTCAGAGAGAGACATGGTGCACCATGTTTCCATCACTGGGTCAGAGAGACATGGTGCACCATGTTTCCATCACTGGGTCAGAGAGAGACATGGTGCACCATGTTTCCATCACTGGGTCAGAGAGAGACATGGTGCACCATGTTTCCATCACTGGGTCAGAGAGAGACATGGTGCACCATGTTTCCATCACTGGGTCAGAGAGAGACATGGTGCACCATGTTTCCATCACTGGGTCAGAGAGACATGGTGCACCATGTTTCCATCACTGGGTCAGAGAGACATGGTGCACAATGTTTCCATCACTGGGTCAGAGAGAGACATGGTGCACCATGTTTCCATCACTGGGTCAGAAACCATCCTGCTGGAAGCTTCCGTCACTGTGCTCATAAAGGGATGGACATGGTCAGCAGCAGGACTCAGGTGGGCTGTGGAGGTTAAACCAGGTCAGGCTACTAAGGAGACCACAGTGGGATGAGAAAATGAGTCTTAGGGTCCTGAACATAGGAGACTGTAGGAAATAAAATCCCAACAGCGTCCGTCCAACGTGTCTCATCAACACACACACCTTCTGTCTTCATTAATATTGGTCATAATGGTTTGTAACCAGCATGTGCAGCTTTGTGTTTCCATGTGATGGGTGCTGGCCCTCCAGGCCTTCAGTTACCTTACCAGATGCAGCAGTCCAAACACGACAAAAGCACATTTCCTGTGTGTGATTCAAGCTGTTGTCTCCTCAGGGGTCTCGTCTGACTCCAGGTGTGGTCTACGTGGGCCACCTGCCGCTGGGGCTGTTTGAGCCCCAGCTAAAGACCTACTTCGAACAGTTTGGGAAGGTCCTGAGACTCCGGCTGTCCAGAAGCAAGAAGGTAAAGTTCCCCATGCGAAGGCAAAAACACAGACGAGCACCTAAACCAGGAGGGTCAAACAGCACCGAGCCCAGACCCACATTCACTTCCGGTCCAGTAGAACCAGTAGAACCTGTCATTAAATACAGTAGAACCTCACCGTGTTTAATGACACGCATCGCCGTGGTTAATGACGCGCATCGCCGTGGTTAATGACGCGCATCGCCGTGGTTAATGACGCGCATCGCCGTGGTTAATGACGCGCATCGCCGTGGTTAATGACGCGCATCGCCGTGTTTAATGACGCGCATCGCCGTGGTTAATGACGCGCATCGCCGTGGTTAATGACACGCATCGCCGTGGTTAATGACGCGCATCGCCGTGGTTAATGACGCGCATCGCCGTGTTTAATGACGCGCATCGCCGTGGTTAATGACGCGCATCGCCGTGGTTAATGACGCGCATCGCCGTGGTTAATGACGCGCATCGCCGTGGTTAATGTCGCGCATCGCCGTGGTTAATGACGCGCATCGCCGTGGTTAATGACGCGCATCGCCGTGGTTAATGACGCGCATCGCCGTGGTTAATGACACGCATCGCCGTGGTTAATGACACGCATCGCCGTGGTTAATGACGCGCATCGCCGTGGTTAATGACACGCATCGCCGTGGTTAATGACACGCATCGCCGTGGTTAATGACGCGCATCGCCGTGGTTAATGACGCGCATCGCCGTGGTTAATGACACGCATCGCCGTGGTTAATGACGCGCATCGCCGTGGTTAATGACGCGCATCGCCGTGGTTAATGACACGCATCGCCGTGGTTAATGACGCGCATCGCCGTGGTTAATGACGCGCATCGCCGTGGTTAATGTCGCGCATCGCCGTGGTTAATGACGCGCATCGCCGTGTTTAATGATGCGCATCGCCGTGTTTAATGACGCGCATCGCCGTGGTTAATGACGCGCATCGCCGTGGTTAATGACGCGCATCGCCGTGTTTAATGACGCGCATCGCCGTGGTTAATGACGCGCATCGCCGTGGTTAATGACGCGCATCGCCGTGGTTAATGACGCGCATCGCCGTGGTTAATGACGCGCATCGCCGTGTTTAATGACGCGCATCGCCGTGGTTAATGACGCGCATCGCCGTGGTTAATGACGCGCATCGCCGTGGTTAATGACACGCATCGCCGTGGTTAATGACACGCATCGCCGTGGTTAATGACACGCATTGCCGTGTTTAATGAATTGATGTTTTTGTAAAATTTCAGGAGAAAAATAAGTAAAACTTTTGACCATATTTTAGTTTTTAATTTGTATCTTATGAATAAATATTTAAAATATATTGAGTATGTATTTATATAAATGTATATTTATTTAAAACATATGAAAATGTCAATAAATTTGTATAAATATTTTCTTTTTAATTAAAAAATATATAAATAAAAAAAAATTATAAAAACTTTATAAAAAATATTTTATATTTTCAGTGTATCCTTTTATGTAATCATTTCTTATTATGGAACAGAAAACAGGGAATAGTTCCATATATCCACTGATATTCTGTGTTTATAATGACCACATTCATCCGGCCGGCCAGATTGGAGCCTCCACTGGGCCAGTTTGGGTCCCCGGGCCGGATGTTTGACACCTCTGGTTAAAGTGTTGTTGGCTTGGACTGAAGCGGTGTCAGGTGTTGTCTGAGCCAACAGCCTCCTGGTGCGTCTAGCTTATCCCCGTCAGCAGGCTGATGAAACCCAGCAGACCTGCAGGGACTCGGCCAGTCTTCTCTAGTCCATGTCCTGCTGTCTTCCTCTTGCAGACCGGTGGAAGTAAAGGCTTCGCCTTTGTAGAGTTCCAGTGCGATGAAGTCGCTAAGATAGTCGCAGAGACCATGAACAACTACCTCATGGGAGAGAGACTCATCAAATGTGAGTATTGATCGTCTAAGATGTGTTTACAGCCGTGTCCTGAAGCTTTTCTCTAAATCCGTGCTGATGACTCATCGTTTATTCGTTTAAGCCTGATGGTGTTTCTCGACTCGCTGCATCCTCCAGGTCACATGATTCCACCAGAGAAGGTGCACGAGAAGCTGTTCGTGGGCTCCCAGAGAGAGTTTAAGAAGCCGTCGTTTCCCGCCGTGAAGCGCTACAACAAGCCGCGCACGGCGGAGCAGGTGGACAAGATGACCGAGAAGCTGCTGCGTAAGGAGTCCAAGCTCCGCAAGAGGCTCGCAGCTCAAGGCGTCCACTACGACTTCCCGGGATTCGTAAGTCATCCCTAACTTTACCTGCTGAACTCTGGAACAGCTGACCGGACAGGTGATCAGGTCCCGGTGGTCTGGTGGATCAGGTCCCGGTGGTCTGGTGGATCAGGTCCCGGTGGTCTGGTGGATCAGGTCCCGGTGGTCTGGTGGATCAGGTCCCGGTGGTCTGGTGGATCAGGTCCCGGTGGTCTGGTGGATCAGGTCCCGGTGGTCTGGTGGATCAGGTCCCGGTGGTCTGGTGGATCATGTCCTGGTGGATCTAGTGGTTTCTCTCATCCAGACCACCTGTCATCCCACACGTGTATGTTTTGGTGGTTTACCCACAATGCACCTTGTTTTGTAGTCTGGTTCCGGTACTGGTTGGCCTGAAACGGACCGGGACCTGCATTTCCATGCGAGCAGAGTCCACGCAAGTGTAGCGAAGTTTTGAGCAAATGGAGCAGGATTGGAGACAGAACGAGCCATAAGAACTCCTGCAGAGTATTGGATCTGTTTTAATCATGGATCGGGTCCGGTTCTGATCAGGTCCGGCTCGGATCTGGTCCAACTCGGATCAGTAAGGGTTGGGATGCATTGTTTTGCATTTCCAACGCTCCATACTGGGACGGTTTCCAGACCATTATATCTGATCCGTTCCACTACTGTTGGACCTTTTTGTCTTACTGATCCAACCATAAAGGGCGGAGCTTAACCTGCTCAGTCCTCTGATTGGTGGACGCAGTCCTGACTTCCTGTGTGTCTTGGCAACCAGAACAAAGCAGGAACATCTGTATTGAAATTAGTTTGTTTGTTAGGAAGACAATCTGCTGGATGGCCATCGTCCGTCCGCCCTCTGTCCGCCTCCCCCGTCCGCCCTCTGTCCGCCTCCCCCGTCCGCCCTCTGTCTGTTTCATGTTGAGGTCCTGATGATCTGTGTCCTCTGCTTGTGTCCTCCAGGCGGCTCAGAAGAAGCAGAAGTCCTCGGACTCCATGGACGCATCTTCGTGCGGTGATGTAAGTCCGCTTGTTGTCGGTAATGTGGCGCAGACTGAAAATGACTGTGGGCGTGTCCGTGGTCCAGGGTCAGACAACTGCGCCGACAGCGTTGTGGTGCCTTTAAGCTTATTGCGCGCCAGTCTGTGGCGTCCTGATAAAACCCAGGCACCTACATCCCAGTTGTAGAGGTTCCAGATGCTGACCGAGCTGTAAACGTTTCCCTCTGCTCCGCTGCAGGACGCCACGCCGGTCTGCACGCCGTCTTTCCTGGAGAGGAGGAAGTCCACCATCGTAGACGACGATGCAGACGATGAGATCATCATTAAGATGCCAGTGGAGGAGGGCGAGGAAGACAGCGACGAGCCGTCCGAGGAGGAGCAGTGAACATCTGGAGGGTGGCATCCTGGACCTCCTCAGAGCAGATGCTAACCTCTGGATCCTTACAGACTGTAATTAGCAGTGACTGGAAAAAGCCGTCGGATACAAGACGAGTCTCCGTCTCTCTGCTGATGGAAGACGCACGACAACTTCCTGTTTCCATTTTTACCTGATTTATTTACGCCATGTTGACTAAAAACACACCTGCTGTGTGACATTAAAAAGAAACGTGAGAAAGAGTTCTGTCAGGACGTCATCTGTCCAGCCCTCACTTGGATCTGTCCCAGTAGCTGCTATGCTAACTGGGTCTGTCCCAGTAGCCGCTATGCTAACTGGATCTGTCCCAGTAGCCGCTATGCTAACTGGATCTGTCCCAGTAGCCGCTATGCTAACTGGGTCTGTCCCAGTAGCCGCTATGCTAACTGGATCTGTCCCAGTAGCCGCTATGCTAACTGGGTCTGTCCCAGTAGCCGCTATGCTAGCTGGATCTGTCCCAGTAGCCGCTATGCTAACTGGATCTGTCCCAGTAGCCGCTATGCTAACTGGATCTGTCCCAGTAGCCGCTATGCTAACTGGATCTGTCCCAGTAGCCGCTATGCTAACTGGGTCTGTCCCAGTAGCTGCTATGCTAACTGGGTCTGTCCCAGTAGCCGCTAACTAACTGGGTCTGTCCCATTAGCCACTATGCTAACTGGATCTGTCCCAATAGCCGCTATGCTAACTGGGTCTGTCCCAGTAGCCGCTATGCTAACTGGGTCTGTCCCAGTAGCCGCTATGCTAACTGGATCTGTCCCAGTAGCCGCTATGCTAACTGGGTCTGTCCCAGTAGCTGCTATGCTAACTGGGTCTGTCCCAGTAGCTGCTATGCTAACTGGGTCTGTCCCAGTAGCCGCTAACTAACTGGGTCTGTCCCAGTAGCCACTATGCTAACTGGATCTGTCCCAGTAGCCGCTACGCTAACTTGATCTGTCCCAGTAGATGCTGGTGAAGAGACGGGAGCAAAGTCACACTGAAATAAGTTGAACAATATGTTTTATATTTGCATTTGAGCCCATCGGTCGTGTTGTACCAAAGTTTTTATGCATGCAGAATTTGTTTCTACATGTCGTTGCTATGGTGAAGCATGAACTGGGAGTCGTGATGGTTTGGGGGGGGGGGGGGGGGGGGGGGGGCTGGGCTGGTGAGGTTTCCAGTTAGTGGGGCTGTCTTCGGTTTTTCTGCGAGACCATGACCCCAAACACACCTCCAGGCTCCGTAAGGACTGTTCGACCAAGAATGAGAGTGATGGAGTGCATCACATGAACAAAGATAAAGAAAAAGCAATAAAAAAAAGTCTGTGGGCGTTTGATGAAATGTGAAACAATCCTTGTCATTGTCGTCTGGACCCTCTGAACAGATAAAAGCTGTGTGGTTAGTTCCTGCATGTCCGTCACTCCGTCTGAAGAGGGAACTTCAAGCTGAAATAACATTTATTTCTCTGACCTGAGAAAAGCATAACGTGGTTTCCCACTCTGGTGGATTTAATCTGGACTTTATAACATTTTAATTCAGACAGGTCAACCATGGCCCAGAGGTAAAACCTGGTTTCCCACAGGCTTCAATCAGCTGATCTGGAAGTTATATTTCACATGCAAACAATACATTTATTTTTATTTAAAACTTTCAGGTTCACAATGTTTTATTAAAGGATATTTCAGAAAAATTTGAACGATGGATGTTTTTTTACTTAAAAAATTGGGATATAAAAGTTTCCTTTTGGCCTGTCCCTCTGAAGGGGTTGCCCAGTGGACCATCGCACAGTTGCACTTTTTGGCACGTCTTACGGTGGATTCCTGTTCCCCTCTGCTTGGGACTGACTGAAAGCCATCATGTCCCCCTCGAGTCTGTAGCAGGACTTGAACTGCAGACCGTCTGGTTGCAAGACTAGTGGTTCTACTACGCCAGCCACTGCCACCCCCTGGAACCTAAATAAGGCAAAAATGTCAAATAAATAGAAGTTGTGAATTAGTTAATTCATAAAAAAAAAAAAAAGTTAAAATACTAATTTATAGAATATGTTTATGTAATAGTATAAATAAAAATGTATGTAAAAAACACACATTTTTAAAATGTATACAATATAAATATATTAAAGAATTAATGTAAATAAAACAATACTTAATTCACCAAATAAACTTAAGTTTTCATAATTTTTGTTTAAAACTAGAAAAGTGCTCTTCTTGCAGAAGAGAATGCCCTTTTATGCTGAATGATTACTATGCAATTAAATAACCATTTGGAGAAGCAGCACAACATTACAACTTAATTTATTATGGGAGTGCATTGGCATTTGAACCCACAAACATCTGAACAAAAGCCCACTTCTTTGACCAATACACCAGCACAGCTTTCCTCTACGCTATGGCAGAATCATCTAGATTTTTTTTTTTTATCATTGGAATGGGAATGTTTTGTTTGTTTGTTTGTTTGTTTTTTAACACTTCCAGCAATGTGTATAAGAGCATAGGATTTAAATGTATAAAGTAGCACACAAGATCTGTTAGATATAGATGAGCATAGGAAGAAAAAGTACAACCATCTGATGCATGACAACCCAGCACCTGAAATTGAACTCACAACCTTCTTAATGGGAGGGAATTCATCTTACCACTACGTACCGCGTACCTGTGTACCGGTGCAGAAAATGGACCAATCGCTGAGCAGCATTTTCTGTTTTGTCCAATCACAGGAACAAATTTTAAAAATTGATAAAAACTTGATTACCTTAAAAAGTTCAAATGTCACAAAGACCAAAAATCATAGTACACATCTCCTGAATGAGCTGAACAGTTTAACATTTGAATGGTTGAAGTGAGACAAAAGATATGAGGAGTAGTGTTTCAAACATTTTGCAGGAAAGATCACTTTGTTTTATTTGAAGCATTTTAACAACAAACATCTAATATTTACCTGTTATTTTCGAACAGCTTTTTTTTTTTTTTTTTTTTTTAACTTGAATGAACACTTGGCATTATTTGTACAACTCTTCAAACAGGCATTGCACATTGTTATGTTATATGTGCAGACAATAGACATTTTAACTGCGAAGCTTGCAGTGAAATCTAAGCACTTTGATGGAACAGTATGCAGTACTCTACACACAACATCTGGCATATCATCATAATGATGTTATTTTACTGATCTGTTGAGTCTGGATCTGGATCCACTTGGGCCCAAGGCCCCCCATCTGAACTGAACGTTACGCCCCTGGCTTAACGCCGCGGCTCTCTGCCTCCATGTTTTCCTAAATGTTTTTGTTCCAATAAAAACCGTCTTCTTTCCGGACGTCGTCAGACCCTCAGCTGACCTCCTGCAACCAACAGATGTCGCCAGAGGTCGACGTGCATGACTGAAACGCAGCAGGAAGGCTTTTCCAGGATTTCCATGCGACACTTTTCCAAGTGCCAACATCATCTCTGACGCCAGTGCGCATGCGCGCGGCGATATCCATTCTTGTCCTGCAGGCAGCATTCCGGGTGGAGAATGTGAGAGAAAGGGGGAGACAGACCAGATTTCAGGTCCTAGACTAAATATTTACTCCAGGAAGCGACCAGCTCCATGGTCCCGCTGTCTGCAGGATCTGGTGAGTAAAAACAGGGTGATGAAGCTGCTCCTCTTCCTCCTCTCGTCACGTTTTTCTGCCTCTTTGTGCCGCGAGCTGATGGAGAGGAAGGCTAGGCTGCTAGCTGCTAGCTGTTATTCCACCTGGCTCCCACACAGGTGGATCAGCTGTTTACCCACCGGAGGGGTTCAAGTCCACGGGGGAGACCCACGGGAAGCTTCTGCTCCCTGCTGGGGGGTCTGGGAGCTGTCAGGAGGCTGGCTGTGATGGTAGCTGCGAGCTAGCTGGGATCCGCTAGCAGCACAAAGCCCAGGGTGGCCTTACATCTGAGCCCAGGGTGGGAAGGGTGAGGGTGGCCTTACATCTGAGCCCAGGGTGGGAAGGGTGAGGGTGGCCTTACATCTGAGCTGAATCTGAACTGAAAATGCTCAGATGTTACTGTAATGAACTGTTTATAACATGTATAATAACCTGACAGTTGATCGATTCTGTTTGTCAATATCACATTGGATCAGGATTCAGAGATAAATATGTTGCTAGTTTAACACACACTTCCGTTAATCTGAAATCAGGGGAAAAAATATCCAGATCAAATGATCTTGCAGCCAACAGGGCGACCACGGTGAAGTGTTGACAGGAGCATGATGTAGAGCTGGATACAGCAGGGATGTCCAACCCAGCTGGTCATATGAACTGCCTAAACTTCTGGAGCCATGTTTAGTCTCACATTATCATTTTATGAACTCACAAAACATTTCATCACAAGTATCTGAAACTGAAAATGTTTAACCTTAGGGTTAGAACACTTCTGGTATTTTTGTATTAGCTAATTCATCCTATCAGGGGCAGATCGGACCCTCTGGCGGCCCGTTGGGGTCGTATGTTTCACACCCCTCGTGTTATAACTAGAATATTTCCAGATGAATTCCTTGTTGGGACCATGTGCAGCTTCCACTCCTGCCATCATACATGTTTGATGCATTTCTGTCAGATAAACAGAAGATTTAGCTGTATAACTGGTTGCTGTGGAGACAGGGCGAGTCCATCAGTTGGACACGCCAAAATTCCCACTCAGATAGAGTACATGTTAGATAACAACCATTTTACCAAATAATTTTCTTACTGTCATATAGACTGGCCTCTATATGTTGCTATGACGACGGTGTCCACTGAGCTTGAGCTTGAGCTTGATTGTCAACGTTGCTATGATGGCGGTTTTTTCAGAGCTTGATTGTCAACGTTGCTATGACGACGGTTTTTTCAGAGCTTGATTGTCAACGTTGCTATCACGACGGTGTCTTCTGAGCCTGATAGTCAACGTTGCTATGACGACGTTTTTTCAGAGCCTGATTATCACCGTTGCTATGACGACAGTGTCTTCTCTGTCCCGGAGACAGAGGTCCATTTCTTCTCCCTTATGTATGTAAATGTGGACGTTGTCAGTTTCCAACAGTGTCACACGTCACCGTCTTCATACTTCCAGGCGTCTTTTACGTTGCCATGGTTGTTAAACCAGTTCATCCAGTAGGGGGCGGTGCTGGGTTCACTTCCACCTTCTGACACCGGTTGGGAGCAGTAATGCACCACTATATAGTTGCTTACAACTGTTCTAAAACACCAGAAGAAGAATGAAACCACAAAGGTTTTTTTGCTGGTCTCACCTTCTGCGTCTTCTTTGGGTGCCTTTTTTGTGTTTTGTGTGTCGTCTTCTTCCTGTTCCCTCTCTTCTTCTCTGGTTTGCTCCTGGCCCTGTGATAGACTGGCGACCGGTCCTGGGTGTACCTGCCTCTCGAAGTGGTTTAGAGAATAACTGAATGGTTTGTTCTGCTTTCTGGGTGTGTGTCAGCTGTACAACTTGACTCTGCCTCCCCCTGGTAGTTTCTGGTGCTATAGCCCCGTTTATCTGCAGGTAAAAACTGAACCTTTGGACTATTCCTGAGCCATAAGTGAAAGAAGAGTTTTTATGACTCTACTGACACTTCTATAGTTTCTATGGCAGATGATGGGTGTCCCCCGCCTCCCAACTTGAGGAGATGTGAAATGGAGGTGAGTGAAGCCAGTGGTGGACTCGGGCTTTGAGGCGATGTAGGAGGGAAGTATCAGGCCTATCGCAACGCGGTGAAAGAACTGCGACATTTTGATGTATGATTTGAGCATGTAGAGGAGAAAGTGTAGCAACAAAAGAAGCCAGAGATTTATTTTGTATAATTTTAAATACAATGTATAAATTTTCATTACATTCTAGATTGCGCCGTCTGATGGCAGCAAATTGTAGTAGCTCTGACTTGCCATCTTGCTAAGTACAAACTCTTCTCATATAGATATTATCTCAAATGAGATCTTTTTTTTCTGAGGATTTCATGCCGGTTCGGAGGGTGTGCTGCAAGGAAGATTTTTCTGCATATTTTTGCTCTTTCAAGACTTGTTATGATGAGTCTCCAAAGACTTTAATCAACTGATTAAACTCTCCCAAATCAGGATTATCAGCGAAACAACACATCAAATCCACATCAAAAATGGAGTTGAAAAGAAAGAGAAGAGGATGCAGAGTGGGAGTGAGACTAAGGAGAGAGTGATGGAGATTTAAACCATTTCTCCCAACAGTCCTCATGGATAATGTGAGATCGCTAGCTAACAAAACGGACGAGCTCCAGATGCTAACAAGGTCTCAGAAAGAATACAGAGAGTGCAGTATTATGTGCTTCACCGAGACATGGCTGCATGAACACATCCCTGACTGTAATGTGTCTGTACCGGGCTTTAAAACGGTCCGTGCAGACCGCAGTAGACAACACAGCGGAAAGCTAAAGGGTGGTGGAATTGCAGTGCTGGTTAACCAGCGTTGGTGTCATCCTGGACATGTTACTGTCAAGGAGAAGATATGCACAAGGGACATGGAACTGTTAGCTGTGAGCTTCCGTCCATATTATTTACCCAGAGAGTTTACCTGTGTTATTCTGGTAGCGGTTTATATAATACCTGGTACCGCACCAGACACAGCCTGTGATGTCATCAGCTCCGTCGTTGCTCGGCTACAAACACAGCATCCAAACTCATTCATGGCGATCTCCGGAGACTTCAACAACGTCTCCCTCTCTGCAACTCTACCAACATTCCAGCAGTTTGTCAGCTGCTCCACCAGAGAAAATAAGATGTGGGACTTATTTTATGCAAATATGAATAATGGATCCAGTTGTTCTGCCCTGCCTCCTTTAGGAAGATCTGACCATAATCTGGTTCTTCTCACCTCCACCTACAAGCCCATCGTTCAGCAGCAACCAGTCATCACAAAGACTATCAAAATCTGGTCTGCTGAAGCTGAAGATGCTCTTAGAGGAGGCTTTGAGGCTACAGACTGGAACGTCCTCTGTGAACCTCATGGAGACGACATCAACGCCATGACTGAGTGTGTGACAGATTACATAAACTTCTGTGTGGACAGCATCGTCCCAACAAGAACAGTGAGGTGCTTCCCCAATAACAAACCCTGGATCACCAGTGAGCTGAAAAAGCTGCTGAACATCAAAAAGAAAGCCTTCAGGGATGGAGACAGGGAGTTATTGAGGGCAACACAAAAACAACTTAAAACCCAAACTAAGAAGTGCAAGGAGGACTACAGGAAGAAGTTAGAAAGTCAGCTCCAGCAGAATAACCTGAGGGATGTGTGGTCTGGAATGAAGAAGATCACCGGCTTCAAGTTAAAGGGGGACCAGCCTGATGGAGGTCTGGACAGAGCTAATGAGCTGAACATATTCTTCACCAGGTTCAGTTCACCCCCTACCTCCAGCCCAACAGACCACACAGCCTCCATAAGCCCACTGCTTTCCTGTCACGCCTCCAATCTGTCACCCTGCAGCTCAGTCATGGACCAGAACACAGCTTCATCTCCCTCCACATCAGGACATCCTGAGACCTCCACCTTGTTTGTCTCCTGCAATCAGGTTAAGAAGCAACTTGAGAAACTGAACCAGAACAAGGCTGCAGGTCCAGATGGTGTCAGTCCCAGAGTTCTCAAGACCTGCTCAGAACAACTATGTCCGATTCTCCAGCACCTTTTCAACACCAGTCTGAGACAAAATAGAGTCCCAGTGCTGTGGAAAACCTCCTGCCTTGTTCCAGTGCCTAAAAAACCACAACCAGCTGAACCAAGTGACTACAGACCAGTTGCCCTGACATCTCACATCATGAAAGTCCTGGAGAGACTCTTACTGGCTCACCTCAACAAGCAAGTAAACACCTTTCAGGACCCATTCCAGTTTGCATATCGTAATGGACTTGGGGTTGAAGATGCCATCATATACCTGCTCCAGAGAGCACACTCTCATCTGGACCATTCAGGCAGCACTCTGAGGGTCATATTCTTTCATTTCTCAGTGCTTTTAATACCATTCAGCCTGCTTTGTTATGTGAGAAGCTCCATAAATTCCAGGTGGATACCTCCACAACCACCTGGATCTATGACTACCTCACAAACAGACCCCAGTTTGTGAGACTGAAAGGTTGTGTGTCTGAGATGGAGGTCAGCAGCACTGGTGCACCACAAGGAACTGTACTCTGGCCATTCCTCTTCACTCTGTACACCTCCGACTTCCAGTACAACTCTGAGTCCTGTCATCTGCAGAAATACTCTGATGACTCTGCAGTTGTGGGGTGTATCAGGGATGGACAAGAAGCAGAGTACAGAGAACTGGTCAGTCAGTTTGTTAAATGGTGCGGTGACAATCATCTCATATTAAATAGCAGCAAAACAAAAGAGATGATTGTTGACTTCAGGAGAAAGAAGAATAAACAAAGCACTGTTTCCATCCTGGGAGAGGAGGTGGAGGTGGTGGAGGAATACAAGTATCTTGGAGTTCAGCTGGACAACAAACTGGACTGGAAATGCAACACTGACTACATCTACAAGAAAGGTCAGAGCAGACTGTACTTCTTAAGGAAGCTGAGATGGTTTAACGTCTGCACCAAGATGTTGCATATCTTCTATAAGTCTGTTGTGGAGAGTGCAGTCAGCTTTGCAGCATCTGCTGGGGTAGTAGCATCAGAACCAGAGACTTGAAGAGAATCAACAAACTGATCCAGAAAGCTGCTTCTGTGCTTGGAGTAACTCTGGAGCCGCTGGAGCTGATTGTCCAAAGAAGAATGCTGCACAAGCTGATGAAGATGATGGAGGATTCTTCACACCCTCTCCACAACACAGTGATGAAACAACAAAGTGTGTTCAGTGAGAGGCTTCTTCAGGTCCGATGTAAGACTGAAAGATACAGAAGATCATTCCTGCCAGCAGCCATCAGCCTCCGGAACAAGACCTCCTCTAGTTAATTTCTTATATTCTACAATATTGGATTTCCGTTTGTCTCTGTGTGTCCCTGTGATGGACTGGCGAGCTGTCCAGGGTGTACCCTGCCTGTCGCCCAAAGCCAGCTGGGATAGGCTCCAGCTTCCCACGACCCTGAATTGGATTAAGCGATTTGGAAAATGAATGAATGAATATTGGATTTCCCTTTGGGGATTAACAAAGTATTTTTCATTTCTTTGTTTGTTTTTTTGAGGTGCATTTAGATTGCGTGATGTCCCACAACTCTCTATGAGCAATTTATAAAACTGAATATAATTTTAAGAGTTTCATTTAAAACTGTAAAAAGTATCAGAATGTGACTTCAGACAGTGAAAGTTGTGTATTTTGTGAGTCTACTAACTTTGAATACCTGCGTGATGGTGCTTCAAAGTGGGCGGAGTCTGATCTCGTCTCGCTCGGTCTCATTCATTTTCAGTGGAGCAGATGGATCTTTTTCTTTAGGTTCTGCTGAACAGTGAGATGGATAGCAAACATGTCCGGATCAATGTTTGCTGATCTTGCCGATCAAGCTGCATGTATTTATTTGTTTTTTGAAACTGACGTGATGGAAAGGGAAGAAGTAGAGCGGTGCGTAGGGGAGATTGTAAGACGTGGGCTTCGACGCTTTCGGCGCAGTGAAACCAGTTCAGTCCGACAATCAGCCTCATGTTGGCGTACCTGAACGCCACCTTTAGAGATCAGATGAAAATAAGTCACTTTGGCAGTCAGAGCAGATCCATCCAGATCCAGCAGATCCATGCTGTTGGCTCATTGACCGTTGCATTGACGTAGATTGATGGATTGTTCAGCCGTGATCATCGAAGGGTCTCTGACATGTGTTTACTGTCACAGACACATTTCGCTGTGTTCACTGTCTGTCGGATGTTTTCTGGTGTTTTCAACCCAAGCTCTGACTGGATCCCAGTCACCAGCTGGGAGAGAAGCAACACTTGAGATTGTTTCGTGTTTCCCGACAAGGTTTTACTGCCAGAAGTGAAGAACTCCACAGAACGTGTTGCTGTGGAGGTCAGAGTCCAGTGATTGTGGCTCCTATCTGACTGAAGGCGCGCAGGTTTGATTTTCCCTTCCAGAGCAGAAACCCTCATCTGACGGACTGTTTTAACATTCCTTTCTGTCTGATAAGCTGATTGGGGGAGAAAAGAAAGGCAGCAGAGCCTCCTGGTCCTTAATGCTCGGAGTTTCCTCTGAAAGTGGAAACTCCGAGCATTAAGGTCGGGATCAGAGCTGAGCTCTACGAGCGTCGAGCTGCACAGCGTTGGCTTGTGGTCGGAGCTTCGTGTCAAGCTGCTGTGTCACCGCTTAGAAAAGTGTTTTGACCTGTAAAATTCCTGGCTGTCATCTAGTCTGCTGAACAACATTAACTCGGCTCGCCCTCTCTGGCTGCCTTGACTTTCTTCTTCTGTGGTTCTAGTTCAGTCGCACTATAAACGGGTTCATCATGGAGCTGACTGTCCAGACAGGACACTCCCACTGGGAGCTCCTCTTTTTATGGTTACATGTCGTACAGGAACAGGTTTTCATTGATTGATTGACTGATCATGTCTGTGTTGTGTCTCCCAGGGCAGCTCGGGACAGATTCAGGAACAGGACATGGAGCTGTAAGCTAGGCTTCTCCATACATCTCCGTTTGCTGCCTCGCCCACCACAACCGCTTCTCCTGCGGCTTCCGAGGAGAAGAGTGGAGGAAAAAAAGCCAGAAAAGCCAGTTCTCCAGCTGCTGTCCAGACACACACATGCTGCATTGCTGCCATTCCCCTCGCCCTGCGTCTCCGGTCCCCAGGGCAAGATACTAGCTTGCTAGCCAGCTAGCAACTGGCACAAAGCAAAGCGCTGTCCTGAGGGAGAACAGTAAAAGCACTTTGTGGACTCTGGCCTCCTCTTTTTCTCTCTTTTCGGGTCAGCTGAGCACATACTTACTAAGTTGAACCCTTCTGGTTGCCGCCTGTCCTGCTGCTTGGAGCTGTGGGCGATTGCTAGAGGGCAGCCAGTCACAGAGCCGGGCAGACGGAGGAAACTCCAGGGGGGGTTCATTAGAGGTCAGGATGATGGAGCCCAGCATGGAGAACTGCCTGGCGCTGGTCCTGCAGAAGGACGTGGGTCGACGGCTGCAGGTCGGCCAGGAGATCATCGATTACATCATGGACAAAGAGAAGTCGCTCGACTTGGAGCAGGACCAGACTGCGCTGGACAAGATGGTGGACGGCATCGCCAGCTCCTGGGTCAACTCCAGTAATTTCAAGGTAAACATGACTGGTTGTTTTAGTCCTGCAGCGTGGTTTAATGCGTCATATCTGCTTCATATCTGCTTCATTTCTGTTTCATGTCTGCTTCATATCTGCTTAATGCCTGCCTCATGTCTGCTTCATATCTGCTTCATTTCTGTTTCATGTCTGCTTCATATCTGCTTCATATCTGCTTCATGTCTGCTTAATGCCTGCCTCATGTCTGCTTCATATCTGCTTCATTTCTGTTTCATGTCTGCTTCATATCTGCTTAATGCCTGCCTCATGTCTGCTTCATATCTGCTTCATTTCTGTTTCATGTCTGCTTCATATCTGCTTCATATCTGCTTAATGCCTGCCTCATGTCTGCTTCATATCTGCTTCATTTCTGTTTCATGTCTGCTTCATATCTGCTTCATATCTGCTTCATGTCTGCTTCATTTCTGTTTCATGTCTGCTTCATATCTGCTTCATGTCTGCTTCATTTCTGTTTCATGTCTGCTTCATATCTGCTTAATGCCTGCCTCATGTCTGCTTCATGTCTGCTTCATTTCTGTTTCATGTCTGCTTCATATCTGCTTCATATCTGCTTAATGCCTGCCTCATGTCTGCTTCATATCTGCTTCATTTCTGTTTCATGCCTGCTTCATATCTGCTTCATATCTGCTTCATGTCTGCTTCATATCTGCTTCATATCTGCTTCATGTCTGCTTCATGTCTGCTTCATTTCTGTTTCATGTCTGCTTCATATCTGCTTAATGCCTGCCTCATGTCTGCTTCATATCTGCTTCATTTCTGTTTCATGTCTGCTTCATATCTGCTTCATGTCTGCTTCATGTCTGCTTCATGTCTGCTTCATTTCTGTTTCATGCCTGCTTCATGTCTGCTTCATATCTGCTTCATATCTGCTTAATGCCTGCCTCATGTCTGCTTCATATCTGCTTCATTTCTGTTTCATGTCTGCTTCATATCTGCTTCATGTTTGCCTTATGTCTGCGTCATATCTGCTTCATATCTGTTTCATGGCTGCTTCATATCTGCTTCATATCTGCTTCATGTCTGCTTCATGTTTTTGGCTTATATCTGCTTCATATCTGCTTCATGTCTGCTTCATGTCTGCTTCATTTCTGTTTCATGCCTGCTTCATGTCTGCTTCATATCTGCTTAATGCCTGCCTCATGTCTGCTTCATATCTGCTTCATGTCTGCTTCATATCTGCTTCATGCCTGCTTCATGTCTGCTTCATGCCTGCTTCATGTTTGCCTTATGTCTGCGTCATATCTGCTTCATATCTGTTTCATGGCTGCTTCATATCTGCTTAATGCCTGCCTCATGTCTGCTTCATATCTGTTTCATGGCTGCTTCATATCTGCTTCATGTCTGCTTCATGTTTTTGGCTTATATCTGCTTCATGTCTGCTTCATGTCTGCTTCATGCCTGCTTCATGTCTGCTTCATGCCTGCTTCATGTTTGCCTTATGTCTGCTTCATTTCTGTTTCATGTCTGCTTCATATCTGCTTAATTTCTGTTTCATGCCTGCTTCATTTCTGCTTCATGCCTGCTTCATGTCTGCTCCATATCTGCTTCATTTCTGTTTCATGTCTGCTTCATTTCTGCTTCATGTCTGCTTAATTTCTGTTTCATGCCTGCTTCATTTCTGCTTCATGCCTGCTTCATGTCTGCTCCATATCTGCTTCATTTCTGTTTCATGTCTGCTTCATTTCTGCTTCATGTCTGCTTAATTTCTGTTTCATGCCTGCTTCATGTCTGCTTCATTTCTGCTTCATGCCTGCTTCATTTCTGCTTCATATCTGCTTCATGTCTGTTTCATGCCTGTCCTCATATACGATACAAACCACTTCCAGCTTTTTATGCACGTCTGTATTTCCTTCTGAATTATGTTTATTTACCTTCATCCTGTCTTTCTCCTGGTTGTTTGTCTCTGTTCCTACGTGCACGACTGTTTAACGTCTCCACAGCTGTCGTTGCAATTAAAGCCTTCCTGACAATGTTGTTGCTTTATGTCTAATTAATAGATTTTATTTATTTAGTTGCAGCTCCTCATATTTCTGTATATTGTATCACATTTATTCAGTTAATGTCACAAAGCTCTGAATAGAATTTTATTTTATTCCAGTTTATCTTATTTTTCTGTTGATATGAACTGAGGGATGAAAGGCTTATAAGGCTGTTGAAGATGGGGAACGTCTTGCTCTGCAGAAGCAGTTAATGCAACGTCACGTTGTTTTCTCCTCCCACCGCTGTCAGGCTGTCTGTCTGAGTGAACACATCTCAGGCAGGTAAACGATGAAATCTGAAGTTTGCAGTGTTTCTGAGCAGAACCGGCGCTGATGCATCCAGTGTGGACTGATTCCAGGTTTTTGGCCTCTAACAGGAGCTTTACATTGTGTTTTAGATGAAGCTTCTCCATCGTGTCTGGGATGAGGTGCGTTTCTGTCCTGGCAGGTTGAACATAAACAGTTTATCCAGACAACGCTTGGTGTCGCCGACAGCAGCAGAAAACCGTGCCTGGTTCTGAAGGCCGGGCTTCCTTGTGGTTTCTGTGTATTTACAGGATGAACTGCCAGTTTTTTCTTCTGCTGGTTGGTGTGGAGTGGACTGCAACGTCGTAGTATTGTTGTCCCACTCGGATCACATTCCTCTTCACTTTAGAGTTCACTTCAGGGCAGTTTTCTCTGACCCTGGAGAGTGGCCACATCAGCAGTTCAGACACTGCTGGCTTTATCTGACATTACTGTAAAAATGCATTGTTGACTCAAGCTCTGATTTCATGCTGCCATGTGCTGCTTTTGCTCTATGTAGGTTAAAAAGAGTCGCTGTGTGCCTGAACAAAGCCCAGCCTGCTGCACTGCCCTACATCCTGCTGCTGGCTGGGAGCGAGGAAGACTTGTGGCGTGCACGGACGCTAGTCTAAATGAGGAGCTGCTGCTCTGCTGGCTGCTTCTGAGAGGCAGTTTAAGCTTCGGGACAATGAAACCGCTTCTCTTACTTCACATGGTGAAAATCTTTGCCTGTCTTGTGATGCCCCGGTCTGCTCTGACGGGTCCTGGCCTCACCGGTCGCCAGGCAACTAATGTGGAAACTATTTAGCCTGAGAGAGGTGACGGGGTGGTTCACCATAAATGGAGGTTCGGGGATGATGCCTTCCGTACGAACTGCAGCCACGGCCTAAAGAGAGAGCTTTACGGTCTTTCTGTTTGCCACGCTTTGCACATTCTTCTCATGTTTACATCACAAACATTAGCTTGTTTCTGTCAACGCCTCGAGTGCGACACATGACTGGAGGAGAAGGGACAGGACGAAGAACAAAACCCAGACAGACAAACACACTGCGGCATTTTCCAAACATCGGATGGATGTTCTGCAGAGTCTTGTTTTGGAACAGGCGCTGAGGTGGTCTTTCCAACGCTCGTACTGCTGGAAGCTGGTCCTGCCAGCCGGTAAACCAGCTGGGGGAGAGGTCACATGACCAGTCAGCTGGTTGTTCGTCCAACAGCTCCCGTCTCCATGTAGCTTAACGTGGAGCAACAAGGTGCTGCGGAGACATTTCTGTCTCTTATCGCAGCAACACCCTGACTAGACAATGAAGACATGCACCGCCTGAAGATCCCTAAACCGCCGGACATCTCTGATAGAACTGACGCCTTTCCAGACGTCTGTCTTTACAATTCAGAACCAGTTCAGTGTTTTCTACAGCAGAGTGGATTCATATCAGTTTCTATCTGAGGAACCAGTTTACAGCTGACACGATGTAATCAGAGTAAAAACACTTCAACTCAGAAGGACAGTAAGATAATCACACTTTGCAAGATTTCCTGAGATGAAAACTGTCTTAAAACAAGTTGTAAAACACTCATTTCTCGTCCATCCTGAAGGAAAACCAGCTGGTTAATGTTCCTTTCAGAGCTGCCTCTCTCAGGGAGAAAAAACGTCTCCAAACAAGATCATTTCTCCTCATCTGAGACTTGCAGAGTAATCAGAGTATTTCTGCGGATGCCGTCAGTCTGAGGGGTACCGTGTGAATAATGGCGGTGAAAGGAGAGTCCCCTGTGGCGCTCCGGTGCCGCCTTCGGCTGCTCCGGCATCCAGGTGGGGGCGGAGCTTCCTCCAGAGCAGCCTCCACCTGCCTCCACCTGTCCGTCTGTCCGTCCATCAGGTGGGGGCGGAGCTTCCTCCAGAGCAGCCTCCACCTGCCTCCACCTGTCCGTCTGTCCGTCCATCAGGTGGGGGCGGAGCTTCCTCCAGAGCAGCCTCCACCTGCCTCCACCTGTCCGTCTGTCCGTCCATCAGGTGGGGGCGGAGCTTCCTCCAGAGCAGCCTCCACCTGCCTCCACCTGTCCGTCTGTCCGTCCATCAGGTGGGGGCGGAGCTTCCTCCAGAGCAGCCTCCACCTGCCTCCACCTGTCCGTCTGTCCGTCCATCAGGTGAAAGCTGCAGCAGATCTACAGGAGAGTTCCTGAAACCCGGAGCCAAACCCAGATCTGCTGACTGGGAGCGGCTTGTCTTTGTCTTCACGTATGAAGGGTGGAAGTTTTAAGGGTTAAAATATAAACTCCTCCTCCTCTGGCTTTAGTAATGTAGCTCAGTGAGCGTGAGATGGTTGGAAAACAGTTCGGCAGCATGTTGGAGGAGAGGTCACGGAAAGGTCACAAACACGCTGGTTTTAGAGTTGGAGTGGGTTTATTGTGTTCTGGAGTCTGTGAATGTTTGCTCCTTTTATAAATAAAGTTCCTCCTGAGGACGGAGCACAGGGAGGCGCTTTTCACCAAAAGGCTGATGGTCTGCAGCTTTCCTCTCCTGTCAGACACTGTCGCCTGGGAAGCATCGCTGCCTCCACCTTCCTCCCCAGCAGCAGCAGAAAATCCCTGTCAGGAAAATTCTGTCCCACAGAGGAGCCTCGATGGCTCCCACCCCACTCATCATCTACTTTCTTCTTTAATCTGCTCATCTGTAGGATTTTTCCTCTTCTCTGGTGTCCGTGTTTATTCTAACTCATTTCAGCAGCCTGTCACACACCTCCGCTGTAGCTGAGGACGATGTTTCTATCATTTATTGGTCCTCAGATGAGCATTTAGGTGAGAGGTGATGTGATTTCCTGGCTAGACTTCCTAAATCTGCTCAGTGGGATTGGATGAGACGTTCAGGCCATCAGCTGGAGGGAGGAGTCAGACTTAGCCAGCGCTGCTCTGTTTCTGTCCCTCCAGCTCTGCACATGCTGCAAACTTCCATCTTTCTGCATCTTTTTGTAAAACCAGTGCCATGCAAGTTGTCAGAAAGTGGGTGGAAGCAGCTCTGCAGGGCTGCATGCACACAGCAGGTCTCAGGGCTCCGGTTGTTTCCACCTCCGTCAGACTGAAGCGAGGACGTCCACCGTCCTGAAGAGACAAGCATCACTCTGCAGATTTCTCTCATCATGATGGTTCAGACCGACGCCAGACGTGGATCTGATTCAAGACCAGATACCAAAGTGGTCTGGCTTTGAGTTGAAAAATCTCATTTTTTCTGTTCAGACTGATAAAAGAAAAAAAATCAGCCGTGGAAAAAAAAGGTGGACATAAAACCACTTCCCAAACTGTCCCCCTGCTGTAAAAACATCTGGATTTTATTGGAATTTAGTTGTTTTTATTTAAGGTCCCTTAAACTCAGCGTGCAGTAAATGTGGACTGACATGGAGCATAAACCCGACACCACATGGTCCACAGTGATGTGACGGGGTGAATTCTAACCCATGTGGACTGGATGCTACATGTCGGCTTTGGTTTCTTCCATGTAGTTCTGAAGCATTTAGGAAGTTTACAGTTTTTCTGTCAAACTCAACAGAACAGAAGAGTCTGACACAAAGACGCATCATTTGTGGAGCTGAATGTGGCTCAGTCAGAAAAACAAATCAAACAAATAAATAAAATAATAATAATAAAATAAAGAATAAATCAAATCAAACAAATACAAATCTGTAGGTGTTCATTCTTGATCTCCACTGAATCAGTCAACATGAACCTAAGAATCTCTGCAGGAGATGGAGATCAGTGCAGCTTGCTGATAAAACGTTAAAATAATGAGAAATAATGAGTATTTGGTTGGTTTAGATTTCAGATTATACCGGAGTTCATAAGGAAGCAACTAGAAAGGAAGTTTTGATGTGTGGCAGAGCGGCCATTGTTGCTGAAATACATACAGACGTGTCATGAGAGCCTCCATGATGTCAGGAAGCAGCAGCGAGCCATGAAAAGAGGTTTATAGGAAAGTTGTGTAGACCTGAGAGAAAAACAAGATGTCCTGACAGATTTAATAGAAACGTGACAGAATCTGTTTGTTTAATCAGATTAATTTGCTGTGAAATCTTTTACCGGATTTAAACACCAAGCTCCATACGCATTAGAGCAGGGGTGTCAGAATCCAGTCCTGGAGGGCCGGAATCCAGCAGGTTTTTGTTGTTTCCCTCCACCAACACAGCTGATTCAAATCAATGGATCCAGCAGCTTCTTGTCAACCTGTTTGAGTGTCTGTCAGGTGTGTGTTGGAGCATGGGGACAGCAAAAACCTGCAGGACACTGGATCCAGGACTGCAGTTTGACACCCCTGCATTAGAGTAAGAACCAACCTCCAGCTTGCATTCAGGGCTGAAATCTCAGGATCCAAATTATTTAGAGATCAAGGTGTGTGTTGAAGTCTGGAGCTTGACCCTGATTGGCTCTCTGTTGCACAAGATCTTGCTTCCTGAGACAGTTTGCATTGGACCAGTCTTTGCTCTGTAAGTCTCATCAGTATTACATGGATGGTGGCAGTGGAGTATTTTATAGAAGTAAGAAATATTTTGATTTTTTGTTGACACTTTAACAGCGATGATCATCATGATGAGGCTGGTTTTAACCTCAACAGGAAGCAAATATTTCCCAACAGCCGGGAAGCAGAGTGGGGACAGAGACGGGCCGTGCGAGGCATCGATCTGAGTCCCTGAAGGGTTTCAGCCACCCAAGCACTATTCTGACGTGTCCACTTATACAGTTTGAAGTCAGGCAATGCGAGCCCACCACTCTCCATTGGGAGTCTCAGGTTTACAAGACTAGGATGCGGTTTTTTACAACGCCAAATGAATTTAAGAACGGCTTTATCTAAATCAGAGATATCAGAGTTGATTTACTCAGAGGGAGCATCTGGAATTCTTGGGAGAACATCCAGATTTTTCAGGCTGTCTGATATCTTAACCCTCAAATAAGTGAAACCAGAATCAGATCATTTCAAAGGGAAACTAGGCATGGTGCTTCTATCTCTAAAGTTTCCCATTGCTTCAGATTGATCAAGATTTATTTTACATACTGAATATTTGCTGAATGGTTCTATAGTGTAGAGAAGGACAGGAACAGAAGTTTGAGTTAGAAATAGATTAATATCTTCAGCATAGAGTGGCAGCTTGTAAATCTTCCCCTGTAGCCTAACACCAGAGACGTCTGCACATCTTATCACCTCAGTCTGCAGTTCAATAACCAGATCATTTTACCATCTACTCTGAGGTTTAACTTAAAAATGCAACTCATCTCAGAAATTGTGAAAAAAAATTGAGAAAAACTAAATGGAAGTTAATGTTGGCAGGAATAGGGGCAGTCTGAGAGGGTCTGTGAGACAACCATGAGAGCTGCTACAATGATGCTTACAGCTGATGAAAGATGGGAAAATGCCTACGATTTGATGTGTGTCTCTGTGTGTGTGTGTGTGTGTGTGTGTGTGTGTGTGTGTGTGTGTGTGTGTGTGTGAAGGAAAAACTGTTTGTTTGAGAAACTTTCAGAATAGATTTGACGGGCAGATTAATGGGTGACATCTCCGTCAGGGTGGACGGAGATGTCAAGTTAAAGTTTTCTGTAAAGGTTTCTGAATTTTCATCAAACTTTAGTGACAAATGTGTCAAAACTGTAAATATTATGAATATGGCCTTTGAGACAATAAATATCTTTCCTGACTAATATTTTAAGGGAAGTTTCTATATGACGCTATGGTAGAGTTATAGGCCTTTAAAGTGACTGGGTTCTTCTTCATGTCTTCAGCAAAGCCAGATTCATTTCAATGGGACAAATTTCACAAAAAAAAAAAAAAAAAAAAAAAAAACAACTCTAGAAAAAAAACAATAAAACCAGTGTGATTTTGAAATAATAAATTCTGAATGAGACATCTTTTTTTATATAAATCTAGCTGGTTGTAGCTGTGCCATGAGTTAGATGCTGAACTCCAGGCGGACATGGTGTAAGTGTAAATACGGCAGAATAAAGACAAACTAAAATCTGTACGTTGTAATGCTCATAGCAGTGGTGTGCAGCGTGGCTGGTGGAGGTGTCAGAAGTCAGCAGAGGTTTGGAGGAGATGAGACTCCTCCTGGTGGACCCAGCTGGACTAACTGGGTCGGCGCTTTCAACAAAGTCACAGCGCGTTATAAGTGTGTGAAGAGAGGCCTTTCACACTCCTCAAAGACGTGTGTGTTCCTGTGTTCCTGACAGAAGGCCCTGCAGACACTGATCAGCTGAGTGACTTTGGGTCATGTTTTCACCACAGCTCCGCTTCGGCATTGTGCGCATCTCTCAGATGAACTCCTTTAGCAAACATCAGCTTTAAACTGAAGCCAACATGTGGGCTTGTCTTTGAAGAGAGCAGCTTCCCTCCAGGATAAAAACCAGCTCGTCCCGCGGTTCCCCTCATAAAACACAGGAGAACCACAGGAGAACACGGTTATGTTTAACCTCGGATGTCCTCCTGTCTGGCATCCAGATTCACAAAATGAAACTGGCCAGACTGGATTTACAGACATTATGTGTGAGAAGCATCCTGACAGTCTGAATTGTCCTCCGTCCCTCTCCACGCTTACATGGATGCATTCAGACACCTGTCAGTGCCTTCAGCATCCTCTCCTTGACTGTCTGACAGTGTTCAGCAGTAAGCATCCTGATCTGCTGCAACACCAGCGACGGCCTCGTCCTTCTTATCTAGGTTACACGATGAGCTGCAGCATGCAGTCAGACCCGTCCAGGCGGAGCAGACACCAGTCCACTCTGTCACCAAACACTAAAACATGACTGTATGTATTCGGGGTGGAACTTTACCGCGTTTGTTACGATTAAATTATTACAGAAACATTCATGTGTTTTTAAAAAGATCCACATGGTACCTCTGGTTAACCTAACATTAACAACGTTCCAGGATCTTTCGCGGTAGAGATTAGTCTGAAAACATTTCATATGAAAAGCAGCTCATTTTAACGTGCTACTTTGCACGTCATGCAGTTCTATTTAAACTGTCTCATTTTATTGTAGAGGCCACATGATTGTTGCTTTCATTATTTTCTCATTCTTTACTTGTCTGCATTTTAATTTAATTGCAGATATGAGCACACAAGCAGACAGCTTGGCCAACAACAGAATGGGATCTGTGGAACAACATCCAATCCTACGGCCAACTGCTGCTTTCTGTCTTATTGGATGATCATGGTTCAGTTTCTGTAGTAATTCAGAAAGGAGGTGGGGATAATTATAATTTAAAAAACAGTTTTTTACGCACGTTGTACTGAACAGCGTTTTTAACACACAATCCTGGAATATTTTTTCCACCGTTTACAAAAACACCACATTTTAAAGCACAGAACAGCATCGTAATGCAATGGGAATGTTGAGTTATGACCCCTTTGGCTTGCCATACCACTTCTGTAGATTTCAGTTCTATGACAGGGTTGCGACGTTGACGCCTATCTGTCGTTAGCAGTCTAGCAAAATGCCATGGAAACTTCAGATGTTCTGACAGATGTTGACCTCTTACATCAGGGCCTGATCCATAAACAAACTTAGCAGCAACAACTTTGTTTACAACAACAAAACGTAGTTTTATGGGAGTTTGTCTGCATGCTTGCTTCGGTAACACGGGTTATATGTCGGTTATAGGTCGGTCATAATATTTTTTAGCTTTAGCATCTTAGCTTGCCTTGTATGTTAACAGATTTAATGATCAGCGACTATTTACATCTTTTAGCCTGGATGAGGCTGTTTTTCATCTTTAATGGGCAGAAAGGAGAAGCTGCTCCTCAGTGGAGGAGTCAGCCATCTTTCCGCTGTTGGGTGTCCTACTGTTGGTGTCTGCATCTCCACAACATTTCCATTACCAGCGTTGTAGTTCAGCCTGTTAGAAGATCAGTGTTTCCTGCTTTCTTGCTTCTGTTTTTAGTTATCTGCTCGTGGCAAACGAGGCTCATGAGCGCTTCAGCTTACGTCATCACCCGTCCCGTGGCTGTCGTCTGATGGGTCACATCTCTACCTCTAGGACAACATGCATTCAGGCTGAGATGAGGAAAGTTCTGATAGCTGCAACGTGAGCCAGAAGTAAAACCAGCAGCAGTCTGGTGCCTACAGTTCTGTCTACAGACTGGGTTAACTGGAACTAATCCTGCCAGACAGGACAGTCCTCATTTTATCAGTTTTCATGCCTGCATGTCCTCCAGAGTCCTTTCAGAGCTTCAGGGTTTGATTTTCTGTGTTTTACCCAGAAATCAGTGTGATGTTGGCCCTGTTTGCAGCTGGATATGGTCTGCGTATGGACCATGAGAAACATCTGGAGCTGTTTTTTATCCTGGTAGAGGTCAAGTGCTGCTCAGAGCTGAAGTTAATCTACATGTGTCGTCACTGCTTCAAGTCCCGCCTTGTAACCCATGATGATTGGCTCTGTGCTTTTCTTGCTAATGTGATTGATGCTGTGCAGCTAGCTGGTGACATCGCCTAGCTGATGACATCGCCTAGCTGATGACATCACCAAGGTGAAAGTCTGAGGTCCATCCTGTCATGTTATAATCCTCTAACCATTTGTAAACTGTAACTCTGCCCTGTGAGGAGAGACTATGACTTGGTTGTTATGGATGTGGTGGGAAGCTAAATGTGGTAACAAAGTCCGCGCTAGTTGCCAGTTTGGGATGTTTGTAAACCAGGATTTTGAGGAGTCATAAAGGTCTCGAGCACCAACTAGCTCACCTTTCATTAAAGTACTGTTTGCCTGACCAGAACATATAAGTGCTGAACTGGTTTGGAAGATGTGAACTCCGCTACCGTCATCATGATGAGAACCTGTTGACAGCAAATTAACGGTTGCTAACGGCAGCTAGCTGTTAGCGACTAGCTGTTAGCGACTAGCTGTCAGGGCTGCCAACATGGCAGCATAAAGAGTGTGAGGTCTTTGAGAATAGTCCATAATTTGTTGCTTGGCTGTTTTAAAGATGTCAGTCCATGTTTCAGTGCTCATATGTTGGACCAGTGGTTCTTGGCCCAGCAAAGAGCTGGTGCCTGCCTAGACCTGGCTCCGAACAGATGCTGGGACAAGCTTGGTCAAAACGGGGCGTTTGGATTCATAACTTTGGGCTGTAAAACAAAAGCAGCTATTGAAGCAGTCTGAGTGAAGAGTATCACCGTCTCGCCCTCAAGCTGGAGGCTGGTGCTCACTGGGAGTCTTCTTCTTCTGGTTTTTCCCTGTAATTTGTTGCTGCGCTCGTTCAAATAAAGCGTCCCAGACATGTCTGTATCAGTGGCAGCATGCCGGAGGAGGGAGCTTCTGTTTTCACTGCAGCAAGTCAAGCATGAAGCTGCGTTTGTGGAAGAAGTGAGGTGAGGAAACACGTCTATACTGCTGTTGTAACGAGAGCTCATATTGTTGCCCGGGGTCTTTGCCGAGTCATTGTTTGGTCCCTGCCGGTTCCTCACACCTAAAGCCAGCCCGCCAGAGAGCAGCGTGATATCACCGTTACTCATCTACTGTAACTGGATACAGGACATGTTGAGAATAGTTTGGCTGTGGTTGAACTGGGTGACCAGTTGGTGTGGATGTGTGGAAACATACCATCCAATCTGCTGAATGATTGTGTGATTACTGACAGGTTAATCCTGACTGTGACGATATGCCTTTGTCCCGATTAAATTCCGATTGTTTGGGTGGAGATTCGATTTAAATTGCAATTTTTACAATTCCTCGATATTGCTGGTTTCTGTAGACTAAAAACAAAAAAAAAAAGTACAAAACCTTTTTTGCGCGTCATTTTTCTTGATATGTTAGGAAAAAACTACCCAGTAGCCAGACCACCATTCTGCTGCTCTAATGCCCAAGAAGACAAGTAAAAAGATCAATAAAAATGACAGAAATTTCATCATGGATTATTATTATTTATTTGAAAAAAAAGATTTTTAACAAAAAAAATCTATTTTAAAATTGTGAAGCAAAAGATCCAGATTTCAATTTTTTTTTTTTTTTTTTTTTTTTTTTTAAATTTTCCCAGCCCTATTAATCCTGATCAGCAGATACTAAATGTCATGTTTTTCTCATATGTGTTACTACATCAGAGCGTACTCCACCTGGAACACAGAAGAACATGTAAAAGTTATCTCCTCCTAAAAGCAAAGCACTTTACTGTCAGTGGAAACTATAAGATAGCAACTCAGCTCATCCAGGAAGGAGTAAAGCAGTTCCAGGAAGGAATAAAGCGGTCCTAGGAATGAGTAAACCGGTCCTAGGACTGAGTAAGAGGTCCTAGGAAGGATAAAGCAGTCCCAGGGAGGAGTAAACGGTCCTAGGACTGAGTAAGCGTCCCAGGACTGAGTAAGAGGTCCTAGGAAGGAGTAAGAGGTCCTAGGAAGGAGTAAAGCGGTCCCAGGAAGGAGTAAAGCGGTCCTAGGAATGAGTAAGAGGTCCTAGGAATGAGTAAGAGGTCCTTGGAAGGATAAAGCAGTCCCAGGGAGGAGTAAACGGTCCTAGGACTGAGTAAGCGTCCCAGGACTGAGTAAGAGGTGCTAGGAAGGAGTAAGAGGTCCTTGGAAGGCGTAAAGCGGTCCTAGGAAGGAGTAAAGCGGTCCCAGGGAGGAGTAAACGGTCCTAGGACTGAGTAAGCGTCCCAGGACTGAGTAAGAGGTCCTAGGAAGGAGTAAGAGGTCCTAGGAAGGAGTAAAGCGGTCCCAGGAAGGAGTAAAGCGGTCCTAGGACTGAGTAAGAGGTCCTAGGAATGAGTAAGAGGTCCTAGGAATGAGTAAGAGGTCCTTGGAAGGCATAAAGCGGTCCTAGGAAGGAGTAAAGCAGGCCTAGGAAGGAGTAAAGCGGTCCTAGGAAGGAGTAAAACAGTCCTAGGAAGGAGTAAAGCGGTCCTAGGACTGAGTAAGCGTCCCAGGACTGAGTAAGAGGTCCTAGGAATGAGTAAGAGGTCCTTGGAAGGCGTAAAGCGGTCCTAGGAAGGAGTAAAGCAGGCCTAGGAAGGAGTAAAGCGGTCCTAGGAAGGAGTAAGGCAGTCCTAGGAAGGAGTAAATGGTCCTAGGAAGGAGTAAATGGTCCTAGGAAGGAGTAAGCGGTTCTAGGAATAAGTAAATCTAGGAATAAAACCACAAGATGCGTGGCTGCTTGCTCCCAGAGCTTCTGTCAGACGTCTCTGTGGCCAGCAGCGTCTCTGCTCTCATATGACGCCTGGTTTGTGTGAAAACTGAGCTGAGTTTGGCTGTGATGCTGACGCTGGTCGAGTTTTTCAGCTGAGTTTCTGCCCGTCATGTTGCTATGCTACCTGTTAACATTGCTGCTGTCTGTAAAACGCCGGATCTCATTCTGACCCTCTACATGGAGGATTTAGTCAAGAAACGGCTAAGAGGGAGCAGATATGAGAGAGTAAATAAATCTAGATGTTCTGACTTGTATGATATGAAAATGATTCTGACTTAAAGGCACATGAATCTGACTTTGTTTCATTAAACTTGATATGTGGCGTAGAACTGAAATCTGAGATCTCCTGGCTGAAAAGCTACGTGGTGTTTGCCAGTATGGATGCCATCTCAGAATGTCCCTCCTTTTGAAAACCATCATGTTGTTAGAGGTACTGGTAGTTTGACCCATTTATTGCTGGTTTCCATGAAGCATCCAGCTGTTGATCTCTGAATGGTGTGCTTGTCTTCTGAACTGTGTGGAGCTGATTCAGCAGTGTATTGATCGGTCTGTGGAAAGCCTCCAGCTGTTGGGTTGACTCAGACTGCTGGTATGGTGACTGTCTGACTGTTTTCTGTGTGTGACGAAGAGTGTGTGGCGTTTCCACTGGTGATGAGATGGCGTGCTCGGCAGTGAGGGAAGAAAATTGTGATTTCATTTGAAGGCTCCTCCATCAGAGACACATGGAGGATCGGTCTGTGGTCTGCCGGGTTTTCCAGCCCGTCTCTGGATGAGAGGTTTGATGTTGGCTGGAACAGAAGCATGCTGGAGGACCAACGCGTTTGGAAGACTGGTGTATTCAGACAGCTGCATTCCTGCAGATCCCTCCTCAGTTAAAACCCATTTAGATCTGCATGATGTGAGCAACACCTGCATGACCACATGACCTGGAAGGTTTGTTCTGGATGTTCATCTCAACCATTAGAGCTGTTCTTCATCTGCAGGCTGCAGTTGTTACTGTAGGCAGCAAATAAAGCATTTCTACCATTATCTGCATCCTGCTACTGGTTAATAATCATGGTGTTTGATTTACACATGCAACATCCTGGTCTTTCCTGGTTTTACAGCTGGTATGGGGCCCTGATGTGGGAGGAAACGGCGCCATTTAAAGACTAAATCAGTCTTTATTTTCTATTTCAGTCACATCTGTTTAAAGCTCAGATAGCTGAAAGTTTCCCTTATTATTTATTAGCAGATTAAAAGCAGATTTTACCCAAAATCCTTTGAGCCATCAGGGTCTCAGCTCAGCCCAGGCCAATGTTTGTTTCCCACTGAACTGATGACGACAGCTCAGTACTAATGAATCATCCTGTGCTTTCTCCTCCAGGTGGCGCTGCTCGGTCTGGACCTCTTATCTGCCTTAGTGACCAGGTTACAGGACAGATTCAGGGCTCAGGTGGGAACAGGTAAGATCAGGATCTCTGCTAAAGATTTGGACAAATATTCAAATGAAAAATGGTGATTTATTATTTTCTGTCATCAGAAATAATCACGAGTCATCTCGTATTTTAATGGCAGGATTATAAATCAATGAAACATAAAGTTTATGATGGGATGGAAATGATTACTGCGACTGATTTACTGGACATTTCCATTCAGTTTTATTCTCTTTTACATGCAGCATTGTTGGGTGTATTAATGATGTCATCATAATGGAGATTAGAAACAGTGAGCTGAGGTAAGGTGAGATGAAATAAAATGAGATTAGATACGGTAAAGTGAGATTAGATGAGATGAGATGAGATGAAATGAAATGAGATAAGGTAAAATGAGATTAGAAGAGATGAGATGAGGGGTGAGGTACTTTGTTGCAGTAGAAGGTAGATGTGTAAAATGTTTGCTTCAGCATCAGTTAATAAAGCAGCTTTTAACAACAAATGTCAGGAAACAGGAAGAGAGACAACAAAGTAAAAGCTAAAAATTTCAAAGACACATTAAAATATGTAAAACCCTAAGTTATCGGCCAGTGGACCAGTGGGCCAGTGGACCAGTGGACCAGTGGACCAGTGGGCCAGTGGACCAGTGGGCCAGTGGGCCAGTGGGCCAGTGGGCCAGTGGACCAGTGGGCCAGTGGACCAGTGGACCAGTGGGCCAGTGGACCAGTGGACCAGTGGATTTCAGCTTCCACACTTACTCAGCTGCAGTTTTCTCCCATGATGCACCTCTCTGCTCAGCAGCAGTCTTCCCTGTTCGACATAATTCCTGCCATTAGACTCTGGTGCAGAAAACTAAACAAGTCCCCGTGGATGTCTTACTTCCTCTCCAGATGTCAGGGGACAGGTCCTCATCACACCGTTTGTTTTATCACAATTTATCAGACTTTATTTCTGTGTGTAGCTTCTGATTTCTCACCTCGTCATGTGACTCTCCAGGTAGTTTTCTAGCCTTTCCTCTGAACCAAGTCGGACACGTGGGTCTGGATCGTTATGCTGACGTGAATCCTGCATGTTTCTGTAAAGCTCCACAGCAGCAGACAACACGTCAACATGAAGGGACACAGAGGCAGGAAATATCTGCAGACTCCCTCCCTGCAGACCTGCAGACGTTGTAGAGATGTTCCTCCTCCTTCTGCTGTGTTCAGATCTAAACACCTGTTCCTCTCTGCCTCCTCCCAGTTCTCCCCAGCCTTATCGATCGATTGGGAGACGCCAAAGACCAAGTACGAGACCAAGACCAAATGCTGCTGCTAAAGGTCATGGAACAAGCTGCCTCTCCACAGGTGCACTCAGTGACGACACACTCATGCTGAAGAGGAGCTTACGACCCAGTTTTAACCCTGGTTCTGGTCCTGTGTTGCAGTATGTGTGGGACCGGATGCTGGGGGGCTTCAAGCACAAGAACAACAGGACCAGAGAGGGAGTGTGCCTTTGTCTCATCGCCACGCTGAACACGTGAGATCTTCAGCCTTCATTTGGTCCATTTATCTTTATTTCAGCTAAATTCTTTTATTCCTGGTTTATTAATAAGACATTCAGTCTGCTGAAACCAGCAAATATTCTTTCATTTTGTGTTTAACACCGATGCTTGGAGAGTTGTTTGGCTAAGTTTCTGCATGTTAGCGTTGCTGCTTCCTGCTGTCTGCAGATGTCTTTTAGTTAGTTTATTTAGTTTCATGTTTTTAGCAGCTCTTCTGTTCAAATTATTTTAACAAGTCTTTTTTCCATTTAATCAATTTAGACTCTTTTAAATATTTTATTTTTTATCATTATTATTATTATTGTTCTTATTACTATTATTACACTGTAAGCAATGTAGAAATGACCATTTGTATTTTTTTTTTTTTTTAAAAGATGTAAATTAGTAAAACATCATATTTGCTCTTCAAATGTCATTGAATTATTTTTTCATTTCATAATTGTGAACACTGAGGTTAAATTAAATTAAATTAAATTAAAACTTACTCATTTTTTGGAAGAAAATTCATGTATAAAAAAAAAATCTCTCTATATGTTTCACTTACTTGAACTTCCTCCAGTTCATCTGTTTTATAAGAGTGTTTCTTTGCCTTTATTTATTTCTTTATTTTTGCAGATATGGAGCTCAAGGTCTGACTTTAAGTAAAATAGTTCCTCACATCTGTAACCTCCTGGGGGACCCCACGAGCCAGGTAAACCACCATCATTAATAATTAAAAACCTGCTTTTTTCTGTCGAACATATGGCATGTCTGACATGACTGCTCTTATGGGAGAGATAGTTTTACCCTGAACTGTATTTTCATCCATTCGGGTTGGACGTTATGATATATGAGGATGGCAGTGGTGTTCTGTTATCTTGCTCTTCAGATGTGATCAGCTTCATAACATTGATCTGAATAGAAACCAGATGCTGATTCGTGTCTTAATCTTTCAGTAATCAGAATGATGATTAGAAGAACTGAGACTTTTGTCTTGATAGGATTAACTCTGATGGAGTCCTCAGCTGCTGTCTGTCCACACTCTGCCCCCTGCTGACAGGCTTCAGTACTGCAGCTGCAGATAAACCCAGAGAATCTGGTTCAAGTGGAAGAAAAACTTCTCAGAGTGAGTGATGTTGTGTTGTCTTGGTCAGGTGCGAGATGGAGCGATGAGCTGCTTGGTGGAGATCTACAGACATGTTGGTGAGCGGGTGAGGCTGGACCTCAGCAAGAAGGGCCTGCCACAGTCACGGTAGGTAAACCAGCCTGTCACCTCCATCACTCGTTTTTCTCTCACACACCATGGCTCCTGTGTGGATGATGTATTTCATGATGAAGAGGAAAATCTACCCCCCCACATTCACACTCCTCTTTACATGAATAGTGGGCTGTTTGCGTACTGAAGCACAGATCTGAGGCAGGACTACCGTGTTTCTGATGTAGACTGACAATGAAATGTTCTGATGTTTCTGATACAGCTACATTTAGTTCACTTTTAACATCGTGAAACAAAACCATGACATTTTAGATTGTGCACGTATAAACGTATTTACACCCTCCGTCTATGTTATCTGCTCCACCTGTTCAACTTCCTGTTAGCACAAATGTCTAACCAGCCTATCACATGGCAGCAATTCAATGCATTATATCACGTAGACATTGTTCAAACTGAACATCAGAATGAGGGAGAAATGGGACTTAAATTACTTATTGTCCCACTTTGGTCCCCTTAGTACCAACAGGACATGGTTTAACCTCCACAGCCTACCTGAGTCCTGCTGCTGACCATGTCCATCCCTTTCTGAGCACAGTGTAGCATCTTCTGATGGAAACTTCCAGCAGGATGATGCACCCTGTCACAAAGCTCACATCATCTCCACCATGACGATGAGTTCACTGTCCTCCAACGGCTCCACAGTCACCAGATCTACATCCAGCAGAGCAGCTTTGGGACGTGGTGGAACGGGAGATTCTCATCATGATGAGGTGGAACGGGAGATTCTCATGGTGATGAGGTGGAACGGGAGATTCTCATGGTGATGAGGTGGAACGGGAGATTCTCATGGTGATGAGGTGGAACGGGAGGTTCTCATCATGATGTGGTGGAACGGGAGATTCTCATGGTGATGAGGTGGAACGGGAGATTCTCATGGTGATGAGGTGGAACGGGAGATTCTCATGGTGATGAGGTGGAATGGGAGATTCTCATGGTGATGAGGTGGAACGGGAGATTCTCATGGTGATGAGGTGGAACGGGAGATTCTCATCATGATGAGGTGGAACGGGAGATTCTCATGGTGATGAGGTGGAACGGGAGATTCTCATGGTGATGAGGTGGAACGGGAGATTCTCATCATGATGAGGTGGAACGGGAGATTCTCATCATGATGAGGTGGAACGGGAGATTCTCATCATGATGAGGTGGAACGGGAGATTCTCATCATGATGAGGTGGAATGGGAGATTCTCATCATGATGAGGTGGAACGGGAGATTCTCATCATGATGAGGTGGAATGGGAGATTCTCATGGTGATGAGGTGGAACGGGAGATTCTCATGGTGATGAGGTGGAACGGGAGATTCTCATCATGATGAGGTGGAACGGGAGATTCTCATCATGATGAGGTGGAACGGGAGATTCTCATCATGATGAGGTGGAATTGGAGATTCTCATGGTGATGTGGTGGAACGGGAGGTTCTCATCATGATGAGGTGGAACGGGAGATTCTCATCATGATGAGGTGGAACGGGAGATTCTCATCATGATGAGGTGGAACGGGAGATTCTCATCATGATGAGGTGGAATTGGAGATTCTCATGGTGATGTGGTGGAACGGGAGGTTCTCATCATGATGTGGTGGAACGGGAGATTCTCATCATGATGAGGTGGAACGGGAGATTCTCATCATGATGAGGTGGAACGGGAGATTCTCATCATGATGAGGTGGAATTGGAGATTCTCATGGTTATGTGGTGGAACGGGAGATTCTCATCATGATGAGGTGGAACGGGAGATTCTCATGGTGATGAGGTGGAACGGGAGATTCTCATCATGATGAGGTGGAACGGGAGATTCTCATGGTGATGAGGTGGAACGGGAGATTCTCATCATGATGAGGTGGAATTGGAGATTCTCATCATGATGAGGTGGAACGGGAGATTCTCATGGTGATGAGGTGGAACGGGAGATTCTCATCATGATGAGGTGGAACGGGAGATTCTCATGGTGATGAGGTGGAACGGGAGATTCTCATCATGATGAGGTGGAACGGGAGATTCTCATGGTGATGAGGTGGAACGGGAGATTCTCATGGTGATGAGGTGGAACGGGAGATTCTCATGGTGATGAGGTGGAACGGGAGATTCTCATGGTGATGAGGTGGAACGGGAGATTCTCATGGTGATGAGGTGGAACGGGAGATTCTCATGGTGATGAGGTGGAACGGGAGATTCTCATGGTGATGCGGTGGAACGGGAGATTCTCATGGTGATGCGGTGGAACGGGAGATTCTTATCATGATGAGGTGGAACGGGAGATTCTCATCATGATGAGGTGGAACGGGAGATTCTCATGGTGATGAGGTGGAACGGGAGATTCTCATGGTGATGAGGTGGAACGGGAGATTCTCATGGTGATGAGGTGGAACGGGAGATTCTCATGGTGATGAGGTGGAACGGGAGATTCTCATGGTGATGAGGTGGAACGGGAGATTCTCATGGTGATGAGGTGGAACGGGAGATTCTCATGGTGATGAGGTGGAACGGGAGATTCTCATGGTGATGAGGTGGAACGGGAGATTCTCATGGTGATGCGGTGGAACGGGAGATTCTCATCATGATGAGGTGGAACGGGAGATTCTCATGGTGATGCGGTGGAACGGGAGATTCTCATCATGATGAGGTGGAACGGGAGATTCTCATGGTGATGAGGTGGAACGGGAGATTCTCATGGTGATGCGGTGGAACGGGAGATTCTCATCATGATGAGGTGGAACGGGAGATTCTCATGGTGATGAGGTGGAACGGGAGATTCTCATCATGATGAGGTGGAACGGGAGATTCTCATCATGATGAGGTGGAACGGGAGATTCTCATGGTGATGCGGTGGAACGGGAGATTCTCATCATGATGAGGTGGAACGGGAGATTCTCATGGTGATGAGGTGGAACGGGAGATTCTCATGGTGATGCGGTGGAACGGGAGATTCTCATCATGATGAGGTGGAACGGGAGATTCTCATGGTGATGAGGTGGAACGGGAGATTCTCATGGTGATGAGGTGGAACGGGAGATTCTCATGGTGATGAGGTGGAACGGGAGATTCTCATGGTGATGCGGTGGAACGGGAGATTCTCATCATGATGAGGTGGAACGGGAGATTCTCATGGTGATGAGGTGGAACGGGAGATTCTCATGGTGATGAGGTGGAACGGGAGATTCTCATGGTGATGAGGTGGAACGGGAGATTCTCATCATGATGAGGTGGAACGGGAGATTCTCATGGTGATGAGGTGGAACGGGAGATTCTCATGGTGATGAGGTGGAACGGGAGATTCTCATCATGATGAGGTGGAACGGGAGATTCTCATCATGATGAGGTGGAACGGGAGATTCTCATGGTGATGCGGTGGAACGGGAGATTCTCATCATGATGAGGTGGAACGGGAGATTCTCATGGTGATGAGGTGGAACGGGAGATTCTCATGGTGATGAGGTGGAACGGGAGATTCTCATGGTGATGCGGTGGAACGGGAGATTCTCATCATGATGAGGTGGAACGGGAGATTCTCATGGTGATGAGGTGGAACGGGAGATTCTCATCATGATGAGGTGGAACGGGAGATTCTCATGGTGATGAGGTGGAACGGGAGATTCTCATGGTGATGAGGTGGAACGGGAGATTCTCATGGTGATGAGGTGGAACGGGAGATTCTCATGGTGATGAGGTGGAACGGGAGATTCTCATGGTGATGAGGTGGAATGGGAGATTCTCATGGTGATGAGGTGGAACGGGAGATTCTCATGGTGATGAGGTGGAACGGGAGATTCTCATCATGATGAGGTGGAACGGGAGATTCTCATGGTGATGAGGTGGAACGGGAGATTCTCATGGTGATGAGGTGGAACGGGAGATTCTCATCATGATGAGGTGGAACGGGAGATTCTCATCATGATGAGGTGGAACGGGAGATTCTCATCATGATGAGGTGGAACGGGAGATTCTCATCATGATGAGGTGGAATGGGAGATTCTCATCATGATGAGGTGGAACGGGAGATTCTCATCATGATGAGGTGGAATGGGAGATTCTCATGGTGATGAGGTGGAACGGGAGATTCTCATGGTGATGAGGTGGAACGGGAGATTCTCATCATGATGAGGTGGAACGGGAGATTCTCATCATGATGAGGTGGAACGGGAGATTCTCATCATGATGAGGTGGAATTGGAGATTCTCATGGTGATGTGGTGGAACGGGAGGTTCTCATCATGATGAGGTGGAACGGGAGATTCTCATCATGATGAGGTGGAACGGGAGATTCTCATCATGATGAGGTGGAACGGGAGATTCTCATCATGATGAGGTGGAATTGGAGATTCTCATGGTGATGTGGTGGAACGGGAGGTTCTCATCATGATGTGGTGGAACGGGAGATTCTCATCATGATGAGGTGGAACGGGAGATTCTCATCATGATGAGGTGGAACGGGAGATTCTCATCATGATGAGGTGGAATTGGAGATTCTCATGGTTATGTGGTGGAACGGGAGATTCTCATCATGATGAGGTGGAACGGGAGATTCTCATGGTGATGAGGTGGAACGGGAGATTCTCATCATGATGAGGTGGAACGGGAGATTCTCATGGTGATGAGGTGGAACGGGAGATTCTCATCATGATGAGGTGGAATTGGAGATTCTCATCATGATGAGGTGGAACGGGAGATTCTCATGGTGATGAGGTGGAACGGGAGATTCTCATCATGATGAGGTGGAACGGGAGATTCTCATGGTGATGAGGTGGAACGGGAGATTCTCATCATGATGAGGTGGAACGGGAGATTCTCATGGTGATGAGGTGGAACGGGAGATTCTCATGGTGATGAGGTGGAACGGGAGATTCTCATGGTGATGAGGTGGAACGGGAGATTCTCATGGTGATGAGGTGGAACGGGAGATTCTCATGGTGATGAGGTGGAACGGGAGATTCTCATGGTGATGAGGTGGAACGGGAGATTCTCATGGTGATGCGGTGGAACGGGAGATTCTCATGGTGATGCGGTGGAACGGGAGATTCTTATCATGATGAGGTGGAACGGGAGATTCTCATCATGATGAGGTGGAACGGGAGATTCTCATGGTGATGAGGTGGAACGGGAGATTCTCATGGTGATGAGGTGGAACGGGAGATTCTCATGGTGATGAGGTGGAACGGGAGATTCTCATGGTGATGAGGTGGAACGGGAGATTCTCATGGTGATGAGGTGGAACGGGAGATTCTCATGGTGATGAGGTGGAACGGGAGATTCTCATGGTGATGAGGTGGAACGGGAGATTCTCATGGTGATGAGGTGGAACGGGAGATTCTCATGGTGATGCGGTGGAACGGGAGATTCTCATCATGATGAGGTGGAACGGGAGATTCTCATGGTGATGCGGTGGAACGGGAGATTCTCATCATGATGAGGTGGAACGGGAGATTCTCATGGTGATGAGGTGGAACGGGAGATTCTCATGGTGATGCGGTGGAACGGGAGATTCTCATCATGATGAGGTGGAACGGGAGATTCTCATGGTGATGAGGTGGAACGGGAGATTCTCATCATGATGAGGTGGAACGGGAGATTCTCATCATGATGAGGTGGAACGGGAGATTCTCATGGTGATGCGGTGGAACGGGAGATTCTCATCATGATGAGGTGGAACGGGAGATTCTCATGGTGATGAGGTGGAACGGGAGATTCTCATGGTGATGCGGTGGAACGGGAGATTCTCATCATGATGAGGTGGAACGGGAGATTCTCATGGTGATGAGGTGGAACGGGAGATTCTCATGGTGATGAGGTGGAACGGGAGATTCTCATGGTGATGAGGTGGAACGGGAGATTCTCATGGTGATGCGGTGGAACGGGAGATTCTCATCATGATGAGGTGGAACGGGAGATTCTCATGGTGATGAGGTGGAACGGGAGATTCTCATGGTGATGAGGTGGAACGGGAGATTCTCATGGTGATGAGGTGGAACGGGAGATTCTCATCATGATGAGGTGGAACGGGAGATTCTCATGGTGATGAGGTGGAACGGGAGATTCTCATGGTGATGAGGTGGAACGGGAGATTCTCATCATGATGAGGTGGAACGGGAGATTCTCATCATGATGAGGTGGAACGGGAGATTCTCATGGTGATGCGGTGGAACGGGAGATTCTCATCATGATGAGGTGGAACGGGAGATTCTCATGGTGATGAGGTGGAACGGGAGATTCTCATGGTGATGAGGTGGAACGGGAGATTCTCATGGTGATGCGGTGGAACGGGAGATTCTCATCATGATGAGGTGGAACGGGAGATTCTCATGGTGATGAGGTGGAACGGGAGATTCTCATCATGATGAGGTGGAACGGGAGATTCTCATGGTGATGAGGTGGAACGGGAGATTCTCATGGTGATGAGGTGGAACGGGAGATTCTCATGGTGATGAGGTGGAACGGGAGATTCTCATGGTGATGAGGTGGAACGGGAGATTCTCATGGTGATGTGCAGCAACTCTTTTATGTTTCATGTCAATATGAAGAAAGAAAAAGGGAGTCCAGCCTTGGACTGGAAGGTGGACTTGATGAAGAAGACAACCTGCAACTAAAAGGTGCTGATGTCAACAGTGAAGGGTGTTTTGACTGTAATCTAGTTTATAAAGGCCTAACTATATGAGAGGCGATTCAGGATCAGCATTGTGGTGAAGGTCTGGGTCTCTGAGTAGGACCTGGAGGGACTTCTGAGATGGACCTGGTGTTTCAGACATGGCCAACAGGAGGAGGCCTCAGGACAGACCAGGACTTGCTGAAGAGAGGATGGAAGTTTTAAATCTTCCTCTCAGGCATTGTGATGATTCCTGCATCATGTCTCTGCAGCAGAACAGAACCTTCTGGTTTCAGCTGTCATTCTCCTCTCAGCATCATCACTCCTGTTGATGTCTTCATTTTCACCTTGCTGTCTCTCCGTCCTTCTCTTACAGGTTGAATGTAATCTTCAGCAGATTTGATGAAGTCCAAAGATCTGGAAACATGATCTTGTCCTCTGGCTCAGGTGAGTGCTCCTCCCTGGTGTTTTATCCTGTCCTGTGTCACATCGTCTGAAGTGCTGAGCCTTTCTGAGGTCTCGGGTATGAATCTGGTTCCGTGTCTGGCGCAGCATGGCGGTTGTCTCAGGGTGACCTTCCCCACTCAGACTGGACATTTTCAGGTTCTCCTTTTCATCATGATCAGAGCTCCTCTCAAAATAACTGGAGCAGAAACCAGTGGGATGTAGACCAGCGCAGGACATTACTGGGTTTCCTTAGACCAGCCAAACTGTCGGATCAACCTCTCCTAGTCCCATCAGTTTTCCAGAGTTCTTTTCCAGCCCAGCTACCTCTGCTCATCATCCTTAGGAGGCAAATGTTGCCCTGCATTTCCAGCTGCAAGAGAAAAACATGCAGCTGCTTTCCCTGGAATCCACTCGGAGCGAGTGCTTCTTCGGTAGCGCAGTAGGGGTCTGTCACACTCCATTTCCTATAAAAGCTGTTAGGAGGTACACATGTCTGCCATCTAGTGGTGTCTTTCTGCTTGTTGCATTATACTGACTGCTGCTGAGAGGTGTAAAGGGACCAAAACACTGTTGTCCTGAAGGACGTTGTTATTTTCTCAGTTATAGATGGACATGAAGCCATGCGGTCTCGTCTGGAGATGACAGGTTATCATCATCATCCTCTCAGTTATTTCAGGAGACAGATTTTCAGTTCACACAGCCATATTTACAAACAAATCACCGTTCCATAAGGGTTTAGCTATGTGTGAACCAGATCTCCTAAGAAGCTACGTCAAGTGTTTGGAAGGGAGCACAATATGACAAAATAACAAAAATAATAAGTAAGAAGAGGAGAAAAGATAGATAGAACATGACACGTCAGATACATTAATACAACATACGTTAGACACAAAACACACTCCTTTCCTTTAACAGGGGAATTTAGGACCATGGATGTTAGGAAGCTTGCTGTAGCAGCGGTATGACGTCATCGCAGCAGTTTGAACACACATCGCAGTCTTTTTTACTTGGGTCCACACTACAAATGCCAATGGGTTTTATCACCCGTCCAGAGACTCCACCACATCGGCTTAGTACAGCCCCAGTCCCACACCAGCTGGGATGGTGTGCAACATGTAACCCCATGGCATCCCATCAGGTCCTTTTATATATATATATGTATATATATATATATATATATATATATATATATATATATATATATATATATATATATATATATATATATATATATATATATATATATGTATGTATGTATGTATGTATGTATGTATGTGTGTGTGTGTATATATATATATATATATATGTATGTATGTGTGTGTGTATATATATATGTATGTATGTGTGTGTGTGTATATATATATATATATATTTATTTCTGAATTTTTTTTTCTTTTTTCATTTCTACATCTTGAATATTTTTTAAATTATTTTTATCTTTTATATCTTTAAGATTATCTTATTTTCAATTAAAAAAGCATATTTAAGTGATCCTGTTTCCTCGGTTGTCGACCTTGATAATCCTCTGATTGCCTTGTGGAGTGTAATCCCATTGGACAGGATGGGATTACTCGTTCCTGATGCATATTGTCATTTCCTGGACGGTTATTGGTTTTGGTTTATTCAGTGGTGGAAGTTCTGTGTCGTTAACCTGGAAAACGTTGATGTGGGGCGACTGGAGGAGGCTTTCTGCTGGAGGAGGAGTGATTTGCTGCACAGGCAGAGGGAGGAGGGAGGGAGGGATGGTGGGAGGTTTTGGCTCAGAGCGGAGGGATTGGGGAGGGATATTCAGAGCAGAGAAATGGAGGGATAAAGATCCACACAGAGCCAGCATTTGGAGGAAAACAGCAGCAAGCTGATCAGCTGATTGTTTCTCCTCATCAGTACTGACTACGGCTCTGCATCATGACGGCTGGAGAAGGTAAGACTGGATGAGTTATCTCCTCTCAGCTCGGCTAAACAGAGGAAGCCAGTATTCCCTCGTAGCTGCCTGGAAAATGACCAGTTTCAGGGTTGTTATGTAACCTCTTCTCTCGCTGGCTGGTTCTACGAGCTGCTCCTCGATCCATGAATCCGTCTGTTGCAGGGGGAGGCATCTCTGACTGGATCACTGACATAAACTGGTCGAAGGTTATTTTTAGTCGAAGCTCCATTTTGTTCTACTTTGTTTTTACACCTCAGCATCACCTTCATTCCTGTCTTTACTGAGATGAAGCAGGTAGAACTTCAGGAGTTTGTTGTGAAAATCCATGCAGTCAGAGTTGAAAATAAACATCTTCACACTGCATTGCATTGAGAAGCATCCGCCTCTGCAGCTGCAAGAGTAGAAATAAGTGACTGGAGGAAACGCAGATCAGCGGCATTTTCAGATCATCCTGCAGTGACTTGCTCGCTCAGTGCCGTCTCTTACAGAGTTGGAAGTCCAAAACAAGACATGCACAGATCAGCAACAGGGAATACGGGTGAAATAAACTCATAGTATGAAATACTTTCAAACAATATTTAGTGTCTCATGCGACAATGTGGGATCATCAGATTAAATGATCAGCGATAGCTGGTCAGCATGAACAGATGTGTGTTTAGTTCATCGTGAGGTGGACATGTCCTCATGTTGGTGCAGTCGGTACCAGCACGGTCCATTTATAGCAGATCAATGCATAATGCAAACTGAAGCCTCAAATAGAAGCAGAGTTGATCAGCAGAGACAGCAGGACTACAGGCACCAGAGCTGAACACTATAGGGTTGTTGTGCCTCAGTCTGCAGCCTTTTCTTTCAACACAACCAGCGTTTACAGCTGGCTGTCCATGTTCCCTGGTCTGTCCATGTTCCCTGGACTATCCATGTTCCCTGGTCTGTCCATGTTCCCTGGTCTGTCCATGTTCCCTGGTCTGTCCATGTTCCCTGGACTATCCATGTTCCCTGGTCTGTCCATGTTCCCTGGTCTGTCCATGTTCCCTGGACTATCCATGTTCCCTGGTCTGTCCATGTTCCCTGGACTATCCATGTTCCCTGGTCTGTCCATGTTCCCTGGTCTGTCCATGTTCCCTGGACTATCCATGTTCCCTGGTCTGTCCATGTTCCCTGGTCTGTCCATGTTCCCTGGTCTGTCCATGTTCCCTGGTCTGTCCATGTTCCCTGGACTATCCATGTTCCCTGGTCTGTCCATGTTCCCTGGTCTGTCCATGTTCCCTGGTCTATCCATGTTCCCTGGACTATCCATGTTCCCTGGTCTGTCCATGTTCCCTGGACTATCCATGTTCCCTGGTCTGTCCATGTTCCCTGGTCTGTCCATGTTCCCTGGACTATCCATGTTCCCTGGTCTGTCCATGTTCCCTGGACTATCCATGTTCCCTGGTCTGTCCATGTTCCCTGGTCTGTCCATGTTCCCTGGACTGTCCATGTTCCCTGGTCTGTCCATGTTCCCTGGTCTGTCCATGTTCCCTGGACTATCCATGTTCCCTGGTCTGTCCATGTTCCCTGGTCTGTCCATGTTCCCTGGTCTGTCCATGTTCCCTGGTCTGTCCATGTTCCCTGGACTATCCATGTTCCCTGGTCTATCCATGTTCCCTGGACTATCCATGTTCCCTGGTCTGTCCATGTTCCCTGGTCTGTCCATGTTCCCCCGTGTTTCCATATTTCCTAGTTGTTCTATATTGCCAGGTCTTTCCATGTTCGCCTCTCTTTCTACGTTCCCTGGTCTGTCTATGTTCCCCGGTCTTACTGTTTCTACTCTTGTCCGTTTTCCTGGCTGACTTCAGGACTCTCCACAGCTTTGCCATTACATAAACATTGCAGACACTACAAGTCTGTCTCCAGTGGAGCTCATCTGTGGCAGAACCATTCCACTGAAACTGCTCTCCTGTCTGTTACTGGTTTCCTTCGACTTGCCAGATCCAGGGGTCAATCCTCAGTCATGATCCTGCTGTAACAGATCCACTGGTCAGTCCTCAGTCTTGGTCCTGCTGGACCTGTCTGCTGCTTCTGACACAGTCAACCATCAGGTTCTCCTCTCCACTCTTTGAGCTCGGCATCTCTGGATCTGTCCTCTCGTGGTCCACGTCCTACCTCACAGGAAGATCCTTCAGAGTATCTTGGTGAGGAGAAGAGTCCAGATCACATGAAAACAGGGGAACCTCAGGGATCGGTGCTCGGCCCTCTTCTCTGCTCACTATACACCTCACTCGGTGCAGTTAGAAGCTCTAATGGCTTCTCCTGCCACTGTTATGCTGATGACACTCAGCTTTTCCTCTCCTTCCCACCAGACGACACAACGTCTCAATGAGAATATCAGCTTGCCTTGCTGATATCTCTGCATGGATGAAGGATCGCCACCTTCAGCTCAATCTGTCCAAGACAGAGCTCATTGTCTGTCCAGCCAATCCTTCCTTACCTCCACAGATACGTGTGAAGCTCCACTCTATCACACTTGTTCCTACGTCTGCTGCCTGGAATCTGGGTCTCATGGTGGATGACCAGCTGACCTTTAAGGTCCATGTTGCCTCAGTTGCCCGTACCTGCCGATATGCTCTCTACAACATCAAGAGTAAGAGAGTAGCTGAAATGATTTCCTCCGCAGGGCTCATGTCACTCCGCTGCTAATCACACTTCACTGGTTTCCAGTTGCAGCGGATCAGATTCAAAGCACTGCTACAAAATAATAATCCGTAATGGCTCCTGTCTACCTTGACTCCTTTATCCAGACCTACACTCCCTCTCCACAGCTACGTTCCACCAGTGAAAGACGCCTAGCGTTACCATGAATAAGTGGGACTAAATCACCAGCCAGACTCTTTTCCTCTGTTGTGCCACGATGGTGGAATGATCTCCCAAACTCTGTTTGATGTCTGTCCTTATCTGCTTTTAAGAGCAAGCTGAAGAATCAGCTTTTCAAAGTGCACTTCCACTTTTAGTTTAACTCTGCTGTTTGTTAAGCAGTTGGAGAACTTTTATCAGTTGCAACAATTCAGCATGGAATTAGCTGACGATTCAAGACGATATTGTGGGATTTGTTGTTTCTGTATTTTAACAAAGGGACGAGTGCAGAGAGGGAGGGGAACACACAAAAAAACACAGCCTCCAGCACGACATCCAACTGGACTCACTTCTCTATTATGTTTGAAGCCAATCAAGCATCTCTGGTTAGTTTATGCAGGTCAAGACAACATTTGAAAAAGCCACACGTAGAAAAGCAGCAAAAAAATATTATCAGGAAGAAAAGACTGAGTGAAAAAGCTCAGAACATGGAGGAATATGTCCACCTTGTCTCCTACAATCCACTAAGATCTTCTCCAGTAGTTTCTGTCCAGCTGGTCTAACTGGGTCCCAGATCCCAGTAGAGTGCTGGGATGTGACCAGTCAGAGGAGCTCAGAGTAAACATCTGCCAACACCAGCAGGCCCCAGCTGCCTGTCAGGTGTCTTTTTCTGACTTTGGAAGCAGTGAAGCTTGTTTCTACATGGTATGATATGACGGTTCCTCCGGTTCCCACTAAACTGCAGGTCAGAACCCTTCTTACGGGACCAGACGGTCCACTCCGTGTCATGCAGTCAACACACACACCTGTGTGTGAGGATGGTTGATAGGGGCCAACCATCAAGGAGTTCTGTTCACCTGGAACATCACAGATCAGAGACATGACTGTGGGTTAATCAGTGGACGGATGGAGGGGGGGGGTTCTGTGACACAGCAGAGACAGAAACCATGAGAGACAAGTAGGTCAGCATCCTGAATGATGGGATTGTCTTCTGATGCTGTCTGTCAGGATGAATGAGTGTGTCTATAGAGTGCTGTCTGGAGCCCGGCCAGGCCGATCCACACCGGACTGATTATCTGAACATGTCTGAACGGACTGAATTACTTGTCTTTGTTTTTCGTAGCTCCGTCCTCTCAGATGGAGGCGTAAACATTCGCTGGGAATCAGGGATGTTAAGCAAACCGCTGAGACGAGCTGAATTAGAGCTTTTTCTCCTTACTTTGCGTCTCTGTCCCGATGATATGGACTGTGAATAAACCGTCACGTAAACAACAACTGAACAGAAAATTCTCTGAAGCATGTTGCCGGATTTAGGCTGAATCAGACGCTTCAGCTTCATGTGGTTCTTCTTCAGAAGGAATCTGAGAGGTTTTAGACTTGTCTGTGGAGGATAAAAACACCGAGACAGTTGTCAAAGGAAAGGGTGAAGGTCTGGTCTGTCGTTTCAGAAGTCTGATGGCTTTGCCAGCCTGCACCGTGCTGCCATGTTGTCTTCTCCTTCCCAACAAGCCATCATGGTTCTGTCTGTTTCTTACTGGACTTCCTGACACCGGGAGGGTCTGAGATGTGGATCAGGTTTCTCTTTGGACTGAACTTGTTTACTTCTGATTGCAGCTTGTTGGTTCTTCATCAGTCACCATAAACAATGACAACAGGTCTGACAGCGCTGCTCACTGCAGGACAACATTTCGCGTCGAACCGAAGCGAAATGTTGGATCTTCAGAACCGGATCGGCACCAGACTTCTCAGAAATAAAATTTCCACCAACAAGAAAACAAAAATATTGGCTGATCTGTTTGATCTGTCAAATCAGGATGAATATCTCCACCTATCCAACATTTAGTTATTACCATGAGTCAGCAATAAAAGTTGTCCCTCAGAACAAACATGGTGCTTCACCACGACTCTGTTCAGAGCTTTGATCGCATCGCGTTCGTACTGAATTATCAACTAAATTTCCCTTTTCTGAGTTTTTTTTCTACGTATGATATTTGGAAGATTTATCAGGTGAGAGGTAACAACCGTTTTGCTTCCAGCTCAGCAAACATTATCGGAACTGGGCTTGGTAGATCCGGTGGCGGGCCGTTTTGCATCCTGCTGTTAGCTGTGTGCTAACATAGTCCAGCTTCTTTCATTGCTCAGTCGGAGTCTCTGCTGCTGATCAGCTGATCTTTGCTCTGAAAAAAGATAAACAGTTTATTCATTCTTTCACTATCATAACTGCTTAGTCCAATTCAGGGTCGCGGGGAAGCTGGAACCTATCCCAGCTGTCTTTGGGCGAAAATAAACAGTTTAATGAGGTGAAAACCAAATATGTGGTTTCTTTTCTGATAAGTTCATGTCTTTAAATGTGCTGAGTACTGACGTTAAGAAAAGCAGTTTACGTCTCTAAATGTGCTGAGTAATGACGTTAGAAAAAGCAGTTTACGTCTATAAATGTGCTGAGTAATGAGGTTAAGAAAAGCAGTTTACGTCTATAAATGTGCTGAGTAATGACATTAGAAAAAGCAGTTTACGTCTATAAATGTGCTGAGTAATGAGGTTAGAAAAAGCAGTTTACGTCTATAAATGTGCTGAGTAATGACGTTAGAAAAAGCAGTTTACGTCTATAAATGTGCTGAGTAATGACGTTAGAAAAAGCAGTTTACGTCTATAAATGTGCTGAGTAATGAGGTTCAGAAAAGCAGTTTACGTCTATAAATGTGCTGAGTAATGACGTTAGAAAAAGCAGTTTACGTCTATAAATGTGCTGAGTAATGACGTTAGAAAAAGCAGTTTACGTCTCTAAATGTGCTGAGTAATGACGTTAGAAAAAGCAGTTTACGTCTATAAATGTGCTGAGTAATGATGTTAGAAAAAGCAGTTTACGTCTATAAATGTGCTGAGTAATGACGTTAGAAAAAGCAGTTTACGTCTATAAATGTGCTGAGTAATGACGTTAGAAAAAGCAGTTTACGTCTATAAATGTGCTGAGTAATGATGTTAGAAAAAGCAGTTTACGTCTATAAATGTGCTGAGTAATGACGTTAGAAAAAGCAGTTTATGTCTATAAATGTGCTGAGTAATGAGGTTAGAAAAAGCAGTTTACGTCTATAAATGTGCTGAGTAATGACGTTAGAAAAAGCAGTTTACGTCTATAAATGTGCTGAGTAATGACGTTAGAAAAAGCAGTTTACGTCTATAAATGTGCTGAGTAATGAGGTTAGAAAAAGCAGTTTACGTCTATAAATGTGCTGAGTAATGACGTTAGAAAAAGCAGTTTACGTCTATAAATGTGCTGAGTAATGAGGTTAGAAAAAGCAGTTTACGTCTATAAATGTGCTGAGTAATGACGTTAGAAAAAGCAGTTTACGTCTATAAATGTGCTGAGTAATGAGGTTAAGAAAAGCAGTTTACGTCTATAAATGTCTACAAATAGGAGGAAGATGTGATGATGATGATGTTAAATAGGAGGAAGATGTGATGATGATGATGTTAAATAGGAGGAAGATGTGATGATGATGATTTAAATAGGAGGAAGATGTGATAATGATGATGATTCAAATAGGAAGAAGATGTGATGATGATGATTTAAATAGGAGGAAGATGTGATAATGATGATGATATAAATAGGAGGAAGATGTGATGATGATGATGATGATGATGATTTAAATAGGAGGAAGATGTGATGACGATGATGATGATTTAAATAGGAGGAAGATGTGATGATGATGATGATTTAAACAGGAGGAAGATGTGAAGATGATGATGATGATATAAATAGGAGGAAGATGTGATGATGATGATGATGATGATGATATAAATAGGAGGAAGATGTGATGATGATGATGATGATGATGATGATTTAAATAGGAGGAAGATGTGATGATGATGATGATTTAAACAGGAGGAAGATGTGAAGATGATGATGATGATATAAATAGGAGGAAGATGTGATGATGATGATGATTTAAACAGGAGGAAGATGTGAAGATGATGATGATGATATAAATAAGAGGAAGATGTGATGATGATGATGATGATTAAATAGGAAGAAGATGTGATGATGATGATGGTTTAAACAGGAGGAAGATGTGATGATGATGATTTAAATAGGAGGAAGATGTGATGATGATGATAATTAAATAGGAGGAAGATGTGATGATGATGATGATGATTTAAATAGGAGGAAGATGTGATGATGATGATGGTTAAATAGGAGGAAGATGTGATGATGATGATTTAAATAGGAGGAAGATGTGATGATGATGATGATGATATAAATAAGAGGAAGATGTGATGATGATGATGATTCAAATAGGAAGAAGATGTGATGATGATGATGATTATGATATAAATAGGAGGAAGATGTGATGATGATGATTTAAACAGGAGGAAGACGTGAAGATGATGATATAAATAAGAGGAAGATGTGATGATGATGATGATTAAATAGGAGGAAGATGTGATGATGATGATGATGATTAAATAGGAGGAAGATGTGATGATGATGATGATTAAATAGGAGGAAGATGTGATGATGATGATTAAATAGGAGGAAGACGTGAAGATGATGATGATTAAATAGGAGGAAGATGTGATGATGATGATGATGATTAAATAGGAGGAAGATGTGATGATGATGATGATTAAATAGGAGGAAGATGTGATGATGATGATGATTAAATAGGAGGAAGATGTGATGATGATGATGATGATATAAATAAGAGGAAGATGTGATGATGATGATGATTAAATAGGAGGATGATGTGATGATGATGATGATGATTAAATAGGAGGAAGATGTGATGATGATGAAGGTTAAATAGGAGGAAGATGTGATGATGATGATTTAAATAGGAGGAAGACGTGAAGATGATGATGATGATATAAATAGGAGGAAGATGTGATGATGATGATGATTAAATAGGAGAAAGATGTGATGATGATGATGATGATATAAATAAGAGGAAGATGTGATGATGATGATGATTTAAATAGGAGGAAGATGTGATGATGATGATGATTAAATAGGAGGAAGATGTGATGATGATGATTTAAACAGGAGGAAGATGTGATGATGATGATGATGATTTAAACAGGAGGAAGACGTGAAGATGATGATGATTAAATAGGAGGAAGATGTGATGATGATGATGATGATTAAATAGGAGGAAGATGTGATGATGATGATTAAATAGGAGGAAGATGTGATGATGATGATGATGATTAAATAGGAGGAAGATGTGAAGATGATGATGATGATTTAAATAGGAGGAAGATGTGATGATGATGATGATGATTAAATAGGAGGAAGATGTGATGATGATGATGATGATTAAATAGGAGGAAGATGTGATGATGATGATGATGATTAAATAGGAGGAAGATGTGATGATGATGATGATGATTAAATAGGAGAAAGATGTGATGATGATGATGATGATATAAATAAGAGGAAGATGTGATGATGATGATGATTAAATAGGAGGAAGATGTGATGATGATGATGATGATTAAATAGGAGGAAGATGTGATGATGATGATGATGATTAAATAGGAGGAAGATGTGATGATGATGATGATGATTAAATAGGAGGAAGATGTGATGATGATGATGATGATTAAATAGGAGAAAGATGTGATGATGATGATGATGATATAAATAAGAGGAAGATGTGATGATGATGATGATTTAAATAGGAGGAAGATGTGATGATGATGATGATGATTAAATAGGAGAAAGATGTGATGATGATGATGATGATTAAATAGGAGGAAGATGTGATGATGATGATGATGATTAAATAGGAGGAAGATGTGATGATGATGATGATTAAATAGGAGGAAGATGTGATGATGATGATGATGATTAAATAGGAGGAAGATGTGATGATGATGATGATGATTAAATAAGAGGAAGATGTGATGATGATGATGATTAAATAGGAGGAAGATGTGATGATGATGATTTAAACAGGAGGAAGATGTGATGATGATGATGATGATTTAAACAGGAGGAAGACGTGAAGATGATGATGATGATATAAATAAGAGGAAGATGTGATGATGATGATGATTTAAATAGGAGGAAGATGTGATGATGATGATGATGATTAAATAGGAGGAAGATGTGATGATGATGATGATGATTAAATAGGAGGAAGATGTGATGATGATGATGATGATTAAATAGGAGAAAGATGTGATGATGATGATGATGATATAAATAAGAGGAAGATGTGATGATGATGATGATTTAAATAGGAGGAAGATGTGATGATGATGATGATGATTAAATAGGAGGAAGATGTGATGATGATGATGATGATTAAATAGGAGGAAGATGTGATGATGATGATGATGATTAAATAGGAGGAAGATGTGATGATGATGATGATGATTAAATAGGAGAAAGATGTGATGATGATGATGATGATATAAATAAGAGGAAGATGTGATGATGATGATGATTAAATAGGAGGAAGATGTGATGATGATGATGATTATTAAATAGGAGGAAGATGTGATGATGATGATGATGATTAAATAGGAGGAAGATGTGATGATGATGATGATGATTAAATAGGAGGAAGATGTGATGATGATGATTTAAATAGGAGGAAGATGTGATGATGATGATGATGATTAAATAGGAGGAAGATGTGATGATGATGATGATTAAATAGGAGGAAGATGTGATGATGATGATGATTAAATAGGAGGAAGATGTGATGATGATGATGATTTAAATAGGAGGAAGATGTGATGATGATGATGGTTAAATAGGAGGAAGATGTGATGATGATGAAGGTTAAATAGGAGGAAGATGTGATGATGATGATGATTAAATAGGAGGAAGATGTGATGATGATAATGGTTAAATAGGAGGAAGATGTGATGATGATGAAGGTTAAATAGGAGGAAGATGTGATGATGATGATGATTAAATAGGAGGAAGATGTGATGATGATGAAGGTTAAATAGGAGGAAGATGTGATGATGATGATGATTAAATAGGAGGAAGATGTGATGATGATGATTAAATAGGAGGAAGATGTGATGATGATGATGATGATTAAATAGGAGGAAGATGTGATGATGATGATGGTTAAATAGGAGGAAGATGTGATGATGATGAAGGTTAAATAGGAGGAAGATGTGATGATGATGATGATTAAATAGGAGGAAGATGTGATGATGATGATGATTAAATAGGAGGAAGATGTGATGATGATGATGATTTAAACAGGAGGAAGATGTGATGATGATGATAATATAAATAAGAGGAAGATGTGATGATGATGATGATGGTTAAATAGGAGGAAGATGTGATGATGATGATGATTAAATAGGAGGAAGATGTGATGATGATGATGATGATTTAAATAGGAGGAAGATGTGATGATGATGATGATTTAAACAGGAGGAAGATGTGATGATGATGATGATGATTTAAATAGGAGGAAGATGTGATGATGATGATGGTTAAATAGGAGGAAGATGTGATGATGATGATGATGATTTAAATAGGAGGAAGATGTGCTGATGATGATTTAATTAGGAGGAAGATGTGATGATGATGATGATGATTTAAACAGGAGGAAGATGTGATGATGATGATGATGATGATTTAAATAGGAGGAAGATGTGATGATGATGATTTAAATAGGAGGAAGATGTGATGATGATGATGGTTAAATAGGAGGAAGATGTGATGATGATGATGATTTAAACAGGAGGAAGATGTGAAGATGATGATGATGATTTAAACAGGAGGAAGATGTGATGATGATGATATAAATAGGAGGAAGATGTGATGATGATGATGATTAAATAGGAGGAAGATGTGATGATGATGATGATTTAAACAGGAGGAAGATGTGATGATGATGATGATTAAACAGGAGGAAGATGTGATGATGATGATGATTTAAACAGGAGGAAGATGTGATGATGATGATGATGATTTAAATAGGAGGAAGATGTCATGATGATGATGATGATTTAAACAGGAGGAAGATGTGATGATCATGATGATGATATAAATAAGAGGAAGATGTGATGATGATGATATAAATAAGAGGAAGATGTGATGATGATGATGATTTAAACAGGAGGAAGATGTGATGATGATGATGATTTAAACAGGAGGAAGATGTGAAGATGATGATGATTTAAACAGGAGGAAGATGTGATGATGATTTAAACAGGAGGAAGATGTGATGATGATGATGATTTAAACAGGAGGAAGATGTGATGATTATGATGATTTAAACAGGAGGAAGATGTGAAGATGATGATGATGATTTAAACAGGAGGAAGATGTGATGATGATGATGATGATTTAAACAGGAGGAAGATGTGATGATGATGATGATTTAAACAGGAGGAAGATGTGAAGATGATGATGATGATTTAAACAGGAGGAAGATGTGATGATGATGATGATTTAAACAGGAGGAAGATGTGATGATGATGATGATTTAAACAGGAGGAAGATGTGATGATGATGATGATTTAAACAGGAGAAAGATGTGATGATGATGATGATATAAATAGGAGGAAGATGTCATGATGATGATGATGATTTAAACAGGAGGAAGATGTCATGATGATGATGATATAAATAAGAGGAAGATGTGATGATGATGATATAAATAAGAGGAAGATGTGATGATGATGATGATTAAATAGGAAGAAGATGTGATGATGATGATGATATAAATAGGAGGAAGACGTGAAGATGATGATGATGATATAAATAGGAAGAAGATGTGATGATGATGATGATATAAATAGGAGGAAGACGTGAAGATGATGATGATGATATAAATAGGAAGAAGATGTGATGATGATGATGATGATTTAAATAGGAGGAAGATGTGATGATGATGAAGGTTAAATAGGAGGAAGATGTGATGATGATGATGATTTAAATAGGAGAAAGATGTGATGATGATGATGATGATATAAATAAGAGGAAGATGTGATGATGATGATGATTTAAATAGGAGGAAGATGTGATGATGATGATTTAAACAGGAGGAAGATGTGATGATGATGATGATGATTTAAACAGGAGGAAGACGTGAAGATGATGATGATGATATAAATAAGAGGAAGATGTGATGATGATGATGATTTAAATAGGAGGAAGATGTGATGATGATGATGATTAAATAGGAGGAAGATGTGATGATGATGATTTAAACAGGAGGAAGATGTGATGATGATGATGATGATTTAAACAGGAGGAAGACGTGAAGATGATGATGATTAAATAGGAGGAAGATGTGATGATGATGATGATGATTAAATAGGAGGAAGATGTGATGATGATGATTAAATAGGAGGAAGATGTGATGATGATGATGATGATTAAATAGGAGGAAGATGTGAAGATGATGATGATGATTTAAATAGGAGGAAGATGTGATGATGATGATGATGATTAAATAGGAGAAAGATGTGATGATGATGATGATGATTAAATAGGAGGAAGATGTGATGATGATGATGATGATTAAATAGGAGGAAGATGTGATGATGATGATGATGATTAAATAGGAGAAAGATGTGATGATGATGATGATGATATAAATAAGAGGAAGATGTGATGATGATGATGATTAAATAGGAGGAAGATGTGATGATGATGATGATGATTAAATAGGAGGAAGATGTGATGATGATGATGATGATTAAATAGGAGGAAGATGTGATGATGATGATGATGATTAAATAGGAGGAAGATGTGATGATGATGATGATGATTAAATAGGAGAAAGATGTGATGATGATGATGATGATATAAATAAGAGGAAGATGTGATGATGATGATGATTTAAATAGGAGGAAGATGTGATGATGATGATGATGATTAAATAGGAGAAAGATGTGATGATGATGATGATGATTAAATAGGAGGAAGATGTGATGATGATGATGATGATTAAATAGGAGGAAGATGTGATGATGATGATGATTAAATAGGAGGAAGATGTGATGATGATGATGATGATTAAATAGGAGGAAGATGTGATGATGATGATGATGATTAAATAAGAGGAAGATGTGATGATGATGATGATTAAATAGGAGGAAGATGTGATGATGATGATTTAAACAGGAGGAAGATGTGATGATGATGATGATGATTTAAACAGGAGGAAGACGTGAAGATGATGATGATGATATAAATAAGAGGAAGATGTGATGATGATGATGATTTAAATAGGAGGAAGATGTGATGATGATGATGATGATTAAATAGGAGGAAGATGTGATGATGATGATGATGATTAAATAGGAGGAAGATGTGATGATGATGATGATGATTAAATAGGAGAAAGATGTGATGATGATGATGATGATATAAATAAGAGGAAGATGTGATGATGATGATGATTTAAATAGGAGGAAGATGTGATGATGATGATGATGATTAAATAGGAGGAAGATGTGATGATGATGATGATGATTAAATAGGAGGAAGATGTGATGATGATGATGATGATTAAATAGGAGGAAGATGTGATGATGATGATGATGATTAAATAGGAGAAAGATGTGATGATGATGATGATGATATAAATAAGAGGAAGATGTGATGATGATGATGATTAAATAGGAGGAAGATGTGATGATGATGATGATGATTAAATAGGAGGAAGATGTGATGATGATGATGATGATTAAATAGGAGGAAGATGTGATGATGATGATGATTTAAATAGGAGGAAGATGTGATGATGATGATGATGATTAAATAGGAGGAAGATGTGATGATGATGATGATTAAATAGGAGGAAGATGTGATGATGATGATGATTAAATAGGAGGAAGATGTGATGATGATGATGATTTAAATAGGAGGAAGATGTGATGATGATGATGGTTAAATAGGAGGAAGATGTGATGATGATGAAGGTTAAATAGGAGGAAGATGTGATGATGATGATGATTAAATAGGAGGAAGATGTGATGATGATAATGGTTAAATAGGAGGAAGATGTGATGATGATGAAGGTTAAATAGGAGGAAGATGTGATGATGATGATGATTAAATAGGAGGAAGATGTGATGATGATGAAGGTTAAATAGGAGGAAGATGTGATGATGATGATGATTAAATAGGAGGAAGATGTGATGATGATGATGATGATTAAATAGGAGGAAGATGTGATGATGATGATGATGATTAAATAGGAGGAAGATGTGATGATGATGATGATTAAATAGGAGGAAGATGTGATGATGATGATGATGATTAAATAGGAGGAAGATGTGATGATGATGATGGTTAAATAGGAGGAAGATGTGATGATGATGAAGGTTAAATAGGAGGAAGATGTGATGATGATGATGATTAAATAGGAGGAAGATGTGATGATGATGATGATTAAATAGGAGGAAGATGTGATGATGATGATGATTTAAACAGGAGGAAGATGTGATGATGATGATAATATAAATAAGAGGAAGATGTGATGATGATGATGATGGTTAAATAGGAGGAAGATGTGATGATGATGATGATTAAATAGGAGGAAGATGTGATGATGATGATGATGATTTAAATAGGAGGAAGATGTGATGATGATGATGATTTAAACAGGAGGAAGATGTGATGATGATGATGATGATTTAAATAGGAGGAAGATGTGATGATGATGATGGTTAAATAGGAGGAAGATGTGATGATGATGATGATGATTTAAATAGGAGGAAGATGTGATGATGATGATGATGATTTAAACAGGAGGAAGATGTGATGATGATGACGATGATGATTTAAATAGGAGGAAGATGTGATGATGATGATTTAAATAGGAGGAAGATGTGATGATGATGATGGTTAAATAGGAGGAAGATGTGATGATGATGATGATGATTTAAACAGGAGGAAGATGTGATGATGATGATATAAATAGGAGGAAGATGTGATGATGATGATGATTAAATAGGAGGAAGATGTGATGATGATGATGATTTAAACAGGAGGAAGATGTGATGATGATGATGATTAAACAGGAGGAAGATGTGATGATGATGATGATTTAAACAGGAGGAAGATGTGATGATGATGATGATGATTTAAACAGGAGGAAGATGTGATGATGATGATATAAATAGGAGGAAGATGTGATGATGATGATGATTAAATAGGAGGAAGATGTGATGATGATGATGATTTAAACAGGAGGAAGATGTGATGATGATGATGATTAAACAGGAGGAAGATGTGATGATGATGATGATTTAAACAGGAGGAAGATGTGATGATGATGATGATGATTTAAATAGGAGGAAGATGTCATGATGATGATGATGATTTAAACAGGAGGAAGATGTGATAATGATGATATAAATAAGAGGAAGATGTGATGATGATGATGATTTAAACAGGAGGAAGATGTGATGATGATGATGATTTAAACAGGAGGAAGATGTGAAGATGATGATGATTTAAACAGGAGGAAGATGTGATGATGATGATGATTTAAACAGGAGGAAGATGTGATGATGATGATGATTTAAACAGGAGGAAGATGTGATGATTATGATGATTTAAACAGGAGGAAGATGTCATGATGATGATGATGATTTAAACAGGAGGAAGATGTGATAATGATGATATAAATAAGAGGAAGATGTGATGATGATGATGATTTAAACAGGAGGAAGATGTGATGATGATGATGATTTAAACAGGAGGAAGATGTGATGATGATGATGATTTAAACAGGAGGAAGATGTGAAGATGATGATGATGATTTAAACAGGAGGAAGATGTGATGATGATGATGATTTAAACAGGAGGAAGATGTGATGATGATGATGATTTAAACAGGAGGAAGATGTGATGATGATGATGATTTAAACAGGAGAAAGATGTGATGATGATGATGATATAAATAGGAGGAAGATGTCATGATGATGATGATGATTTAAACAGGAGGAAGATGTCATGATGATGATGATATAAATAAGAGGAAGATGTGATGATGATGATATAAATAAGAGGAAGATGTGATGATGATGATGATGATTAAATAGGAAGAAGATGTGATTATGATGATGATATAAATAGGAGGAAGATGTGATGATGATGATGATGATTTAAATAGGAGGAAGATGTGATGATGATGATGATTAAATAGGAGGAAGATGTGATGATGATGATTTAAATAGGAGGAAGATGTGATGATGATGATGATTAAATAGGAGGAAGATGTGATGATGATGATGGTTAAATAGGAGGAAGATGTGATGATGATATAAATAGGAGGAAGATGTGAAGATGATGATGATATAAATAGGAGGAAGATGTGAAGATGATGATGATGATTTAAACAGGAGGAAGATGTGAAGATGATGATGATGATTTAAATAGGAGGAAGATGTGATGATGATGATGATGATTAAATAGGAGGAAGATGTGATGATGATGATGATGATTAAATAGGAGGAAGATGTGATGATGATGATGGTTAAATAGGAGGAAGATGTGATGATGATGAAGGTTAAATAGGAGGAAGATGTGATGATTATGATGGTTAAATAGGAGGAAGATATGATGATGATGATGATTAAATAGGAGGAAGATGTGATGATGATGATGATTAAATAGGAGGAAGATGTGATGATGATGATGATGATGATTAAATAGGAGGAAGATGTGATGATGATGATGATGGTTAAATAGGAGGAAGATGTGATAATGATTTAAACAGGAGGAAGATGTGATGATGATGATGATGATGATGATATAAATAGGAGGAAGATGTGATGATGATGATGATGATTTAAATAGGAGGAAGATGTGATGATGATGATGATTTAAACAGGAGGAAGATGTGAAGATGATGATGATGATATAAATAGGAGGAAGATGTGATGATGATGATGATGATGATTAAATAGGAGGAAGATGTGATGATGATGATGGTTAAATAGGAGGAAGATGTGATGATGATGAAGGTTAAACAGGAGGAAGATGTGATGATGATGATGGTTAAATAGGAGGAAGATATGATGATGATGATGATTAAATAGGAGGAAGATGTGATGATGATGATGATGATTTAAATAGGAGGAAGATGTGATGATGATGATGATTAAATAGGAGGAAGATGTGATGATGATGATGATGATGGTTAAATAGGAGGAAGATGTGATAATGATTTAAACAGGAGGAAGATGTGATGATGATGATGATGATGATGATATAAATAGGAGGAAGATGTGATGATGATGATGATGATGATTTAAATAGGTGGAAGATGTGATGATGATGATGATTTAAACAGGAGGAAGATGTGAAGATGATGATGATGATGATTAAATAGGAGGAAGATGTGATGATGATGATTAAATAGGAGGAAGATGTGATGATGATGATGATGATGATTAAATAAGAGGAAGATGTGATGATGATGATGGTTAAATAGGAGGAAGATGTGATGATGATGAAGGTTAAATAGGAGGAAGATGTGATGATGATGATATAAATAGGAGGAAGATGTGATGATGATGATGATGATGATTAAATAGGAGGAAGATGTGATGATGATGATGGTTAAATAGGAGGAAGATGTGATGATGATGAAGGTTAAACAGGAGGAAGATGTGATGATGATGATGGTTAAATAGGAGGAAGATATGATGATGATGATGATTAAATAGGAGGAAGATGTGATGATGATGATGATGATTTAAATAGGAGGAAGATGTGATGATGATGATGATTAAATAGGAGGAAGATGTGATGATGATGATGATGGTTAAATAGGAGGAAGATGTGATAATGATTTAAACAGGAGGAAGATGTGATGATGATGATGATGATGATGATATAAATAGGAGGAAGATGTGATGATGATGATGATGATGATTTAAATAGGTGGAAGATGTGATGATGATGATGATTTAAACAGGAGGAAGATGTGAAGATGATGATGATGATGATTAAATAGGAGGAAGATGTGATGATGATGATGATTAAATAGGAGGAAGATGTGATGATGATGAAGATGATGATTAAATAAGAGGAAGATGTGATGATGATGATGGTTAAATAGGAGGAAGATGTGATGATGATGAAGGTTAAATAGGAGGAAGATGTGATGATGATGGTTAAATAGGAGGAAGATATGATGATGATGATGATTAAATAGGAGGAAGATGTGATGATGATGATGATGATTTAAATAGGAGGAAGATGTGATGATGATGATGATTAAATAGGAGGAAGATGTGATTATGATGATGATGGTTAAATAGGAGGAAGATGTGATGATGATTTAAACAGGAGGAAGATGTGATGATGATGATGATGATTTAAATAGGAGGAAGATGTGATGATGATGATGATTAAATAGGAGGAAGATGTGATGATGATGATGATGATGGTTAAATAGGAGGAAGATGTGATAATGATTTAAACAGGAGGAAGATGTGATGATGATGATGATGATGATGATATAAATAGGAGGAAGATGTGATGATGATGATGATGATGATTTAAATAGGTGGAAGATGTGATGATGATGATGATTTAAACAGGAGGAAGATGTGAAGATGATGATGATGATGATTAAATAGGAGGAAGATGTGATGATGATGATGATTAAATAGGAGGAAGATGTGATGATGATGATGATGATGATTAAATAAGAGGAAGATGTGATGATGATGATGGTTAAATAGGAGGAAGATGTGATGATGATGAAGGTTAAATAGGAGGAAGATGTGATGATGATGGTTAAATAGGAGGAAGATATGATGATGATGATGATTAAATAGGAGGAAGATGTGATGATGATGATGATGATTTAAATAGGAGGAAGATGTGATGATGATGATGATTAAATAGGAGGAAGATGTGATTATGATGATGATGGTTAAATAGGAGGAAGATGTGATGATGATTTAAACAGGAGGAAGATGTGATGATGATGATGATGATGATGATATAAACAGCCTTCATCCTCCTCTTCATCTCCTTGTTTTGCAGATAAAAACTTTGAGGATGAGGACTCTGTGGATGGAGGCAGGTCCTCCTCCTCTTCATCCTCCAAAGCCCCCCCCAGTGGGAGGAGGACTATGATGAGCTCTGTGAGGAGACCCAGCTCCGCTTCTACCACAAAGTTCCCAGGTAAGACGGCAGGTCACATGACTGATGAAGAGCCCAGAGTCTTCCTCCCTGAAGCTGCTTTTTGCTTTACCAGGTAAAGAAGCAGGAGCAGGAGCTGTGGACGAAGAGGATTTCATGAAAGCCTTTGAAGACGTGCCATTGGTCCAGGTTCGTTAACCCTTTAAGAACCAGATAAGACCCACGGGCCTCATGCAGCAACATCTTCCCACGAATCTTCTTACATTGGTTCGGCAGTTTAGTTAAGTTCCACCAAAACGTCTGGAAAATCCGGCTTCGGTGCACATCTGTATCATTTTCTTTAGTTTTTATTCATCATTCCTTCATGTCATTTCTCCCGCTCAGTCTTAGTCTGTTTTACACAGCCAGCAGTCTTATGACCGTTTTACGGGCTTTTCCTGGACGGTTACCTGCAAAGTTGAGCCAGCTGTGCTGTCCTTTCAGCCCAGGAGAGATTTCACCAATTCAATTCAATTCAACTTTATTTATATAGCGTTAAATCACGGCAATGCCATCTCAAGACGCTTTACAGACAGAGGGGAAAATATAATGAAAGCCAATTCATAATAGCCTATATAAGGAAAACAACAGATTGAGTTGAGTCCAACTGAGACTCAGGAGACATACATGTTAATGATGCAACACTGTTATGGGGGGGGGGGGTGGGGGGATAAAAGAAAGAGATAAAGAGAAAAAGAAAGAAGCTCAGTGTATCAGGAAATGTCCCTCAGCAGTCTAAACCTATAGCAGCATAACTAAGGGATGCTAACCATCCCTAGCTATAGGACTTATCAAAAAGATAAGTCTTCAGCCTAGTCTTAAAGGTGGGGAGGGTGTCTGCTTCCCTAACACTAACTGGGAGCTTATTCCATAAGAGAGGGGCCTGATAACCAAAGGCTCTGCCTCCTGCTCGGCTCTTTGAGACTCTAGGAACCACAAGTAAGCCTGCAGTCTGCGAACGAAGTACTCTGCTTGGTATATAAGGAACTATAGGCTCTTTCTCACTGTAGGAACCATTTGACGTTCCTCTAACCTTTTCAGTTCTTTCGCGCATTCGGACAGATCGGAACTTAGGGACCATGACCCTGAGTTCCTATAACCATTTCAGCTCTTACTCAACTTCCGGGTCTTTCCTTAGTTCTTTAGGAACGCATCTGACGAAGCAGGCTGACGTAGGTGATAGCTACGCCCTCGCGCTGAGCGCTGTTACTTAATTTCCGCATCGTCAGACCCCGCCATTTTTAAAAACCACTGTTTACGGAAGCATGGAGAACGCAGTTGATAAGTGGACGGACGACGAAGTCAGAGCCAGCATCTGTGTTAGCCGCATGAAGCGATGCCTCATGATTAATAAACCCGTTAAGCAGGTTACCAACACGATGGCCTTGTCGCTCTCCATTTTTGCTCCTTTGTGGTGTTTTCCTCTTCGCGGTTTGTTTTGTTGCTGAATGGCGCTAAAATAACACGTCACTGTCGCAGATGGTTGCGTCAGATCGGTAGCGATCGGGTCTCCGACTCATGTCCGAATGCAAAGTGACACGGTTCTCTGGCGAAGGACAGTTCTTAGAACGCTATTCGTTCTAAGAACTGGTCTCTGTCCGAATGAGACTTATTAGGTCTTTGATATATAGTGGTGCCTGGCTGTGGAGGGCTTTATATGTAAGGAGAAGGATTTTAAATTCTATTCTAGATTCAACAGGCAGCCAATGAAGAGAGGCTAAAACTGGAGAAATATGATCTCTCCTGCTGGTTCTGGTCAGGACTCTGGCTGCAGAATTCTGGATCAGCTGAAGGCTTTTCAGGGCATATTTAGGACAACCCAGTAATAGAGAGTTACAGTAATCTAGTCTCGAAGTAACAAAAACATGAACCAGTTTTTCTGCATCACTCTGAGACAGAATGTCCCTAATTTTGGCTATATTACGTAAATGAAAGAAGGCTGTTTTAGTAACCTGCTTAATATGTGGGCCAAAAGACAGGTCCGAGTCAAATAGAGCTTAAAGGGGGACTCTCAGTCATGTTGACACATGGTAGAGGGGAAAAAATTGATTCAATTGATTGTTTAAATTTTGTAATATTATTGTCTGATAAACATCTACTATAGTAGAATTTATTTTTGGTCAGTGAGTAATTAAATAAAGTGAATTCAAAGGTTAATAAGAAGTGATCGGACAAGACAGGGTTTTGAGGAAAAACTTTGAGCTTATCAGTCTCAATACCAGATGTTAGAACCAGATCAAGAGTATGGCCATGAGAGTGAGTGGCTCCATGGACATTTTGTGAAAACCCAATTGAGTTTAGAATAGAGCTAAAGGAAATGTTTAAACTATCATTTTCAACGTCAACATGAATATTAAAATCACCTAGTACAATGACCTTATCAGTAGTCAGCACTAACTCAGACAAGAGATCAGAGAATTCGGTCAGAAACTCGGAGTAAGGTCCAGGTGGGCGATACACTAATGCTAAAAGGAGCGGTTTCTCTGAATTCCATTTTGGATGAGATAAATTTAATGTCAGGAATTCAAAGGATTTATAGTTAGTTTTGTGCTTAGGATTAATTAATAATTCTGACTGAAAAATAGCTGCAACACCTCCTCCTCTGCCTGTAGTTCTAGGAATGTGAAAGTTTAAATAGTTAGCTGGCGTAGCTTCATTAATACTAACATAATCCTCTTGCTGTAACCAGGTTTCCGTAAGACAGAATAAATCAATGTGGTGATCACCTATCAAGTCATTGACTAATAAAGACTTATTTGGGAGGGATCTAATATTCAGTAGGCCACACTTTATTGTCTTATTTTCAGATTTTATTAGATCCATTGTTTTTATTTTTATGAGGTTTTCACGATTAACCCCAAAAGTGTTTTTGTGTTGTTTAATTCTTACTGCTGGGGAGTTGTATAAGGTCGGAATGGGGTTTTGGGTGGGCGGCGGCAGGTGGGAAGCTGCAGAAAAGTGTGTAGGACTACAATTCTGCCTCCTGGTCCCAACCCTGAGTTGTCAATTTAGCTGACTAATAAAAGAGTCCATATTGCTAGATAAGAGAGCGGCTCCATCCAACGTGGGATGGATGCCATCTCTCCTAATAAGACCAGGCTTTCCCCAAAAAGCGCTCCAATTATCTATAAAACCCACGTTGTTATCGGGACACCACCTAGACAACCAGCGGTTGAAGGATGACATGCGGCTAAACATGTCATCGCTGATTAAATTTGGCAAGGGACCAGAGAAGACTACGGAGTCCGACATGCTCTTGGCAAAGTTACACACCGAAGCAACATTAATTTTAGTGACCTCCGATTGGCGTAACCGGGTGTCGTTACCGCCGACGTGAATTACAATCTTACGGTATTTACGTTTAGCCTTAGCCAGCAGTTTCAAATACGATTCGACGTGGCCCACTCTGGCCCCAGGAATGCATTTGACTATGGTCCCCGGTGTCTCTAGAGCCACGTTTCTGACTATGGAACTACCTATAATCAGGGTTTCTGCCTCAGCGGGTGTGTCGCCGAGCGGGGAAAATCTGTTAGAAACGTGAACAGGTCGGTGGTGGCCAGTGGGTTTTGGTTTGGGGCTACGCTTCCGCCTGACCGTCGTCCAGCCCGCCTCGGCTCCCGGCTGCGCGGGAACTGCTGAGGGACGGCTCGGGATGGCTGCCCTGGCTGGTAGCTCCGCACTGGCTAATGGGGGCTTGCTAACTAACTGCTTCCCTAACTGAGTGCGGAGCTGGGCTTCTAACTCACAGAGCCTCGCCTCCAAGGCTGCCAAGCTGCTACACTTAATACACCTACCGTTATCACTAAAGGAGGCGGAGGAGTAGCTAAACATCAGACACACTGAGCAAGAAAAGGCAGGGGACCGGGGTGTGGGAAGAGAGCTAGCAGCCATGCTAAAACCGAGTGCTTGAGCTGTTTAAGTCAGTAAACAGAAAGCCAAAGATCCCAAAAATAAATACAATATATAAAACAGTGGTTTGGGAAGATTTTGTGCGCTAAAGTGAGTGGTTTGTTAGCCATAGAGCCAACCACTCACCAATCTAATGAGAAAGATAGGAACAATTTTGTGGTTTAGGAAGATGTTCATGTTTCTAACGTGGGGTTTTCCTAAAGTGAAAGGCAACTTAAGAACAAATTCAAGAAGATTCAGAAGATGTTGAATGAAGCCCAGGGATTCTTTCTGTATATAAAACCAGAGTCACACGTTCAATCTCTAGATCTCCGTTTCTACTCCGATCTCTGTTGCTATGCCGATCTCCTGACGACCGAGCTCCGCCCCATCAGGTCTTTGGTCCTCTCCGTCAGTCATCAGTCAGGGCCTCCAACCACCACGTCCTCCATCTTTTCCGGTTTTACCAGAGGATGTGGAGGATACTGAGTGGAGTCTCCCCTCGAACAGCTGGCGTCCAGCTGCACTACGTTCCCAGCGCTGTTTAGTCTCTTTAAACCCAGAAATCTGGGATGGGAACAGGAATAAAACTGGGTCTGCGTGTTTCCCAGGATACAGCAGCATAGCACCCAGACTGCATCATTGTTTCTCTGTAGTTTAAGCAGACGGCAGCGGCGACTCTGTTGATCCTGCCGTCCAGACACAATGAAAGCCGAACAGTCTAAAGGCAGGCTTAGTTAAAGTTTCTGCCGCGAAACAAGGGATGATATCTGTATCTTTTTCCGTAGATCTACTCTAACAGAGAGCTGGAGGATCAGCTGACTAAGATCAGAGAAATGCTGTCTGATGACAAACACGACTGGGAGCACCGGGTGCTGGCGGTAAGTCCTGTTCCTTCAAACACAAGCCACCAACACAAAGCACCGCTTCATTCTTATTTTCTTCCATCTTTTCAGCTGAAAAAGGTCCGTTCGCTCATGCTGGCAGGGGCTACAGAGTATGAAGGTTTCCCTCAGCAGCTGCGGCTTCTGGAGGTGCCCTTTAAGCTGTCGGCTAAAGACCTGCGCTCCCAGGTGGTCCGCGAGGCCTGCATCACTCTGGGGTAAAGAACGACACCGAGTTGGCCTGAAATGAAACAGAAACCTGAACACGTGTGTGATTTAGTGCAGGACTTCAGCAGCAATCGACTGAAACGCTCCTCACAGTTTCCGTCAGCACTGACATTAACTTGCATGTGGAACTGATGAAGTTTCGCTCTGTTTTACCAACTGAAGCTAATGACCATCAGTCTTTCTGGAGTGTGAAACAAGCAGCACATAAAACATCCGTCATCCCGATTCTTTCGCTAGTGAGGTGGAGCGGAGCAGATTTACATTTAAAGAGCACCGAGGAGAGGAATAGATGGAAGCGGCGTGTCAAAGCAGGGAAGAAGACATGAGATAACCATGTGATGTAATGAGCCAGTGTCTCGCTGTGTCCCTCTGTCAGACATTTGTCCTCGGTCCTGGGAAACAAGTTTGACCATGGAGCTGAGAGCATCATGCCCACTCTGCTCAATCTCGTGCCCAATAGTGCCAAAGTCATGGCCACGTCAGGAGTGGCCGCCATCCGCCTCATCCTCAGGGTGAGAGAGCACTACCAGGTCAACATGATAACTGCCCTCCGGGCTCACACGCTCTCACACTGATGCTTGTGTTTGTCTGTTTCCAGCACACACACTACCCACGTCTCATCCCCATCATCACCAGTAACTGCACCTCCAAATCAGTTGCAGTGAGACGGTAAGGAGACCCCATGACTGACTAGATGTTTTCTAATGCAGCAACATCTGCTCACACTCAGAGGTGACGGATTTAGGTAGGCAGAATCAGCAGACCACCTGTCATCCCATCAGGGGAAGGTCTGCAGTCAGTTCTCTGGTCTGCGGAGCCCAAAGTCTAGGTTCCCATGACTAACCTGTTACAAAAAGGTTCAGCATTGTTACAACTCCAGTTCCACAAGAGTTGAGTCTCTAAAATAGACATCCAACCAGAATCTTATCAGGTCATCTTTACTTCTCAGAAGATGAACATCCTGTCAGATGATGTTTAGCATTGTTATCACCTGCTATCGTGTGTAAAAAGTAGTTCCAGGGTGATGTTTAGCATTGTTAGCAGCTGTTAGCATGTGTAAAAAGGAGTACAGGGTGATGTTTATGCATTGTTCACAGCTGTTAGCATGTGTAAAAAGTAGTTCCAGGGTGATGTTTAGCATTGTTAGCAGCTGTTAGCATGTGTAAAAAGGAGTACAGGGTGATGTTTATGCATTGTTCACAGCTGTTAGCATGTGTAAAAAGTAGTTCCAGAGTGATGTTTAGCATTGTTAGCAGCTGTTAGCATGTGTATAAAGTAGTCCCTGGGTGATGTTTAGCATTGTTCACAGCTGTTAGCATGTGTAAAAAGTAGTCCAGGGTGATGTTTAGCATTGTTAGCAGCTGTTAGCATGTGTATAAAGTAGTCCCTGGGTGATGTTTAGCATTGTTAGCAGCTGTTAGCGTGTGTAAAAAGTAGTTCCAGGGTGATGTTTAGCATTGTTAGCAGCTGTTAGCGTGTGTAAAAAGTAGTTCCAGGGTGATGTTTAGCATTGTTAGCAGCTGTTAGCGTGTGTAAAAAGTAGTTCCAGGGTGATGTTTAGATGAGATGATGGTTCGATGGGATTCTGGTTTTAACAGACCCTCTGCCTTTCTGGACCTGCTATTGTGTTTAAACATGACAAACACACCCAGAACACCGGAAGTGCTTCATGTTGACGTCATCAGAGTGTTGTCAGACACTTGAGTTATGAGTTAGCTGTGGATGTGACTCTTCTCACGTTCTCAGTGTCCGTCTGCAGCGATGCACACGCTAACTTTCTCTTTCTTCTCAGCCGCTGTTACGAGTTCCTGGACCTCATGCTGCAGGAGTGGCACACCAACACGCTGGAGAGGTGAGCTCTTCGTCTTGCTCCAACATGAACTGTAAAACTAGTCAGCATGGTGGGGGAGGGAGCTTGTTTATCTGGAGGTGATGAAGACACGCTTCCTCTCCTACGGTGGCATTTTAGCTAGCTTAGCGTTGGCTCGGTGCACTGCTGATGAGCCCCGGTAAATTAATGAGTCCGGCGAGAGCCTCAATCATCACATCCCCGTCACCATGACAACGGCAGTGGGAGCTTTAAAAGCCTGTGAACACTCCAGTGGGCGGCCACAGTCCCTGTGGATGAGAGGGGGATCATACTGGGAGAGTTAGTGAGTTAGTGCCCGGTTCCACCGCGACCTCCTCATCATGTTCCCGTACTATCCCAGGCACGTTGCGGTGCTGACGGAGACCATCAAGAAAGGTATCCACGATGCAGACTCCGAGGCCAGATCCATTGCAAGAAAGTAAGCGATTGAAGCTGCAGCTCATCTTTCTGTCCCGTTTTTTACAACTCTGCTAAGTGTCTTCATCTCTTCCACCAAAGATGCTACTGGGGTTTCCATGGTCACTACAGCCGGGAGGCGGAGCTTCTGTTCCAGGCTCTGGAGTCCACCTATCAGAAGGCCCTCCAGTCTCATCTGAAGAGCTCCGACAGCATTGTGTCGCTACCCCAGTCCGACCGATCCTCCTCTTCCTCGCAGGAGAGTCTGAAGTAAGATCCGTAAAAGGGATTTTCTTCGTTGCTTCCATTCCTTGTCTTTGTCTGTCCAGATTCTAAAGTTTCTCTTCATTTGAACTCATTTATCTGCTTCATGATAAGACTGCAGTGAGGAGACATTGTAGTTAGAGGTGTTTGGCTTCATGCTGCATGGATCTGTCAGGAAACAGGCGGTGAAGAAGCCTTCCCTTCCGGTCGGCTTGGTTGGTGAAGATCTTCCTCTTTGTGTTTCAGCCGGCCGCTGTCTGTGAAGAGCGTCATAGGAGGAAGCGTCACCAGGAGTGAGTCGTTTTCTTTCTGCATGTGACTGTAGCGAGCAGAACGCCTTCAAAACACACTGACTCCGTTAGTCTCCCTTCTCCCAACTCCCACAACGGTACCGGGTCCTGGATGGTACCTCAGTCCAGAACCAGTACCCACACCGTCCTTTTCCACAACCACACGGCTGGATGCAGCAGGATGAGGTTCTAAACCCTGACCCAACCCAGTACCATCGGAACCCTGACCCAACCCAGTACCATCAGAACCCTGACCCAACCCAGTACCATCGGAAACCCTGACCCAACCCAGTTCCATCGGAAACCCTGACCCAACCCAGTTCCATCGGAACCCTGACCCAACCCAGTACCATCGGAAACCCTGACCCAACCCAGTTCCATCGGAAACCCTGACCCAACCCAGTTCCATCGGAACCCTGACCCAACCCAGTACCATCGGAAACCCTGACCCAACCCAGTTCCATCACAACCCTGACCCAACCCAGTACCATCAGAACCCTGACCCAACCCAGTACCATCGGAACCGTGACCCAACCCATTACCATCGGAACCCTGACCCAACCCAGTACCATCAAGAACCCTGACCCAACCCAGTACCATCGGAACCCTGACCCAACCCAGTTCCATCGGAACCCTGACCCAACCCAGTACCATCAGAACCCTGACCCAACCCAGTTCCATCACAACCCTGACCCAACCCAGTACCATCAGAACCCTGACCCAACCCAGTACCATCAGAACCCTGACCCAACCCAGTACCATCACAACCCTGACCCAACCCAGTACCATCAGAACCCTGACCCAACCCAGTACCATCAGAACCCTGACCCAACCCAGTACCATCGGAAACCCTGACCCAACCCAGTTCCATCGGAACCCTGACCCAACCCAGTACCATCGGAAACCCTGACCCAACCCAGTTCCATCACAACCCTGACCCAACCCAGTACCATCAGAACCCTGACCCAACCCAGTACCATCACAACCCTGACCCAACCCAGTACCATCAGAACCCTGACCCAACCCAGTACCATCGGAAACCCTGACCCAACCCAGTTCCATCGGAACCCTGACCCAACCCAGTACCATCGGAAACCCTGACCCAACCCAGTTCCATCACAACCCTGACCCAACCCAGTACCATCGGAATCGTGACCCAACCCAGTACCATCAGAACCCTGACCCAACCCAGTACCATCGGAACCCTGACCCAACCCATTACCATCGGAACCCTGACCCAACCCAGTACCATCAAGAACCCTGACCCAACCCAGTACCATCGGAACCGTGACCCAACCCATTACCATCGGAACCCTGACCCAACCCAGTACCATCAGAACCCTGACCCAACCCAGTACCATCTGAACCCTGACCCAACCCAGTACCATCGGAACCCTGACCCAACCCATTACCATCACAACCCTGACCCAACCCAGTACATCGGAACCCTGACCGAACCCAGTACCATCGGAACCCTGACCCAACCCATGACCATCACAACCCTGACCCAACCCAGTACATCGGAACCCTGACCCAACCCAGTACATCGGAACCCTGACCCAACCCATGACCATCACAACCCTGACCCAACCCAGTACATCGGAACCCTGACCCAACCCAGTACATCGGAACCCTGACCGAACCCAGTACCATCGGAACCCGGATGGTCTGATGGTACGGGGTTGCATCAGGGTTCTGTTGGTACGTTCCGAGCTCTGAATGGTTCTGTCCAACGTTTTCTGGGATGTGTGCAGATCTGACAAACAGAACCGATGAGATCGAAGCTGAAATGTCTTGAATTCATCCTGTCATGTTTCATATGTTCTGTTTCCATCCGAACACATATGATCCACGCCTGGCAACGTTCTGGCTCCCTGCGTGGTTAAACCCGCCGTTGTGGCGCCGTTTTACCGTACATTACTGTATGATCCACGCCGTTTTACCGTACATTACTGTATGATCCACGCCGTTTTACCGTACAGTATGATCCACGCCGTTTTACCGTACAGTATGATCCACGCCGTTTTACCGTACATTACTGTATGATCCACGCCGTTTTACCGTACAGTATGATCCACGCCGTTTTACCGTACAGTATGATCCACGCCGTTTTACCGTACATTACTGTATGATCCACGCCGTTTTACCGTACACTATGATCCACGCCGTTTTACCATACATTACTGTATGATCCACGCCATTTTACCGTACAGTATGATCCACGCCGTTTTACCGTACAGTATGATCCACGCCGTTTTACCGTACATTACTGTATGATCCACACCGTTTTACCGTACTGTATGATCCACGCCGTTTTACCGTACATTACTGTATGATCCACGCCGTTTTACCGTACAGTATGATCCACGCCGTTTTACCGTACAGTATGATCCACGCCGTTTTACCGTACATTACTGTATGATCCACGCCGTTTTACCGTACATTACTGTATGATCCACGCCGTTTTACCGTACAGTATGATCCACGCCGTTTTACCGTACATTACTGTATAATCCACGCCGTTTTACCGTACAGTATGATCCGCGCCGTTTTACCGTACATTACTGTATGATCCACGCCGTTTTACCGTACATTACTGTATGATCCACGCCGTTTTACCGTACAGTATGATCCACGCCGTTTTACCGTACATTACTGTATGATCCACGCCGTTTTACCGTACAGTATGATCCACGCCGTTTTACCGTACAGTATGATCCGCGCCGTTTTACCGTACAGTATGATCCGCGCCGTTTTACCGTACATTACTGTATGATCCACGCCGTTTTACCGTACAGTATGATCCACGCCGTTTTACCGTACATTACTGTATGATCCACGCCGTTTTACCGTACATTACGATCCACGCCGTTTTACCGTACATTACTGTATGATCCACGCCGTTTTACCGTACAGTATGATCCACGCCGTTTTACCGTACATTACTGTATAATCCACGCCGTTTTACCGTACAGTATGATCCGCGCCGTTTTACCGTACATTACTGTATGATCCACGCCGTTTTACCGTACATTACTCTATGATCCACGCCGTTTTACCGTACAGTATGATCCACGCCGTTTTACCGTACAGTATGATCCACGCCGTTTTACCGTACATTACTGTATGATCCACGCCGTTTTACCGTACAGTATGATCCACGCCGTTTTACCGTACATTACTGTATGATCCGCGCCGTTTTACCGTACAGTATGATCCACGCCGTTTTACCGTACAGTATGATCCGCGCCGTTTTACCGTACAGTATGATCCACGCCGTTTTACCGTACATTACTGTATGATCCACGCCGTTTTACCGTACAGTATGATCCACGCCGTTTTACCGTACAGTATGATCCACGCCGTTTTACCGTACAGTATGATCCACGCCGTTTTACCGTACATTACGATCCACGCCGTTTTACCGTACATTACTGTATGATCCACGCCGTTTTACCGTACATTACTGTATGATCCACGCCGTTTTACCGTACAGTATGATCCACGCCGTTTTACCGTACATTACTGTATGATCCACGCCGTTTTACCGTACAGTATGATCCGCGCCGTTTTACCGTACAGTATGATCCGCGTCGTTTTACCGTACATTACTGTATGATCCACGCCGTTTTACCGTACTGTATGATCCGCGCCGTTTTACCGTACAGTATGATCCACGCCGTTTTACCGTACATTACGATCCACGCCGTTTTACCGTACATTACTGTATGATCCACGCCGTTTTACCGTACATTACTGTATGATCCGCGCCGTTTTACCGTACAGTATGATCCACGCCGTTTTACCGTACATTACTGTATGATCCACGCCGTTTTACCGTACAGTATGATCCGCGCCGTTTTACCGTACAGTATGATCCCCGCCGTTTTACCGTACATTACTGTATGATCCACGCCGTTTTACCGTACAGTATGATCCGCGCCGTTTTACCGTACAGTATGATCCACGCCGTTTTACCGTACAGTATGATCCACGCCATTTTACCGTACAGTATGATCCGCGCCGTTATACCGTACATTACTGTATGATCCACGCCGTTTTACCGTACATTACTGTATGATCCACGCCGTTTTACCGTACAGTATGATCCGCGCCGTTTTACCGTACAGTATGATCCACGTCGGTTTACCGTACATTACTGTATGATCCACGCCGTTTTACCGTACAGTATGATCCACGCCGTTTTACCGTACAGTATGATCCACGCCGTTTTACCGTACAGTATGATCCACGCCGTTTTACCGTACATTACATCCACGCCGTTTTACCGTACATTACTGTATGATCCACGCCGTTTTACCGTACAGTATGATCCGCGCCGTTTTACCGTACAGTATGATCCACGCCGTTTTACCGTATATTACTGTATGATCCACGCCGTTTTACCGTACATTACTGTATGATCCACGCCGTTTTACCGTACAGTATGATCCACGCCGTTTTACCGTACATTACTGTATGATCCACGCCGTTTTACCGTACAGTATGATCCGCGCCGTTTTACCGTACAGTATGATCCACGTCGGTTTACCGTACATTACTGTATGATCCACGCCGTTTTACCGTACATTACTGTATGATCCACGCCGTTTTACCGTACAGTATGATCCACGCCGTTTTACCGTACAGTATGATCCACGCCGTTTTACCGTACAGTATGATCCACGCCGTTTTACCGTACATTACATCCACGCCGTTTTACCGTACATTACTGTATGATCCACGCCGTTTTACCGTACAGTATGATCCGCGCCGTTTTACCGTACAGTATGATCCACGCCGTTTTACCGTATATTACTGTATGATCCACGCCGTTTTACCGTACATTACTGTATGATCCACGCCGTTTTACCGTACAGTATGATCCACGCCGTTTTACCGTACATTACTGTATGATCCACGCCGTTTTACCGTACAGTATGATCCGCGCCGTTTTACCGTACAGTATGATCCGCGTCGTTTTACCGTACATTACTGTATGATCCACGCCGTTTTACCGTACAGTATGATCCACGCCGTTTTACCGTACAGTATGATCCACGCCGTTTTACCGTACATTACATCCACGCCGTTTTACCGTACATTACTGTATGATCCACGCCGTTTTACCGTACAGTATGATCCGCGCCGTTTTACCGTACAGTATGATCCACGCCGTTTTACCGTATATTACTGTATGATCCACGCCGTTTTACCGTACATTACTGTATGATCCACGCCGTTTTACCGTACAGTATGATCCACGCCGTTTTACCGTACATTACTGTATGATCCACGCCGTTTTACCGTACAGTATGATCCGCGCCGTTTTACCGTACAGTATGATCCACGTCGGTTTACCGTACATTACTGTATGATCCACGCCGTTTTACCGTACATTACTGTATGATCCACGCCGTTTTACCGTACAGTATGATCCACGCCGTTTTACCGTACAGTATGATCCACGCCGTTTTACCGTACAGTATGATCCACGCCGTTTTACCGTACATTACATCCACGCCGTTTTACCGTACATTACTGTATGATCCACGCCGTTTTACCGTACAGTATGATCCGCGCCGTTTTACCGTACAGTATGATCCACGCCGTTTTACCGTATATTACTGTATGATCCACGCCGTTTTACCGTACATTACTGTATGATCCACGCCGTTTTACCGTACAGTATGATCCACGCCGTTTTACCGTACATTACTGTATGATCCACGCCGTTTTACCGTACAGTATGATCCGCGCCGTTTTACCGTACAGTATGATCCGCGTCGTTTTACCGTACATTACTGTATGATCCACGCCGTTTTACCGTACTGTATGATCCGCGCCGTTTTACCGTACAGTATGATCCACGCCGTTTTACCGTACATTACGATCCACGCCGTTTTACCGTACATTACTGTATGATCCACGCCGTTTTACCGTACATTACTGTATGATCCACGCCGTTTTACCGTACAGTATGATCCGCGCCGTTTTACCGTACAGTATGATCCACGCCGTTTTACCGTACATTACTGTATGATCCACGCCGTTTTACCGTACATTACTGTATGATCCACGCCGTTTTACCGTACAGTATGATCCGCGCCGTTTTACCGTACAGTATGATCCACGCCGTTTTACCATACAGTATGATCCGCGCCGTTATACCGTACATTACTGTATGATCCACGCCGTTTTACCGTACATTACTGTATGATCCACGCCGTTTTACCGTACAGTATGATCCGCGCCGTTTTACCGTACAGTATGATCCACGCCGTTTTACCGTACATTACTGTATGATCCACGCCGTTTTACCGTACATTACTGTATGATCCACGCCGTTTTACCGTACAGTATGATCCACGCCGTTTTACCGTACAGTATGATCCACGCCGTTTTACCGTACAGTATGATCCACGCCGTTTTACCGTACATTACTGTATGATCCACGCCGTTTTACCGTACAGTATGATCCGCGCCGTTTTACCGTACAGTATGATCCACGCCGTTTTACCGTACATTACTGTATGATCCACGCCGTTTTACCGTACATTACTGTATGATCCACGCCGTTTTACCGTACAGTATGATCCACGCCGTTTTACCGTACAGTATGATCCACGCCGTTTTACCGTACATTACTGTATGATCCACGCCGTTTTACCGTACAGTATGATCCACGCCGTTTTACCGTACATTACTGTATGATCCACGCCGTTTTACCGTACAGTATGATCCGCGCCGTTTTACCGTACAGTATGATCCGCGTCGTTTTACCGTACATTACTGTATGATCCACGCCGTTTTACCGTACTGTATGATCCGCGCCGTTTTACCGTACAGTATCATCCACGCCGTTTTACCGTACATTACGATCCACGCCGTTTTACCGTACATTACTGTATGATCCACGCCGTTTTACCGTACATTACTGTATGATCCACGCCGTTTTACCGTACAGTATGATCCGCGCCGTTTTACCGTACAGTATGATCCACGCCGTTTTACCGTACATTACTGTATGATCCACGCCGTTTTACCGTACATTACTGTATGATCCACGCCGTTTTACCGTACAGTATGATCCGCGCCGTTTTACCGTACAGTATGATCCACGCCGTTTTACCGTACAGTATGATCCGCGCCGTTATACCGTACATTACTGTATGATCCACGCCGTTTTACCGTACATTACTGTATGATCCACGCCGTTTTACCATACAGTATGATCCGCGCCGTTTTACCGTACAGTATGATCCACGCCGTTTTACCGTACATTACTGTATGATCCACGCCGTTTTACCGTACTTTACTGTATGATCCACGCCGTTTTACCGTACAGTATGATCCGCGCCGTTGTACCGTACAGTATGATCCACGCCGTTTTACCGTACAGTATGATCCACGCCGTTTTACCGTACATTACTGTATGATCCACGCCGTTTTACCGTACAGTATGATCCGCGCCGTTTTACCGTACAGTATGATCCGCGCCGTTTTACCGTACATTACTGTATGATCCACGCCGTTTTACCGTACATTACTGTATGATCCACGCCGTTTTACCGTACAGTATGATCCACGCCGTTTTACCGTACAGTATGATCCACGCCGTTTTACCGTACATTACTGTATGATCCACGCCGTTTTACTGTACAGTATGATCCGCGCCGTTTTACCGTACAGTATGATCCACGCCGTTTTACCGTACATTACTGTTGCTAAACCCTGAACTCATCTCCGTCTGCTTTGTGCTCCTCTCCAGGTAAGCTGGTTAGCACCAGAGTATCCACAACCTCTGGTTCCCTGCAGCGTTCCCGTAGCGACATCGATGTAAACGCTGCCTCCAGTGCCAAGTCCCGGCTGTCCACCGTCCCTGCGTCCTCGCCGTTCAGTTCTGCCTCCACCCTCCCACCCGGATCATACGCCTCATTAGGTAACCCATCCTCCGCCTGCTGTCAGACCGTCGGGTCTCCTGTCGCCATGACGTATGGCAGCGTTCCTCCTGAAGCCACTGGCTTTCATGGCTCTGACGTGGAAGATGAATCAGTCATTAGACGGTTCTGTCAGCAGGAACCGCTTCAGACCGGCTGTGGTCTGGATGATCCCTGAAGTTAACAAAGAAGTTTTCGGTTCTTTTACTGCCGTGTCAACCAGCTCTTTCTTTCCCACTAACCCTTCCTCTGCACCTCTTCTTCCTCTCCGCTGCTCCGCCTCTCTTTAACCCTCTAAAGATGGCACCCCCGGTAAAGGCGATGGTAAGACTTGTGTCTAAGTGCGTTTGCACATCCAGAGCGCATGTGAAGACGTGTGTTTGTGTGTGTGTGTGTGTGTGTGTGTGTGTGTGTGTGTGTGTGTGTCAGACTTAAATGTTTACATCTCCTTCCCTCTCTTTTCCTCTCTAACCCCCGGTGGTCTTGGGTTATGTGGAACTCTGCATGGACTGTCTGCATGGATGTCCTCCTCTGTAACCTGAACTTCTCTCCCCGTCGTCTCTGTTGCACAGCGGTCTGATCCAACATGGCCTCCCCTCCTGTGTCTTCTCTACAGGCTTGTTTTTAGCAAATACCATCAGTCCTCTTTCACCTAGACCTCTCACAGACACATTTATCTGCAGTCCCGCTGACAAACGATTCGTGAAAACCTTTGTATCTTGGAGAACTCTGACCAACCATTGGACAAAGTCAACATTCGTTGTTTCTGTTGTTCCACTTCATAAAATTACAGAAAATATAAAATTACAGGCATGTTTTTAAAAGAACTTTTGTTATTTATTGATGTTATTTTCATTTCAAACTGTAGAAACTGCAGATGGTATCCAGATGTTAGAATTTCTTTCAGTGGAAAATAAAAATATTTTTTACTTATTTTGCACTAAAAACACATCAGATCTGTTCCATCGTACCAGGTGGAAGTGGCTTCATCATCATGTCCAGGTGAAGATAGAGGTCTCTAAGCAACATGGTGGTGATGGTGAACCGTTCTCCTGGTTCCTGTAACACTACAGAACCTTCTCCTGGTTCTTGTAACATTACAGAACCGTTCTCCTGGTTCCTGTACCACTGCAGAACCGTTCTCCTGGTTCCTGTACCCCTGCAGAACCGTTCTCCTGGTTCCTGTACCCCTGCAGAACCGTTCTCCTGGTTCCTGTAACACTGCAGAACCGTTCTCCTGGTTCCTGTAACAATGCAGAACCTTCTCCTGGTTCTTGTAACACTGCAGAACCATTCTCCTGGTTCCTGTAACACTGCAGAACCTTCTCCTGGTTCCTGTAACACTGCAGAACCTTCCCCTGGTTCCTGTAACACTGCGGAACTGTTCTCCTGGTTCCTGTAACATTACAGAACCATTCTACTGGTTCCTCTAACACTACAGAACCGTTCTCCTGGTTCCTGTAATACCGCAGAACCGTTCTCCTGGTACCTGTAACACCGCAGAACCGTTCTCCTGGTTCCTGTAAAACTGCAGAACCGTTCTCCTGGTTCCTGTAACACCACAGAAATGTTCTCCAGGTTCCTGTAAAATGGCAGAACCGTTTTCCTGGTTCCTGTAACACCGCAGAACCATCTCCTGGTTCCTGTAAAACCGCAGAACCTTCTTCTGGTTCCTGTAACACCGCAGAACCGTTCTCCTGGTTCCTGTAACACTGCAGAACCTTCTCCTGGTTCCTGTAACACTGCATAACCTTCTCCTGGTTCCTGTAACACTGCGGAACTGTTCTCCTGGTTCCTGTAACATTACAGAACCATTCTCCTGGTTCCTGTAAGATTACAGAACCATTCTACTGGTTCCTGTAACACTGCACAAACTGTTCTCCTGGTTCCTGTAACACTGCAGAATCATTCTCCTGGTTCCTGTAATACTGCAGAACATTCTCCTGGTTCTTGTAACACTGCAGAACCATTCTCCTGGTTCCTGTAACACTGCAGAACCTTCCCCTGGTTCCCGTAACACTGAAGAACCGTTCTCCTGGTTCCTATAATACTCCATAACCTTCTCCTGGTTCCTGTAAAACGGCAGAACCGTTTTCCTGGTTCCTGTTACACTGCAGAACCATCTCCTGGTTCCTGTAAAACCGCAGAACCTTCTTCTGGTTCCTGTAACACTGCAGAACCGTTCTCCTGGTTCCTGTAACACTGCATAACCTTCTCATGGTTCCTGTAACACTGCAGAACTGTTCTCCTGGTTCCTGTAACATTACAGAACCATTCTACTGGTTCCTGTAACACTACAGAACCGTTCTCCTGCTTCCTGTAACACCGCAGAACCGTTCTCCTGGTTCCTGTAAAACTTCAGAACCATTCTCCTGGTTCCTGTAACACTGCAGAACCTTCTCCTGGTTCCTGTAACACTGCATAACCTTCTCCTGGTTCCTGTAACACCGCAGAACCGTTCTCCTGGTTCCTGTAAAACTGCAGAACCGTTCTCCTGGTTCCTGTAACACCACAGAAATGTTCTCCAGGTTCCTGTAAAATGGCAGAACCGTTTTCCTGGTTCCTGTAACATTACAGAACCATTCTACTGGTTCCTGTAACACTACAGAACCGTTCTCCTGCTTCCTGTAACACCGCAGAACCGTTCTCCTGGTTCCTGTAAAACTTCAGAACCATTCTCCTGGTTCCTGTAACACTGCAGAACCTTCTCCTGGTTCCTGTAACACTGCATAACCTTCTCCTGGTTCCTGTAACACTGCAGAACTGTTCTCCTGGTTCCTGTAACATTACAGAACCATTCTCCTGGTTCCTGTAACACTGCAGAACATTCTCCTGGTTCCTGTAACATTACAGAACCATTCTACTGGTTCCTGTAACACTGCACAAACTGTTCTCCTGGTTCCTGTAACACTGCAGAATCGTTCTCCTGGTTCCTGTAATACTGCAGAACATTCTCCTGGTTCTTGTAAAACTGCAGAACCATTCTCCTGGTTCCTGTAACACTGCAGAACCTTCCCCTGGTTCCCGTAACACTGAAGAACCGTTCTCCTGGTTCCTATAATATTCCATAACCTTCTCCTGGTTCCTGTAAAACGGCAGAACCGTTTTCCTGGTTCCTGTTACACTGCAGAACCATCTCCTGGTTCCTGTAAAACCGCAGAACCTTCTTCTGGTTCCTGTAACACTGCAGAACCGTTCTCCTGGTTCCTGTAACACTGCAGAACCTTCTCCTGGTTCCTGTAACACTGCATAACCTTCTCATGGTTCCTGTAACACTGCGGAACTGTTCTCCTGGTTCCTGTAACATTACAGAACCATTCTCCTGGTTCCTGTAACACTGCAGAATCGTTCTCCTGGTTCCTGTAATACTGCAGAACATTCTCCTGGTTCTTGTAACACTGCAGAACCATTCTCCTGGTTCCTGTAACACTGCAGAACCTTCCCCTGGTTCCCGTAACACTGAAGAACCGTTCTCCTGGTTCCTATAATATTCCATAACCTTCTCCTGGTTCCTGTAAAACGGCAGAACCGTTTTCCTGGTTCCTGTTACACTGCAGAACCATCTCCTGGTTCCTGTAAAACCGCAGAACCTTCTTCTGGTTCCTGTAACACTGCAGAACCGTTCTCCTGGTTCCTGTAACACTGCAGAACCTTCTCCTGGTTCCTGTAACACTGCATAACCTTCTCATGGTTCCTGTAACACTGCGGAACTGTTCTCCTGGTTCCTGTAACATTACAGAACCATTCTACTGGTTCCTGTAACACTACAGAACCGTTCTCCTGGTTCCTGTAACACTGCAGAACCGTACTCTTGGTTCCTGTAACACTGCAGAACCGTTCTCCTGGTTCCTGTAACACTGCAGAACCTTCTCCCGGTTCCTGTCACACTGCAGAGCCGTTCTCCTGGTTCCTGTAACACTGCAGAACCTTCTCCTGGTTCCTGTAACACTGCAGAACCGTTCTCCTGGTTCCTGTAACACTACAGAACCGTTCTCCTGGTTCCTGTAACACTGCAGAATCTTCTCCCGGTTCCTGTAACACCACAGGAACTTCTCCCGGTTCCTGTAACACTGCAGAACCTTCTCCTGGTTCCTGTAACACTGCAGAACCATGTCCTGGTTCCTGTAACACTACAGAACCGTTCTCCTGGTTCCTGTAACTCTGCAGAACCTTCTCCTGATTCCTGTAACACTGCAGAACCCTTCTCCTGGTTCCTGTAACTCTGCAGAACCGTTCTCCTGGTTCCTGTAACACTGCAGAACCGTTCTCCTGGTTCCTGTAACACTGCAGAACCGTTCTCCTGGTTCCTATAACACTGCAGAACTGTTCTCCTGGTTCCTGTAACACTGCAGAACCGTTCACCTGGTTCCTGTAACACTGCAGAACCGTTCTCCTGGTTCCTGTAACACTACAGAACCGTTCTCCTGGTTCCTGTAAAACTGCAGAACCTACTCCTGGTTCCTGTCACACCGCATAGCCGTTCTCCTGGTTCCTGTAACACTGCAGAACCGTTCTCCTGGTTCCTGTAACACTGCAGAACCGTTCTCCTGGTTCCTGTAACTCTGCAGAACCGTTCTCCTGGTTCCTGTAACACTGCAGAACCGTTCTCCTGGTTCCTGTAACACTGCAGAACCGTTCTCCTGGTTCCTGTAACACTGCAGAACCGTTCTCCTGGTTCCTGTAACACTGCAGAACCGTTCTCCTGGTTCCTGTAACACTGCAGAACCGTTCTCCCGGTTCCTAAAACACTACAGAAACTTCTCCTGGTTCCTTTAACACCGCAGAACCCTTCTCCTGGTTCCTGTAATACTGCAGAACCCTTCTCCTGGTTCCTGTAACACTGCAGAACCTTCTCCTGGTTCCTGTCACATTGCAGAGCCGTTCTCCTGGTTCCTGTAACACTGCAGAACCGTTCTCCTGGTTCCTGTAACACTGCAGAATCTTCTCCCGGTTCCTGTAACACCGCAGAACATTCTCCTGGTTCTTGTAACACTGCAGAACCTTCTCCCGGTTCCTGTGACACTGCAGAACCGTTCTCCTGGTTCCTGTCACACCGCAAAGCCGTTCTCCCGGTTCCTGTAACACTGCAGAACCGTTCTCCTGGTTCCTGTAACACTGCAGAACCGTTGTCCTGGTTCCTGTAACACTGCAGAACCGTTCTCCTGGTTCCTGTAACACTGCAGAACTGTTCTCCCGGTTCCTGTAACACTACAGAACCGTTCTCCCGGTTCCTGTAACACTGCAGAACCGTTCTCCTGGTTCCTGTAACACTGCAGAACCTTCTCCTGGTTCCTGTAACACTGCAGAACCTTCCTCCTGGTTCCTGTAACACTGCAGAACCCTTCTCCTGGATCTTGTAACACTGCAGAACCGTTCTCCTGGTTCCTGTAACACTACAGAGTCGTTCTCCTGGTTCCTGTAACTCTGCAGAACCGTTCTCCTGGTTCCTGTAACACTGCAGAACTGTTCTCCCGGTTCCTATAACACTGCAGAACTGTTCTCCCGGTTCCTATAACACTACAGAAACTTCTCCTGGTTCCTTTAACACCGCAGAACCCTTCTCCTGGTTCCTGTAACACTGCAGAACCTTCTCCTGGTTCCTGTAACACTACAGAACCGTTCTCCTGGTTCCTGTAACACTGCAGAACCATTTTCCTGGTTCCTGTAACCACGCAGAACCGTTTTCCAGGTTCCTGTAAAACTGCAGAACCTTCTCCTGGTTCCTGTCACACTGCAGAGCCGTTCTCCTGGTTCCTGTAACACTGCAGAACCGTTCTCCTGGTTCCTGTAACACTGCAGAACCGTTCACCTGGTTCCTGTAACACTGCAGAACCGTTCTCCTGGTTCCTGTAACACTACAGAACCGTTCTCCTGGTTCCTGTAAAACTGCAGAACCTTCTCCTGGTTCCTGTCACACTGCAGAGCCGTTCTCCTGGTTCCTGTAACACTGCAGAACCTTCTCCTGGTTCCTGTAACACTGCAGAACCGTTCTCCTGGTTCCTGTAACACTACAGAACCGTTCTCCTGGTTCCTGTAACACTGCAGAATCTTCTCCCGGTTCCTGTAACACCACAGGAACTTCTCCCGGTTCCTGTAACACTGCAGAACCTTCTCCTGGTTCCTGTAACACTGCAGAACTATGTCCTGGTTCCTGTAACACTACAGAACCGTTCTCCTGGTTCCTGTAACTCTGCAGAACCTTCTCCTGATTCCTGTAACACTGCAGAACCCTTCTCCTGGTTCCTGTAACTCTGCAGAACCGTTCTCCTGGTTCCTGTAACACTGCAGAACCGTTCTCCTGGTTCCTGTAACACTGCAGAACCGTTCTCCTGGTTCCTATAACACTGCAGAACTGTTCTCCTGGTTCCTATAACACTGCAGAACCGTTCACCTGGTTCCTGTAACACTGCAGAACCGTTCTCCTGGTTCCTGTAACACTACAGAACCGTTCTCCTGGTTCCTGTAAAACTGCAGAACCTACTCCTGGTTCCTGTCACACCGCATAGCCGTTCTCCTGGTTCCTGTAACACTGCAGAACCGTTCTCCTGGTTCCTGTAACACTGCAGAACCGTTCTCCTGGTTCCTGTAACACTGCAGAACTGTTCTCCCGGTTCCTAAAACACTACAGAAACTTCTCCTGGTTCCTTTAACACCGCAGAACCCTTCTCCTGGTTCCTGTAATACTGCAGAACCCTTCTCCTGGTTCCTGTAACACTGCAGAACCTTCTCCTGGTTCCTGTCACATTGCAGAGCCGTTCTCCTGGTTCCTGTAATACTGCAGAACCGTTCTCCTGGTTCCTGTAACACTGCAGAATCTTCTCCCGGTTCCTGTAACACCGCAGAACATTCTCCTGGTTCTTGTAACACTGCAGAACCTTCTCCCGGTTCCTGTAACACTGCAGAACCGTTCTCCTGGTTCCTGTCACACCGCAAAGCCGTTCTCCTGGTTCCTGTAACACTGCAGAACCGTTCTCCTGGTTCCTGTAACTCTGCAGAACCGTTCTCCTGGTTCCTGTAACACTGCAGAACCGTTGTCCTGGTTCCTGTAACACTGCAGAACCGTTCTCCTGGTTCCTGTAACACTGCAGAACTGTTCTCCCGGTTCCTGTAACACTACAGAACCGTTCTCCCGGTTCCTGTAACACTGCAGAACCTTCTCCTGGTTCCTGTAACACTGCAGAACCTTCTCCTGGTTCCTGTAACACTGCAGAACCTTCCTCCTGGTTCCTGTAACACTGCAGAACCCTTCTCCTGGATCTTGTAACACTGCAGAACCGTTCTCCTGGATCTTGTAACACTGCAGAACCGTTCTCCTGGTTCCTGTAACGCTGCAGAACCTTCTCCTGGTTCCTGTAACACTGCAGAACCGTTCTCCTGGTTCCTGTAACACTGCAGAACCGTTCTCCTGGTTCCTGTAACTCTGCAGAACCGTTCTCCTGGTTCCTGTAACACTGCAGAACTGTTCTCCTGGTTCCTATAACACTGCAGAACTGTTCTCCCGGTTCCTATAACACTACAGAAACTTCTCCTGGTTCCTTTAACACCGCAGAACCCTTCTCCTGGTTCCTGTAACACTGCAGAACCTTCTCCTGGTTCCTGTAACACTACAGAACCGTTCTCCTGGTTCCTGTAACACTGCAGAACCATTTTCCTGGTTCCTGTAACCACGCAGAACCGTTTTCCAGGTTCCTGTAAAACTGCAGAACCTTCTCCTGGTTCCTGTCACACTGCAGAGCCGTTCTCCTGGTTCCTGTAACACTGCAGAACCGTTCTCCTGGTTCCTGTAACACTGCAGAACCGTTCACCTGGTTCCTGTAACACTGCAGAACCGTTCTCCTTGTTCCTGTAACACTACAGAACCGTTCTCCTGGTTCCTGTAAAACTGCAGAACCTACTCCTGGTTCCTGTCACACCGCATAGCCGTTCTCCTGGTTCCTGTAACACTGCAGAACCGTTCTCCTGGTTCCTGTAACACTGCAGAACCGTTCTCCTGGTTCCTGTAACACTGCAGAACTGTTCTCCCGGTTCCTAAAACACTACAGAAACTTCTCCTGGTTCCTTTAACACTGCAGAACCCTTCTCCTGGTTCCTGTAATACTGCAGAACCCTTCTCCTGGTTCCTGTAACACTGCAGAACCTTCTCCTGGTTCCTGTCACATTGCAGAGCCGTTCTCCTGGTTCCTGTAACACTGCAGAACCGTTCTCCTGGTTCCTGTAACACTGCAGAATCTTCTCCCGGTTCCTGTAACACCGCAGAACATTCTCCTGGTTCTTGTAACACTGCAGAACCTTCTCCCGGTTCCTGTAACACTGCAGAACCGTTCTCCTGGTTCCTGTAACACTGCAGAACCGTTCTCCCGGTTCCTGTAAAACTGCAGAACCTTCTCCTGGTTCCTGTCACACCGCAGAGCCGTTCTCCCGGTTCCTGTAACACTGCAGAACCGTTCTCCTGGTTCCTGTAACTCTGCAGAACCGTTCTCCTGGTTCCTGTAACACTGCAGAACCCTTCTCCTGGTTCCTGTAATACTGCAGAACCCTTCTCCTGGTTCCTGTAACACTGCAGAACCTTCTCCTGGTTCCTGTAACACTGCAGAACCTTCCTCCTGGTTCCTGTAACACTGCAGAACCCTTCTCCTGGTTCTTGTAACACTGCAGAACCGTTCTCCTGGTTCCTGTAACGCTGCAGAACCTTCTCCTGGTTCCTGTAACACTGCAGAGCCGTTCTCCTGGTTCCTGTAACACTACAGAGTCGTTCTCCTGGTTCCTGTAACTCTGCAGAACCGTTCTCCTGGTTCCTGTAACACTGCAGAACCGTTCTCCTGGTTCCTGTAACATTACAGAACCGTTCTACTGGTTCCTGTAACACTGCAGAACCGTTCTCCCGGTTCCTGTAACACTGCAGAACCTTCTCCTGGTTCCTGTAACACTGCAGAACCTTCTCCTGGTTCCTTTAACACTGCAGAACCTTCCTCCTGGTTCCTGTAACACTGCAGAACCCTTCTCCTGGATCTTGTAACACTGCAGAACTGTTCTCCTGGTTCCTGTAACGCTGCAGAACCTTCTCCTGGTTCCTGTAACACTGCAGAACCGTTCTCCTGGTTCCTGTAACACTACAGAGTCGTTCTCCTGGTTCCTGTAACTCTGCAGAACCGTTCTCCTGGTTCCTGTAACACTGCAGAACTGTTCTCCCGGTTCCTATAACACTGCAGAACTGTTCTCCCGGTTCCTATAACACTACAGAAACTTCTCCTGGTTCCTTTAACACCGCAGAACCCTTCTCCTGGTTCCTGTAACACTGCAGAACCTTCTCCTGGTTCCTGTAACACTACAGAACCGTTCTCCTGGTTCCTGTAACACTGCAGAACCATTTTCCTGGTTCCTGTAACCACGCAGAACCGTTTTCCAGGTTCCTGTAAAACTGCAGAACCTTCTCCTGGTTCCTGTCACACTGCAGAGCCGTTCTCCTGGTTCCTGTAACACTGCAGAACCATTTTCCTGGTTCCTGTAACCACGCAGAACCGTTTTCCAGGTTCCTGTAAAACTGCAGAACCTTCTCCTGGTTCCTGTCACACTGCAGAGCCGTTCTCCTGGTTCCTGTAACACTGCAGAACCGTTCTCCTGGTTCCTGTAACACTGCAGAACCGTTCACCTGGTTCCTGTAACACTGCAGAACCGTTCTCCTGGTTCCTGTAACACTGCAGAACTGTTCTCCCGGTTCCTAAAACACTACAGAAACTTCTCCTGGTTCCTTTAACACAGCAGAACCCTTCTCCTGGTTCCTGTAATACTGCAGAACCCTTCTCCTGGTTCCTGTAACACTGCAGAACCTTCTCCTGGTTCCTGTCACATTGCAGAGCCGTTCTCCTGGTTCCTGTAACACTGCAGAACCGTTCTCCTGGTTCCTGTAACACTGCAGAATCTTCTCCCGGTTCCTGTAACACCGCAGAACATTCTCCTGGTTCTTGTAACACTGCAGAACCTTCTCCCGGTTCCTGTAACACTGCAGAACCGTTCTCCTGGTTCCTGTAACACCGCAGAACCGTTCTCCTGGTTCCTGTAACACTGCAGAACCGTTCTCCTGGTTCCTGTAACACTGCAGAACCGTTCTCCTGGTTCCTGTAACACTGCAGAACTGTTCTCCCGGTTCCTATAACACTACAGAAACTTCTCCTGGTTCGTTTAACACCGCAGAACCCTTCTCCTGGTTCCTGTAATACTGCAGAACCCTTCTCCTGGTTCCTGTAACACTGCAGAACCTTCTCCTGGTTCCTGTAACACTGCAGAACCTTCCTCCTGGTTCCTGTAACACTGCAGAACCGTTCTCCTGGTTCCTGTAACACTGCAGAACCGTTCTCCTGGTTCCTGTAACTCTGCAGAACCGTTCTCCTGGTTCCTGTAACACTGCAGAACTGTTCTCCTGGTTCCTATAACACTGCAGAACTGTTCTCCCGGTTCCTATAACACTACAGAAACTTCTCCTGGTTCCTTTAACACCGCAGAACCCTTCTCCTGGTTCCTGTAACACTGCAGAACCTTCTCCTGGTTCCTGTAACACTACAGAACCGTTCTCCTGGTTCCTGTAACACTGCAGAACCATTTTCCTGGTTCCTGTAACCACGCAGAACCGTTTTCCAGGTTCCTGTAAAACTGCAGAACCTTCTCCTGGTTCCTGTCACACTGCAGAGCCGTTCTCCTGGTTCCTGTAACACTGCAGAACCGTTCTCCTGGTTCCTGTAACACTGCAGAACCGTTCACCTGGTTCCTGTAACACTGCAGAACCGTTCTCCTTGTTCCTGTAACACTACAGAACCGTTCTCCTGGTTCCTGTAAAACTGCAGAACCTACTCCTGGTTCCTGTCACACCGCATAGCCGTTCTCCTGGTTCCTGTAACACTGCAGAACCGTTCTCCTGGTTCCTGTAACACTGCAGAACCGTTCTCCTGGTTCCTGTAACACTGCAGAACTGTTCTCCCGGTTCCTAAAACACTACAGAAACTTCTCCTGGTTCCTTTAACACTGCAGAACCCTTCTCCTGGTTCCTGTAATACTGCAGAACCCTTCTCCTGGTTCCTGTAACACTGCAGAACCTTCTCCTGGTTCCTGTCACATTGCAGAGCCGTTCTCCTGGTTCCTGTAACACTGCAGAACCGTTCTCCTGGTTCCTGTAACACTGCAGAATCTTCTCCCGGTTCCTGTAACACCGCAGAACATTCTCCTGGTTCTTGTAACACTGCAGAACCTTCTCCCGGTTCCTGTAACACTGCAGAACCGTTCTCCTGGTTCCTGTAACACTGCAGAACCGTTCTCCCGGTTCCTGTAAAACTGCAGAACCTTCTCCTGGTTCCTGTCACACCGCAGAGCCGTTCTCCCGGTTCCTGTAACACTGCAGAACCGTTCTCCTGGTTCCTGTAACTCTGCAGAACCGTTCTCCTGGTTCCTGTAACACTGCAGAACCCTTCTCCTGGTTCCTGTAATACTGCAGAACCCTTCTCCTGGTTCCTGTAACACTGCAGAACCTTCTCCTGGTTCCTGTAACACTGCAGAACCTTCCTCCTGGTTCCTGTAACACTGCAGAACCCTTCTCCTGGTTCTTGTAACACTGCAGAACCGTTCTCCTGGTTCCTGTAACGCTGCAGAACCTTCTCCTGGTTCCTGTAACACTGCAGAGCCGTTCTCCTGGTTCCTGTAACACTACAGAGTCGTTCTCCTGGTTCCTGTAACTCTGCAGAACCGTTCTCCTGGTTCCTGTAACACTGCAGAACCGTTCTCCTGGTTCCTGTAACATTACAGAACCGTTCTACTGGTTCCTGTAACACTGCAGAACCGTTCTCCCGGTTCCTGTAACACTGCAGAACCTTCTCCTGGTTCCTGTAACACTGCAGAACCTTCTCCTGGTTCCTTTAACACTGCAGAACCTTCCTCCTGGTTCCTGTAACACTGCAGAACCCTTCTCCTGGATCTTGTAACACTCCAGAACTGTTCTCCTGGTTCCTGTAACGCTGCAGAACCGTTCTCCTGGTTCCTGTAACACTACAGAACCGTTCTCCTGGTTCCTGTAAAACTGCAGAACCTTCTCCTGGTTCCTGTCACACTGCAGAGCCGTTCTCCTGGTTCCTGTAACACTGCAGAACCTTCTCCTGGTTCCTGTAACACTGCAGAACCGTTCTCCTGGTTCCTGTAACACTACAGAACCGTTCTCCTGGTTCCTGTAACACTGCAGAATCTTCTCCCGGTTCCTGTAACACCACAGGAACTTCTCCCGGTTCCTGTAACACTGCAGAACCTTCTCCTGGTTCCTGTAACACTGCAGAACTATGTCCTGGTTCCTGTAACACTACAGAACCGTTCTCCTGGTTCCTGTAACTCTGCAGAACCTTCTCCTGATTCCTGTAACACTGCAGAACCCTTCTCCTGGTTCCTGTAACTCTGCAGAACCGTTCTCCTGGTTCCTGTAACACTGCAGAACCGTTCTCCTGGTTCCTGTAACACTGCAGAACCGTTCTCCTGGTTCCTATAACACTGCAGAACTGTTCTCCTGGTTCCTGTAACACTGCAGAACCGTTCACCTGGTTCCTGTAACACTGCAGAACCGTTCTCCTGGTTCCTGTAACACTACAGAACCGTTCTCCTGGTTCCTGTAAAACTGCAGAACCTACTCCTGGTTCCTGTCACACCGCATAGCCGTTCTCCTGGTTCCTGTAACACTGCAGAACCGTTCTCCTGGTTCCTGTAACACTGCAGAACCGTTCTCCTGGTTCCTGTAACTCTGCAGAACCGTTCTCCTGGTTCCTGTAACACTGCAGAACCGTTCTCCTGGTTCCTGTAACACTGCAGAACCGTTCTCCTGGTTCCTGTAACACTGCAGAACCGTTCTCCTGGTTCCTGTAACACTGCAGAACCGTTCTCCTGGTTCCTGTAACACTGCAGAACCGTTCTCCTGGTTCCTGTAACACTGCAGAACTGTTCTCCCGGTTCCTAAAACACTACAGAAACTTCTCCTGGTTCCTTTAACACCGCAGAACCCTTCTCCTGGTTCCTGTAATACTGCAGAACCCTTCTCCTGGTTCCTGTAACACTGCAGAACCTTCTCCTGGTTCCTGTCACATTGCAGAGCCGTTCTCCTGGTTCCTGTAATACTGCAGAACCGTTCTCCTGGTTCCTGTAACACTGCAGAATCTTCTCCCGGTTCCTGTAACACCGCAGAACATTCTCCTGGTTCTTGTAACACTGCAGAACCTTCTCCCGGTTCCTGTAACACTGCAGAACCGTTCTCCTGGTTCCTGTCACACCGCAAAGCCGTTCTCCTGGTTCCTGTAACACTGCAGAACCGTTCTCCTGGTTCCTGTAACTCTGCAGAACCGTTCTCCTGGTTCCTGTAACACTGCAGAACCGTTGTCCTGGTTCCTGTAACACTGCAGAACCGTTCTCCTGGTTCCTGTAACACTGCAGAACTGTTCTCCCGGTTCCTGTAACACTACAGAACCGTTCTCCCGGTTCCTGTAACACTGCAGAACCTTCTCCTGGTTCCTGTAACACTGCAGAACCTTCTCCTGGTTCCTGTAACACTGCAGAACCTTCCTCCTGGTTCCTGTAACACTGCAGAACCCTTCTCCTGGATCTTGTAACACTGCAGAACCGTTCTCCTGGATCTTGTAACACTGCAGAACCGTTCTCCTGGTTCCTGTAACGCTGCAGAACCTTCTCCTGGTTCCTGTAACACTGCAGAACCGTTCTCCTGGTTCCTGTAACACTGCAGAACCGTTCTCCTGGTTCCTGTAACTCTGCAGAACCGTTCTCCTGGTTCCTGTAACACTGCAGAACTGTTCTCCTGGTTCCTATAACACTGCAGAACTGTTCTCCCGGTTCCTATAACACTACAGAAACTTCTCCTGGTTCCTTTAACACCGCAGAACCCTTCTCCTGGTTCCTGTAACACTGCAGAACCTTCTCCTGGTTCCTGTAACACTACAGAACCGTTCTCCTGGTTCCTGTAACACTGCAGAACCATTTTCCTGGTTCCTGTAACCACGCAGAACCGTTTTCCAGGTTCCTGTAAAACTGCAGAACCTTCTCCTGGTTCCTGTCACACTGCAGAGCCGTTCTCCTGGTTCCTGTAACACTGCAGAACCGTTCTCCTGGTTCCTGTAACACTGCAGAACCGTTCACCTGGTTCCTGTAACACTGCAGAACCGTTCTCCTTGTTCCTGTAACACTACAGAACCGTTCTCCTGGTTCCTGTAAAACTGCAGAACCTACTCCTGGTTCCTGTCACACCGCATAGCCGTTCTCCTGGTTCCTGTAACACTGCAGAACCGTTCTCCTGGTTCCTGTAACACTGCAGAACCGTTCTCCTGGTTCCTGTAACACTGCAGAACTGTTCTCCCGGTTCCTAAAACACTACAGAAACTTCTCCTGGTTCCTTTAACACTGCAGAACCCTTCTCCTGGTTCCTGTAATACTGCAGAACCCTTCTCCTGGTTCCTGTAACACTGCAGAACCTTCTCCTGGTTCCTGTCACATTGCAGAGCCGTTCTCCTGGTTCCTGTAACACTGCAGAACCGTTCTCCTGGTTCCTGTAACACTGCAGAATCTTCTCCCGGTTCCTGTAACACCGCAGAACATTCTCCTGGTTCTTGTAACACTGCAGAACCTTCTCCCGGTTCCTGTAACACTGCAGAACCGTTCTCCTGGTTCCTGTAACACTGCAGAACCGTTCTCCCGGTTCCTGTAAAACTGCAGAACCTTCTCCTGGTTCCTGTCACACCGCAGAGCCGTTCTCCCGGTTCCTGTAACACTGCAGAACCGTTCTCCTGGTTCCTGTAACTCTGCAGAACCGTTCTCCTGGTTCCTGTAACACTGCAGAACCCTTCTCCTGGTTCCTGTAATACTGCAGAACCCTTCTCCTGGTTCCTGTAACACTGCAGAACCTTCTCCTGGTTCCTGTAACACTGCAGAACCTTCCTCCTGGTTCCTGTAACACTGCAGAACCCTTCTCCTGGTTCTTGTAACACTGCAGAACCGTTCTCCTGGTTCCTGTAACGCTGCAGAACCTTCTCCTGGTTCCTGTAACACTGCAGAGCCGTTCTCCTGGTTCCTGTAACACTACAGAGTCGTTCTCCTGGTTCCTGTAACTCTGCAGAACCGTTCTCCTGGTTCCTGTAACACTGCAGAACCGTTCTCCTGGTTCCTGTAACATTACAGAACCGTTCTACTGGTTCCTGTAACACTGCAGAACCGTTCTCCCGGTTCCTGTAACACTGCAGAACCTTCTCCTGGTTCCTGTAACACTGCAGAACCTTCTCCTGGTTCCTTTAACACTGCAGAACCTTCCTCCTGGTTCCTGTAACACTGCAGAACCCTTCTCCTGGATCTTGTAACACTGCAGAACTGTTCTCCTGGTTCCTGTAACGCTGCAGAACCTTCTCCTGGTTCCTGTAACACTGCAGAACCGTTCTCCTGGTTCCTGTAACACTACAGAGTCGTTCTCCTGGTTCCTGTAACTCTGCAGAACCGTTCTCCTGGTTCCTGTAACACTGCAGAACTGTTCTCCCGGTTCCTATAACACTGCAGAACTGTTCTCCCGGTTCCTATAACACTACAGAAACTTCTCCTGGTTCCTTTAACACCGCAGAACCCTTCTCCTGGTTCCTGTAACACTGCAGAACCTTCTCCTGGTTCCTGTAACACTACAGAACCGTTCTCCTGGTTCCTGTAACACTGCAGAACCATTTTCCTGGTTCCTGTAACCACGCAGAACCGTTTTCCAGGTTCCTGTAAAACTGCAGAACCTTCTCCTGGTTCCTGTCACACTGCAGAGCCGTTCTCCTGGTTCCTGTAACACTGCAGAACCATTTTCCTGGTTCCTGTAACCACGCAGAACCGTTTTCCAGGTTCCTGTAAAACTGCAGAACCTTCTCCTGGTTCCTGTCACACTGCAGAGCCGTTCTCCTGGTTCCTGTAACACTGCAGAACCGTTCTCCTGGTTCCTGTAACACTGCAGAACCGTTCACCTGGTTCCTGTAACACTGCAGAACCGTTCTCCTGGTTCCTGTAACACTGCAGAACTGTTCTCCCGGTTCCTAAAACACTACAGAAACTTCTCCTGGTTCCTTTAACACAGCAGAACCCTTCTCCTGGTTCCTGTAATACTGCAGAACCCTTCTCCTGGTTCCTGTAACACTGCAGAACCTTCTCCTGGTTCCTGTCACATTGCAGAGCCGTTCTCCTGGTTCCTGTAACACTGCAGAACCGTTCTCCTGGTTCCTGTAACACTGCAGAATCTTCTCCCGGTTCCTGTAACACCGCAGAACATTCTCCTGGTTCTTGTAACACTGCAGAACCTTCTCCCGGTTCCTGTAACACTGCAGAACCGTTCTCCTGGTTCCTGTAACACTGCAGAACCGTTCTCCTGGTTCCTGTAACACTGCAGAACCGTTCTCCTGGTTCCTGTAACACTGCAGAACCGTTCTCCTGGTTCCTGTAACACTGCAGAACTGTTCTCCCGGTTCCTATAACACTACAGAAACTTCTCCTGGTTCGTTTAACACCGCAGAACCCTTCTCCTGGTTCCTGTAATACTGCAGAACCCTTCTCCTGGTTCCTGTAACACTGCAGAACCTTCTCCTGGTTCCTGTAACACTGCAGAACCTTCCTCCTGGTTCCTGTAACACTGCAGAACCGTTCTCCTGGTTCCTGTAACACTGCAGAACCGTTCTCCTGGTTCCTGTAACTCTGCAGAACCGTTCTCCTGGTTCCTGTAACACTGCAGAACTGTTCTCCTGGTTCCTATAACACTGCAGAACTGTTCTCCCGGTTCCTATAACACTACAGAAACTTCTCCTGGTTCCTTTAACACCGCAGAACCCTTCTCCTGGTTCCTGTAACACTGCAGAACCTTCTCCTGGTTCCTGTAACACTACAGAACCGTTCTCCTGGTTCCTGTAACACTGCAGAACCATTTTCCTGGTTCCTGTAACCACGCAGAACCGTTTTCCAGGTTCCTGTAAAACTGCAGAACCTTCTCCTGGTTCCTGTCACACTGCAGAGCCGTTCTCCTGGTTCCTGTAACACTGCAGAACCGTTCTCCTGGTTCCTGTAACACTGCAGAACCGTTCACCTGGTTCCTGTAACACTGCAGAACCGTTCTCCTTGTTCCTGTAACACTACAGAACCGTTCTCCTGGTTCCTGTAAAACTGCAGAACCTACTCCTGGTTCCTGTCACACCGCATAGCCGTTCTCCTGGTTCCTGTAACACTGCAGAACCGTTCTCCTGGTTCCTGTAACACTGCAGAACCGTTCTCCTGGTTCCTGTAACACTGCAGAACTGTTCTCCCGGTTCCTAAAACACTACAGAAACTTCTCCTGGTTCCTTTAACACTGCAGAACCCTTCTCCTGGTTCCTGTAATACTGCAGAACCCTTCTCCTGGTTCCTGTCACATTGCAGAGCCGTTCTCCTGGTTCCTGTAACACTGCAGAACCGTTCTCCTGGTTCCTGTAACACTGCAGAATCTTCTCCCGGTTCCTGTAACACCGCAGAACATTCTCCTGGTTCTTGTAACACTGCAGAACCTTCTCCCGGTTCCTGTAACACTGCAGAACCGTTCTCCTGGTTCCTGTAACACTGCAGAACCGTTCTCCCGGTTCCTGTAAAACTGCAGAACCTTCTCCTGGTTCCTGTCACACCGCAGAGCCGTTCTCCCGGTTCCTGTAACACTGCAGAACCGTTCTCCTGGTTCCTGTAACTCTGCAGAACCGTTCTCCTGGTTCCTGTAACACTGCAGAACCCTTCTCCTGGTTCCTGTAATACTGCAGAACCCTTCTCCTGGTTCCTGTAACACTGCAGAACCTTCTCCTGGTTCCTGTAACACTGCAGAACCTTCCTCCTGGTTCCTGTAACACTGCAGAACCCTTCTCCTGGTTCTTGTAACACTGCAGAACCGTTCTCCTGGTTCCTGTAACGCTGCAGAACCTTCTCCTGGTTCCTGTAACACTGCAGAGCCGTTCTCCTGGTTCCTGTAACACTACAGAGTCGTTCTCCTGGTTCCTGTAACTCTGCAGAACCGTTCTCCTGGTTCCTGTAACACTGCAGAACCGTTCTCCTGGTTCCTGTAACATTACAGAACCGTTCTACTGGTTCCTGTAACACTGCAGAACCGTTCTCCCGGTTCCTGTAACACTGCAGAACCTTCTCCTGGTTCCTGTAACACTGCAGAACCTTCTCCTGGTTCCTTTAACACTGCAGAACCTTCCTCCTGGTTCCTGTAACACTGCAGAACCCTTCTCCTGGATCTTGTAACACTGCAGAACTGTTCTCCTGGTTCCTGTAACGCTGCAGAACCTTCTCCTGGTTCCTGTAACACTGCAGAGTCGTTCTCCTGGTTCCTGTAACTCTGCAGAACCGTTCTCCTGGTTCCTGTAACACTGCAGAACTGTTCTCCCGGTTCCTATAACACTGCAGAACTGTTCTCCCGGTTCCTATAACACTACAGAAACTTCTCCTGGTTCCTTTAACACCGCAGAACCCTTCTCCTGGTTCCTGTAACACTGCAGAACCTTCTCCTGGTTCCTGTAACACTACAGAACCGTTCTCCTGGTTCCTGTAACACTGCAGAACCATTTTCCTGGTTCCTGTAACCACGCAGAACCGTTTTCCAGGTTCCTGTAAAACTGCAGAACCTTCTCCTGGTTCCTGTCACACTGCAGAGCCGTTCTCCTGGTTCCTGTAACACTGCAGAACCCTTCTCCTGGTTCCTGTAACCACGCAGAACCGTTTTCCAGGTTCCTGTAAAACTGCAGAACCTTCTCCTGGTTCCTGTCACACTGCAGAGCCGTTCTCCTGGTTCCTGTAACACTGCAGAACCGTTCTCCTGGTTCCTGTAACACTGCAGAACCGTTCACCTGGTTCCTGTAACACTGCAGAACCGTTCTCCTGGTTCCTGTAACACTGCAGAACTGTTCTCCCGGTTCCTAAAACACTACAGAAACTTCTCCTGGTTCCTTTAACACAGCAGAACCCTTCTCCTGGTTCCTGTAATACTGCAGAACCCTTCTCCTGGTTCCTGTAACACTGCAGAACCTTCTCCTGGTTCCTGTCACATTGCAGAGCCGTTCTCCTGGTTCCTGTAACACTGCAGAACCGTTCTCCTGGTTCCTGTAACACTGCAGAATCTTCTCCCGGTTCCTGTAACACCGCAGAACATTCTCCTGGTTCTTGTAACACTGCAGAACCTTCTCCCGGTTCCTGTAACACTGCAGAACCGTTCTCCTGGTTCCTGTAACACCGCAGAACCGTTCTCCTGGTTCCTGTAACACTGCAGAACCGTTCTCCTGGTTCCTGTAACACTGCAGAACCGTTCTCCTGGTTCCTGTAACACTGCAGAACTGTTCTCCCGGTTCCTATAACACTACAGAAACTTCTCCTGGTTCGTTTAACACCGCAGAACCCTTCTCCTGGTTCCTGTAATACTGCAGAACCCTTCTCCTGGTTCCTGTAACACTGCAGAACCTTCTCCTGGTTCCTGTAACACTGCAGAACCTTCCTCCTGGTTCCTGTAACACTGCAGAACCCTTCTCCTGGTTCTTGTAACACTGCAGAACCGTTCTCCTGGTTCCTGTAACGCTGCAGAACCTTCTCCTGGTTCCTGTAACACTGCAGAACCGTTCTCCTGGTTCCTGTAACACTACAGAGTCGTTCTCCTGGTTCCTGTAACTCTGCAGAACCGTTCTCCTGGTTCCTGTAACACTGCAGAACCGTTCTCCTGGTTCCTGTAACATTACAGAACCGTTCTACTGGTTCCTGTAACACTACAGAACCGTTCTCCCGGTTCCTGTAACACTGCAGAACCTTCTCCTGGTTCCTGTAACACTGCTGAACCTTCTCCTGGTTCCTTTAACACTGCAGAACCTTCCTCCTGGTTCCTGTAACACTGCAGAACCCTTCTCCTGGATCTTGTAACACTGCAGAGCCGTTCTCCTGGTTCCTGTAACGCTGCAGAACCTTCTCCTGGTTCCTGTAACACTGCAGAACCGTTCTCCTGGTTCCTGTAACACTACAGAGTCGTTCTCCTGGTTCCTGTAACTCTGCAGAACCGTTCTCCTGGTTCCTGTAACACTGCAGAACCGTTCTCCTGGTTCCTGTAACACTGCAGAACCGTTCTCCTGGTTCCTGTAACACTGCAGAACTGTTCTCCCGGTTCCTATAACACTACAGAAACTTCTCCTGGTTCCTGTAACCACGCAGAACCGTTTTCCAGGTTCCTGTAAAACTGCAGAACCTTCTCCTGGTTCCTGTCACACTGCAGAACCTTCTCCTGGTTCCTGTAACACTGCAGAACCTTCCTCCTGGTTCCTGTAACACTGCAGAACCCTTCTCCTGGTTCTTGTAACACTGCAGAACCGTTCTCCTGGTTCCTGTAACGCTGCAGAACCTTCTCCTGGTTCCTGTAACACTGCAGAACCGTTCTCCTGGTTCCTGTAACACTACAGAGTCGTTCTCCTGGTTCCTGTAACTCTGCAGAACCGTTCTCCTGGTTCCTGTAACACTGCAGAACCGTTCTCCTGGTTCCTGTAACATTACAGAACCGTTCTACTGGTTCCTGTAACACTACAGAACCGTTCTCCCGGTTCCTGTAACACTGCAGAACCTTCTCCTGGTTCCTGTAACACTGCAGAACCTTCTCCTGGTTCCTGTAACACTACAGAACCGTTCTCCTGGTTCCTGTAACACTGCAGAACCATTTTCCTGGTTCCTGTAACCACGCAGAACCGTTTTCCAGGTTCCTGTAAAACTGCAGAACCTTCTCCTGGTTCCTGTCACACTGCAGAGCCGTTCTCCTGGTTCCTGTAACACTGCAGAACCGTTCTCCTGGTTCCTGTAACACTGCAGAATCTTCTCCCGGTTCCTGTAACACCGCAGAACATTCTCCTGGTTCTTGTAACACTGCAGAACCTTCTCCCCGTTCCTGTAACACTGCAGAACCGTTCTCCTGGTTCCTGTAACACTGCAGAACCGTTCTCCTGGTTCCTGTAACACTACAGAACCGTTCTCCCGGTTCCCGTAACTCTGCAGAACCGTTCTCCTGGTTCCTGTAACACTGCAGAACCGTTCTCCTGGTTCCTGTAACACTGCAGAATCTTCTCCCGGTTCCTGTAACACCACAGGAACTTCTCCCAGTTCCTGTAACACTGCAGAACCTTCTCCTGATTCCTGTAACACTGCAGAACCCTTCTCCTGGTTCCTGTAACTCTGCAGAACCGTTCTCCTGGTTCCTGTAACACTGCAGAACCGTTCTCCTGTTTCCTGTAACACTGCAGAACCGTTCTCCTGGTTCCTGTAACACTGCAGAACTGTTCTCCCGGTTCCTATAACACTGCAGAACTGTTCTCCCGGTTCCTATAACACTACAGAAACTTCTCCTGGTTCCTTTAACACCGCAGAACCCTTCTCCTGGTTCCTGTAATACTGCAGAACCCTTCTCCTGGTTCCTGTAACACTGCAGAACCTTCTCCTGGTTCCTGTAACACTGCAGAACCTTCCTCCTGGTTCCTGTAACACTGCAGAACCCTTCTCCTGGTTCTTGTAACACTGCAGAACCGTTCTCCTGGTTCCTGTAACGCTGCAGAACCTTCTCCTGGTTCCTGTAACACTGCAGAACCGTTCTCCTGGTTCCTGTAACACTACAGAGTCGTTCTCCTGGTTCCTGTAACTCTGCAGAACCGTTCTCCTGGTTCCTGTAACACTGCAGAACCGTTCTCCTGGTTCCTGTAACATTACAGAACCGTTCTACTGGTTCCTGTAACACTACAGAACCGTTCTCCCGGTTCCTGTAACACTGCAGAACCTTCTCCTGGTTCCTGTAACACTGCAGAACCTTCTCCTGGTTCCTGTAACACTGCAGAACCTTCTCCTGGTTCCTGTAACACTGCAGAACCCTTCTCCTGGATCTTGTAACACTGAAGAACCCTTCTCCTGGATCTTGTAACACTGCTGAACCGTTCTCCTGGTTCCTGTAACGCTGCAGAACCTTCTCCTGGTTCCTGTAACACTGCAGAACCGTTCTCCTGGTTCCTGTAACACTACAGAGTCGTTCTCCTGGTTCCTGTAACTCTGCAGAACCGTTCTCCTGGTTCCTGTAACACTGCAGAACCGTTCTCCTGGTTCCTGTAACATTACAGAACCGTTCTACTGGTTCCTGTAACACTACAGAACCGTTCTCCCGGTTCCTGTAACACTGCAGAACCTTCTCCTGGTTCCTGTAACACTGCAGAACCTTCTCCTGGTTCCTGTAACACTACAGAACCGTTCTCCTGGTTCCTGTAACACTGCAGAACCATTTTCCTGGTTCCTGTAACCACGCAGAACCGTTTTCCAGGTTCCTGTAAAACTGCAGAACCTTCTCCTGGTTCCTGTCACACTGCAGAGCCGTTCTCCTGGTTCCTGTAACACTGCAGAACCGTTCTCCTGGTTCCTGTAACACTGCAGAATCTTCTCCCGGTTCCTGTAACACCGCAGAACATTCTCCTGGTTCTTGTAACACTGCAGAACCTTCTCCCCGTTCCTGTAACACTGCAGAACCGTTCTCCTGGTTCCTGTAACACTGCAGAACCGTTCTCCTGGTTCCTGTAACACTACAGAACCGTTCTCCTGGTTCCCGTAACTCTGCAGAACCGTTCTCCTGGTTCCCGTAACTCTGCAGAACCGTTCTCCTGGTTCCTGTAACACTGCAGAACCGTTCTCCTGGTTCCTGTAACACTGCAGAATCTTCTCCCGGTTCCTGTAACACCACAGGAACTTCTCCCAGTTCCTGTAACACTGCAGAACCTTCTCCTGATTCCTGTAACACTGCAGAACCCTTCTCCTGGTTCCTGTAACTCTGCAGAACCGTTCTCCTGGTTCCTGTAACACTGCAGAACCGTTCTCCTGTTTCCTGTAACACTGCAGAACCGTTCTCCTGGTTCCTGTAACACTGCAGAACTGTTCTCCCGGTTCCTATAACACTGCAGAACTGTTCTCCCGGTTCCTATAACACTACAGAAACTTCTCCTGGTTCCTTTAACACCGCAGAACCCTTCTCCTGGTTCCTGTAATACTGCAGAACCCTTCTCCTGGTTCCTGTAACACTGCAGAACCTTCTCCTGGTTCCTGTAACACTGCAGAACCTTCCTCCTGGTTCCTGTAACACTGCAGAACCCTTCTCCTGGTTCTTGTAACACTGCAGAACCGTTCTCCTGGTTCCTGTAACGCTGCAGAACCTTCTCCTGGTTCCTGTAACACTGCAGAACCGTTCTCCTGGTTCCTGTAACACTACAGAGTCGTTCTCCTGGTTCCTGTAACTCTGCAGAACCGTTCTCCTGGTTCCTGTAACACTGCAGAACCGTTCTCCTGGTTCCTGTAACATTACAGAACCGTTCTACTGGTTCCTGTAACACTACAGAACCGTTCTCCCGGTTCCTGTAACACTGCAGAACCTTCTCCTGGTTCCTGTAACACTGCAGAACCTTCTCCTGGTTCCTGTAACACTGCAGAACCTTCTCCTGGTTCCTGTAACACTGCAGAACCCTTCTCCTGGATCTTGTAACACTGAAGAACCCTTCTCCTGGATCTTGTAACACTGCTGAACCGTTCTCCTGGTTCCTGTAACGCTGCAGAACCTTCTCCTGGTTCCTGTAACACTGCAGAACCGTTCTCCTGGTTCCTGTAACACTACAGAGTCGTTCTCCTGGTTCCTGTAAGTCTGCAGAACCGTTCTCCTGGTTCCTGTAACACTGCAGAACCGTTCTCCCGGTTCCTATAACACTGCAGAACTGTTCTCCCGGTTCCTGTAACACTGCAGAACTGTTCTCCCGGTTCCTATAACACTGCAGAACTGTTCTCCCGGTTCCTATAACACTACAGAAACTTCTCCTGGTTCCTTTAACACCGCAGAACCCTTCTCCTGGTTCCTGTAATACTGCAGAACCCTTCTCCTGGTTCCTGTAACACTGCAGAACCTTCTCCTGGTTCCTGTAACACTGCAGAACCTTCCTCCTGGTTCCTGTAACACTGCAGAACCCTTCTCCTGGTTCTTGTAACACTGCAGAACCGTTCTCCTGGTTCCTGTAACACTACAGAACCGTTCTCCTGGTTCCCGTAACTCTGCAGAACCGTTCTCCTGGTTCCTGTAACACTGCAGAACCGTTCTCCTGGTTCCTGTAACACTGCAGAATCTTCTCCCGGTTCCTGTAACACCACAGAAACTTCTCCTGGTTCCTTTAACACCGCAGAACCCTTCTCCTGGTTCCTGTAATACTGCAGAACCCTTCTCCTGGTTCCTGTAACACTGCAGAACCTTCTCCTGGTTCCTGTAACACTGCAGAACCTTCCTCCTGGTTCCTGTAACACTGCAGAACCCTTCTCCTGGTTCTTGTAACACTGCAGAACCGTTCTCCTGGTTCCTGTAACGCTGCAGAACCTTCTCCTGGTTCCTGTAACACTGCAGAACCGTTCTCCTGGTTCCTGTAACACTACAGAGTCGTTCTCCTGGTTCCTGTAACTCTGCAGAACCGTTCTCCTGGTTCCTGTAACACTGCAGAACCGTTCTCCTGGTTCCTGTAACATTACAGAACCGTTCTACTGGTTCCTGTAACACTACAGAACCGTTCTCCCGGTTCCTGTAACACTGCAGAACCTTCTCCTGGTTCCTGTAACACTGCAGAACCTTCTCCTGGTTCCTGTAACACTGCAGAACCTTCTCCTGGTTCCTGTAACACTGCAGAACCCTTCTCCTGGATCTTGTAACACTGAAGAACCCTTCTCCTGGATCTTGTAACACTGCTGAACCGTTCTCCTGGTTCCTGTAACGCTGCAGAACCTTCTCCTGGTTCCTGTAACACTGCAGAACCGTTCTCCTGGTTCCTGTAACACTACAGAGTCGTTCTCCTGGTTCCTGTAAGTCTGCAGAACCGTTCTCCTGGTTCCTGTAACACTGCAGAACCGTTCTCCCGGTTCCTATAACACTGCAGAACTGTTCTCCTGGTTCCTGTAACACTGCAGAACTGTTCTCCCGGTTCCTAAAACACTACAGAAACTTCTCCTGGTTCCTTTAACACCGCAGAACCCTTCTCCTGGTTCCTGTAATACTGCAGAACCCTTCTCCTGGTTCCTGTAACACTGCAGAACCTTCTCCTGGTTCCTGTCACATTGCAGAGCCGTTCTCCTGGTTCCTGTAATACTGCAGAACCGTTCTCCTGGTTCCTGTAACACTGCAGAATCTTCTCCCGGTTCCTGTAACACCGCAGAACATTCTCCTGGTTCTTGTAACACTGCAGAACCTTCTCCCGGTTCCTGTAACACTGCAGAACCGTTCTCCTGGTTCCTGTCACACCGCAAAGCCGTTCTCCTGGTTCCTGTAACACTGCAGAACCGTTCTCCTGGTTCCTGTAACTCTGCAGAACCGTTCTCCTGGTTCCTGTAACACTGCAGAACCGTTGTCCTGGTTCCTGTAACACTGCAGAACCGTTCTCCTGGTTCCTGTAACACTGCAGAACTGTTCTCCCGGTTCCTGTAACACTACAGAACCGTTCTCCCGGTTCCTGTAACACTGCAGAACCTTCTCCTGGTTCCTGTAACACTGCAGAACCTTCTCCTGGTTCCTGTAACACTGCAGAACCTTCCTCCTGGTTCCTGTAACACTGCAGAACCCTTCTCCTGGATCTTGTAACACTGCAGAACCGTTCTCCTGGATCTTGTAACACTGCAGAACCGTTCTCCTGGTTCCTGTAACGCTGCAGAACCTTCTCCTGGTTCCTGTAACACTGCAGAACCGTTCTCCTGGTTCCTGTAACACTGCAGAACCGTTCTCCTGGTTCCTGTAACTCTGCAGAACCGTTCTCCTGGTTCCTGTAACACTGCAGAACTGTTCTCCTGGTTCCTATAACACTGCAGAACTGTTCTCCCGGTTCCTATAACACTACAGAAACTTCTCCTGGTTCCTTTAACACCGCAGAACCCTTCTCCTGGTTCCTGTAACACTGCAGAACCTTCTCCTGGTTCCTGTAACACTACAGAACCGTTCTCCTGGTTCCTGTAACACTGCAGAACCATTTTCCTGGTTCCTGTAACCACGCAGAACCGTTTTCCAGGTTCCTGTAAAACTGCAGAACCTTCTCCTGGTTCCTGTCACACTGCAGAGCCGTTCTCCTGGTTCCTGTAACACTGCAGAACCGTTCTCCTGGTTCCTGTAACACTGCAGAACCGTTCACCTGGTTCCTGTAACACTGCAGAACCGTTCTCCTTGTTCCTGTAACACTACAGAACCGTTCTCCTGGTTCCTGTAAAACTGCAGAACCTACTCCTGGTTCCTGTCACACCGCATAGCCGTTCTCCTGGTTCCTGTAACACTGCAGAACCGTTCTCCTGGTTCCTGTAACACTGCAGAACCGTTCTCCTGGTTCCTGTAACACTGCAGAACTGTTCTCCCGGTTCCTAAAACACTACAGAAACTTCTCCTGGTTCCTTTAACACTGCAGAACCCTTCTCCTGGTTCCTGTAATACTGCAGAACCCTTCTCCTGGTTCCTGTAACACTGCAGAACCTTCTCCTGGTTCCTGTCACATTGCAGAGCCGTTCTCCTGGTTCCTGTAACACTGCAGAACCGTTCTCCTGGTTCCTGTAACACTGCAGAATCTTCTCCCGGTTCCTGTAACACCGCAGAACATTCTCCTGGTTCTTGTAACACTGCAGAACCTTCTCCCGGTTCCTGTAACACTGCAGAACCGTTCTCCTGGTTCCTGTAACACTGCAGAACCGTTCTCCCGGTTCCTGTAAAACTGCAGAACCTTCTCCTGGTTCCTGTCACACCGCAGAGCCGTTCTCCCGGTTCCTGTAACACTGCAGAACCGTTCTCCTGGTTCCTGTAACTCTGCAGAACCGTTCTCCTGGTTCCTGTAACACTGCAGAACCCTTCTCCTGGTTCCTGTAATACTGCAGAACCCTTCTCCTGGTTCCTGTAACACTGCAGAACCTTCTCCTGGTTCCTGTAACACTGCAGAACCTTCCTCCTGGTTCCTGTAACACTGCAGAACCCTTCTCCTGGTTCTTGTAACACTGCAGAACCGTTCTCCTGGTTCCTGTAACGCTGCAGAACCTTCTCCTGGTTCCTGTAACACTGCAGAGCCGTTCTCCTGGTTCCTGTAACACTACAGAGTCGTTCTCCTGGTTCCTGTAACTCTGCAGAACCGTTCTCCTGGTTCCTGTAACACTGCAGAACCGTTCTCCTGGTTCCTGTAACATTACAGAACCGTTCTACTGGTTCCTGTAACACTGCAGAACCGTTCTCCCGGTTCCTGTAACTCTGCAGAACCTTCTCCTGGTTCCTGTAACACTGCAGAACCTTCTCCTGGTTCCTTTAACACTGCAGAACCTTCCTCCTGGTTCCTGTAACACTGCAGAACCCTTCTCCTGGATCTTGTAACACTGCAGAACTGTTCTCCTGGTTCCTGTAACGCTGCAGAACCTTCTCCTGGTTCCTGTAACACTGCAGAACCGTTCTCCTGGTTCCTGTAACACTACAGAGTCGTTCTCCTGGTTCCTGTAACTCTGCAGAACCGTTCTCCTGGTTCCTGTAACACTGCAGAACTGTTCTCCCGGTTCCTATAACACTGCAGAACTGTTCTCCCGGTTCCTATAACACTACAGAAACTTCTCCTGGTTCCTTTAACACCGCAGAACCCTTCTCCTGGTTCCTGTAACACTGCAGAACCTTCTCCTGGTTCCTGTAACACTACAGAACCGTTCTCCTGGTTCCTGTAACACTGCAGAACCATTTTCCTGGTTCCTGTAACCACGCAGAACCGTTTTCCAGGTTCCTGTAAAACTGCAGAACCTTCTCCTGGTTCCTGTCACACTGCAGAGCCGTTCTCCTGGTTCCTGTAACACTGCAGAACCATTTTCCTGGTTCCTGTAACCACGCAGAACCGTTTTCCAGGTTCCTGTAAAACTGCAGAACCTTCTCCTGGTTCCTGTCACACTGCAGAGCCGTTCTCCTGGTTCCTGTAACACTGCAGAACCGTTCTCCTGGTTCCTGTAACACTGCAGAACCGTTCACCTGGTTCCTGTAACACTGCAGAACCGTTCTCCTGGTTCCTGTAACACTGCAGAACTGTTCTCCCGGTTCCTAAAACACTACAGAAACTTCTCCTGGTTCCTTTAACACAGCAGAACCCTTCTCCTGGTTCCTGTAATACTGCAGAACCCTTCTCCTGGTTCCTGTAACACTGCAGAACCTTCTCCTGGTTCCTGTCACATTGCAGAGCCGTTCTCCTGGTTCCTGTAACACTGCAGAACCGTTCTCCTGGTTCCTGTAACACTGCAGAATCTTCTCCCGGTTCCTGTAACACCGCAGAACATTCTCCTGGTTCTTGTAACACTGCAGAACCTTCTCCCGGTTCCTGTAACACTGCAGAACCGTTCTCCTGGTTCCTGTAACACTGCAGAACCGTTCTCCTGGTTCCTGTAACACTGCAGAACCGTTCTCCTGGTTCCTGTAACACTGCAGAACCGTTCTCCTGGTTCCTGTAACACTGCAGAACTGTTCTCCCGGTTCCTATAACACTACAGAAACTTCTCCTGGTTCGTTTAACACCGCAGAACCCTTCTCCTGGTTCCTGTAATACTGCAGAACCCTTCTCCTGGTTCCTGTAACACTGCAGAACCTTCTCCTGGTTCCTGTAACACTGCAGAACCTTCCTCCTGGTTCCTGTAACACTGCAGAACCGTTCTCCTGGTTCCTGTAACACTGCAGAACCGTTCTCCTGGTTCCTGTAACTCTGCAGAACCGTTCTCCTGGTTCCTGTAACACTGCAGAACTGTTCTCCTGGTTCCTATAACACTGCAGAACTGTTCTCCCGGTTCCTATAACACTACAGAAACTTCTCCTGGTTCCTTTAACACCGCAGAACCCTTCTCCTGGTTCCTGTAACACTGCAGAACCTTCTCCTGGTTCCTGTAACACTACAGAACCGTTCTCCTGGTTCCTGTAACACTGCAGAACCATTTTCCTGGTTCCTGTAACCACGCAGAACCGTTTTCCAGGTTCCTGTAAAACTGCAGAACCTTCTCCTGGTTCCTGTCACACTGCAGAGCCGTTCTCCTGGTTCCTGTAACACTGCAGAACCGTTCTCCTGGTTCCTGTAACACTGCAGAACCGTTCACCTGGTTCCTGTAACACTGCAGAACCGTTCTCCTTGTTCCTGTAACACTACAGAACCGTTCTCCTGGTTCCTGTAAAACTGCAGAACCTACTCCTGGTTCCTGTCACACCGCATAGCCGTTCTCCTGGTTCCTGTAACACTGCAGAACCGTTCTCCTGGTTCCTGTAACACTGCAGAACCGTTCTCCTGGTTCCTGTAACACTGCAGAACTGTTCTCCCGGTTCCTAAAACACTACAGAAACTTCTCCTGGTTCCTTTAACACTGCAGAACCCTTCTCCTGGTTCCTGTAATACTGCAGAACCCTTCTCCTGGTTCCTGTAACACTGCAGAACCTTCTCCTGGTTCCTGTCACATTGCAGAGCCGTTCTCCTGGTTCCTGTAACACTGCAGAACCGTTCTCCTGGTTCCTGTAACACTGCAGAATCTTCTCCCGGTTCCTGTAACACCGCAGAACATTCTCCTGGTTCTTGTAACACTGCAGAACCTTCTCCCGGTTCCTGTAACACTGCAGAACCGTTCTCCTGGTTCCTGTAACACTGCAGAACCGTTCTCCCGGTTCCTGTAAAACTGCAGAACCTTCTCCTGGTTCCTGTCACACCGCAGAGCCGTTCTCCCGGTTCCTGTAACACTGCAGAACCGTTCTCCTGGTTCCTGTAACTCTGCAGAACCGTTCTCCTGGTTCCTGTAACACTGCAGAACCCTTCTCCTGGTTCCTGTAATACTGCAGAACCCTTCTCCTGGTTCCTGTAACACTGCAGAACCTTCTCCTGGTTCCTGTAACACTGCAGAACCTTCCTCCTGGTTCCTGTAACACTGCAGAACCCTTCTCCTGGTTCTTGTAACACTGCAGAACCGTTCTCCTGGTTCCTGTAACGCTGCAGAACCTTCTCCTGGTTCCTGTAACACTGCAGAGCCGTTCTCCTGGTTCCTGTAACACTACAGAGTCGTTCTCCTGGTTCCTGTAACTCTGCAGAACCGTTCTCCTGGTTCCTGTAACACTGCAGAACCGTTCTCCTGGTTCCTGTAACATTACAGAACCGTTCTACTGGTTCCTGTAACACTGCAGAACCGTTCTCCCGGTTCCTGTAACACTGCAGAACCTTCTCCTGGTTCCTGTAACACTGCAGAACCTTCTCCTGGTTCCTTTAACACTGCAGAACCTTCCTCCTGGTTCCTGTAACACTGCAGAACCCTTCTCCTGGATCTTGTAACACTGCAGAACTGTTCTCCTGGTTCCTGTAACGCTGCAGAACCTTCTCCTGGTTCCTGTAACACTGCAGAGTCGTTCTCCTGGTTCCTGTAACTCTGCAGAACCGTTCTCCTGGTTCCTGTAACACTGCAGAACTGTTCTCCCGGTTCCTATAACACTGCAGAACTGTTCTCCCGGTTCCTATAACACTACAGAAACTTCTCCTGGTTCCTTTAACACCGCAGAACCCTTCTCCTGGTTCCTGTAACACTGCAGAACCTTCTCCTGGTTCCTGTAACACTACAGAACCGTTCTCCTGGTTCCTGTAACACTGCAGAACCATTTTCCTGGTTCCTGTAACCACGCAGAACCGTTTTCCAGGTTCCTGTAAAACTGCAGAACCTTCTCCTGGTTCCTGTCACACTGCAGAGCCGTTCTCCTGGTTCCTGTAACACTGCAGAACCATTTTCCTGGTTCCTGTAACCACGCAGAACCGTTTTCCAGGTTCCTGTAAAACTGCAGAACCTTCTCCTGGTTCCTGTCACACTGCAGAGCCGTTCTCCTGGTTCCTGTAACACTGCAGAACCGTTCTCCTGGTTCCTGTAACACTGCAGAACCGTTCACCTGGTTCCTGTAACACTGCAGAACCGTTCTCCTGGTTCCTGTAACACTGCAGAACTGTTCTCCCGGTTCCTAAAACACTACAGAAACTTCTCCTGGTTCCTTTAACACAGCAGAACCCTTCTCCTGGTTCCTGTAATACTGCAGAACCCTTCTCCTGGTTCCTGTAACACTGCAGAACCTTCTCCTGGTTCCTGTCACATTGCAGAGCCGTTCTCCTGGTTCCTGTAACACTGCAGAACCGTTCTCCTGGTTCCTGTAACACTGCAGAATCTTCTCCCGGTTCCTGTAACACCGCAGAACATTCTCCTGGTTCTTGTAACACTGCAGAACCTTCTCCCGGTTCCTGTAACACTGCAGAACCGTTCTCCTGGTTCCTGTAACACCGCAGAACCGTTCTCCTGGTTCCTGTAACACTGCAGAACCGTTCTCCTGGTTCCTGTAACACTGCAGAACCGTTCTCCTGGTTCCTGTAACACTGCAGAACTGTTCTCCCGGTTCCTATAACACTACAGAAACTTCTCCTGGTTCGTTTAACACCGCAGAACCCTTCTCCTGGTTCCTGTAATACTGCAGAACCCTTCTCCTGGTTCCTGTAACACTGCAGAACCTTCTCCTGGTTCCTGTAACACTGCAGAACCTTCCTCCTGGTTCCTGTAACACTGCAGAACCCTTCTCCTGGTTCTTGTAACACTGCAGAACCGTTCTCCTGGTTCCTGTAACGCTGCAGAACCTTCTCCTGGTTCCTGTAACACTGCAGAACCGTTCTCCTGGTTCCTGTAACACTACAGAGTCGTTCTCCTGGTTCCTGTAACTCTGCAGAACCGTTCTCCTGGTTCCTGTAACACTGCAGAACCGTTCTCCTGGTTCCTGTAACATTACAGAACCGTTCTACTGGTTCCTGTAACACTACAGAACCGTTCTCCCGGTTCCTGTAACACTGCAGAACCTTCTCCTGGTTCCTGTAACACTGCTGAACCTTCTCCTGGTTCCTTTAACACTGCAGAACCTTCCTCCTGGTTCCTGTAACACTGCAGAACCCTTCTCCTGGATCTTGTAACACTGCAGAGCCGTTCTCCTGGTTCCTGTAACGCTGCAGAACCTTCTCCTGGTTCCTGTAACACTGCAGAACCGTTCTCCTGGTTCCTGTAACACTACAGAGTCGTTCTCCTGGTTCCTGTAACTCTGCAGAACCGTTCTCCTGGTTCCTGTAACACTGCAGAACCGTTCTCCTGGTTCCTGTAACACTGCAGAACCGTTCTCCTGGTTCCTGTAACACTGCAGAACTGTTCTCCCGGTTCCTATAACACTACAGAAACTTCTCCTGGTTCCTGTAACCACGCAGAACCGTTTTCCAGGTTCCTGTAAAACTGCAGAACCTTCTCCTGGTTCCTGTCACACTGCAGAACCTTCTCCTGGTTCCTGTAACACTGCAGAACCTTCCTCCTGGTTCCTGTAACACTGCAGAACCCTTCTCCTGGTTCTTGTAACACTGCAGAACCGTTCTCCTGGTTCCTGTAACGCTGCAGAACCTTCTCCTGGTTCCTGTAACACTGCAGAACCGTTCTCCTGGTTCCTGTAACACTACAGAGTCGTTCTCCTGGTTCCTGTAACTCTGCAGAACCGTTCTCCTGGTTCCTGTAACACTGCAGAACCGTTCTCCTGGTTCCTGTAACATTACAGAACCGTTCTACTGGTTCCTGTAACACTACAGAACCGTTCTCCCGGTTCCTGTAACACTGCAGAACCTTCTCCTGGTTCCTGTAACACTGCAGAACCTTCTCCTGGTTCCTGTAACACTACAGAACCGTTCTCCTGGTTCCTGTAACACTGCAGAACCATTTTCCTGGTTCCTGTAACCACGCAGAACCGTTTTCCAGGTTCCTGTAAAACTGCAGAACCTTCTCCTGGTTCCTGTCACACTGCAGAGCCGTTCTCCTGGTTCCTGTAACACTGCAGAACCGTTCTCCTGGTTCCTGTAACACTGCAGAATCTTCTCCCGGTTCCTGTAACACCGCAGAACATTCTCCTGGTTCTTGTAACACTGCAGAACCTTCTCCCCGTTCCTGTAACACTGCAGAACCGTTCTCCTGGTTCCTGTAACACTGCAGAACCGTTCTCCTGGTTCCTGTAACACTACAGAACCGTTCTCCCGGTTCCCGTAACTCTGCAGAACCGTTCTCCTGGTTCCTGTAACACTGCAGAACCGTTCTCCTGGTTCCTGTAACACTGCAGAATCTTCTCCCGGTTCCTGTAACACCACAGGAACTTCTCCCAGTTCCTGTAACACTGCAGAACCTTCTCCTGATTCCTGTAACACTGCAGAACCCTTCTCCTGGTTCCTGTAACTCTGCAGAACCGTTCTCCTGGTTCCTGTAACACTGCAGAACCGTTCTCCTGTTTCCTGTAACACTGCAGAACCGTTCTCCTGGTTCCTGTAACACTGCAGAACTGTTCTCCCGGTTCCTATAACACTGCAGAACTGTTCTCCCGGTTCCTATAACACTACAGAAACTTCTCCTGGTTCCTTTAACACCGCAGAACCCTTCTCCTGGTTCCTGTAATACTGCAGAACCCTTCTCCTGGTTCCTGTAACACTGCAGAACCTTCTCCTGGTTCCTGTAACACTGCAGAACCTTCCTCCTGGTTCCTGTAACACTGCAGAACCCTTCTCCTGGTTCTTGTAACACTGCAGAACCGTTCTCCTGGTTCCTGTAACGCTGCAGAACCTTCTCCTGGTTCCTGTAACACTGCAGAACCGTTCTCCTGGTTCCTGTAACACTACAGAGTCGTTCTCCTGGTTCCTGTAACTCTGCAGAACCGTTCTCCTGGTTCCTGTAACACTGCAGAACCGTTCTCCTGGTTCCTGTAACATTACAGAACCGTTCTACTGGTTCCTGTAACACTACAGAACCGTTCTCCCGGTTCCTGTAACACTGCAGAACCTTCTCCTGGTTCCTGTAACACTGCAGAACCTTCTCCTGGTTCCTGTAACACTGCAGAACCTTCTCCTGGTTCCTGTAACACTGCAGAACCCTTCTCCTGGATCTTGTAACACTGAAGAACCCTTCTCCTGGATCTTGTAACACTGCTGAACCGTTCTCCTGGTTCCTGTAACGCTGCAGAACCTTCTCCTGGTTCCTGTAACACTGCAGAACCGTTCTCCTGGTTCCTGTAACACTACAGAGTCGTTCTCCTGGTTCCTGTAACTCTGCAGAACCGTTCTCCTGGTTCCTGTAACACTGCAGAACCGTTCTCCTGGTTCCTGTAACATTACAGAACCGTTCTACTGGTTCCTGTAACACTACAGAACCGTTCTCCCGGTTCCTGTAACACTGCAGAACCTTCTCCTGGTTCCTGTAACACTGCAGAACCTTCTCCTGGTTCCTGTAACACTACAGAACCGTTCTCCTGGTTCCTGTAACACTGCAGAACCATTTTCCTGGTTCCTGTAACCACGCAGAACCGTTTTCCAGGTTCCTGTAAAACTGCAGAACCTTCTCCTGGTTCCTGTCACACTGCAGAGCCGTTCTCCTGGTTCCTGTAACACTGCAGAACCGTTCTCCTGGTTCCTGTAACACTGCAGAATCTTCTCCCGGTTCCTGTAACACCGCAGAACATTCTCCTGGTTCTTGTAACACTGCAGAACCTTCTCCCCGTTCCTGTAACACTGCAGAACCGTTCTCCTGGTTCCTGTAACACTGCAGAACCGTTCTCCTGGTTCCTGTAACACTACAGAACCGTTCTCCTGGTTCCCGTAACTCTGCAGAACCGTTCTCCTGGTTCCCGTAACTCTGCAGAACCGTTCTCCTGGTTCCTGTAACACTGCAGAACCGTTCTCCTGGTTCCTGTAACACTGCAGAATCTTCTCCCGGTTCCTGTAACACCACAGGAACTTCTCCCAGTTCCTGTAACACTGCAGAACCTTCTCCTGATTCCTGTAACACTGCAGAACCCTTCTCCTGGTTCCTGTAACTCTGCAGAACCGTTCTCCTGGTTCCTGTAACACTGCAGAACCGTTCTCCTGTTTCCTGTAACACTGCAGAACCGTTCTCCTGGTTCCTGTAACACTGCAGAACTGTTCTCCCGGTTCCTATAACACTGCAGAACTGTTCTCCCGGTTCCTATAACACTACAGAAACTTCTCCTGGTTCCTTTAACACCGCAGAACCCTTCTCCTGGTTCCTGTAATACTGCAGAACCCTTCTCCTGGTTCCTGTAACACTGCAGAACCTTCTCCTGGTTCCTGTAACACTGCAGAACCTTCCTCCTGGTTCCTGTAACACTGCAGAACCCTTCTCCTGGTTCTTGTAACACTGCAGAACCGTTCTCCTGGTTCCTGTAACGCTGCAGAACCTTCTCCTGGTTCCTGTAACACTGCAGAACCGTTCTCCTGGTTCCTGTAACACTACAGAGTCGTTCTCCTGGTTCCTGTAACTCTGCAGAACCGTTCTCCTGGTTCCTGTAACACTGCAGAACCGTTCTCCTGGTTCCTGTAACATTACAGAACCGTTCTACTGGTTCCTGTAACACTACAGAACCGTTCTCCCGGTTCCTGTAACACTGCAGAACCTTCTCCTGGTTCCTGTAACACTGCAGAACCTTCTCCTGGTTCCTGTAACACTGCAGAACCTTCTCCTGGTTCCTGTAACACTGCAGAACCCTTCTCCTGGATCTTGTAACACTGAAGAACCCTTCTCCTGGATCTTGTAACACTGCTGAACCGTTCTCCTGGTTCCTGTAACGCTGCAGAACCTTCTCCTGGTTCCTGTAACACTGCAGAACCGTTCTCCTGGTTCCTGTAACACTACAGAGTCGTTCTCCTGGTTCCTGTAAGTCTGCAGAACCGTTCTCCTGGTTCCTGTAACACTGCAGAACCGTTCTCCCGGTTCCTATAACACTGCAGAACTGTTCTCCCGGTTCCTGTAACACTGCAGAACTGTTCTCCCGGTTCCTATAACACTGCAGAACTGTTCTCCCGGTTCCTATAACACTACAGAAACTTCTCCTGGTTCCTTTAACACCGCAGAACCCTTCTCCTGGTTCCTGTAATACTGCAGAACCCTTCTCCTGGTTCCTGTAACACTGCAGAACCTTCTCCTGGTTCCTGTAACACTGCAGAACCTTCCTCCTGGTTCCTGTAACACTGCAGAACCCTTCTCCTGGTTCTTGTAACACTGCAGAACCGTTCTCCTGGTTCCTGTAACACTACAGAACCGTTCTCCTGGTTCCCGTAACTCTGCAGAACCGTTCTCCTGGTTCCTGTAACACTGCAGAACCGTTCTCCTGGTTCCTGTAACACTGCAGAATCTTCTCCCGGTTCCTGTAACACCACAGAAACTTCTCCTGGTTCCTTTAACACCGCAGAACCCTTCTCCTGGTTCCTGTAATACTGCAGAACCCTTCTCCTGGTTCCTGTAACACTGCAGAACCTTCTCCTGGTTCCTGTAACACTGCAGAACCTTCCTCCTGGTTCCTGTAACACTGCAGAACCCTTCTCCTGGTTCTTGTAACACTGCAGAACCGTTCTCCTGGTTCCTGTAACGCTGCAGAACCTTCTCCTGGTTCCTGTAACACTGCAGAACCGTTCTCCTGGTTCCTGTAACACTACAGAGTCGTTCTCCTGGTTCCTGTAACTCTGCAGAACCGTTCTCCTGGTTCCTGTAACACTGCAGAACCGTTCTCCTGGTTCCTGTAACATTACAGAACCGTTCTACTGGTTCCTGTAACACTACAGAACCGTTCTCCCGGTTCCTGTAACACTGCAGAACCTTCTCCTGGTTCCTGTAACACTGCAGAACCTTCTCCTGGTTCCTGTAACACTGCAGAACCTTCTCCTGGTTCCTGTAACACTGCAGAACCCTTCTCCTGGATCTTGTAACACTGAAGAACCCTTCTCCTGGATCTTGTAACACTGCTGAACCGTTCTCCTGGTTCCTGTAACGCTGCAGAACCTTCTCCTGGTTCCTGTAACACTGCAGAACCGTTCTCCTGGTTCCTGTAACACTACAGAGTCGTTCTCCTGGTTCCTGTAAGTCTGCAGAACCGTTCTCCTGGTTCCTGTAACACTGCAGAACCGTTCTCCCGGTTCCTATAACACTGCAGAACTGTTCTCCCGGTTCCTGTAACACTGCAGAACTGTTCTCCCGGTTCCTATAACACTGCAGAACTGTTCTCCCGGTTCCTATAACACTACAGAAACTTCTCCTGGTTCCTTTAACACCGCAGAACCCTTCTCCTGGTTCCTGTAATACTGCAGAACCCTTCTCCTGGTTCCTGTAACACTGCAGAACCTTCTCCTGGTTCCTGTAACACTGCAGAACCTTCCTCCTGGTTCCTGTAACACTGCAGAACCCTTCTCCTGGTTCTTGTAACACTGCAGAACCGTTCTCCTGGTTCCTGTAACACTACAGAACCGTTCTCCTGGTTCCCGTAACTCTGCAGAACCGTTCTCCTGGTTCCTGTAACACTGCAGAACCGTTCTCCTGGTTCCTGTAACACTGCAGAATCTTCTCCCGGTTCCTGTAACACCACAGGAACTTCTCCCGGTTCCTGTAACACTGCAGAACCTTCTCCTGGTTCCTGTAACACTGCAGAACCATGTCCTGGTTCCTGTAACACTACAGAACCGTTCTCCTGGTTCCTGTAACACTGCAGAACCTTCTCCCGGTTCCTGTAACATTGCAGAACCTTCTCCTGGTTCCTGTCACATTGCAGAGCCGTTCTCCTGGTTCCTGTAACACTGCAGAACCGTTCTCCTGGTTCCTGTAACACTGCAGAATCTTCTCCCGGTTCCTGTAACACCGCAGAACATTCTCCTGGTTCTTGTAACACTGCAGAACCTTCTCCCGGTTCCTGTGACACTGCAGAACCGTTCTCCTGGTTCCTGTCACACCGCAAAGCCGTTCTCCCGGTTCCTGTAACACTGCAGAACCGTTCTCCTGGTTCCTGTAACTCTGCAGAACCGTTCTCCTGGTTCCTGTAACACTGCAGAACCGTTGTCCTGGTTCCTGTAACACTGCAGAACCGTTCTCCTGGTTCCTGTAACACTGCAGAACTGTTCTCCCGGTTCCTGTAACACTACAGAACCGTTCTCCCGGTTCCTGTAACACTGCAGAACCGTTCTCCTGGTTCCTGTAACACTGCAGAACCTTCTCCTGGTTCCTGTAACACTGCAGAACCTTCCTCCTGGTTCCTGTAACACTGCAGAACCCTTCTCCTGGATCTTGTAACACTGCAGAACCGTTCTCCTGGTTCCTGTAACACTACAGAGTCGTTCTCCTGGTTCCTGTAACTCTGCAGAACCGTTCTCCTGGTTCCTGTAACACTGCAGAACTGTTCTCCCGGTTCCTATAACACTGCAGAACTGTTCTCCCGGTTCCTATAACACTACAGAAACTTCTCCTGGTTCCTTTAACACCGCAGAACCCTTCTCCTGGTTCCTGTAACACTGCAGAACCTTCTCCTGGTTCCTGTAACACTACAGAACCGTTCTCCTGGTTCCTGTAACACTGCAGAACCATTTTCCTGGTTCCTGTAACCACGCAGAACCGTTTTCCAGGTTCCTGTAAAACTGCAGAACCTTCTCCTGGTTCCTGTCACACTGCAGAGCCGTTCTCCTGGTTCCTGTAACACTGCAGAACCGTTCTCCTGGTTCCTGTAACACTGCAGAACCGTTCACCTGGTTCCTGTAACACTGCAGAACCGTTCTCCTGGTTCCTGTAACACTACAGAACCGTTCTCCTGGTTCCTGTAAAACTGCAGAACCTACTCCTGGTTCCTGTCACACCGCATAGCCGTTCTCCTGGTTCCTGTAACACTGCAGAACCGTTCTCCTGGTTCCTGTAACACTGCAGAACCGTTCTCCTGGTTCCTGTAACACTGCAGAACCGTTCTCCTGGTTCCTGTAACACTGCAGAACCTTCTCCTGGTTCCTGTAACACTGCATAACCTTCTCATGGTTCCTGTAACACTGCGGAACTGTTCTCCTGGTTCCTGTAACATTACAGAACCATTCTCCTGGTTCCTGTAACACTGCAGAATCGTTCTCCTGGTTCCTGTAATACTGCAGAACATTCTCCTGGTTCTTGTAACACTGCAGAACCATTCTCCTGGTTCCTGTAACACTGCAGAACCTTCCCCTGGTTCCCGTAACACTGAAGAACCGTTCTCCTGGTTCCTATAATATTCCATAACCTTCTCCTGGTTCCTGTAAAACGGCAGAACCGTTTTCCTGGTTCCTGTTACACTGCAGAACCATCTCCTGGTTCCTGTAAAACCGCAGAACCTTCTTCTGGTTCCTGTAACACTGCAGAACCGTTCTCCTGGTTCCTGTAACACTGCAGAACCTTCTCCTGGTTCCTGTAACACTGCATAACCTTCTCATGGTTCCTGTAACACTGCGGAACTGTTCTCCTGGTTCCTGTAACATTACAGAACCATTCTACTGGTTCCTGTAACACTACAGAACCGTTCTCCTGGTTCCTGTAACACTGCAGAACCGTACTCTTGGTTCCTGTAACACTGCAGAACCGTTCTCCTGGTTCCTGTAACACTGCAGAACCTTCTCCTGGTTCCTGTCACACTGCAGAGCCGTTCTCCTGGTTCCTGTAACACTGCAGAACCTTCTCCTGGTTCCTGTAACACTGCAGAACCGTTCTCCTGGTTCCTGTAACACTACAGAACCGTTCTCCTGGTTCCTGTAACACTGCAGAATCTTCTCCCGGTTCCTGTAACACCACAGGAACTTCTCCCGGTTCCTGTAACACTGCAGAACCTTCTCCTGGTTCCTGTAACACTGCAGAACTATGTCCTGGTTCCTGTAACACTACAGAACCGTTCTCCTGGTTCCTGTAACTCTGCAGAACCTTCTCCTGATTCCTGTAACACTGCAGAACCCTTCTCCTGGTTCCTGTAACTCTGCAGAACCGTTCTCCTGGTTCCTGTAACACTGCAGAACCGTTCTCCTGGTTCCTGTAACACTGCAGAACCGTTCTCCTGGTTCCTATAACACTGCAGAACTGTTCTCCTGGTTCCTGTAACACTGCAGAACCGTTCACCTGGTTCCTGTAACACTGCAGAACCGTTCTCCTGGTTCCTGTCACACCGCATAGCCGTTCTCCTGGTTCCTGTAACACTGCAGAACCGTTCTCCTGGTTCCTGTAACACTGCAGAACCGTTCTCCTGGTTCCTGTAACTCTGCAGAACCGTTCTCCTGGTTCCTGTAACACTGCAGAACCGTTCTCCTGGTTCCTGTAACACTGCAGAACCGTTCTCCTGGTTCCTGTAACACTGCAGAACCGTTCTCCTGGTTCCTGTAACACTGCAGAACCGTTCTCCTGGTTCCTGTAACACTGCAGAACCGTTCTCCTGGTTCCTGTAACACTGCAGAACTGTTCTCCCGGTTCCTAAAACACTACAGAAACTTCTCCTGGTTCCTTTAACACCGCAGAACCCTTCTCCTGGTTCCTGTAATACTGCAGAACCCTTCTCCTGGTTCCTGTAACACTGCAGAACCTTCTCCTGGTTCCTGTCACATTGCAGAGCCGTTCTCCTGGTTCCTGTAACACTGCAGAACCGTTCTCCTGGTTCCTGTAACACTGCAGAATCTTCTCCCGGTTCCTGTAACACCGCAGAACATTCTCCTGGTTCTTGTAACACTGCAGAACCTTCTCCCGGTTCCTGTAACACTGCAGAACCGTTCTCCTGGTTCCTGTCACACCGCAAAGCCGTTCTCCTGGTTCCTGTAACACTGCAGAACCGTTCTCCTGGTTCCTGTAACTCTGCAGAACCGTTCTCCTGGTTCCTGTAACACTGCAGAACCGTTGTCCTGGTTCCTGTAACACTGCAGAACCGTTCTCCTGGTTCCTGTAACACTGCAGAACTGTTCTCCCGGTTCCTGTAACACTACAGAACCGTTCTCCCGGTTCCTGTAACACTGCAGAACCTTCTCCTGGTTCCTGTAACACTGCAGAACCGTTCTCCTGGTTCCTGTAACTCTGCAGAACCGTTCTCCTGGTTCCTGTAACACTGCAGAACCGTTGTCCTGGTTCCTGTAACACTGCAGAACCGTTCTCCTGGTTCCTGTAACACTGCAGAACTGTTCTCCCGGTTCCTGTAACACTACAGAACCGTTCTCCCGGTTCCTGTAACACTGCAGAACCGTTCTCCTGGTTCCTGTAACACTGCAGAACCTTCTCCTGGTTCCTGTAACACTGCAGAACCTTCCTCCTGGTTCCTGTAACACTGCAGAACCCTTCTCCTGGATCTTGTAACACTGCAGAACCGTTCTCCTGGTTCCTGTAACACTACAGAGTCGTTCTCCTGGTTCCTGTAACTCTGCAGAACCGTTCTCCTGGTTCCTGTAACACTGCAGAACTGTTCTCCCGGTTCCTATAACACTGCAGAACTGTTCTCCCGGTTCCTATAACACTACAGAAACTTCTCCTGGTTCCTTTAACACCGCAGAACCCTTCTCCTGGTTCCTGTAACACTGCAGAACCTTCTCCTGGTTCCTGTAACACTACAGAACCGTTCTCCTGGTTCCTGTAACACTGCAGAACCATTTTCCTGGTTCCTGTAACCACGCAGAACCGTTTTCCAGGTTCCTGTAAAACTGCAGAACCTTCTCCTGGTTCCTGTCACACTGCAGAGCCGTTCTCCTGGTTCCTGTAACACTGCAGAACCGTTCTCCTGGTTCCTGTAACACTGCAGAACCGTTCACCTGGTTCCTGTAACACTGCAGAACCGTTCTCCTGGTTCCTGTAACACTACAGAACCGTTCTCCTGGTTCCTGTAAAACTGCAGAACCTACTCCTGGTTCCTGTCACACCGCATAGCCGTTCTCCTGGTTCCTGTAACACTGCAGAACCGTTCTCCTGGTTCCTGTAACACTGCAGAACCGTTCTCCTGGTTCCTGTAACACTGCAGAACCGTTCTCCTGGTTCCTGTAACACTGCAGAACCTTCTCCTGGTTCCTGTAACACTGCATAACCTTCTCATGGTTCCTGTAACACTGCGGAACTGTTCTCCTGGTTCCTGTAACATTACAGAACCATTCTCCTGGTTCCTGTAACACTGCAGAATCGTTCTCCTGGTTCCTGTAATACTGCAGAACATTCTCCTGGTTCTTGTAACACTGCAGAACCATTCTCCTGGTTCCTGTAACACTGCAGAACCTTCCCCTGGTTCCCGTAACACTGAAGAACCGTTCTCCTGGTTCCTATAATATTCCATAACCTTCTCCTGGTTCCTGTAAAACGGCAGAACCGTTTTCCTGGTTCCTGTTACACTGCAGAACCATCTCCTGGTTCCTGTAAAACCGCAGAACCTTCTTCTGGTTCCTGTAACACTGCAGAACCGTTCTCCTGGTTCCTGTAACACTGCAGAACCTTCTCCTGGTTCCTGTAACACTGCATAACCTTCTCATGGTTCCTGTAACACTGCGGAACTGTTCTCCTGGTTCCTGTAACATTACAGAACCATTCTACTGGTTCCTGTAACACTACAGAACCGTTCTCCTGGTTCCTGTAACACTGCAGAACCGTACTCTTGGTTCCTGTAACACTGCAGAACCGTTCTCCTGGTTCCTGTAACACTGCAGAACCTTCTCCTGGTTCCTGTCACACTGCAGAGCCGTTCTCCTGGTTCCTGTAACACTGCAGAACCTTCTCCTGGTTCCTGTAACACTGCAGAACCGTTCTCCTGGTTCCTGTAACACTACAGAACCGTTCTCCTGGTTCCTGTAACACTGCAGAATCTTCTCCCGGTTCCTGTAACACCACAGGAACTTCTCCCGGTTCCTGTAACACTGCAGAACCTTCTCCTGGTTCCTGTAACACTGCAGAACTATGTCCTGGTTCCTGTAACACTACAGAACCGTTCTCCTGGTTCCTGTAACTCTGCAGAACCTTCTCCTGATTCCTGTAACACTGCAGAACCCTTCTCCTGGTTCCTGTAACTCTGCAGAACCGTTCTCCTGGTTCCTGTAACACTGCAGAACCGTTCTCCTGGTTCCTGTAACACTGCAGAACCGTTCTCCTGGTTCCTATAACACTGCAGAACTTTTCTCCTGGTTCCTGTAACACTGCAGAACCGTTCACCTGGTTCCTGTAACACTGCAGAACCGTTCTCCTGGTTCCTGTAACACTACAGAACCGTTCTCCTGGTTCCTGTAAAACTGCAGAACCTACTCCTGGTTCCTGTCACACCGCATAGCCGTTCTCCTGGTTCCTGTAACACTGCAGAACCGTTCTCCTGGTTCCTGTAACACTGCAGAACCGTTCTCCTGGTTCCTGTAACTCTGCAGAACCGTTCTCCTGGTTCCTGTAACACTGCAGAACCGTTCTCCTGGTTCCTGTAACACTGCAGAACCGTTCTCCTGGTTCCTGTAACACTGCAGAACCGTTCTCCTGGTTCCTGTAACACTGCAGAACCGTTCTCCTGGTTCCTGTAACACTGCAGAACCGTTCTCCTGGTTCCTGTAACACTGCAGAACTGTTCTCCCGGTTCCTAAAACACTACAGAAACTTCTCCTGGTTCCTTTAACACCGCAGAACCCTTCTCCTGGTTCCTGTAATACTGCAGAACCCTTCTCCTGGTTCCTGTAACACTGCAGAACCTTCTCCTGGTTCCTGTCACATTGCAGAGCCGTTCTCCTGGTTCCTGTAACACTGCAGAACCGTTCTCCTGGTTCCTGTAACACTGCAGAATCTTCTCCCGGTTCCTGTAACACCGCAGAACATTCTCCTGGTTCTTGTAACACTGCAGAACCTTCTCCCGGTTCCTGTAACACTGCAGAACCGTTCTCCTGGTTCCTGTCACACCGCAAAGCCGTTCTCCTGGTTCCTGTAACACTGCAGAACCGTTCTCCTGGTTCCTGTAACTCTGCAGAACCGTTCTCCTGGTTCCTGTAACACTGCAGAACCGTTGTCCTGGTTCCTGTAACACTGCAGAACCGTTCTCCTGGTTCCTGTAACACTGCAGAACTGTTCTCCCGGTTCCTGTAACACTACAGAACCGTTCTCCCGGTTCCTGTAACACTGCAGAACCTTCTCCTGGTTCCTGTAACACTGCAGAACCTTCTCCTGGTTCCTGTAACACTGCAGAACCTTCCTCCTGGTTCCTGTAACACTGCAGAACCCTTCTCCTGGATCTTGTAACACTGCAGAACCGTTCTCCTGGATCTTGTAACACTGCAGAACCGTTCTCCTGGTTCCTGTAACGCTGCAGAACCTTCTCCTGGTTCCTGTAACACTGCAGAACCGTTCTCCTGGTTCCTGTAACACTGCAGAACCGTTCTCCTGGTTCCTCTAACTCTGCAGAACCGTTCTCCTGGTTCCTGTAACACTGCAGAACTGTTCTCCTGGTTCCTATAACACTGCAGAACTGTTCTCCCGGTTCCTATAACACTACAGAAACTTCTCCTGGTTCCTTTAACACCGCAGAACCCTTCTCCTGGTTCCTGTAACACTGCAGAACCTTCTCCTGGTTCCTGTAACACTACAGAACCGTTCTCCTGGTTCCTGTAACACTGCAGAACCATTTTCCTGGTTCCTGTAACCACGCAGAACCGTTTTCCAGGTTCCTGTAAAATTGCAGAACCTTCTCCTGGTTCCTGTCACACTGCAGAACCGTTCTCCTGGATCTTGTAACACTGCAGAACCGTTCTCCTGGTTCCTGTAACGCTGCAGAACCTTCTCCTGGTTCCTGTAACACTGCAGAACCGTTCTCCTGGTTCCTGTAACACTGCAGAACCGTTCTCCTGGTTCCTCTAACTCTGCAGAACCGTTCTCCTGGTTCCTGTAACACTGCAGAACTGTTCTCCTGGTTCCTATAACACTGCAGAACTGTTCTCCCGGTTCCTATAACACTACAGAAACTTCTCCTGGTTCCTTTAACACCGCAGAACCCTTCTCCTGGTTCCTGTAACACTGCAGAACCTTCTCCTGGTTCCTGTAACACTACAGAACCGTTCTCCTGGTTCCTGTAACACTGCAGAACCATTTTCCTGGTTCCTGTAACCACGCAGAACCGTTTTCCAGGTTCCTGTAAAATTGCAGAACCTTCTCCTGGTTCCTGTCACACTGCAGAGCCGTTCTCCTGGTTCCTGTAACACTGCAGAACCGTTCTCCTGGTTCCTGTAACACTGCAGAACCGTTCACCTGGTTCCTGTAACACTGCAGAACCGTTCTCCTGGTTCCTGTAACACTACAGAACCGTTCTCCTGGTTCCTGTAAAACTGCAGAACCTACTCCTGGTTCCTGTCACACCGCATAGCCGTTCTCCTGGTTCCTGTAACACTGCAGAACCGTTCTCCTGGTTCCTGTAACACTGCAGAACCGTTCTCCTGGTTCCTGTAACACTGCAGAACTGTTCTCCCGGTTCCTAAAACACTACAGAAACTTCTCCTGGTTCCTTTAACACCGCAGAACCCTTCTCCTGGTTCCTGTAATACTGCAGAACCCTTCTCCTGGTTCCTGTAACACTGCAGAACCTTCTCCTGGTTCCTGTCACATTGCAGAGCCGTTCTCCTGGTTCCTGTAACACTGCAGAACCGTTCTCCTGGTTCCTGTAACACTGCAGAATCTTCTCCCGGTTCCTGTAACACCGCAGAACATTCTCCTGGTTCTTGTAACACTGCAGAACCTTCTCCCGGTTCCTGTAACACTGCAGAACCGTTCTCCTGGTTCCTGTAACACTGCAGAACCGTTCTCCCGGTTCCTGTAAAACTGCAGAACCTTCTCCTGGTTCCTGTCACATCGCAGAGCCGTTCTCCCGGTTCCTGTAACACTGCAGAACCGTTCTCCTGGTTCCTGTAACTCTGCAGAACCTTCTTCTGGTTCCTGTAACACTGCTGAACCTTCTCCTGGTTCCTTTAACACTGCAGAACCTTCCTCCTGGTTCCTGTAACACTGCAGAACCCTTCTCCTGGATCTTGTAACACTGCAGAACCGTTCTCCTGGTTCCTGTAACGCTGCAGAACCTTCTCCTGGTTCCTGTAACACTGCAGAGCCGTTCTCCTGGTTCCTGTAACACTACAGAGTCGTTCTCCTGGTTCCTGTAACTCTGCAGAACCGTTCTCCTGGTTCCTGTAACACTGCAGAACCGTTCTCCTGGTTCCTGTAACATTACAGAACCGTTCTACTGGTTCCTGTAACACTACAGAACCGTTCTCCCGGTTCCTGTAACACTGCAGAACCTTCTCCTGGTTCCTGTAACACTGCAGAACCTTCTCCTGGTTCCTTTAACACTGCAGAACCTTCCTCCTGGTTCCTGTAACACTGCAGAACCCTTCTCCTGGATCTTGTAACACTGCAGAACTGTTCTCCTGGTTCCTGTAACGCTGCAGAACCTTCTCCTGGTTCCTGTAACACTGCAGAACCGTTCTCCTGGTTCCTGTAACACTACAGAGTCGTTCTCCTGGTTCCTGTAACTCTGCAGAACCGTTCTCCTGGTTCCTGTAACACTGCAGAACTGTTCTCCCGGTTCCTATAACACTGCAGAACTGTTCTCCCGGTTCCTATAACACTACAGAAACTTCTCCTGGTTCCTTTAACACCGCAGAACCCTTCTCCTGGTTCCTGTAACACTGCAGAACCTTCTCCTGGTTCCTGTAACACTACAGAACCGTTCTCCTGGTTCCTGTAACACTGCAGAACCATTTTCCTGGTTCCTGTAACCACGCAGAACCGTTTTCCAGGTTCCTGTAAAACTGCAGAACCTTCTCCTGGTTCCTGTCACACTGCAGAGCCGTTCTCCTGGTTCCTGTAACACTGCAGAACCATTTTCCTGGTTCCTGTAACCACGCAGAACCGTTTTCCAGGTTCCTGTAAAACTGCAGAACCTTCTCCTGGTTCCTGTCACACTGCAGAGCCGTTCTCCTGGTTCCTGTAACACTGCAGAACCGTTCTCCTGGTTCCTGTAACACTGCAGAACCGTTCACCTGGTTCCTGTAACACTGCAGAACCGTTCTCCTGGTTCCTGTAACACTACAGAACCGTTCTCCTGGTTCCTGTAAAACTGCAGAACCGTTCTCCTGGTTCCTGTCACACCGCATAGCCGTTCTCCTGGTTCCTGTAACACTGCAGAACCGTTCTCCTGGTTCCTGTAACACTGCAGAACCGTTCTCCTGGTTCCTGTAACACTGCAGAACATTTCTCCCGGTTCCTAAAACACTACAGAAACTTCTCCTGGTTCCTTTAACACCGCAGAACCCTTCTCCTGGTTCCTGTAATACTGCAGAACCCTTCTCCTGGTTCCTGTAACACTGCAGAACCTTCTCCTGGTTCCTGTCACATTGCAGAGCCGTTCTCCTGGTTCCTGTAACACTGCAGAACCGTTCTCCTGGTTCCTGTAACACTGCAGAATCTTCTCCCGGTTCCTGTAACACCGCAGAACATTCTCCTGGTTCTTGTAACACTGCAGAACCTTCTCCCGGTTCCTGTAACACTGCAGAACCGTTCTCCTGGTTCCTGTAACACCGCAGAACCGTTCTCCTGGTTCCTGTAACACTGCAGAACCGTTCTCCTGGTTCCTGTAACACTGCAGAACCGTTCTCCTGGTTCCTGTAACACTGCAGAACTGTTCTCCCGGTTCCTATAACACTACAGAAACTTCTCCTGGTTCGTTTAACACCGCAGAACCCTTCTCCTGGTTCCTGTAATACTGCAGAACCCTTCTCCTGGTTCCTGTAACACTGCAGAACCTTCCTCCTGGTTCCTGTAACACTGCAGAACCCTTCTCCTGGTTCTTGTAACACTGCAGAACCGTTCTCCTGGTTCCTGTAACGCTGCAGAACCTTCTCCTGGTTCCTGTAACACTGCAGAACCGTTCTCCTGGTTCCTGTAACACTACAGAGTCGTTCTCCTGGTTCCTGTAACTCTGCAGAACCGTTCTCCTGGTTCCTGTAACACTGCAGAACCGTTCTCCTGGTTCCTGTAACATTACAGAACCGTTCTACTGGTTCCTGTAACACTACAGAACCGTTCTCCCGGTTCCTGTAACACTGCAGAACCTTCTCCTGGTTCCTGTAACACTGCTGAACCTTCTCCTGGTTCCTTTAACACTGCAGAACCTTCCTCCTGGTTCCTGTAACACTGCAGAACCCTTCTCCTGGATCTTGTAACACTGCAGAACCGTTCTCCTGGTTCCTGTAACGCTGCAGAACCTTCTCCTGGTTCCTGTAACACTGCAGAACCGTTCTCCTGGTTCCTGTAACACTACAGAGTCGTTCTCCTGGTTCCTGTAACTCTGCAGAACCGTTCTCCTGGTTCCTGTAACACTGCAGAACCGTTCTCCTGGTTCCTGTAACACTGCAGAACCGTTCTCCTGGTTCCTGTAACACTGCAGAACTGTTCTCCCGGTTCCTATAACACTACAGAAACTTCTCCTGGTTCCTGTAACCACGCAGAACCGTTTTCCAGGTTCCTGTAAAACTGCAGAACCTTCTCCTGGTTCCTGTCACACTGCAGAACCTTCTCCTGGTTCCTGTAACACTGCAGAACCTTCCTCCTGGTTCCTGTAACACTGCAGAACCCTTCTCCTGGTTCTTGTAACACTGCAGAACCGTTCTCCTGGTTCCTGTAACGCTGCAGAACCTTCTCCTGGTTCCTGTAACACTGCAGAACCGTTCTCCTGGTTCCTGTAACACTACAGAGTCGTTCTCCTGGTTCCTGTAACTCTGCAGAACCGTTCTCCTGGTTCCTGTAACACTGCAGAACCGTTCTCCTGGTTCCTGTAACATTACAGAACCGTTCTACTGGTTCCTGTAACACTACAGAACCGTTCTCCCGGTTCCTGTAACACTGCAGAACCTTCTCCTGGTTCCTGTAACACTGCAGAACCTTCTCCTGGTTCCTGTAACACTACAGAACCGTTCTCCTGGTTCCTGTAACACTGCAGAACCATTTTCCTGGTTCCTGTAACCACGCAGAACCGTTTTCCAGGTTCCTGTAAAACTGCAGAACCTTCTCCTGGTTCCTGTCACACTGCAGAACCTTCTCCTGGTTCCTGTAACACTGCAGAACCTTCTCCTGGTTCCTGTAACACTACAGAACCGTTCTCCTGGTTCCTGTAACACTGCAGAACCATTTTCCTGGTTCCTGTAACCACGCAGAACCGTTTTCCAGGTTCCTGTAAAACTGCAGAACCTTCTCCTGGTTCCTGTCACACTGCAGAGCCGTTCTCCTTGTTCCTGTAACACTGCAGAACCGTTCTCCTGGTTCCTGTAACACTGCAGAATCTTCTCCCGGTTCCTGTAACACCGCAGAACATTCTCCTGGTTCTTGTAACACTGCAGAACCTTCTCCCCGTTCCTGTAACACTGCAGAACCTTCTCCTGGTTCCTGTAACACTGCAGAACCGTTCTCCTGGTTCCTGTAACACTACAGAGTCGTTCTCCTGGTTCCTGTAACTCTGCAGAACCGTTCTCCTGGTTCCTGTAACACTGCAGAACCTTCTCCTGGTTCCTGTAACACTGCAGAACCTTCTCCTGGTTCCTGTAACACTGCAGAACCTTCTCCTGGTTCCTGTAACACTGCAGAACCCTTCTCCTGGATCTTGTAACACTGAAGAACCCTTCTCCTGGATCTTGTAACACTGCTGAACCGTTCTCCTGGTTCCTGTAACGCTGCAGAACCTTCTCCTGGTTCCTGTAACACTGCAGAACCGTTCTCCTGGTTCCTGTAACACTACAGAGTCGTTCTCCTGGTTCCTGTAAGTCTGCAGAACCGTTCTCCTGGTTCCTGTAACACTGCAGAACCGTTCTCCCGGTTCCTATAACACTGCAGAACTGTTCTCCCGGTTCCTGTAACACTGCAGAACTGTTCTCCCGGTTCCTATAACACTGCAGAACTGTTCTCCCGGTTCCTATAACACTACAGAAACTTCTCCTGGTTCCTTTAACACCGCAGAACCCTTCTCCTGGTTCCTGTAATACTGCAGAACCCTTCTCCTGGTTCCTGTAACACTGCAGAACCTTCTCCTGGTTCCTGTAACACTGCAGAACCTTCCTCCTGGTTCCTGTAACACTGCAGAACCCTTCTCCTGGTTCTTGTAACACTGCAGAACCGTTCTCCTGGTTCCTGTAACACTACAGAACCGTTCTCCTGGTTCCCGTAACTCTGCAGAACCGTTCTCCTGGTTCCTGTAACACTGCAGAACCGTTCTCCTGGTTCCTGTAACACTGCAGAATCTTCTCCCGGTTCCTGTAACACCACAGGAACTTCTCCCGGTTCCTGTAACACTGCAGAACCTTCTCCTGGTTCCTGTAACACTGCAGAACCATGTCCTGGTTCCTGTAACACTACAGAACCGTTCTCCTGGTTCCTGTAACACTGCAGAACCTTCTCCCGGTTCCTGTAACATTGCAGAACCTTCTCCCAGTTCCTGTAACACTGCAGAACCGTTCTCCTGGTTCCTGTAATACTGCAGAACCGTTCTCCTGGTTCCTGTAACTCTGCAGAACCGTTCTCCTGGTTCCTGTAACACTGCAGAACCGTTCTCCTGGTTCCTGTAACACTGCAGAACCGTACTCTTGGTTCCTGTAACACTGCAGAACTGTTTTCCCGGTTCCTATAACACTACAGAACCGTTCTCCTGGTTCCTGTAACACTGCAGAACCTTCTCCCGGTTCCTGTAACATTGCAGAACCTTCTCCTGGTTCCTGTAATACTGCAGAACCCTTCTCCTGGTTCCTGTAACACTGCAGAACCTTCTCCTGGTTCCTGTAACACTGCAGATCTGTTCTCCTGGTTCCTGTAACACTGCAGAACCTTCTCCCGGTTCCTGTAACATTGCAGAACCTTCTCCTGGTTCCTGTAATGCTGCAGAACCCTTCTCCTGGTTCCTGTAACACTGCAGAACCTTCTCCTGGTTCCTGTAACACTGCAGAACCTTCTCCTGGTTCCTGTAACACTGCAGAACCTTCTCCTGGTTCCTGTAACACTACAGAACCGTTCTCCTGGTTCCTGTAACACTGCAGAACCATTTTCCTGGTTCCTGTAACCACGCAGAACCGTTTTCCAGGTTCCTGTAAAACTGCAGAACCTTCTCCTGGTTCCTGTCACACTGCAGAGCCGTTCTCCTGGTTCCTGTAACACTGCAGAACCGTTCTCCTGGTTCCTGTAACACTGCAGAATCTTCTCCCGGTTCCTGTAACACCGCAGAACATTCTCCTGGTTCTTGTAACACTGCAGAACCTTCTCCCCGTTCCTGTAACACTGCAGAACCGTTCTCCTGGTTCCTGTAACACTGCAGAACCGTTCTCCCGGTTCCTGTAACACTACAGAACCGTTCTCCTGGTTCCCGTAACTCTGCAGAACCGTTCTCCTGGTTCCTGTAACACTGCAGAACCGTTCTCCTGGTTCCTGTAACACTGCAGAATCTTCTCCCGGTTCCTGTAACACCACAGGAACTTCTCCCAGTTCCTGTAACACTGCAGAACCTTCTCCTGATTCCTGTAACACTGCAGAACCCTTCTCCTGGTTCCTGTAACTCTGCAGAACCGTTCTCCTGGTTCCTGTAACACTGCAGAACCGTTCTCCTGTTTCCTGTAACACTGCAGAACCGTTCTCCTGGTTCCTGTAACACTGCAGAACTGTTCTCCCGGTTCCTATAACACTGCAGAACTGTTCTCCCGGTTCCTATAACACTACAGAAACTTCTCCTGGTTCCTTTAACACCGCAGAACCCTTCTCCTGGTTCCTGTAATACTGCAGAACCCTTCTCCTGGTTCCTGTAACACTGCAGAACCTTCTCCTGGTTCCTGTAACACTGCAGAACCTTCCTCCTGGTTCCTGTAACACTGCAGAACCCTTCTCCTGGTTCTTGTAACACTGCAGAACCGTTCTCCTGGTTCCTGTAACACTGCAGAACCGTTCTCCTGGTTCCTGTAACACTACAGAGTCGTTCTCCTGGTTCCTGTAACTCTGCAGAACCGTTCTCCTGGTTCCTGTAACACTGCAGAACCGTTCTCCTGGTTCCTGTAACATTACAGAACCGTTCTACTGGTTCCTGTAACACTACAGAACCGTTCTCCCGGTTCCTGTAACACTGCAGAACCTTCTCCTGGTTCCTGTAACACTGCAGAACCTTCTCCTGGTTCCTGTAACACTGCAGAACCTTCTCCTGGTTCCTGTAACACTGCAGAACCCTTCTCCTGGATCTTGTAACACTGAAGAACCCTTCTCCTGGATCTTGTAACACTGCTGAACCGTTCTCCTGGTTCCTGTAACGCTGCAGAACCTTCTCCTGGTTCCTGTAACACTGCAGAACCGTTCTCCTGGTTCCTGTAACACTACAGAGTCGTTCTCCTGGTTCCTGTAACTCTGCAGAACCGTTCTCCTGGTTCCTGTAACACTGCAGAACCGTTCTCCTGGTTCCTGTAACATTACAGAACCGTTCTACTGGTTCCTGTAACACTACAGAACCGTTCTCCCGGTTCCTGTAACACTGCAGAACCTTCTCCTGGTTCCTGTAACACTGCAGAACCTTCTCCTGGTTCCTGTTACACTACAGAACCGTTCTCCTGGTTCCTGTAACACTGCAGAACCATTTTCCTGGTTCCTGTAACCACGCAGAACCGTTTTCCAGGTTCCTGTAAAACTGCAGAACCTTCTCCTGGTTCCTGTCACACTGCAGAGCCGTTCTCCTGGTTCCTGTAACACTGCAGAACCGTTCTCCTGGTTCCTGTAACACTGCAGAATCTTCTCCCGGTTCCTGTAACACCGCAGAACATTCTCCTGGTTCTTGTAACACTGCAGAACCTTCTCCCCGTTCCTGTAACACTGCAGAACCGTTCTCCTGGTTCCTGTAACACTGCAGAACCGTTCTCCTGGTTCCTGTAACACTACAGAACCGTTCTCCTGGTTCCCGTAACTCTGCAGAACCGTTCTCCTGGTTCCTGTAACACTGCAGAACCGTTCTCCTGGTTCCTGTCACACTGCAGAACCTTCTCCTGGTTCCTGTAACACTGCAGAACCTTCCTCCTGGTTCCTGTAACACTGCAGAACCCTTCTCCTGGTTCTTGTAACACTGCAGAACCGTTCTCCTGGTTCCTGTAACGCTGCAGAACCTTCTCCTGGTTCCTGTAACACTGCAGAACCGTTCTCCTGGTTCCTGTAACACTACAGAGTCGTTCTCCTGGTTCCTGTAACTCTGCAGAACCGTTCTCCTGGTTCCTGTAACACTGCAGAACCGTTCTCCTGGTTCCTGTAACATTACAGAACCGTTCTCCTGGTTCCTGTAACATTACAGAACCGTTCTACTGGTTCCTGTAACACTACAGAACCGTTCTCCCGGTTCCTGTAACACTGCAGAACCTTCTCCTGGTTCCTGTAACACTGCAGAACCTTCTCCTGGTTCCTGTAACACTACAGAACCGTTCTCCTGGTTCCTGTAACACTGCAGAACCATTTTCCTGGTTCCTGTAACCACGCAGAACCGTTTTCCAGGTTCCTGTAAAACTGCAGAACCTTCTCCTGGTTCCTGTCACACTGCAGAACCTTCTCCTGGTTCCTGTAACACTGCAGAACCTTCTCCTGGTTCCTGTAACACTACAGAACCGTTCTCCTGGTTCCTGTAACACTGCAGAACCATTTTCCTGGTTCCTGTAACCACGCAGAACCGTTTTCCAGGTTCCTGTAAAACTGCAGAACCTTCTCCTGGTTCCTGTCACACTGCAGAGCCGTTCTCCTTGTTCCTGTAACACTGCAGAACCGTTCTCCTGGTTCCTGTAACACTGCAGAATCTTCTCCCGGTTCCTGTAACACCGCAGAACATTCTCCTGGTTCTTGTAACACTGCAGAACCTTCTCCCCGTTCCTGTAACACTGCAGAACCTTCTCCTGGTTCCTGTAACACTGCAGAACCGTTCTCCTGGTTCCTGTAACACTACAGAGTCGTTCTCCTGGTTCCTGTAACTCTGCAGAACCGTTCTCCTGGTTCCTGTAACACTGCAGAACCTTCTCCTGGTTCCTGTAACACTGCAGAACCTTCTCCTGGTTCCTGTAACACTGCAGAACCTTCTCCTGGTTCCTGTAACACTGCAGAACCCTTCTCCTGGATCTTGTAACACTGAAGAACCCTTCTCCTGGATCTTGTAACACTGCTGAACCGTTCTCCTGGTTCCTGTAACGCTGCAGAACCTTCTCCTGGTTCCTGTAACACTGCAGAACCGTTCTCCTGGTTCCTGTAACACTACAGAGTCGTTCTCCTGGTTCCTGTAAGTCTGCAGAACCGTTCTCCTGGTTCCTGTAACACTGCAGAACCGTTCTCCCGGTTCCTATAACACTGCAGAACTGTTCTCCCGGTTCCTGTAACACTGCAGAACTGTTCTCCCGGTTCCTATAACACTGCAGAACTGTTCTCCCGGTTCCTATAACACTGCAGAACTGTTCTCCCGGTTCCTATAACACTACAGAAACTTCTCCTGGTTCCTTTAACACCGCAGAACCCTTCTCCTGGTTCCTGTAATACTGCAGAACCCTTCTCCTGGTTCCTGTAACACTGCAGAACCTTCTCCTGGTTCCTGTAACACTGCAGAACCTTCCTCCTGGTTCCTGTAACACTGCAGAACCCTTCTCCTGGTTCTTGTAACACTGCAGAACCGTTCTCCTGGTTCCTGTAACACTACAGAACCGTTCTCCTGGTTCCCGTAACTCTGCAGAACCGTTCTCCTGGTTCCCGTAACACTGCAGAACCGTTCTCCTGGTTCCTGTAACACTGCAGAATCTTCTCCCGGTTCCTGTAACACCACAGGAACTTCTCCCGGTTCCTGTAACACTGCAGAACCTTCTCCTGGTTCCTGTAACACTGCAGAACCATGTCCTGGTTCCTGTAACACTACAGAACCGTTCTCCTGGTTCCTGTAACATTGCAGAACCTTCTCCCAGTTCCTGTAACACTGCAGAACCGTTCTCCTGGTTCCTGTAATACTGCAGAACCGTTCTCCTGGTTCCTGTAACTCTGCAGAACCGTTCTCCTGGTTCCTGTAACACTGCAGAACCGTTCTCCTGGTTCCTGTAACACTGCAGAACCGTACTCTTGGTTCCTGTAACACTGCAGAACTGTTTTCCCGGTTCCTATAACACTACAGAACCGTTCTCCTGGTTCCTGTAACACTGCAGAACCTTCTCCCGGTTCCTGTAACATTGCAGAACCTTCTCCTGGTTCCTGTAATACTGCAGAACCCTTCTCCTGGTTCCTGTAACACTGCAGAACCTTCTCCTGGTTCCTGTAACACTGCAGATCTGTTCTCCTGGTTCCTGTAACACTGCAGAACCTTCTCCCGGTTCCTGTAACATTGCAGAACCTTCTCCTGGTTCCTGTAATGCTGCAGAACCCTTCTCCTGGTTCCTGTAACACTGCAGAACCTTCTCCTGGTTCCTGTAACACTGCAGAACCTTCTCCTGGTTCCTGTAACACTGCAGAACCTTCTCCTGGTTCCTGTAACACTACAGAACCGTTCTCCTGGTTCCTGTAACACTGCAGAACCATTTTCCTGGTTCCTGTAACCACGCAGAACCGTTTTCCAGGTTCCTGTAAAACTGCAGAACCTTCTCCTGGTTCCTGTCACACTGCAGAGCCGTTCTCCTGGTTCCTGTAACACTGCAGAACCGTTCTCCTGGTTCCTGTAACACTGCAGAATCTTCTCCCGGTTCCTGTAACACCGCAGAACATTCTCCTGGTTCTTGTAACACTGCAGAACCTTCTCCCCGTTCCTGTAACACTGCAGAACCGTTCTCCTGGTTCCTGTAACACTGCAGAACCGTTCTCCTGGTTCCTGTAACACTACAGAACCGTTCTCCTGGTTCCCGTAACTCTGCAGAACCGTTCTCCTGGTTCCTGTAACACTGCAGAACCGTTCTCCTGGTTCCTGTAACACTGCAGAATCTTCTCCCGGTTCCTGTAACACCACAGGAACTTCTCCCAGTTCCTGTAACACTGCAGAACCTTCTCCTGATTCCTGTAACACTGCAGAACCCTTCTCCTGGTTCCTGTAACTCTGCAGAACCGTTCTCCTGGTTCCTGTAACACTGCAGAACCGTTCTCCTGTTTCCTGTAACACTGCAGAACCGTTCTCCTGGTTCCTGTAACACTGCAGAACTGTTCTCCCGGTTCCTATAACACTGCAGAACTGTTCTCCCGGTTCCTATAACACTACAGAAACTTCTCCTGGTTCCTTTAACACCGCAGAACCCTTCTCCTGGTTCCTGTAATACTGCAGAACCCTTCTCCTGGTTCCTGTAACACTGCAGAACCTTCTCCTGGTTCCTGTAACACTGCAGAACCTTCCTCCTGGTTCCTGTAACACTGCAGAACCCTTCTCCTGGTTCTTGTAACACTGCAGAACCGTTCTCCTGGTTCCTGTAACGCTGCAGAACCTTCTCCTGGTTCCTGTAACACTGCAGAACCGTTCTCCTGGTTCCTGTAACACTACAGAGTCGTTCTCCTGGTTCCTGTAACTCTGCAGAACCGTTCTCCTGGTTCCTGTAACACTGCAGAACCGTTCTCCTGGTTCCTGTAACATTACAGAACCGTTCTACTGGTTCCTGTAACACTACAGAACCGTTCTCCCGGTTCCTGTAACACTGCAGAACCTTCTCCTGGTTCCTGTAACACTGCAGAACCTTCTCCTGGTTCCTGTAACACTGCAGAACCTTCTCCTGGTTCCTGTAACACTGCAGAACCCTTCTCCTGGATCTTGTAACACTGAAGAACCCTTCTCCTGGATCTTGTAACACTGCTGAACCGTTCTCCTGGTTCCTGTAACGCTGCAGAACCTTCTCCTGGTTCCTGTAACACTGCAGAACCGTTCTCCTGGTTCCTGTAACACTACAGAGTCGTTCTCCTGGTTCCTGTAACTCTGCAGAACCGTTCTCCTGGTTCCTGTAACACTGCAGAACCGTTCTCCTGGTTCCTGTAACATTACAGAACCGTTCTACTGGTTCCTGTAACACTACAGAACCGTTCTCCCGGTTCCTGTAACACTGCAGAACCTTCTCCTGGTTCCTGTAACACTGCAGAACCTTCTCCTGGTTCCTGTAACACTACAGAACCGTTCTCCTGGTTCCTGTAACACTGCAGAACCATTTTCCTGGTTCCTGTAACCACGCAGAACCGTTTTCCAGGTTCCTGTAAAACTGCAGAACCTTCTCCTGGTTCCTGTCACACTGCAGAGCCGTTCTCCTGGTTCCTGTAACACTGCAGAACCGTTCTCCTGGTTCCTGTAACACTGCAGAATCTTCTCCCGGTTCCTGTAACACCGCAGAACATTCTCCTGGTTCTTGTAACACTGCAGAACCTTCTCCCCGTTCCTGTAACACTGCAGAACCGTTCTCCTGGTTCCTGTAACACTGCAGAACCGTTCTCCTGGTTCCTGTAACACTACAGAACCGTTCTCCTGGTTCCCGTAACTCTGCAGAACCGTTCTCCTGGTTCCTGTAACACTGCAGAATCTTCTCCCGGTTCCTGTAACACCACAGGAACTTCTCCCAGTTCCTGTAACACTGCAGAACCTTCTCCTGATTCCTGTAACACTGCAGAACCCTTCTCCTGGTTCCTGTAACTCTGCAGAACCGTTCTCCTGGTTCCTGTAACACTGCAGAACCGTTCTCCTGTTTCCTGTAACACTGCAGAACCGTTCTCCTGGTTCCTGTAACACTGCAGAACTGTTCTCCCGGTTCCTATAACACTGCAGAACTGTTCTCCCGGTTCCTATAACACTACAGAAACTTCTCCTGGTTCCTTTAACACCGCAGAACCCTTCTCCTGGTTCCTGTAATACTGCAGAACCCTTCTCCTGGTTCCTGTAACACTGCAGAACCTTCTCCTGGTTCCTGTAACACTGCAGAACCTTCCTCCTGGTTCCTGTAACACTGCAGAACCCTTCTCCTGGTTCTTGTAACACTGCAGAACCGTTCTCCTGGTTCCTGTAACACTGCAGAACCGTTCTCCTGGTTCCTGTAACACTACAGAGTCGTTCTCCTGGTTCCTGTAACTCTGCAGAACCGTTCTCCTGGTTCCTGTAACACTGCAGAACCGTTCTCCTGGTTCCTGTAACATTACAGAACCGTTCTACTGGTTCCTGTAACACTACAGAACCGTTCTCCCGGTTCCTGTAACACTGCAGAACCTTCTCCTGGTTCCTGTAACACTGCAGAACCTTCTCCTGGTTCCTGTAACACTGCAGAACCTTCTCCTGGTTCCTGTAACACTGCAGAACCCTTCTCCTGGATCTTGTAACACTGAAGAACCCTTCTCCTGGATCTTGTAACACTGCTGAACCGTTCTCCTGGTTCCTGTAACGCTGCAGAACCTTCTCCTGGTTCCTGTAACACTGCAGAACCGTTCTCCTGGTTCCTGTAACACTACAGAGTCGTTCTCCTGGTTCCTGTAACTCTGCAGAACCGTTCTCCTGGTTCCTGTAACACTGCAGAACCGTTCTCCTGGTTCCTGTAACATTACAGAACCGTTCTACTGGTTCCTGTAACACTACAGAACCGTTCTCCCGGTTCCTGTAACACTGCAGAACCTTCTCCTGGTTCCTGTAACACTGCAGAACCTTCTCCTGGTTCCTGTTACACTACAGAACCGTTCTCCTGGTTCCTGTAACACTGCAGAACCATTTTCCTGGTTCCTGTAACCACGCAGAACCGTTTTCCAGGTTCCTGTAAAACTGCAGAACCTTCTCCTGGTTCCTGTCACACTGCAGAGCCGTTCTCCTGGTTCCTGTAACACTGCAGAACCGTTCTCCTGGTTCCTGTAACACTGCAGAATCTTCTCCCGGTTCCTGTAACACCGCAGAACATTCTCCTGGTTCTTGTAACACTGCAGAACCTTCTCCCCGTTCCTGTAACACTGCAGAACCGTTCTCCTGGTTCCTGTAACACTGCAGAACCGTTCTCCTGGTTCCTGTAACACTACAGAACCGTTCTCCTGGTTCCCGTAACTCTGCAGAACCGTTCTCCTGGTTCCTGTAACACTGCAGAACCGTTCTCCTGGTTCCTGTCACACTGCAGAACCTTCTCCTGGTTCCTGTAACACTGCAGAACCTTCCTCCTGGTTCCTGTAACACTGCAGAACCCTTCTCCTGGTTCTTGTAACACTGCAGAACCGTTCTCCTGGTTCCTGTAACGCTGCAGAACCTTCTCCTGGTTCCTGTAACACTGCAGAACCGTTCTCCTGGTTCCTGTAACACTACAGAGTCGTTCTCCTGGTTCCTGTAACTCTGCAGAACCGTTCTCCTGGTTCCTGTAACACTGCAGAACCGTTCTCCTGGTTCCTGTAACATTACAGAACCGTTCTACTGGTTCCTGTAACACTACAGAACCGTTCTCCCGGTTCCTGTAACACTGCAGAACCTTCTCCTGGTTCCTGTAACACTGCAGAACCTTCTCCTGGTTCCTGTAACACTACAGAACCGTTCTCCTGGTTCCTGTAACACTGCAGAACCATTTTCCTGGTTCCTGTAACCACGCAGAACCGTTTTCCAGGTTCCTGTAAAACTGCAGAACCTTCTCCTGGTTCCTGTCACACTGCAGAACCTTCTCCTGGTTCCTGTAACACTGCAGAACCTTCTCCTGGTTCCTGTAACACTACAGAACCGTTCTCCTGGTTCCTGTAACACTGCAGAACCATTTTCCTGGTTCCTGTAACCACGCAGAACCGTTTTCCAGGTTCCTGTAAAACTGCAGAACCTTCTCCTGGTTCCTGTCACACTGCAGAGCCGTTCTCCTTGTTCCTGTAACACTGCAGAACCGTTCTCCTGGTTCCTGTAACACTGCAGAATCTTCTCCCGGTTCCTGTAACACCGCAGAACATTCTCCTGGTTCTTGTAACACTGCAGAACCTTCTCCCCGTTCCTGTAACACTGCAGAACCTTCTCCTGGTTCCTGTAACACTGCAGAACCGTTCTCCTGGTTCCTGTAACACTACAGAGTCGTTCTCCTGGTTCCTGTAACTCTGCAGAACCGTTCTCCTGGTTCCTGTAACACTGCAGAACCTTCTCCTGGTTCCTGTAACACTGCAGAACCTTCTCCTGGTTCCTGTAACACTGCAGAACCTTCTCCTGGTTCCTGTAACACTGCAGAACCCTTCTCCTGGATCTTGTAACACTGAAGAACCCTTCTCCTGGATCTTGTAACACTGCTGAACCGTTCTCCTGGTTCCTGTAACGCTGCAGAACCTTCTCCTGGTTCCTGTAACACTGCAGAACCGTTCTCCTGGTTCCTGTAACACTACAGAGTCGTTCTCCTGGTTCCTGTAACACTGCAGAACCGTTCTCCCGGTTCCTATAACACTGCAGAACTGTTCTCCCGGTTCCTGTAACACTGCAGAACTGTTCTCCCGGTTCCTATAACACTGCAGAACTGTTCTCCCGGTTCCTATAACACTGCAGAACTGTTCTCCCGGTTCCTATAACACTACAGAAACTTCTCCTGGTTCCTTTAACACCGCAGAACCCTTCTCCTGGTTCCTGTAATACTGCAGAACCCTTCTCCTGGTTCCTGTAACACTGCAGAACCTTCTCCTGGTTCCTGTAACACTGCAGAACCTTCCTCCTGGTTCCTGTAACACTGCAGAACCCTTCTCCTGGTTCTTGTAACACTGCAGAACCGTTCTCCTGGTTCCTGTAACACTACAGAACCGTTCTCCTGGTTCCCGTAACTCTGCAGAACCGTTCTCCTGGTTCCCGTAACACTGCAGAACCGTTCTCCTGGTTCCTGTAACACTGCAGAATCTTCTCCCGGTTCCTGTAACACCACAGGAACTTCTCCCGGTTCCTGTAACACTGCAGAACCTTCTCCTGGTTCCTGTAACACTGCAGAACCATGTCCTGGTTCCTGTAACACTACAGAACCGTTCTCCTGGTTCCTGTAACATTGCAGAACCTTCTCCCAGTTCCTGTAACACTGCAGAACCGTTCTCCTGGTTCCTGTAATACTGCAGAACCGTTCTCCTGGTTCCTGTAACTCTGCAGAACCGTTCTCCTGGTTCCTGTAACACTGCAGAACCGTTCTCCTGGTTCCTGTAACACTGCAGAACCGTACTCTTGGTTCCTGTAACACTGCAGAACTGTTTTCCCGGTTCCTATAACACTACAGAACCGTTCTCCTGGTTCCTGTAACACTGCAGAACCTTCTCCCGGTTCCTGTAACATTGCAGAACCTTCTCCTGGTTCCTGTAATACTGCAGAACCCTTCTCCTGGTTCCTGTAACACTGCAGAACCTTCTCCTGGTTCCTGTAACACTGCAGATCTGTTCTCCTGGTTCCTGTAACACTGCAGAACCTTCTCCCGGTTCCTGTAACATTGCAGAACCTTCTCCTGGTTCCTGTAATGCTGCAGAACCCTTCTCCTGGTTCCTGTAACACTGCAGAACCTTCTCCTGGTTCCTGTAACACTGCAGAACCTTCTCCTGGTTCCTGTAACACTGCAGAACCTTCTCCTGGTTCCTGTAACACTACAGAACCGTTCTCCTGGTTCCTGTAACACTGCAGAACCATTTTCCTGGTTCCTGTAACCACGCAGAACCGTTTTCCAGGTTCCTGTAAAACTGCAGAACCTTCTCCTGGTTCCTGTCACACTGCAGAGCCGTTCTCCTGGTTCCTGTAACACTGCAGAACCGTTCTCCTGGTTCCTGTAACACTGCAGAATCTTCTCCCGGTTCCTGTAACACCGCAGAACATTCTCCTGGTTCTTGTAACACTGCAGAACCTTCTCCCCGTTCCTGTAACACTGCAGAACCGTTCTCCTGGTTCCTGTAACACTGCAGAACCGTTCTCCTGGTTCCTGTAACACTACAGAACCGTTCTCCTGGTTCCCGTAACTCTGCAGAACCGTTCTCCTGGTTCCTGTAACACTGCAGAACCGTTCTCCTGGTTCCTGTAACACTGCAGAATCTTCTCCCGGTTCCTGTAACACCACAGGAACTTCTCCCAGTTCCTGTAACACTGCAGAACCTTCTCCTGATTCCTGTAACACTGCAGAACCCTTCTCCTGGTTCCTGTAACTCTGCAGAACCGTTCTCCTGGTTCCTGTAACACTGCAGAACCGTTCTCCTGTTTCCTGTAACACTGCAGAACCGTTCTCCTGGTTCCTGTAACACTGCAGAACTGTTCTCCCGGTTCCTATAACACTGCAGAACTGTTCTCCCGGTTCCTATAACACTACAGAAACTTCTCCTGGTTCCTTTAACACCGCAGAACCCTTCTCCTGGTTCCTGTAATACTGCAGAACCCTTCTCCTGGTTCCTGTAACACTGCAGAACCTTCTCCTGGTTCCTGTAACACTGCAGAACCTTCCTCCTGGTTCCTGTAACACTGCAGAACCCTTCTCCTGGTTCTTGTAACACTGCAGAACCGTTCTCCTGGTTCCTGTAACGCTGCAGAACCTTCTCCTGGTTCCTGTAACACTGCAGAACCGTTCTCCTGGTTCCTGTAACACTACAGAGTCGTTCTCCTGGTTCCTGTAACTCTGCAGAACCGTTCTCCTGGTTCCTGTAACACTGCAGAACCGTTCTCCTGGTTCCTGTAACATTACAGAACCGTTCTACTGGTTCCTGTAACACTACAGAACCGTTCTCCCGGTTCCTGTAACACTGCAGAACCTTCTCCTGGTTCCTGTAACACTGCAGAACCTTCTCCTGGTTCCTGTAACACTGCAGAACCTTCTCCTGGTTCCTGTAACACTGCAGAACCCTTCTCCTGGATCTTGTAACACTGAAGAACCCTTCTCCTGGATCTTGTAACACTGCTGAACCGTTCTCCTGGTTCCTGTAACGCTGCAGAACCTTCTCCTGGTTCCTGTAACACTGCAGAACCGTTCTCCTGGTTCCTGTAACACTACAGAGTCGTTCTCCTGGTTCCTGTAACTCTGCAGAACCGTTCTCCTGGTTCCTGTAACACTGCAGAACCGTTCTCCTGGTTCCTGTAACATTACAGAACCGTTCTACTGGTTCCTGTAACACTACAGAACCGTTCTCCCGGTTCCTGTAACACTGCAGAACCTTCTCCTGGTTCCTGTAACACTGCAGAACCTTCTCCTGGTTCCTGTAACACTACAGAACCGTTCTCCTGGTTCCTGTAACACTGCAGAACCATTTTCCTGGTTCCTGTAACCACGCAGAACCGTTTTCCAGGTTCCTGTAAAACTGCAGAACCTTCTCCTGGTTCCTGTCACACTGCAGAGCCGTTCTCCTGGTTCCTGTAACACTGCAGAACCGTTCTCCTGGTTCCTGTAACACTGCAGAATCTTCTCCCGGTTCCTGTAACACCGCAGAACATTCTCCTGGTTCTTGTAACACTGCAGAACCTTCTCCCCGTTCCTGTAACACTGCAGAACCGTTCTCCTGGTTCCTGTAACACTGCAGAACCGTTCTCCTGGTTCCTGTAACACTACAGAACCGTTCTCCTGGTTCCCGTAACTCTGCAGAACCGTTCTCCTGGTTCCTGTAACACTGCAGAATCTTCTCCCGGTTCCTGTAACACCACAGGAACTTCTCCCAGTTCCTGTAACACTGCAGAACCTTCTCCTGATTCCTGTAACACTGCAGAACCCTTCTCCTGGTTCCTGTAACTCTGCAGAACCGTTCTCCTGGTTCCTGTAACACTGCAGAACCGTTCTCCTGTTTCCTGTAACACTGCAGAACCGTTCTCCTGGTTCCTGTAACACTGCAGAACTGTTCTCCCGGTTCCTATAACACTGCAGAACTGTTCTCCCGGTTCCTATAACACTACAGAAACTTCTCCTGGTTCCTTTAACACCGCAGAACCCTTCTCCTGGTTCCTGTAATACTGCAGAACCCTTCTCCTGGTTCCTGTAACACTGCAGAACCTTCTCCTGGTTCCTGTAACACTGCAGAACCTTCCTCCTGGTTCCTGTAACACTGCAGAACCCTTCTCCTGGTTCTTGTAACACTGCAGAACCGTTCTCCTGGTTCCTGTAACGCTGCAGAACCTTCTCCTGGTTCCTGTAACACTGCAGAACCGTTCTCCTGGTTCCTGTAACACTACAGAGTCGTTCTCCTGGTTCCTGTAACTCTGCAGAACCGTTCTCCTGGTTCCTGTAACACTGCAGAACCGTTCTCCTGGTTCCTGTAACATTACAGAACCATTCTACTGGTTCCTGTAACACTACAGAACCGTTCTCCCGGTTCCTGTAACACTGCAGAACCTTCTCCTGGTTCCTGTAACACTGCAGAACCTTCTCCTGGTTCCTGTAACACTGCAGAACCTTCTCCTGGTTCCTGTAACACTGCAGAACCCTTCTCCTGGATCTTGTAACACTGAAGAACCCTTCTCCTGGATCTTGTAACACTGCTGAACCGTTCTCCTGGTTCCTGTAACGCTGCAGAACCTTCTCCTGGTTCCTGTAACACTGCAGAACCGTTCTCCTGGTTCCTGTAACACTACAGAGTCGTTCTCCTGGTTCCTGTAAGTCTGCAGAACCGTTCTCCTGGTTCCTGTAACACTGCAGAACCGTTCTCCCGGTTCCTATAACACTGCAGAACTGTTCTCCCGGTTCCTGTAACACTGCAGAACTGTTCTCCCGGTTCCTATAACACTGCAGAACTGTTCTCCCGGTTCCTATAACACTACAGAAACTTCTCCTGGTTCCTTTAACACCGCAGAACCCTTCTCCTGGTTCCTGTAATACTGCAGAACCCTTCTCCTGGTTCCTGTAACACTGCAGAACCTTCTCCTGGTTCCTGTAACACTGCAGAACCTTCCTCCTGGTTCCTGTAACACTGCAGAACCCTTCTCCTGGTTCTTGTAACACTGCAGAACCGTTCTCCTGGTTCCTGTAACACTACAGAACCGTTCTCCTGGTTCCCGTAACTCTGCAGAACCGTTCTCCTGGTTCCTGTAACACTGCAGAACCGTTCTCCTGGTTCCTGTAACACTGCAGAATCTTCTCCCGGTTCCTGTAACACCACAGAAACTTCTCCTGGTTCCTTTAACACCGCAGAACCCTTCTCCTGGTTCCTGTAATACTGCAGAACCCTTCTCCTGGTTCCTGTAACACTGCAGAACCTTCTCCTGGTTCCTGTAACACTGCAGAACCTTCCTCCTGGTTCCTGTAACACTGCAGAACCCTTCTCCTGGTTCTTGTAACACTGCAGAACCGTTCTCCTGGTTCCTGTAACGCTGCAGAACCTTCTCCTGGTTCCTGTAACACTGCAGAACCGTTCTCCTGGTTCCTGTAACACTACAGAGTCGTTCTCCTGGTTCCTGTAACTCTGCAGAACCGTTCTCCTGGTTCCTGTAACACTGCAGAACCGTTCTCCTGGTTCCTGTAACATTACAGAACCGTTCTACTGGTTCCTGTAACACTACAGAACCGTTCTCCCGGTTCCTGTAACACTGCAGAACCTTCTCCTGGTTCCTGTAACACTGCAGAACCTTCTCCTGGTTCCTGTAACACTGCAGAACCTTCTCCTGGTTCCTGTAACACTGCAGAACCCTTCTCCTGGATCTTGTAACACTGAAGAACCCTTCTCCTGGATCTTGTAACACTGCTGAACCGTTCTCCTGGTTCCTGTAACGCTGCAGAACCTTCTCCTGGTTCCTGTAACACTGCAGAACCGTTCTCCTGGTTCCTGTAACACTACAGAGTCGTTCTCCTGGTTCCTGTAAGTCTGCAGAACCGTTCTCCTGGTTCCTGTAACACTGCAGAACCGTTCTCCCGGTTCCTATAACACTGCAGAACTGTTCTCCCGGTTCCTGTAACACTGCAGAACTGTTCTCCCGGTTCCTATAACACTGCAGAACTGTTCTCCCGGTTCCTATAACACTACAGAAACTTCTCCTGGTTCCTTTAACACCGCAGAACCCTTCTCCTGGTTCCTGTAATACTGCAGAACCCTTCTCCTGGTTCCTGTAACACTGCAGAACCTTCTCCTGGTTCCTGTAACACTGCAGAACCTTCCTCCTGGTTCCTGTAACACTGCAGAACCCTTCTCCTGGTTCTTGTAACACTGCAGAACCGTTCTCCTGGTTCCTGTAACACTACAGAACCGTTCTCCTGGTTCCCGTAACTCTGCAGAACCGTTCTCCTGGTTCCTGTAACACTGCAGAACCGTTCTCCTGGTTCCTGTAACACTGCAGAATCTTCTCCCGGTTCCTGTAACACCACAGGAACTTCTCCCGGTTCCTGTAACACTGCAGAACCTTCTCCTGGTTCCTGTAACACTGCAGAACCATGTCCTGGTTCCTGTAACACTACAGAACCGTTCTCCTGGTTCCTGTAACACTGCAGAACCTTCTCCCGGTTCCTGTAACATTGCAGAACCGTTCTCCTGGTTCCTGTCACATTGCAGAGCCGTTCTCCTGGTTCCTGTAACACTGCAGAACCGTTCTCCTGGTTCCTGTAACACTGCAGAATCTTCTCCCGGTTCCTGTAACACCGCAGAACATTCTCCTGGTTCTTGTAACACTGCAGAACCTTCTCCCGGTTCCTGTGACACTGCAGAACCGTTCTCCTGGTTCCTGTCACACCGCAAAGCCGTTCTCCCGGTTCCTGTAACACTGCAGAACCGTTCTCCTGGTTCCTGTAACACTGCAGAACCTTCCTCCTGGTTCCTGTAACACTGCAGAACCCTTCTCCTGGTTCTTGTAACACTGCAGAACCGTTCTCCTGGTTCCTGTAACACTACAGAACCGTTCTCCTGGTTCCCGTAACTCTGCAGAACCGTTCTCCTGGTTCCCGTAACACTGCAGAACCGTTCTCCTGGTTCCTGTAACACTGCAGAATCTTCTCCCGGTTCCTGTAACACCACAGGAACTTCTCCCGGTTCCTGTAACACTGCAGAACCTTCTCCTGGTTCCTGTAACACTGCAGAACCGTTCTCCTGGTTCCTGTAACACTGCAGAACCTTCCTCCTGGTTCCTGTAACACTGCAGAACCCTTCTCCTGGTTCTTGTAACACTGCAGAACCGTTCTCCTGGTTCCTGTAACACTACAGAACCGTTCTCCTGGTTCCCGTAACTCTGCAGAACCGTTCTCCTGGTTCCCGTAACACTGCAGAACCGTTCTCCTGGTTCCTGTAACACTGCAGAATCTTCTCCCGGTTCCTGTAACACCACAGGAACTTCTCCCGGTTCCTGTAACACTGCAGAACCTTCTCCTGGTTCCTGTAACACTGCAGAACCATGTCCTGGTTCCTGTAACACTACAGAACCGTTCTCCTGGTTCCTGTAACATTGCAGAACCTTCTCCCAGTTCCTGTAACACTGCAGAACCGTTCTCCTGGTTCCTGTAATACTGCAGAACCGTTCTCCTGGTTCCTGTAACTCTGCAGAACCGTTCTCCTGGTTCCTGTAACACTGCAGAACCGTTCTCCTGGTTCCTGTAACACTGCAGAACCGTACTCTTGGTTCCTGTAACACTGCAGAACTGTTTTCCCGGTTCCTATAACACTACAGAACCGTTCTCCTGGTTCCTGTAACACTGCAGAACCTTCTCCCGGTTCCTGTAACATTGCAGAACCTTCTCCTGGTTCCTGTAATACTGCAGAACCCTTCTCCTGGTTCCTGTAACACTGCAGAACCTTCTCCTGGTTCCTGTAACACTGCAGAACCGTTCTCCTGGTTCCTGTAACACTGCAGAACCGTACTCTTGGTTCCTGTAACACTGCAGAACTGTTTTCCCGGTTCCTATAACACTACAGAACCGTTCTCCTGGTTCCTGTAACACTGCAGAACCTTCTCCCGGTTCCTGTAACATTGCAGAACCTTCTCCTGGTTCCTGTAATACTGCAGAACCCTTCTCCTGGTTCCTGTAACACTGCAGAACCTTCTCCTGGTTCCTGTAACACTGCAGATCTGTTCTCCTGGTTCCTGTAACACTGCAGAACCTTCTCCCGGTTCCTGTAACATTGCAGAACCTTCTCCTGGTTCCTGTAATGCTGCAGAACCCTTCTCCTGGTTCCTGTAACACTGCAGAACCTTCTCCTGGTTCCTGTAACACTGCAGAACCTTCTCCTGGTTCCTGTAACACTGCAGAACCTTCTCCTGGTTCCTGTAACACTACAGAACCGTTCTCCTGGTTCCTGTAACACTGCAGAACCATTTTCCTGGTTCCTGTAACCACGCAGAACCGTTTTCCAGGTTCCTGTAAAACTGCAGAACCTTCTCCTGGTTCCTGTCACACTGCAGAGCCGTTCTCCTGGTTCCTGTAACACTGCAGAACCGTTCTCCTGGTTCCTGTAACACTGCAGAATCTTCTCCCGGTTCCTGTAACACCGCAGAACATTCTCCTGGTTCTTGTAACACTGCAGAACCTTCTCCCCGTTCCTGTAACACTGCAGAACCGTTCTCCTGGTTCCTGTAACACTGCAGAACCGTTCTCCTGGTTCCTGTAACACTACAGAACCGTTCTCCTGGTTCCCGTAACTCTGCAGAACCGTTCTCCTGGTTCCTGTAACACTGCAGAACCGTTCTCCTGGTTCCTGTAACACTGCAGAATCTTCTCCCGGTTCCTGTAACACCACAGGAACTTCTCCCAGTTCCTGTAACACTGCAGAACCTTCTCCTGATTCCTGTAACACTGCAGAACCCTTCTCCTGGTTCCTGTAACTCTGCAGAACCGTTCTCCTGGTTCCTGTAACACTGCAGAACCGTTCTCCTGTTTCCTGTAACACTGCAGAACCGTTCTCCTGGTTCCTGTAACACTGCAGAACTGTTCTCCCGGTTCCTATAACACTGCAGAACTGTTCTCCCGGTTCCTATAACACTACAGAAACTTCTCCTGGTTCCTTTAACACCGCAGAACCCTTCTCCTGGTTCCTGTAATACTGCAGAACCCTTCTCCTGGTTCCTGTAACACTGCAGAACCTTCTCCTGGTTCCTGTAACACTGCAGAACCTTCCTCCTGGTTCCTGTAACACTGCAGAACCCTTCTCCTGGTTCTTGTAACACTGCAGAACCGTTCTCCTGGTTCCTGTAACGCTGCAGAACCTTCTCCTGGTTCCTGTAACACTGCAGAACCGTTCTCCTGGTTCCTGTAACACTACAGAGTCGTTCTCCTGGTTCCTGTAACTCTGCAGAACCGTTCTCCTGGTTCCTGTAACACTGCAGAACCGTTCTCCTGGTTCCTGTAACATTACAGAACCGTTCTACTGGTTCCTGTAACACTACAGAACCGTTCTCCCGGTTCCTGTAACACTGCAGAACCTTCTCCTGGTTCCTGTAACACTGCAGAACCTTCTCCTGGTTCCTGTAACACTGCAGAACCTTCTCCTGGTTCCTGTAACACTGCAGAACCCTTCTCCTGGATCTTGTAACACTGAAGAACCCTTCTCCTGGATCTTGTAACACTGCTGAACCGTTCTCCTGGTTCCTGTAACGCTGCAGAACCTTCTCCTGGTTCCTGTAACACTGCAGAACCGTTCTCCTGGTTCCTGTAACACTACAGAGTCGTTCTCCTGGTTCCTGTAACTCTGCAGAACCGTTCTCCTGGTTCCTGTAACACTGCAGAACCGTTCTCCTGGTTCCTGTAACATTACAGAACCGTTCTACTGGTTCCTGTAACACTACAGAACCGTTCTCCCGGTTCCTGTAACACTGCAGAACCTTCTCCTGGTTCCTGTAACACTGCAGAACCTTCTCCTGGTTCCTGTAACACTACAGAACCGTTCTCCTGGTTCCTGTAACACTGCAGAACCATTTTCCTGGTTCCTGTAACCACGCAGAACCGTTTTCCAGGTTCCTGTAAAACTGCAGAACCTTCTCCTGGTTCCTGTCACACTGCAGAGCCGTTCTCCTGGTTCCTGTAACACTGCAGAACCGTTCTCCTGGTTCCTGTAACACTGCAGAATCTTCTCCCGGTTCCTGTAACACCGCAGAACATTCTCCTGGTTCTTGTAACACTGCAGAACCTTCTCCCCGTTCCTGTAACACTGCAGAACCGTTCTCCTGGTTCCTGTAACACTGCAGAACCGTTCTCCTGGTTCCTGTAACACTACAGAACCGTTCTCCTGGTTCCCGTAACTCTGCAGAACCGTTCTCCTGGTTCCTGTAACACTGCAGAATCTTCTCCCGGTTCCTGTAACACCACAGGAACTTCTCCCAGTTCCTGTAACACTGCAGAACCTTCTCCTGATTCCTGTAACACTGCAGAACCCTTCTCCTGGTTCCTGTAACTCTGCAGAACCGTTCTCCTGGTTCCTGTAACACTGCAGAACCGTTCTCCTGTTTCCTGTAACACTGCAGAACCGTTCTCCTGGTTCCTGTAACACTGCAGAACTGTTCTCCCGGTTCCTATAACACTGCAGAACTGTTCTCCCGGTTCCTATAACACTACAGAAACTTCTCCTGGTTCCTTTAACACCGCAGAACCCTTCTCCTGGTTCCTGTAATACTGCAGAACCCTTCTCCTGGTTCCTGTAACACTGCAGAACCTTCTCCTGGTTCCTGTAACACTGCAGAACCTTCCTCCTGGTTCCTGTAACACTGCAGAACCCTTCTCCTGGTTCTTGTAACACTGCAGAACCGTTCTCCTGGTTCCTGTAACGCTGCAGAACCTTCTCCTGGTTCCTGTAACACTGCAGAACCGTTCTCCTGGTTCCTGTAACACTACAGAGTCGTTCTCCTGGTTCCTGTAACTCTGCAGAACCGTTCTCCTGGTTCCTGTAACACTGCAGAACCGTTCTCCTGGTTCCTGTAACATTACAGAACCATTCTACTGGTTCCTGTAACACTACAGAACCGTTCTCCCGGTTCCTGTAACACTGCAGAACCTTCTCCTGGTTCCTGTAACACTGCAGAACCTTCTCCTGGTTCCTGTAACACTGCAGAACCTTCTCCTGGTTCCTGTAACACTGCAGAACCCTTCTCCTGGATCTTGTAACACTGAAGAACCCTTCTCCTGGATCTTGTAACACTGCTGAACCGTTCTCCTGGTTCCTGTAACGCTGCAGAACCTTCTCCTGGTTCCTGTAACACTGCAGAACCGTTCTCCTGGTTCCTGTAACACTACAGAGTCGTTCTCCTGGTTCCTGTAAGTCTGCAGAACCGTTCTCCTGGTTCCTGTAACACTGCAGAACCGTTCTCCCGGTTCCTATAACACTGCAGAACTGTTCTCCCGGTTCCTGTAACACTGCAGAACTGTTCTCCCGGTTCCTATAACACTGCAGAACTGTTCTCCCGGTTCCTATAACACTACAGAAACTTCTCCTGGTTCCTTTAACACCGCAGAACCCTTCTCCTGGTTCCTGTAATACTGCAGAACCCTTCTCCTGGTTCCTGTAACACTGCAGAACCTTCTCCTGGTTCCTGTAACACTGCAGAACCTTCCTCCTGGTTCCTGTAACACTGCAGAACCCTTCTCCTGGTTCTTGTAACACTGCAGAACCGTTCTCCTGGTTCCTGTAACACTACAGAACCGTTCTCCTGGTTCCCGTAACTCTGCAGAACCGTTCTCCTGGTTCCTGTAACACTGCAGAACCGTTCTCCTGGTTCCTGTAACACTGCAGAATCTTCTCCCGGTTCCTGTAACACCACAGAAACTTCTCCTGGTTCCTTTAACACCGCAGAACCCTTCTCCTGGTTCCTGTAATACTGCAGAACCCTTCTCCTGGTTCCTGTAACACTGCAGAACCTTCTCCTGGTTCCTGTAACACTGCAGAACCTTCCTCCTGGTTCCTGTAACACTGCAGAACCCTTCTCCTGGTTCTTGTAACACTGCAGAACCGTTCTCCTGGTTCCTGTAACGCTGCAGAACCTTCTCCTGGTTCCTGTAACACTGCAGAACCGTTCTCCTGGTTCCTGTAACACTACAGAGTCGTTCTCCTGGTTCCTGTAACTCTGCAGAACCGTTCTCCTGGTTCCTGTAACACTGCAGAACCGTTCTCCTGGTTCCTGTAACATTACAGAACCGTTCTACTGGTTCCTGTAACACTACAGAACCGTTCTCCCGGTTCCTGTAACACTGCAGAACCTTCTCCTGGTTCCTGTAACACTGCAGAACCTTCTCCTGGTTCCTGTAACACTGCAGAACCTTCTCCTGGTTCCTGTAACACTGCAGAACCCTTCTCCTGGATCTTGTAACACTGAAGAACCCTTCTCCTGGATCTTGTAACACTGCTGAACCGTTCTCCTGGTTCCTGTAACGCTGCAGAACCTTCTCCTGGTTCCTGTAACACTGCAGAACCGTTCTCCTGGTTCCTGTAACACTACAGAGTCGTTCTCCTGGTTCCTGTAAGTCTGCAGAACCGTTCTCCTGGTTCCTGTAACACTGCAGAACCGTTCTCCCGGTTCCTATAACACTGCAGAACTGTTCTCCCGGTTCCTGTAACACTGCAGAACTGTTCTCCCGGTTCCTATAACACTGCAGAACTGTTCTCCCGGTTCCTATAACACTACAGAAACTTCTCCTGGTTCCTTTAACACCGCAGAACCCTTCTCCTGGTTCCTGTAATACTGCAGAACCCTTCTCCTGGTTCCTGTAACACTGCAGAACCTTCTCCTGGTTCCTGTAACACTGCAGAACCTTCCTCCTGGTTCCTGTAACACTGCAGAACCCTTCTCCTGGTTCTTGTAACACTGCAGAACCGTTCTCCTGGTTCCTGTAACACTACAGAACCGTTCTCCTGGTTCCCGTAACTCTGCAGAACCGTTCTCCTGGTTCCTGTAACACTGCAGAACCGTTCTCCTGGTTCCTGTAACACTGCAGAATCTTCTCCCGGTTCCTGTAACACCACAGGAACTTCTCCCGGTTCCTGTAACACTGCAGAACCTTCTCCTGGTTCCTGTAACACTGCAGAACCATGTCCTGGTTCCTGTAACACTACAGAACCGTTCTCCTGGTTCCTGTAACACTGCAGAACCTTCTCCCGGTTCCTGTAACATTGCAGAACCGTTCTCCTGGTTCCTGTCACATTGCAGAGCCGTTCTCCTGGTTCCTGTAACACTGCAGAACCGTTCTCCTGGTTCCTGTAACACTGCAGAATCTTCTCCCGGTTCCTGTAACACCGCAGAACATTCTCCTGGTTCTTGTAACACTGCAGAACCTTCTCCCGGTTCCTGTGACACTGCAGAACCGTTCTCCTGGTTCCTGTCACACCGCAAAGCCGTTCTCCCGGTTCCTGTAACACTGCAGAACCGTTCTCCTGGTTCCTGTAACACTGCAGAACCTTCCTCCTGGTTCCTGTAACACTGCAGAACCCTTCTCCTGGTTCTTGTAACACTGCAGAACCGTTCTCCTGGTTCCTGTAACACTACAGAACCGTTCTCCTGGTTCCCGTAACTCTGCAGAACCGTTCTCCTGGTTCCCGTAACACTGCAGAACCGTTCTCCTGGTTCCTGTAACACTGCAGAATCTTCTCCCGGTTCCTGTAACACCACAGGAACTTCTCCCGGTTCCTGTAACACTGCAGAACCTTCTCCTGGTTCCTGTAACACTGCAGAACCGTTCTCCTGGTTCCTGTAACACTGCAGAACCTTCCTCCTGGTTCCTGTAACACTGCAGAACCCTTCTCCTGGTTCTTGTAACACTGCAGAACCGTTCTCCTGGTTCCTGTAACACTACAGAACCGTTCTCCTGGTTCCCGTAACTCTGCAGAACCGTTCTCCTGGTTCCCGTAACACTGCAGAACCGTTCTCCTGGTTCCTGTAACACTGCAGAATCTTCTCCCGGTTCCTGTAACACCACAGGAACTTCTCCCGGTTCCTGTAACACTGCAGAACCTTCTCCTGGTTCCTGTAACACTGCAGAACCATGTCCTGGTTCCTGTAACACTACAGAACCGTTCTCCTGGTTCCTGTAACATTGCAGAACCTTCTCCCAGTTCCTGTAACACTGCAGAACCGTTCTCCTGGTTCCTGTAATACTGCAGAACCGTTCTCCTGGTTCCTGTAACTCTGCAGAACCGTTCTCCTGGTTCCTGTAACACTGCAGAACCGTTCTCCTGGTTCCTGTAACACTGCAGAACCGTACTCTTGGTTCCTGTAACACTGCAGAACTGTTTTCCCGGTTCCTATAACACTACAGAACCGTTCTCCTGGTTCCTGTAACACTGCAGAACCTTCTCCCGGTTCCTGTAACATTGCAGAACCTTCTCCTGGTTCCTGTAATACTGCAGAACCCTTCTCCTGGTTCCTGTAACACTGCAGAACCTTCTCCTGGTTCCTGTAACACTGCAGATCTGTTCTCCTGGTTCCTGTAACACTGCAGAACCTTCTCCCGGTTCCTGTAACATTGCAGAACCTTCTCCTGGTTCCTGTAATGCTGCAGAACCCTTCTCCTGGTTCCTGTAACACTGCAGAACCTTCTCCTGGTTCCTGTAACACTGCAGAACCTTCTCCTGGTTCCTGTAACACTGCAGAACCTTCTCCTGGTTCCTGTAACACTACAGAACCGTTCTCCTGGTTCCTGTAACACTGCAGAACCATTTTCCTGGTTCCTGTAACCACGCAGAACCGTTTTCCAGGTTCCTGTAAAACTGCAGAACCTTCTCCTGGTTCCTGTCACACTGCAGAGCCGTTCTCCTGGTTCCTGTAACACTGCAGAACCGTTCTCCTGGTTCCTGTAACACTGCAGAATCTTCTCCCGGTTCCTGTAACACCGCAGAACATTCTCCTGGTTCTTGTAACACTGCAGAACCTTCTCCCCGTTCCTGTAACACTGCAGAACCGTTCTCCTGGTTCCTGTAACACTGCAGAACCGTTCTCCTGGTTCCTGTAACACTACAGAACCGTTCTCCTGGTTCCCGTAACTCTGCAGAACCGTTCTCCTGGTTCCTGTAACACTGCAGAACCGTTCTCCTGGTTCCTGTAACACTGCAGAATCTTCTCCCGGTTCCTGTAACACCACAGGAACTTCTCCCAGTTCCTGTAACACTGCAGAACCTTCTCCTGATTCCTGTAACACTGCAGAACCCTTCTCCTGGTTCCTGTAACTCTGCAGAACCGTTCTCCTGGTTCCTGTAACACTGCAGAACCGTTCTCCTGTTTCCTGTAACACTGCAGAACCGTTCTCCTGGTTCCTGTAACACTGCAGAACTGTTCTCCCGGTTCCTATAACACTGCAGAACTGTTCTCCCGGTTCCTATAACACTACAGAAACTTCTCCTGGTTCCTTTAACACCGCAGAACCCTTCTCCTGGTTCCTGTAATACTGCAGAACCCTTCTCCTGGTTCCTGTAACACTGCAGAACCTTCTCCTGGTTCCTGTAACACTGCAGAACCTTCCTCCTGGTTCCTGTAACACTGCAGAACCCTTCTCCTGGTTCTTGTAACACTGCAGAACCGTTCTCCTGGTTCCTGTAACGCTGCAGAACCTTCTCCTGGTTCCTGTAACACTGCAGAACCGTTCTCCTGGTTCCTGTAACACTACAGAGTCGTTCTCCTGGTTCCTGTAACTCTGCAGAACCGTTCTCCTGGTTCCTGTAACACTGCAGAACCGTTCTCCTGGTTCCTGTAACATTACAGAACCGTTCTACTGGTTCCTGTAACACTACAGAACCGTTCTCCCGGTTCCTGTAACACTGCAGAACCTTCTCCTGGTTCCTGTAACACTGCAGAACCTTCTCCTGGTTCCTGTAACACTGCAGAACCTTCTCCTGGTTCCTGTAACACTGCAGAACCCTTCTCCTGGATCTTGTAACACTGAAGAACCCTTCTCCTGGATCTTGTAACACTGCTGAACCGTTCTCCTGGTTCCTGTAACGCTGCAGAACCTTCTCCTGGTTCCTGTAACACTGCAGAACCGTTCTCCTGGTTCCTGTAACACTACAGAGTCGTTCTCCTGGTTCCTGTAACTCTGCAGAACCGTTCTCCTGGTTCCTGTAACACTGCAGAACCGTTCTCCTGGTTCCTGTAACATTACAGAACCGTTCTACTGGTTCCTGTAACACTACAGAACCGTTCTCCCGGTTCCTGTAACACTGCAGAACCTTCTCCTGGTTCCTGTAACACTGCAGAACCTTCTCCTGGTTCCTGTAACACTACAGAACCGTTCTCCTGGTTCCTGTAACACTGCAGAACCATTTTCCTGGTTCCTGTAACCACGCAGAACCGTTTTCCAGGTTCCTGTAAAACTGCAGAACCTTCTCCTGGTTCCTGTCACACTGCAGAGCCGTTCTCCTGGTTCCTGTAACACTGCAGAACCGTTCTCCTGGTTCCTGTAACACTGCAGAATCTTCTCCCGGTTCCTGTAACACCGCAGAACATTCTCCTGGTTCTTGTAACACTGCAGAACCTTCTCCCCGTTCCTGTAACACTGCAGAACCGTTCTCCTGGTTCCTGTAACACTGCAGAACCGTTCTCCTGGTTCCTGTAACACTACAGAACCGTTCTCCTGGTTCCCGTAACTCTGCAGAACCGTTCTCCTGGTTCCTGTAACACTGCAGAATCTTCTCCCGGTTCCTGTAACACCACAGGAACTTCTCCCAGTTCCTGTAACACTGCAGAACCTTCTCCTGATTCCTGTAACACTGCAGAACCCTTCTCCTGGTTCCTGTAACTCTGCAGAACCGTTCTCCTGGTTCCTGTAACACTGCAGAACCGTTCTCCTGTTTCCTGTAACACTGCAGAACCGTTCTCCTGGTTCCTGTAACACTGCAGAACTGTTCTCCCGGTTCCTATAACACTGCAGAACTGTTCTCCCGGTTCCTATAACACTACAGAAACTTCTCCTGGTTCCTTTAACACCGCAGAACCCTTCTCCTGGTTCCTGTAATACTGCAGAACCCTTCTCCTGGTTCCTGTAACACTGCAGAACCTTCTCCTGGTTCCTGTAACACTGCAGAACCTTCCTCCTGGTTCCTGTAACACTGCAGAACCCTTCTCCTGGTTCTTGTAACACTGCAGAACCGTTCTCCTGGTTCCTGTAACGCTGCAGAACCTTCTCCTGGTTCCTGTAACACTGCAGAACCGTTCTCCTGGTTCCTGTAACACTACAGAGTCGTTCTCCTGGTTCCTGTAACTCTGCAGAACCGTTCTCCTGGTTCCTGTAACACTGCAGAACCGTTCTCCTGGTTCCTGTAACATTACAGAACCGTTCTACTGGTTCCTGTAACACTACAGAACCGTTCTCCCGGTTCCTGTAACACTGCAGAACCTTCTCCTGGTTCCTGTAACACTGCAGAACCTTCTCCTGGTTCCTGTAACACTGCAGAACCTTCTCCTGGTTCCTGTAACACTGCAGAACCCTTCTCCTGGATCTTGTAACACTGAAGAACCCTTCTCCTGGATCTTGTAACACTGCTGAACCGTTCTCCTGGTTCCTGTAACGCTGCAGAACCTTCTCCTGGTTCCTGTAACACTGCAGAACCGTTCTCCTGGTTCCTGTAACACTACAGAGTCGTTCTCCTGGTTCCTGTAAGTCTGCAGAACCGTTCTCCTGGTTCCTGTAACACTGCAGAACCGTTCTCCCGGTTCCTATAACACTGCAGAACTGTTCTCCCGGTTCCTGTAACACTGCAGAACTGTTCTCCCGGTTCCTATAACACTGCAGAACTGTTCTCCCGGTTCCTATAACACTACAGAAACTTCTCCTGGTTCCTTTAACACCGCAGAACCCTTCTCCTGGTTCCTGTAATACTGCAGAACCCTTCTCCTGGTTCCTGTAACACTGCAGAACCTTCTCCTGGTTCCTGTAACACTGCAGAACCTTCCTCCTGGTTCCTGTAACACTGCAGAACCCTTCTCCTGGTTCTTGTAACACTGCAGAACCGTTCTCCTGGTTCCTGTAACACTACAGAACCGTTCTCCTGGTTCCCGTAACTCTGCAGAACCGTTCTCCTGGTTCCTGTAACACTGCAGAACCGTTCTCCTGGTTCCTGTAACACTGCAGAATCTTCTCCCGGTTCCTGTAACACCACAGAAACTTCTCCTGGTTCCTTTAACACCGCAGAACCCTTCTCCTGGTTCCTGTAATACTGCAGAACCCTTCTCCTGGTTCCTGTAACACTGCAGAACCTTCTCCTGGTTCCTGTAACACTGCAGAACCTTCCTCCTGGTTCCTGTAACACTGCAGAACCCTTCTCCTGGTTCTTGTAACACTGCAGAACCGTTCTCCTGGTTCCTGTAACGCTGCAGAACCTTCTCCTGGTTCCTGTAACACTGCAGAACCGTTCTCCTGGTTCCTGTAACACTACAGAGTCGTTCTCCTGGTTCCTGTAACTCTGCAGAACCGTTCTCCTGGTTCCTGTAACACTGCAGAACCGTTCTCCTGGTTCCTGTAACATTACAGAACCGTTCTACTGGTTCCTGTAACACTACAGAACCGTTCTCCCGGTTCCTGTAACACTGCAGAACCTTCTCCTGGTTCCTGTAACACTGCAGAACCTTCTCCTGGTTCCTGTAACACTGCAGAACCTTCTCCTGGTTCCTGTAACACTGCAGAACCCTTCTCCTGGATCTTGTAACACTGAAGAACCCTTCTCCTGGATCTTGTAACACTGCTGAACCGTTCTCCTGGTTCCTGTAACGCTGCAGAACCTTCTCCTGGTTCCTGTAACACTGCAGAACCGTTCTCCTGGTTCCTGTAACACTACAGAGTCGTTCTCCTGGTTCCTGTAAGTCTGCAGAACCGTTCTCCTGGTTCCTGTAACACTGCAGAACCGTTCTCCCGGTTCCTATAACACTGCAGAACTGTTCTCCCGGTTCCTGTAACACTGCAGAACTGTTCTCCCGGTTCCTATAACACTGCAGAACTGTTCTCCCGGTTCCTATAACACTACAGAAACTTCTCCTGGTTCCTTTAACACCGCAGAACCCTTCTCCTGGTTCCTGTAATACTGCAGAACCCTTCTCCTGGTTCCTGTAACACTGCAGAACCTTCTCCTGGTTCCTGTAACACTGCAGAACCTTCTCCCGGTTCCTGTAACATTGCAGAACCGTTCTCCTGGTTCCTGTCACATTGCAGAGCCGTTCTCCTGGTTCCTGTAACACTGCAGAACCGTTCTCCTGGTTCCTGTAACACTGCAGAATCTTCTCCCGGTTCCTGTAACACCGCAGAACATTCTCCTGGTTCTTGTAACACTGCAGAACCTTCTCCCGGTTCCTGTGACACTGCAGAACCGTTCTCCTGGTTCCTGTCACACCGCAAAGCCGTTCTCCCGGTTCCTGTAACACTGCAGAACCGTTCTCCTGGTTCCTGTAACACTGCAGAACCGTTGTCCTGGTTCCTGTAACACTGCAGAACCGTTCTCCTGGTTCCTGTAACACTGCAGAACTGTTCTCCCGGTTCCTGTAACACTACAGAACCGTTCTCCCGGTTCCTGTAACACTGCAGAACCGTTCTCCTGGTTCCTGTAACACTGCAGAACCTTCTCCTGGTTCCTGTAACACTGCAGAACCTTCCTCCTGGTTCCTGTAACACTGCAGAACCCTTCTCCTGGATCTTGTAACACTGCAGAACCGTTCTCCTGGTTCCTGTAACACTACAGAGTCGTTCTCCTGGTTCCTGTAACTCTGCAGAACCGTTCTCCTGGTTCCTGTAACACTGCAGAACTGTTCTCCCGGTTCCTATAACACTGCAGAACTGTTCTCCCGGTTCCTATAACACTACAGAAACTTCTCCTGGTTCCTTTAACACCGCAGAACCCTTCTCCTGGTTCCTGTAACACTGCAGAACCTTCTCCTGGTTCCTGTAACACTACAGAACCGTTCTCCTGGTTCCTGTAACACTGCAGAACCATTTTCCTGGTTCCTGTAACCACGCAGAACCGTTTTCCAGGTTCCTGTAAAACTGCAGAACCTTCTCCTGGTTCCTGTCACACTGCAGAGCCGTTCTCCTGGTTCCTGTAACACTGCAGAACCGTTCTCCTGGTTCCTGTAACACTGCAGAACCGTTCACCTGGTTCCTGTAACACTGCAGAACCGTTCTCCTGGTTCCTGTAACACTACAGAACCGTTCTCCTGGTTCCTGTAAAACTGCAGAACCTACTCCTGGTTCCTGTCACACCGCATAGCCGTTCTCCTGGTTCCTGTAACACTGCAGAACCGTTCTCCTGGTTCCTGTAACACTGCAGAACCGTTCTCCTGGTTCCTGTAACACTGCAGAACCGTTCTCCTGGTTCCTGTAACACTGCAGAACCTTCTCCTGGTTCCTGTAACACTGCAGAACCGTTCTCCTGGTTCCTGTAACACTGCAGAATCTTCTCCCGGTTCCTGTAACACCACAGGAACTTCTCCCGGTTCCTGTAACACTGCAGAACCTTCTCCTGGTTCCTGTAACACTGCAGAACCATGTCCTGGTTCCTGTAACACTACAGAACCGTTCTCCTGGTTCCTGTAACACTGCAGAACCTTCTCCCGGTTCCTGTAACATTGCAGAACCGTTCTCCTGGTTCCTGTCACATTGCAGAGCCGTTCTCCTGGTTCCTGTAACACTGCAGAACCGTTCTCCTGGTTCCTGTAACACTGCAGAATCTTCTCCCGGTTCCTGTAACACCGCAGAACATTCTCCTGGTTCTTGTAACACTGCAGAACCTTCTCCCGGTTCCTGTGACACTGCAGAACCGTTCTCCTGGTTCCTGTCACACCGCAAAGCCGTTCTCCCGGTTCCTGTAACACTGCAGAACCGTTCTCCTGGTTCCTGTAACACTGCAGAACCGTTGTCCTGGTTCCTGTAACACTGCAGAACCGTTCTCCTGGTTCCTGTAACACTGCAGAACTGTTCTCCCGGTTCCTGTAACACTACAGAACCGTTCTCCCGGTTCCTGTAACACTGCAGAACCGTTCTCCTGGTTCCTGTAACACTGCAGAACCTTCTCCTGGTTCCTGTAACACTGCAGAACCTTCCTCCTGGTTCCTGTAACACTGCAGAACCCTTCTCCTGGATCTTGTAACACTGCAGAACCGTTCTCCTGGTTCCTGTAACACTACAGAGTCGTTCTCCTGGTTCCTGTAACTCTGCAGAACCGTTCTCCTGGTTCCTGTAACACTGCAGAACTGTTCTCCCGGTTCCTATAACACTGCAGAACTGTTCTCCCGGTTCCTATAACACTACAGAAACTTCTCCTGGTTCCTTTAACACCGCAGAACCCTTCTCCTGGTTCCTGTAACACTGCAGAACCTTCTCCTGGTTCCTGTAACACTACAGAACCGTTCTCCTGGTTCCTGTAACACTGCAGAACCATTTTCCTGGTTCCTGTAACCACGCAGAACCGTTTTCCAGGTTCCTGTAAAACTGCAGAACCTTCTCCTGGTTCCTGTCACACTGCAGAGCCGTTCTCCTGGTTCCTGTAACACTGCAGAACCGTTCTCCTGGTTCCTGTAACACTGCAGAACCGTTCACCTGGTTCCTGTAACACTGCAGAACCGTTCTCCTGGTTCCTGTAACACTACAGAACCGTTCTCCTGGTTCCTGTAAAACTGCAGAACCTACTCCTGGTTCCTGTCACACCGCATAGCCGTTCTCCTGGTTCCTGTAACACTGCAGAACCGTTCTCCTGGTTCCTGTAACACTGCAGAACCGTTCTCCTGGTTCCTGTAACACTGCAGAACCGTTCTCCTGGTTCCTGTAACACTGCAGAACCTTCTCCTGGTTCCTGTAACACTGCATAACCTTCTCATGGTTCCTGTAACACTGCGGAACTGTTCTCCTGGTTCCTGTAACATTACAGAACCATTCTCCTGGTTCCTGTAACACTGCAGAATCGTTCTCCTGGTTCCTGTAATACTGCAGAACATTCTCCTGGTTCTTGTAACACTGCAGAACCATTCTCCTGGTTCCTGTAACACTGCAGAACCTTCCCCTGGTTCCCGTAACACTGAAGAACCGTTCTCCTGGTTCCTATAATATTCCATAACCTTCTCCTGGTTCCTGTAAAACGGCAGAACCGTTTTCCTGGTTCCTGTTACACTGCAGAACCATCTCCTGGTTCCTGTAAAACCGCAGAACCTTCTTCTGGTTCCTGTAACACTGCAGAACCGTTCTCCTGGTTCCTGTAACACTGCAGAACCTTCTCCTGGTTCCTGTAACACTGCATAACCTTCTCATGGTTCCTGTAACACTGCGGAACTGTTCTCCTGGTTCCTGTAACATTACAGAACCATTCTACTGGTTCCTGTAACACTACAGAACCGTTCTCCTGGTTCCTGTAACACTGCAGAACCGTACTCTTGGTTCCTGTAACACTGCAGAACCGTTCTCCTGGTTCCTGTAACACTGCAGAACCTTCTCCTGGTTCCTGTCACACTGCAGAGCCGTTCTCCTGGTTCCTGTAACACTGCAGAACCTTCTCCTGGTTCCTGTAACACTGCAGAACCGTTCTCCTGGTTCCTGTAACACTACAGAACCGTTCTCCTGGTTCCTGTAACACTGCAGAATCTTCTCCCGGTTCCTGTAACACCACAGGAACTTCTCCCGGTTCCTGTAACACTGCAGAACCTTCTCCTGGTTCCTGTAACACTGCAGAACTATGTCCTGGTTCCTGTAACACTACAGAACCGTTCTCCTGGTTCCTGTAACTCTGCAGAACCTTCTCCTGATTCCTGTAACACTGCAGAACCCTTCTCCTGGTTCCTGTAACTCTGCAGAACCGTTCTCCTGGTTCCTGTAACACTGCAGAACCGTTCTCCTGGTTCCTGTAACACTGCAGAACCGTTCTCCTGGTTCCTATAACACTGCAGAACTGTTCTCCTGGTTCCTGTAACACTGCAGAACCGTTCACCTGGTTCCTGTAACACTGCAGAACCGTTCTCCTGGTTCCTGTAACACTACAGAACCGTTCTCCTGGTTCCTGTAAAACTGCAGAACCTACTCCTGGTTCCTGTCACACCGCATAGCCGTTCTCCTGGTTCCTGTAACACTGCAGAACCGTTCTCCTGGTTCCTGTAACACTGCAGAACCGTTCTCCTGGTTCCTGTAACTCTGCAGAACCGTTCTCCTGGTTCCTGTAACACTGCAGAACCGTTCTCCTGGTTCCTGTAACACTGCAGAACCGTTCTCCTGGTTCCTGTAACACTGCAGAACCGTTCTCCTGGTTCCTGTAACACTGCAGAACCGTTCTCCTGGTTCCTGTAACACTGCAGAACCGTTCTCCTGGTTCCTGTAACACTGCAGAACTGTTCTCCCGGTTCCTAAAACACTACAGAAACTTCTCCTGGTTCCTTTAACACCGCAGAACCCTTCTCCTGGTTCCTGTAATACTGCAGAACCCTTCTCCTGGTTCCTGTAACACTGCAGAACCTTCTCCTGGTTCCTGTCACATTGCAGAGCCGTTCTCCTGGTTCCTGTAACACTGCAGAACCGTTCTCCTGGTTCCTGTAACACTGCAGAATCTTCTCCCGGTTCCTGTAACACCGCAGAACATTCTCCTGGTTCTTGTAACACTGCAGAACCTTCTCCCGGTTCCTGTAACACTGCAGAACCGTTCTCCTGGTTCCTGTCACACCGCAAAGCCGTTCTCCTGGTTCCTGTAACACTGCAGAACCGTTCTCCTGGTTCCTGTAACTCTGCAGAACCGTTCTCCTGGTTCCTGTAACACTGCCGAACCGTTGTCCTGGTTCCTGTAACACTGCAGAACCGTTCTCCTGGTTCCTGTAACACTGCAGAACTGTTCTCCCGGTTCCTGTAACACTACAGAACCGTTCTCCCGGTTCCTGTAACACTGCAGAACCTTCTCCTGGTTCCTGTAACACTGCAGAACCTTCTCCTGGTTCCTGTAACACTGCAGAACCTTCCTCCTGGTTCCTGTAACACTGCAGAACCCTTCTCCTGGATCTTGTAACACTGCAGAACCGTTCTCCTGGATCTTGTAACACTGCAGAACCGTTCTCCTGGTTCCTGTAACGCTGCAGAACCTTCTCCTGGTTCCTGTAACACTGCAGAACCGTTCTCCTGGTTCCTGTAACACTGCAGAACCGTTCTCCTGGTTCCTCTAACTCTGCAGAACCGTTCTCCTGGTTCCTGTAACACTGCAGAACTGTTCTCCTGGTTCCTATAACACTGCAGAACTGTTCTCCCGGTTCCTATAACACTACAGAAACTTCTCCTGGTTCCTTTAACACCGCAGAACCCTTCTCCTGGTTCCTGTAACACTGCAGAACCTTCTCCTGGTTCCTGTAACACTACAGAACCGTTCTCCTGGTTCCTGTAACACTGCAGAACCATTTTCCTGGTTCCTGTAACCACGCAGAACCGTTTTCCAGGTTCCTGTAAAATTGCAGAACCTTCTCCTGGTTCCTGTCACACTGCAGAGCCGTTCTCCTGGTTCCTGTAACACTGCAGAACCGTTCTCCTGGTTCCTGTAACACTGCAGAACCGTTCACCTGGTTCCTGTAACACTGCAGAACCGTTCTCCTGGTTCCTGTAACACTACAGAACCGTTCTCCTGGTTCCTGTAAAACTGCAGAACCTACTCCTGGTTCCTGTCACACCGCATAGCCGTTCTCCTGGTTCCTGTAACACTGCAGAACCGTTCTCCTGGTTCCTGTAACACTGCAGAACCGTTCTCCTGGTTCCTGTAACACTGCAGAACTGTTCTCCCGGTTCCTAAAACACTACAGAAACTTCTCCTGGTTCCTTTAACACCGCAGAACCCTTCTCCTGGTTCCTGTAATACTGCAGAACCCTTCTCCTGGTTCCTGTAACACTGCAGAACCTTCTCCTGGTTCCTGTCACATTGCAGAGCCGTTCTCCTGGTTCCTGTAACACTGCAGAACCGTTCTCCTGGTTCCTGTAACACTGCAGAATCTTCTCCCGGTTCCTGTAACACCGCAGAACATTCTCCTGGTTCTTGTAACACTGCAGAACCTTCTCCCGGTTCCTGTAACACTGCAGAACCGTTCTCCTGGTTCCTGTAACACTGCAGAACCGTTCTCCCGGTTCCTGTAAAACTGCAGAACCTTCTCCTGGTTCCTGTCACATCGCAGAGCCGTTCTCCCGGTTCCTGTAACACTGCAGAACCGTTCTCCTGGTTCCTGTAACTCTGCAGAACCTTCTCCTGGTTCCTGTAACACTGCTGAACCTTCTCCTGGTTCCTTTAACACTGCAGAACCTTCCTCCTGGTTCCTGTAACACTGCAGAACCCTTCTCCTGGATCTTGTAACACTGCAGAACCGTTCTCCTGGTTCCTGTAACGCTGCAGAACCTTCTCCTGGTTCCTGTAACACTGCAGAGCCGTTCTCCTGGTTCCTGTAACACTACAGAGTCGTTCTCCTGGTTCCTGTAACTCTGCAGAACCGTTCTCCTGGTTCCTGTAACACTGCAGAACCGTTCTCCTGGTTCCTGTAACATTACAGAACCGTTCTACTGGTTCCTGTAACACTACAGAACCGTTCTCCCGGTTCCTGTAACACTGCAGAACCTTCTCCTGGTTCCTGTAACACTGCAGAACCTTCTCCTGGTTCCTTTAACACTGCAGAACCTTCCTCCTGGTTCCTGTAACACTGCAGAACCCTTCTCCTGGATCTTGTAACACTGCAGAACTGTTCTCCTGGTTCCTGTAACGCTGCAGAACCTTCTCCTGGTTCCTGTAACACTGCAGAACCGTTCTCCTGGTTCCTGTAACACTACAGAGTCGTTCTCCTGGTTCCTGTAACTCTGCAGAACCGTTCTCCTGGTTCCTGTAACACTGCAGAACTGTTCTCCCGGTTCCTATAACACTGCAGAACTGTTCTCCCGGTTCCTATAACACTACAGAAACTTCTCCTGGTTCCTTTAACACCGCAGAACCCTTCTCCTGGTTCCTGTAACACTGCAGAACCTTCTCCTGGTTCCTGTAACACTACAGAACCGTTCTCCTGGTTCCTGTAACACTGCAGAACCATTTTCCTGGTTCCTGTAACCACGCAGAACCGTTTTCCAGGTTCCTGTAAAACTGCAGAACCTTCTCCTGGTTCCTGTCACACTGCAGAGCCGTTCTCCTGGTTCCTGTAACACTGCAGAACCATTTTCCTGGTTCCTGTAACCACGCAGAACCGTTTTCCAGGTTCCTGTAAAACTGCAGAACCTTCTCCTGGTTCCTGTCACACTGCAGAGCCGTTCTCCTGGTTCCTGTAACACTGCAGAACCGTTCTCCTGGTTCCTGTAACACTGCAGAACCGTTCACCTGGTTCCTGTAACACTGCAGAACCGTTCTCCTGGTTCCTGTAACACTACAGAACCGTTCTCCTGGTTCCTGTAAAACTGCAGAACCGTTCTCCTGGTTCCTGTCACACCGCATAGCCGTTCTCCTGGTTCCTGTAACACTGCAGAACCGTACTCTTGGTTCCTGTAACACTGCAGAACCGTTCTCCTGGTTCCTGTAACACTGCAGAACCTTCTCCTGGTTCCTGTCACACTGCAGAGCCGTTCTCCTGGTTCCTGTAACACTGCAGAACCTTCTCCTGGTTCCTGTAACACTGCAGAACCGTTCTCCTGGTTCCTGTAACACTACAGAACCGTTCTCCTGGTTCCTGTAACACTGCAGAATCTTCTCCCGGTTCCTGTAACACCACAGGAACTTCTCCCGGTTCCTGTAACACTGCAGAACCTTCTCCTGGTTCCTGTAACACTGCAGAACTATGTCCTGGTTCCTGTAACACTACAGAACCGTTCTCCTGGTTCCTGTAACTCTGCAGAACCTTCTCCTGATTCCTGTAACACTGCAGAACCCTTCTCCTGGTTCCTGTAACTCTGCAGAACCGTTCTCCTGGTTCCTGTAACACTGCAGAACCGTTCTCCTGGTTCCTGTAACACTGCAGAACCGTTCTCCTGGTTCCTATAACACTGCAGAACTGTTCTCCTGGTTCCTGTAACACTGCAGAACCGTTCACCTGGTTCCTGTAACACTGCAGAACCGTTCTCCTGGTTCCTGTAACACTACAGAACCGTTCTCCTGGTTCCTGTAAAACTGCAGAACCTACTCCTGGTTCCTGTCACACCGCATAGCCGTTCTCCTGGTTCCTGTAACACTGCAGAACCGTTCTCCTGGTTCCTGTAACACTGCAGAACCGTTCTCCTGGTTCCTGTAACTCTGCAGAACCGTTCTCCTGGTTCCTGTAACACTGCAGAACCGTTCTCCTGGTTCCTGTAACACTGCAGAACCGTTCTCCTGGTTCCTGTAACACTGCAGAACCGTTCTCCTGGTTCCTGTAACACTGCAGAACCGTTCTCCTGGTTCCTGTAACACTGCAGAACCGTTCTCCTGGTTCCTGTAACACTGCAGAACTGTTCTCCCGGTTCCTAAAACACTACAGAAACTTCTCCTGGTTCCTTTAACACCGCAGAACCCTTCTCCTGGTTCCTGTAATACTGCAGAACCCTTCTCCTGGTTCCTGTAACACTGCAGAACCTTCTCCTGGTTCCTGTCACATTGCAGAGCCGTTCTCCTGGTTCCTGTAACACTGCAGAACCGTTCTCCTGGTTCCTGTAACACTGCAGAATCTTCTCCCGGTTCCTGTAACACCGCAGAACATTCTCCTGGTTCTTGTAACACTGCAGAACCTTCTCCCGGTTCCTGTAACACTGCAGAACCGTTCTCCTGGTTCCTGTCACACCGCAAAGCCGTTCTCCTGGTTCCTGTAACACTGCAGAACCGTTCTCCTGGTTCCTGTAACTCTGCAGAACCGTTCTCCTGGTTCCTGTAACACTGCCGAACCGTTGTCCTGGTTCCTGTAACACTGCAGAACCGTTCTCCTGGTTCCTGTAACACTGCAGAACTGTTCTCCCGGTTCCTGTAACACTACAGAACCGTTCTCCCGGTTCCTGTAACACTGCAGAACCTTCTCCTGGTTCCTGTAACACTGCAGAACCTTCTCCTGGTTCCTGTAACACTGCAGAACCTTCCTCCTGGTTCCTGTAACACTGCAGAACCCTTCTCCTGGATCTTGTAACACTGCAGAACCGTTCTCCTGGATCTTGTAACACTGCAGAACCGTTCTCCTGGTTCCTGTAACGCTGCAGAACCTTCTCCTGGTTCCTGTAACACTGCAGAACCGTTCTCCTGGTTCCTGTAACACTGCAGAACCGTTCTCCTGGTTCCTCTAACTCTGCAGAACCGTTCTCCTGGTTCCTGTAACACTGCAGAACTGTTCTCCTGGTTCCTATAACACTGCAGAACTGTTCTCCCGGTTCCTATAACACTACAGAAACTTCTCCTGGTTCCTTTAACACCGCAGAACCCTTCTCCTGGTTCCTGTAACACTGCAGAACCTTCTCCTGGTTCCTGTAACACTACAGAACCGTTCTCCTGGTTCCTGTAACACTGCAGAACCATTTTCCTGGTTCCTGTAACCACGCAGAACCGTTTTCCAGGTTCCTGTAAAATTGCAGAACCTTCTCCTGGTTCCTGTCACACTGCAGAGCCGTTCTCCTGGTTCCTGTAACACTGCAGAACCGTTCTCCTGGTTCCTGTAACACTGCAGAACCGTTCACCTGGTTCCTGTAACACTGCAGAACCGTTCTCCTGGTTCCTGTAACACTACAGAACCGTTCTCCTGGTTCCTGTAAAACTGCAGAACCTACTCCTGGTTCCTGTCACACCGCATAGCCGTTCTCCTGGTTCCTGTAACACTGCAGAACCGTTCTCCTGGTTCCTGTAACACTGCAGAACCGTTCTCCTGGTTCCTGTAACACTGCAGAACTGTTCTCCCGGTTCCTAAAACACTACAGAAACTTCTCCTGGTTCCTTTAACACCGCAGAACCCTTCTCCTGGTTCCTGTAATACTGCAGAACCCTTCTCCTGGTTCCTGTAACACTGCAGAACCTTCTCCTGGTTCCTGTCACATTGCAGAGCCGTTCTCCTGGTTCCTGTAACACTGCAGAACCGTTCTCCTGGTTCCTGTAACACTGCAGAATCTTCTCCCGGTTCCTGTAACACCGCAGAACATTCTCCTGGTTCTTGTAACACTGCAGAACCTTCTCCCGGTTCCTGTAACACTGCAGAACCGTTCTCCTGGTTCCTGTAACACTGCAGAACCGTTCTCCCGGTTCCTGTAAAACTGCAGAACCTTCTCCTGGTTCCTGTCACATCGCAGAGCCGTTCTCCCGGTTCCTGTAACACTGCAGAACCGTTCTCCTGGTTCCTGTAACTCTGCAGAACCTTCTCCTGGTTCCTGTAACACTGCTGAACCTTCTCCTGGTTCCTTTAACACTGCAGAACCTTCCTCCTGGTTCCTGTAACACTGCAGAACCCTTCTCCTGGATCTTGTAACACTGCAGAACCGTTCTCCTGGTTCCTGTAACGCTGCAGAACCTTCTCCTGGTTCCTGTAACACTGCAGAGCCGTTCTCCTGGTTCCTGTAACACTACAGAGTCGTTCTCCTGGTTCCTGTAACTCTGCAGAACCGTTCTCCTGGTTCCTGTAACACTGCAGAACCGTTCTCCTGGTTCCTGTAACATTACAGAACCGTTCTACTGGTTCCTGTAACACTACAGAACCGTTCTCCCGGTTCCTGTAACACTGCAGAACCTTCTCCTGGTTCCTGTAACACTGCAGAACCTTCTCCTGGTTCCTTTAACACTGCAGAACCTTCCTCCTGGTTCCTGTAACACTGCAGAACCCTTCTCCTGGATCTTGTAACACTGCAGAACTGTTCTCCTGGTTCCTGTAACGCTGCAGAACCTTCTCCTGGTTCCTGTAACACTGCAGAACCGTTCTCCTGGTTCCTGTAACACTACAGAGTCGTTCTCCTGGTTCCTGTAACTCTGCAGAACCGTTCTCCTGGTTCCTGTAACACTGCAGAACTGTTCTCCCGGTTCCTATAACACTGCAGAACTGTTCTCCCGGTTCCTATAACACTACAGAAACTTCTCCTGGTTCCTTTAACACCGCAGAACCCTTCTCCTGGTTCCTGTAACACTGCAGAACCTTCTCCTGGTTCCTGTAACACTACAGAACCGTTCTCCTGGTTCCTGTAACACTGCAGAACCATTTTCCTGGTTCCTGTAACCACGCAGAACCGTTTTCCAGGTTCCTGTAAAACTGCAGAACCTTCTCCTGGTTCCTGTCACACTGCAGAGCCGTTCTCCTGGTTCCTGTAACACTGCAGAACCATTTTCCTGGTTCCTGTAACCACGCAGAACCGTTTTCCAGGTTCCTGTAAAACTGCAGAACCTTCTCCTGGTTCCTGTCACACTGCAGAGCCGTTCTCCTGGTTCCTGTAACACTGCAGAACCGTTCTCCTGGTTCCTGTAACACTGCAGAACCGTTCACCTGGTTCCTGTAACACTGCAGAACCGTTCTCCTGGTTCCTGTAACACTACAGAACCGTTCTCCTGGTTCCTGTAAAACTGCAGAACCGTTCTCCTGGTTCCTGTCACACCGCATAGCCGTTCTCCTGGTTCCTGTAACACTGCAGAACCGTTCTCCTGGTTCCTGTAACACTGCAGAACCGTTCTCCTGGTTCCTGTAACACTGCAGAACATTTCTCCCGGTTCCTAAAACACTACAGAAACTTCTCCTGGTTCCTTTAACACCGCAGAACCCTTCTCCTGGTTCCTGTAATACTGCAGAACCCTTCTCCTGGTTCCTGTAACACTGCAGAACCTTCTCCTGGTTCCTGTCACATTGCAGAGCCGTTCTCCTGGTTCCTGTAACACTGCAGAACCGTTCTCCTGGTTCCTGTAACACTGCAGAATCTTCTCCCGGTTCCTGTAACACCGCAGAACATTCTCCTGGTTCTTGTAACACTGCAGAACCTTCTCCCGGTTCCTGTAACACTGCAGAACCGTTCTCCTGGTTCCTGTAACACCGCAGAACCGTTCTCCTGGTTCCTGTAACACTGCAGAACCGTTCTCCTGGTTCCTGTAACACTGCAGAACCGTTCTCCTGGTTCCTGTAACACTGCAGAACTGTTCTCCCGGTTCCTATAACACTACAGAAACTTCTCCTGGTTCGTTTAACACCGCAGAACCCTTCTCCTGGTTCCTGTAATACTGCAGAACCCTTCTCCTGGTTCCTGTAACACTGCAGAACCTTCCTCCTGGTTCCTGTAACACTGCAGAACCCTTCTCCTGGTTCTTGTAACACTGCAGAACCGTTCTCCTGGTTCCTGTAACGCTGCAGAACCTTCTCCTGGTTCCTGTAACACTGCAGAACCGTTCTCCTGGTTCCTGTAACACTACAGAGTCGTTCTCCTGGTTCCTGTAACTCTGCAGAACCGTTCTCCTGGTTCCTGTAACACTGCAGAACCGTTCTCCTGGTTCCTGTAACATTACAGAACCGTTCTACTGGTTCCTGTAACACTACAGAACCGTTCTCCCGGTTCCTGTAACACTGCAGAACCTTCTCCTGGTTCCTGTAACACTGCTGAACCTTCTCCTGGTTCCTTTAACACTGCAGAACCTTCCTCCTGGTTCCTGTAACACTGCAGAACCCTTCTCCTGGATCTTGTAACACTGCAGAACCGTTCTCCTGGTTCCTGTAACGCTGCAGAACCTTCTCCTGGTTCCTGTAACACTGCAGAACCGTTCTCCTGGTTCCTGTAACACTACAGAGTCGTTCTCCTGGTTCCTGTAACTCTGCAGAACCGTTCTCCTGGTTCCTGTAACACTGCAGAACCGTTCTCCTGGTTCCTGTAACACTGCAGAACCGTTCTCCTGGTTCCTGTAACACTGCAGAACTGTTCTCCCGGTTCCTATAACACTACAGAAACTTCTCCTGGTTCCTGTAACCACGCAGAACCGTTTTCCAGGTTCCTGTAAAACTGCAGAACCTTCTCCTGGTTCCTGTCACACTGCAGAACCTTCTCCTGGTTCCTGTAACACTGCAGAACCTTCCTCCTGGTTCCTGTAACACTGCAGAACCCTTCTCCTGGTTCTTGTAACACTGCAGAACCGTTCTCCTGGTTCCTGTAACGCTGCAGAACCTTCTCCTGGTTCCTGTAACACTGCAGAACCGTTCTCCTGGTTCCTGTAACACTACAGAGTCGTTCTCCTGGTTCCTGTAACTCTGCAGAACCGTTCTCCTGGTTCCTGTAACACTGCAGAACCGTTCTCCTGGTTCCTGTAACATTACAGAACCGTTCTACTGGTTCCTGTAACACTACAGAACCGTTCTCCCGGTTCCTGTAACACTGCAGAACCTTCTCCTGGTTCCTGTAACACTGCAGAACCTTCTCCTGGTTCCTGTAACACTACAGAACCGTTCTCCTGGTTCCTGTAACACTGCAGAACCATTTTCCTGGTTCCTGTAACCACGCAGAACCGTTTTCCAGGTTCCTGTAAAACTGCAGAACCTTCTCCTGGTTCCTGTCACACTGCAGAACCTTCTCCTGGTTCCTGTAACACTGCAGAACCTTCTCCTGGTTCCTGTAACACTACAGAACCGTTCTCCTGGTTCCTGTAACACTGCAGAACCATTTTCCTGGTTCCTGTAACCACGCAGAACCGTTTTCCAGGTTCCTGTAAAACTGCAGAACCTTCTCCTGGTTCCTGTCACACTGCAGAGCCGTTCTCCTTGTTCCTGTAACACTGCAGAACCGTTCTCCTGGTTCCTGTAACACTGCAGAATCTTCTCCCGGTTCCTGTAACACCGCAGAACATTCTCCTGGTTCTTGTAACACTGCAGAACCTTCTCCCCGTTCCTGTAACACTGCAGAACCTTCTCCTGGTTCCTGTAACACTGCAGAACCGTTCTCCTGGTTCCTGTAACACTACAGAGTCGTTCTCCTGGTTCCTGTAACTCTGCAGAACCGTTCTCCTGGTTCCTGTAACACTGCAGAACCTTCTCCTGGTTCCTGTAACACTGCAGAACCTTCTCCTGGTTCCTGTAACACTGCAGAACCTTCTCCTGGTTCCTGTAACACTGCAGAACCCTTCTCCTGGATCTTGTAACACTGAAGAACCCTTCTCCTGGATCTTGTAACACTGCTGAACCGTTCTCCTGGTTCCTGTAACGCTGCAGAACCTTCTCCTGGTTCCTGTAACACTGCAGAACCGTTCTCCTGGTTCCTGTAACACTACAGAGTCGTTCTCCTGGTTCCTGTAAGTCTGCAGAACCGTTCTCCTGGTTCCTGTAACACTGCAGAACCGTTCTCCCGGTTCCTATAACACTGCAGAACTGTTCTCCCGGTTCCTGTAACACTGCAGAACTGTTCTCCCGGTTCCTATAACACTGCAGAACTGTTCTCCCGGTTCCTATAACACTACAGAAACTTCTCCTGGTTCCTTTAACACCGCAGAACCCTTCTCCTGGTTCCTGTAATACTGCAGAACCCTTCTCCTGGTTCCTGTAACACTGCAGAACCTTCTCCTGGTTCCTGTAACACTGCAGAACCTTCCTCCTGGTTCCTGTAACACTGCAGAACCCTTCTCCTGGTTCTTGTAACACTGCAGAACCGTTCTCCTGGTTCCTGTAACACTACAGAACCGTTCTCCTGGTTCCCGTAACTCTGCAGAACCGTTCTCCTGGTTCCTGTAACACTGCAGAACCGTTCTCCTGGTTCCTGTAACACTGCAGAATCTTCTCCCGGTTCCTGTAACACCACAGGAACTTCTCCCGGTTCCTGTAACACTGCAGAACCTTCTCCTGGTTCCTGTAACACTGCAGAACCATGTCCTGGTTCCTGTAACACTACAGAACCGTTCTCCTGGTTCCTGTAACACTGCAGAACCTTCTCCCGGTTCCTGTAACATTGCAGAACCTTCTCCCAGTTCCTGTAACACTGCAGAACCGTTCTCCTGGTTCCTGTAATACTGCAGAACCGTTCTCCTGGTTCCTGTAACACTGCAGAACCGTTCTCCTGGTTCCTGTAACACTGCAGAACCGTTCTCCTGGTTCCTGTAACACTGCAGAACCGTACTCTTGGTTCCTGTAACACTGCAGAACTGTTTTCCCGGTTCCTATAACACTACAGAACCGTTCTCCTGGTTCCTGTAACACTGCAGAACCTTCTCCCGGTTCCTGTAACATTGCAGAACCTTCTCCTGGTTCCTGTAATACTGCAGAACCCTTCTCCTGGTTCCTGTAACACTGCAGAACCTTCTCCTGGTTCCTGTAACACTGCAGATCTGTTCTCCTGGTTCCTGTAACACTGCAGAACCTTCTCCCGGTTCCTGTAACATTGCAGAACCTTCTCCTGGTTCCTGTAATGCTGCAGAACCCTTCTCCTGGTTCCTGTAACACTGCAGAACCTTCTCCTGGTTCCTGTAACACTGCAGAACCGTTCTCCTGGTTCCTGTAATCCTGCAGAACCTTGTCCTCCACCCTTTAACCGCAGGTGGGATCTGCAGTCAGGTTTTATGTGCGGTTAGTTTGACCGACGTGGTAAATCCTGATAAGGAGGAGATAGGGCTCAGTGTTTCGGCTTCCTTTTCACTCCGTCCAGACTTATTTTTAGCTGCACTGAGTAGCTCTTGTTATCACTGCCATCATTTCCCGATGCTATTCCTGGCTGTTGTGTAACTGATGTTCTAGGTGAGATGGCGTTTATCACCGACCTGCCACATCGCCGTTTATGCCAACGCTTCGGCAGCCTGGTTAGAAACAGGCATTGCCTCAAGTCTTTTATGGATAAATGTAAAAGATGCATCAGTTTTTTATCAAACCTATGAAGGTTCAACCTGTCCAGGTGTAAGACCATAAAGTTGCTTGAGAGGAAAGCCCCTGACCTGCTGCAGAGCTGCCAGTCAGCACTGACATGATCTGGTCTCACATCTGTTGTTTAACAAACGTAGAAATGAAGACGTGAAGTGATGATAAAGGGAGGAAACTGTGCGGTCCAAGATGTCCAACCTAAACAATGTAAAGTAAGCTTTCAGGTTTCCTGTGAATTTGGAGCGTTGCAATATTACAGGTGTGTGGCGGCAGACGCCGCACTGAGTCAAACATTCATCTGCTTTTCTAAAGCAAGCCTTCGTCTGTCACATGTTGGTCATAAACATGCTGCGTTCATGAAAATATGGGAAAATAGAACTTCCAACATGATAACACTTCAGAAAGAGACTGTATTTCCTGTTCAGCGTATAAAACATGCTTCTATGTGAGCTCATGTTTAGGAAGTGTGTGATGAAGCAGCAAACATAGAAACTTTTAAACTTCCCAGGATAGCGACATCACAGCAGGATCTGCATCTGAAGCTGGGTGGAGACTAACGAAGGAGATGTCGGAGGTGGATATGAGACACCCAAACAGCAGAAGGATAGATCTCCAGGTTCAGCCAGAGTTGTGTGTTTTAAGGTTGTTGAGATAAAAATGATCTTCAGATCATTCAGAAAGTATTCACGCTTCTCTTTATGTTGCAGCTTTAATCTAGAATAAAAAAATAACTTGTTTCCTCATCAACCTTCATTTGATACCTCGATCAACAACAACAACACAGACAGATGGAAGGTATTCAGCCTGTTTGTCTGGATCATCTCTGAGCTCTTCTCCTTGTTTGGAGACCAGCTTTGTTAAACTAAACCGACAAGTTGGAAAACACAATCCTGACCTGATATTCTCTTTTTTGATCAGGGTCTGCTTGGTTTGATCAGTCAGCAAATAATAATAATAATAATAACAATCTTAATGTAAACAAATGTTTTTTTACAAGGCTGCAGCATTACCGAAGCGATCTGAATACTTTATTGTCGAGTCACTGTAAAGATGGAACAAAGTCAAAGATCCGTGACAGAAAATTCTGATATTAGAACTGTGTTTTTATTGCTCTCTAATGAAACTAAAACAACTTTTATGTTTTATTCTAAGAATATAACATATCTCCTCTGTGAGTCCACATACATGCAGCTGCCATCGTTTTACTACGGTGTCTCTGAATGGACAAACAAGCTGTAAACCTGCAGGAGCAGCATTGTTTGATAGGAGCTGCAGCCTTAATGAAAACACCACAGAAGAAGACAGCACTGAAGTTGTTCCCTGGATGTGTTTATGTCTGGAGGAATTTTTGCCACTGACAGCCACCATCCATTCATGGCTTGCTATGCCCGTCTCTACCACTAGATGTCAGTAACGGACACCGTGGCTCTTTGCTCTTAGTAATGGAGTATCTCTGACCACTGGACGGGTCTTGTTCTCAGGCTGGACGCTAACGTGAGGATTGTTTAAACGTCCCATGTCTGTCTTTGTCCCCCTCTGTCTCTTCATCCAGGTCTTCCTCATCTTGTCTCCCAGTATCTTCCTCTCAAGCATCTCCGTCTTCTCGCTGCGAGTTGCGAGGTCCTCCACATCCGTTAACCCTTCCTTCTCTCTGGCAGGTCGTGTCCGGACCAGAAGGCAGAGCTCTGGCAGCGTGGGCGGAGCTAGTCCATCAGTGGTGGACAGCAGGGGGCGGAGCCGGGCCAAGGTGGTGTCCCAGTCCCAGCGTATGTACACACATACCTGACAGGTGTCGTTACAGGCTGCTGTGATGCAGCATCGTGTCAGTAAACACACCACATCCTCAGTGTTATGTTTGTGTCCAGCACCGTGTGGGATTTTCCAGCACCAACAGTTAAATCTTCTAGATGTGTGTGTGTGTGTGTGTGTGTGTGTGTGTGTGTGTGTGTGTGTGTGTGTGTGTGTGTGTGTGTGTAGACACTACATGTGTGTGTTGGTGCCTGTGTAATTCATCACCACAGCCACCCAGAGTGCATGCTGCGTAAAACTCAATAATCTCATTTTGATCTCCACACTGTCCTGCCTATCGCCTCCATCACCCAGGATCCAGATCAGCCAATCCCATCAGCGGTAAGGCCACAGCTTCATCCAATCAGCAGCCAGACGCCTCATCCTAAACCCCGCCCCCTCAGACTGCATGTCGTCCCGTTTCTGTAGTTTCTACCTTCCTGTCAGCATGTCCGTGCAGCAGCATGACCCTCTGAGGTGGCTCCAGGTGTCTGTGTTGTGTTCTAGCGGTTCACTGTGTGTTCTCAGTCCTAAATGTTCCCCGCAGAACAGTTATCTAGAACTCCTGCTGTCAGGTCAGCGTGGAGTCACCACGCCTGGAAGATCTGCTGTCAGCTGTGTTTGTAAAGACGTGATGAGCTGGACGCAGATCCGCCATGAAGCGCAACCTTCTGGATAAATGTCCACATCCAGCCGAGGACAGTGGAGTTCCTGAAACACCTGACAGGTAGAGAGGTTCCTGCAGAGCTTCATGACTGACAGGAACATCCTGAAACACGTCCTGCAGGATGCCGCTCAGCGTGGGCTGGTCTGCTGCTCGGAAAGCTTCCAGGTGGAGCCAGGAAGACGTTGAGGCTTCAGGTCAGACGTGTCAAACCTGGAAGTGAAGAAAGAGACGGCAGGTGTGCTGCAGGTGTCCCACCGGGGCCCACGGGAGTGGTTGCTTCCCCTCCTCGCTGTTTGTGTCTCTGTAGACCCCGAGGAAGCCATAGAACCAGACGCGTCGGGGTATTTTAGTCCATTTTTATCAAAGGCCTTTTGTTTCGAAGCACTTTGAGGACCTGGATCTTTATTCCATCACTGTGGACTGGAATCTTCTGCTCATAAGAAAGAGTTGATGTTTGGTAGAAGCGAAGAGGCCGTCGTGTGAAGGGCTGGATGGAAGTGATGGAGCAGGACGAGCACACGGTGCCGAACGTCGGGGTGCTACATGACGCCGCTTGGCCTCACGTCGTCACGTTGGACGCCTGGAAACGGCGAAACGAGTGTCAGGGCTGGAAATCACAAGTTTGATCACAATGCAGAGCACCAGTTCGCTGATGAGCATTGGTTGCCATGGTGATGCAGAGTTCACCATATGATCCGTGACATCTCCTCCCCCTCCGGATCCGTCTGGATGAATGTTGTCACCGTGGAAACGGACCTGGAAGAGCTGGTGTCTGTCTGAAGATGTTAAATCAGGACATGGTGCAGCTGTTATAATAACCAGCTTACTCTCCCCTTGTTGTTGTTTACTACTTGGAGTAAATAATTCCACCTGCAGAAGGTGTGATGACCACTGGAGCGCGTCGGATCCAGATTTACTGGGTGTGGTGAAACGCCTCGTGTCCTCTGGCGATTCATCAAACGGCGACATGTCTCATCGTTCACCTGCTCAGGTTCTGTCCAACCTCCCGCTTGTCTTCTCCTCCACAGCCAGCAGTCGCTCCAGCTCGCCGGGGAAGCTGCTGGGTCAGAGCAGCTACGGTCGGATCCCCCGAGCCGCGGCGGCCGGCTCGGTGGCGGCGGCGGCTGCGGCGGCAGCAGACAAGCGCAGCAGGATCCCTCGCAGCCAGGGCTGCAGCCGGGAGACCAGTCCCAGCAGACTGGGTCTGGGTAAGACCAGCTGCATTCACACATTACTCATTAGGACTGGAACCACGTGTCATGTGTGGTCAGGTGACGTGTTGTATGTTGTGGATCACACGTGTGTGACTTCATGAAGCCAGACGGTGAGTTAAACTTTAACCGTCTGATAAGGAGCTAAGAAGCTCTGCAGGATTTAGGAGTGTTTCCTGTTCTCTGATGATGAACTTTGCACACTGAAGCATGGACTCAGCGTTGATTATTAAGCATGGCTTTCTAATTAGAATGGTTGTTTTCAGGTTACACAACCTGAGAGGGTTCAGGTCCTTCTGCTGTCAAACATTAAACCACTTTTACAGGTTTCCCTCAGACGCTGGACAAATATTATTTCTGTTGCTCCTTTATTTTACATTGTTTCATTTGAAGTTTTTATTTTATAATATTTCCTTTTATTCTGTTTAATTTTAATTAGGTTTTTTAGTTTCTTTTGTGTCATTTTATTTTATTATTATTTTATTTTGTTTTATTTTTTAAATTTTATTTTATTTTATTTTATTTTATTTACCACTGCTCCTTGGCAACAGACGGCATTTTTAGGTCTTTTTTCCGATGCAGCCTGGAGAGAAATCAGCTGTTATGGATGCAGGCGCTGTGAAGTTAGAAACCCAGAAACGTGTGTGTGTGTGTGTGTGTGTGTGTGTCTAATAGTAATAGCACTTTGTGTCTCTGCATACGCACTGCTTCTGTCTTTGTCTCAGTTTTGTAATGTCTCTACACTCTTCTCTTTCATTCCCTTCTGTTTTTTTTATCTTTCCACATGTAGTTTATTTACAGCACTTCTTAAAATACCTTTAAATCTGCGTAAGTCAGTTTATTCCACCCGTAGGAGCAACTTCAAGTTTTTAAAGAAAACCTTTAGAAGACATCTTGATGCGGCATACAGAGGAAGGAGAATAGAGGAATAAATGATCCAGCTTCAGTTCTTACAGATGGTCAGCTACTTACAGTTTGTAAACATGGAGCTTATGGCGAGTCGTTCACAGGAAGTGACGCGTCCTTTACAGACTTCATAAAGACAACAGGTAGAAGTCCCAAACGGGGCATTTTTAGGGTTCAGGCGTCTCTGAAAAGCTTCCTGCAGGATTTCTACAGCCTCTCTCAGGTTTCCTTTCTCTAAATAAAAATGCTCCTGTTTATGATTTAATCTCTGTTTTAACTTATTTACTGCATTAAGCAGAGAAGACAAACGGATCCTGAGGAACAGCTGTGCTACTGGGAGGCCGGTGTAGTCTGCAGTACGAGTTCAGGTCCGGGTTTAACTGCAGAGCGGAGGACTTTATCACACGCAGAGTTAACAGACTAGATTTAAGGACAGTAAACTCCATTTTGGTTAATGAAGCTGATCAGCAACCAGCGACTGAACGGACCGGTGTGGTCTGGTTAGGAGCTCGTATGAACCCTGCGTCATGATGGATCCAGATCCAGGGACCTGTCCTCATGCTGTCCACCTGTCTCTCCTCTCTCGTCCCACATTTGCTCGCCGATGCTCACACTAACTTGTTGTCCTGACAGCCAGCCTGCGTGGTAAAGCTCTTCTTCCTGCTGCTCTTCCCTCCCGCACGCTAGCCCGGAGCCGCATTCCCCGACCCAGCATGAGTCAGGGTTGCAGTCGCGACACGAGTCGTGAGAGCAGCCGCGACACCAGCCCTGCTCGGGGCTTCGCTCCTCTGGGTGAGTAGTTCCGAGCGCTGCTGACGTCCCCTCCCGGTGTGTACCACACTCAGCATGCCAGCCCTCCTCTTCATGTCCTCTGTGGTTCCTTCTGGCCATTTCTCAGCCGTGTCCGTCTGTGCATGCACTAAAGGTGTCTTTCTGGGTTTAGGGAACATTGCTCGGCATAGTTTCTACATGAAATGTAACTTTCTGCTGAACCAGCTCTGATAATAACCGCTGAAAACATTAAAGTCAAGCAGAGAAGATCCAGGCTCTTTATGAAGGAGCATAACATCAAACAGATAACTGTCTTCTGGTGTTAATGCCATGTATTCTAGTTTAAATGCCTGTAGGACAACGTCTCTGGAGGACCAGAGGGACCACGTAGAAGCCAGATCTCTGTCTGATCTCTGTAGCATGCTTAGAGAACCACGCAGCCCGGTTCTGTAGAGTGGTAGGATCCTGTGTTTACACTAACCCTGGTCCGGATGTCCCCCGCAGCCTCCAGACGTCACTCCCGTTCAACCAGCGCTCTGTCCACAGCAGACCCCCACGGCCAGTCAGGTGACCCTCATGACCCCCAGTCATTCCCAGTCATTCCCAGTTTCCTGCCAGATTCCTGTCGGCATGCTTCAGTGGTTGCAGTCCCATCCATCCAGAGCGTTGTGCGGAGACCAACGTGCTCTTTCCTTTGTGTTCATCCACCGTGTGGCCTGCTCGGAGCCATCGTTGTGTTTCCATGGTGTTTTGCTTTGCGTTGAGCGTCTGCTTGTGGTTTTCTTTCACTTGGTCCCGTAGCTGCAGCATCACGTGTTTCTCCAGCTGCTGCATGCCGTGATCTGCCAGGCAGATTCGGGGCTTTCAGTTTTTCATGTTGGTTTTGGGAGAAGGTCAACTCCTTCAGTGTGTGTTGATTTTAACCATGACGACTCGTTTGGTTTTGGTTCCAGAAGTCAGGAAGGTAAGTTAGTCACTGCTAACCGGTTCACCCAGCTTCACTCACCGGCCTGCTTTCCCTCGTCATTCCCCAGATCGCTACGGTTTGATTCACCAAGCCAGAATATCTGCGTCCGTTAACGCCATGAGGGTTCTGAACACGGGCACCGAGGTGGAGGCCGCCGTTGCTGACGCACTGGTAGGTTTCTCATCCCATACGAAGCACAAACGACGGCTTCCTGCACGACGTGTGGGTTTGAGTTGTACCCTGTTGTAGTGTAGGAACACAAAGATGAAAAACTCATGTTTAGAAAAGTTGGTGTGTGAAGTGGAAGACAGAATGCAAGTCAACGCTTTAGAGGTTGCAGTTTGTAATCTAATCCTTCATGTCTCTCTGTAAACCTTCATGTTTTTAACTCTGATGAGGAGAAGTGAAGCTTGACATCCGCTCTTGTTTAAACCTTCGCTCTCCTCTCTCCTCCCTCCTTGTTGTTGCTCCTCCAGCTGTTAGGAGACTCCAGGAATAAGGTAGTTGGTCGTTTCCTGTCTTGTTTGTGTCTCCACGTCGTCACACACTGAGTCCACCCACCAGAGATGCTGCTTGGCTCATGACACACCCCTTCATGCGTGTTTTTCCTTCAGTCTACGTGTGCATCACATCCCAAAGGAACTCACTCAGCGTACCTCCGAGTTCTTTATGTTCCTTTCCAGCAGTGTTGTCTTTTTAAAAGTGAGATTTCATGTGCTTGTCTTCTGCTTCCCTGGTCAACAACATGGCTTCTCTGTAGCACCGCTTGACTGGCTTTTGACTTTAAACAGATAAAATTAGTATTTATTTACTTTCTAACCCAGACATCTGACTTTTGCAGCTGTGTTCTGTAAGTATGAACTTAGAAAAACGGAAGCTGTTGCTTTTCTGGATAACCCCGCAGAATGCTGCATGGCAAGCAGACATGTCTGACAGCTTTGTACTGCTCTTTCCAACTTATTCCTGAGGTCAATAAGCCGTGCGTGTTCTGTTTTCCCACAGAGGAAGCCACTGAGGCGGCGGTACGAGTCACCTGGGATGTACTCTGATGACGACGCCAACAGCGACGCTTCCAGCGCCTGTTCAGAGCGCTCATACAGCTCCAGGAACGGAGGCATCCCACATTACCTGCGGCAGACGGAGGACGTGGCCGAGGTCCTGAACCACTGCGCCAGTTCCAACTGGTCGGAGAGGAAGGAGGGTCTGCTGGGCCTGCAGAACCTCCTGAAGAGCCAAAGGATCCTGAGGTGGGTCTGGAGAGCCCAGATTCTTTTAACTCCAAACTCCAGTTCAGATCAGCTTCGTTAGGACTGTTAGTCACCACAAGACATTTAACACACGGGTCGGTTCATCCTGGTCCAATTAAAACATCAGTCCAGTTCATCCTGGTCCAGTTAAAACATCAGTCCAGTTCATCCTGGTCCAGTTAAAACATCAGTCCAGTTCATCCTGGTCCAATTAAAACATCAGTCCAGTTCATCCTGGTCCAGTTAAAACATCAGTCCAGTTCATCCTGGTCCAGTTAAAACATCAGTCCAGTTCATCCTGGTCCAGTTAAAACATCAGTCCAGTTCATCCTGGTCCAATTAAAACATCAGTCCAGTTCATCCTGGTCCAGTTAAAACATCAGTCCAGTTCATCCTGGTCCAGTTAAAACATCAGTCCAGTTCATCCTGGTCCAGTTAAAACATCAGTCCAGTTCATCCTGGTCCAGTTAAAACATCAGTCCAGTTCATCCTGGTCCAGTTAAAACATCAGTCCAGTTCATGGAAACCAGCTCATGAAACGTAGCCAGGCTGCATCAGAACCAGAACCTGGAAGGAGAACCTCCATCAGAATCAGAACCAGGAAGGAAAATCTCCATCAGGACCAGAACCAGGAAGGAAAACCTCCATCAGGACCAGAACCGGGAAGAAGGTCCATCTTTCTGGAGAACTCTGATCCAGGATCCTGCTGAGAAGAAGAGAAACACTAAATAATAACACAATTTAAAAATTTTCTGGGCATACTGGGACGTCTCCCAGTGCATCATGGGACGTCTTCCAGCAACCTCGGCCTGTAGCAGCAGGACTAAAGGGATCCATTAGCAGTTTTCCTGCATCCCTCTCAGACAGGAAGTCCTCCTTCCGGGAATGTTACGTCTTTACGTCTTTACATGAATCTACGGACAGATCCTGGTCCAGAATAAGTCCAAGGTTCCTCTCTGTAGTCCTGGAAGCCGAGATGAAGCCATCCTAAGTAATTCTGTAGAGTCTTCCGGAGGTTCTCAACATGAGTCTGTCTGAGTTCAGAGGGAGAAAAGTCAGAGTCATCCAGGTCTTTAAGACGCTGTTGTACTCTGACCATCTGACTGGTTTCATCAGACTTCATGGATCTAAGTATCATCTGCATAGAAACAAACATTTCTACCATCTTGTCTGAGGATATAAACTACACATGTAGGGGGTGAAACGTATCGGTGTAGGTTTAGATCTAAGTATCATCTGCATAGAAACGAACATTTCTACCATCTTGTCTGAGGATATAAACTACACATGTAGGGGGTGAAATGTAGGTTTAGATCTAAGTATCATCTGCATAGAAACGAACATTTTTACCATCTTGTCTGAGGATATAAACTACACATGTAGGGGGTGAAACGAATCGGTGTAGGTTTAGATCTAAGTATCATCTGCATAGAAATGAACATTTCTACCATCTTGTTTGAGGATATAAACTACACATGTAGGGGGTGAAATGTATCGGTGTAGGTTTAGATCTAAGTATCATCTGCATAGAAACGAACATTTCTACCATCTTGTCTGAGGATATAAACTACACATGTAGGGGGTGAAATGTATCGGTGTAGGTTTAGATCTAAGTATCATCTGCATAGAAACAAACATTTCTACTATCTTGTCTGAGGATATAAACTACACATGTAGGGGGTGAAATGTATCGGTGTAGGTTTAGATCTAAGTATCATCTGCATAGAAACGAACATTTCTACTATCTTGTCTGAGGATATAAACTACACATGTAGGGGGTGAAACGTATCGGTGTAGGTTTAGATCTAAGTATCATCTGCATAGAAACGAACATTTCTACTATCTTGTCTGAGGATATAAACTACACATGTAGGGGGTGAAATGTATCGGTGTAGGTTTAGATCTAAGTATCATCTGCATAGAAACGAACATTTCTACTATCTTGTCTGAGGATATAAACTACACATGTAGGGGGTGAAACGTATCGGTGTAGGTTTAGATCTAAGTATCATCTGCATAGAAACAAACATTTCTACCATCTTGTCTGAGGATATAAACTACACATGTAGGGGGTGAAATGTATCGGTGTAGGTTTAGATCTAAGTATCATCTGCATAGAAACGAACATTTCTACTATCTTGTCTGAGGATATAAACTACACATGTAGGGGGTGAAACGTATCGGTGTAGGTTTAGATCTAAGTATCATCTGCATAGAAAAGAACATTTCTACCATCTTGTTTGAGGATATAAACTACACATGTAGGGGGTGAAATGTATCGGTGTAGGTTTAGATCTAAGTATCATCTGCATAGAAACGAACATTTCTACCATCTTGTCTGAGGATATAAACTACACATGTAGGGGGTGAAATGTATCGGTGTAGGTTTAGATCTAAGTATCATCTGCATAGAAACGAACATTTTTACTATCTTGTCTGAGGATATAAACTACACATGTAGGGGGTGAAACGTATCTGTGTAGGTTTAGAGCCCTGAAGAACTAAATTGACCACCTTGTTGGAGGTTTTGTGACTGATTGGATCACAATGATCATGTGATGAGATGCTCTCTTTGCTGTCATTCGCTGCAGCCGTGTGGAGTTGAAGAGACTGTGTGAGATCTTCACAAGGATGTTTGCAGACCCTCACAGCAAGGTAAGAATGATCAATTCAGTGGAAACCAACACGTAGACTTCCTGTCTGAGGCTCATGTAGGACTAACGGCTGTCTCTTGTCGCATGCTTTGCCTTGCTGTGGATTTAACATCAGAGAGTAAGTGTTTTTTCTGTCCATCTCCCATGTCGGTGGTCTCTGACCTCGGTGCGGTGGATTTAATGACCTCTCCTGGTGTTGTCAGGTGTTCAGCATGTTTCTGGAGACTCTGGTGGACTTCGTTACGGTGCACAGGGAGGACCTGCAGGACTGGCTGTTTGTTCTGCTCACCCAGCTCCTGAAGAAGATGGGAGCAGACCTGCTGGGCTCGGTCCAGGCCAAAGTCCAGAAGGCTCTGGATGTCACGAGGTCTGTAACACAATCCGCATGTGAAAGTATAGCGAGAATGCTGCTTTAGTGAGATTTTTTCTCTCCACGTCAGGGAGTCCTTCCCGTTTGACCAACAGTTCAACATTCTGATGAGGTTCATCGTGGACCAGACCCAGACTCCTAACCTCAAGGTGAAACAGGCGTCATATCTGAAGGCTTTATTCAGCATCAGTCAGAGCTCTAACAAGGCTTGTTGACTGTGCAGGTGAAGGTGGCCATCTTGAAGTACATTGAGTCTTTGGCGCGGCAGATGGACCCAGCAGACTTTGTAAACTCCAGTGAGACTCGGCTGGCAGTGTCCCGCATCATTACATGGACCACTGAACCCAAAAGCTGCGATGTCAGGAAGGTAAGAGCTCTGGGAAAGTTCCTGTTTGGTAAAGTCCTTGTTTTTATTTTTCCCAGTTTTTTCATCTGAACTCCCAGATGATGCAGATCTGAACTGATCCAGCCAGATATCAGATGTCACCATGACTGCATTTATATGCATTCATTACACATAATCAGGCTGTTATTAATTAATCACAAAAATCCTCAATATCCTGACTTTCCATTCCTGATCATGTGACCAGATCAGGAAGGAAAACAAAGTTAAACAACATACGTGTGTTTGTAAAGTCCCGGTCCAGAGTCTTAATCCACAGTACCGGTCCAGGGTACTGATCCATAGTCCGGGTCCAGAGTCCCAATCTCCAGTCCATAGTACTGATCCAGAGCCCTGATTCTTTTGTGTTTTCCTCTATAAAAGAAAGTCCCAGGACCAGGTAGAGGACTAGGTTAAGGACAAGGTAAAGGGACCATGTAGAGAACTAGGTAAAAGATCAGATAAAGGACTAGGTAGAGGACCAGGTAGAGGAACAGATAGAGGACCAGGTAGAGAACTAGGTTGAGGACCAGGTAGAGGACTAAAGAGACCATGTAGAGAACTAGATAAAGGACTAGGTAGAAGATCAGGTAGAGGACCAGGTAGAGAAGTAGGTAGAAGACCAGGTTAAGGACTAGGTAGAGGACCAGGTAGAGGACTAAAGGGACCATGTAGAAAACTAGGTAAAGGACTGGGTAGAAGATCAGATTAAGGACCAGGTCAAAGATCAGGTCGAGGACCAGGTAGAGGACCAGATAGAGGACCAGGTAGAGGACCAGATGGAGGACCAGGTAGAGGACCAGATGGAGGACCAGATGGAGGACCAGGTAGAGGACCAGATGGAGGACCAGATTAAGGACCAGGTGGAGGACCGGGTAGAGGACCAGATTACGGACCAGGTAGAGGACCAGATTAAGGGCCAGATGGAGGACCAGATTAAGGACCAGGTAGAGGACCAGATTAAGGGCCAGATGGAGGACCAGATTAAGGACCAGGTAGAGGACCAGATTAAGGACCAGATGGAGGACCAGATTAAGGACCAGGTAGAGGACCAGATTAAGGACCAGGTGGAGGACCAGGTAGAGGACCAGGTGGAGGACCAGGTAGACGACCAGATGGAGGACCGGGTAGAGGACCAGATTACGGACCAGGTAGAGGACCAGATGGAGGACCAGATGGAGGACCAGATTAAGGACCAGGTAGAGGACCAGGTAGAGGACCAGGTGGAGGACCAGGTAGACGACCAGATGGAGGACCGGGTAGAGGACCAGGTGGAGGACCAGGTAGACGACCAGATGGAGGACCGGGTAGAGGACCAGGTGGAGGACCAGGTAGACGACCAGATGGAGGACCGGGTAGAGGACCAGATTAAGGACCAGGTGGAGGACCGGGTAGAGGACCAGGTGGAGGACCAGGTAGACGACCAGATGGAGGACCGGGTAGAGGACCAGATTATGGACCATATGGAGGACCAGATTAAGCACCAGATGGAGGACCAGGCAGAGGTCCTGTAGTATTTTCATCAGTTTTCTGAGTGATATGCAGGGTTTATTTGCAGAGGAAAGACTTCCAGATCGAGAAGAAGTCCATGTTTTTTTTTTTTAAATGCATTTACAATGTTGGAAATTCACTAATGTGGAATAATCATGATATTTTCTCTGAGAGGAAAATCCAGAATGGTGACATCCTGACCCTGAAGTGAGTGTAAGAGGACTCGTCGTATCCTGACACCCGTCAGGTTTTACAGCGTGAATGAAAAGGGAACCGTTCAGCTGGAAGTTTCCCTGTTTGCTAAAGGAATCTATTTTTTATCCACCTCTCCATCCCGGAGTGCCGTATCTGTAGACCTGGATAGAAGGCGCCACTGCGTGTGGAAGGCCTTGGGTCAATGGCCCATTATCTTCCCATGTCTGATGCACGTAACATGTTCCCGCTCCGTGTCCCCTCCTGTTTGTTTTTCCACTGCTGCTCTTCGAAATAAATCTTCTTCCAGAAAGAAGGCAGGGCCTGCATGTAGGCTGGAAAAAACCTAGACCAGGTAACGCTAGAAGCAGCTCCTGTTATTAAGACCAGACGTCCCGGTGCGGTCGGCCCGGCTCGTTTGGTTCTGTGTTGCATCCTCATGTGATGGCCATGTCATGCTGTAATACCCGTTCTGCCTTACAATGTGTCCCAGACCCTTCATAGCTGGGTGAGCGAGGAGCTAGCTGGCAGGTCCAGTTCTGCACTGTCCACTGAGGGCAACCAGGAAGACAGGTGTAAGCAGGTAGACTTCGCTCCGATAGCCAATCACAGCACAGCAAGCACGCAATGCCCGTCTGCCCGGTTTCTAACCACCGACCTCTGAGAGTGTAAAAGTGGAGTGTATTTTTCTCACTCACCGTTTGTGCTGCAGATGTTTTGCTTTAATAACCTGAACTCCGTCTGTGCCTTGCCTCGCCAGAGGAAGAAGCTTCTGCTGCAGGTGTTTAACCTGCTGCCTGGTGTGGAGTTTCCCACCAACACCGAGAGGAATGCCGCCTGCTCCCCGCGCCGCTGCTTCCCACTAACACCCTGCATGTTTACCTGGTTACTAAACTCTGCTATTACAGCATCATGTAGAGCCCAGGGTCCCCGTCCACGGTACCGGCCCACGGTACCGGCCCAGAGTCCCCATCCACGGTACCGGTCAAAGGTCCCCGTCCACGGTACCGGTCAAAGGTCCTCGTCCACAGTACCGGTCCAGGGTCCCCGTCCACAGTACCAGTCCAGGGTCCCCGTCCACGGTACCGGCCCAGAGTCCCCGTCCACGGTACCGGCCCAGAGTCCCCGTCCACGGTACCGGCCCAGAGTCCCCGTCCACGGTACCGGTCAAGGGTCCCCGTCCACGGTACCGGTCAAAGGTCCCCGTCCACGGTACCGGTCCAGGGTCCCCGTCCACAGTACCGGTCCAGAGTCCCCGTCCACGGTACCGGCCCAGAGTCCCTGTCCACGGTACCGGCCCAGAGTCCCCGTCCACAGTACCGGTCAAAGGTCCCCGTCCACGGTACAGGTCCAGGGTCCCCGTCCACAGTACCGGTCCAGGGTCCCACTCCATAGTCCTGATCCAGAGTCCCAATCCCAAATCCCCAAACCAGAGTCCTGATCCACAGTATGGGTCCAGAGTCCAAATCCCCAATCCAGAGTCCCAATCCATAGTAAAGTTCCAGTGTCCCGTTCAATAGTCCTGAACCAGAGTCCCTATCGCCAATCCAGAGTCCCGATCCACAGTACAGGTCCAGGGTCCCAATCCCCAATCCAGAGTCCCGATCCACAGTACAGGTCCAGGGTCCCAATCCCCAATCCAGAGTCCCGATCCACTGTACCAGTCCAGGGTCCCGATCAAAAGTTCTGATCCAGAGCCCCAATCCCCAATCCATAGTCCTTATCCCCAGTACTGGTCCAGGGTCCCAATCCCCAATCCATAGTCCTTATCCCCAGTACTGGTCCAGGGTCCCAATCCCCAATCCAGCGTCCCGATCCACTGTACCAGTCCAGGGTCCCAATCAATAGTCCTGATCCAGAGTCCCAATCCCCAATCCATAGTCGTGATCTAGAGTCCCAATCTCAAATCCCTTAACCAGAGTCCTGATCCACAGTACTGGTCCAGGGTCCCAATCTCCAATACAGAGTCCCAATCAACAGTACTGGTCCGGGGTCCCAATCCAGAGTCCCCGAACAACAGTTCTGGTCCAGGGTCCCAATCCCCAATACAGAGTCCCAATCAACAGTACTGGTCCGGGGTCCCAATCCAGAGTCCCGATCCCCAGTACTGGTCCAGGGTCCCGATGCCCAAGCCAGAGCCCCAATGCCCCGTACTGGTCCAAGGTCCCTATCCCCAATCCAGAGTCCCAATCAACAGTACTGGTCCAGGATACCAATCCAGAGTCCCGATCCCCAGTACTGGTCCAGGGTCCCAATCCCCAATCCACAGTCCCGATTCACAGTACTGGTCCAGAGTCCAACTCCCAGATCCAGAAGTTATTATTTCAATTTGTCTTCAACAAGCTGTAAAGTACCTTCAGTTGAAGTTTCAGTGTTGTTCAGGTTAAACAACTCTCCTTCCTTACCTGTACCTGTCTGTCCTCCCTCCTCTGTACTCTCTTCCTTGTACTTGTCCTCCTGTACTTACCTGTCCTCCCTTACCTGTACCTGTCCTCCCTTACCTGCACCTGTCCTCCCTTACCTGTACCTGTCCTCCCTTACCTGTACCTGTGCTCTCTCATCTGTACCTGTCCTCCCTTACCTGTACCTGTCCTCCCTTACCTGCACCTGTCCTCCCTTACCTGTACCTGTCCTCCCTTACCTGCACCTGTCCTCCCTTACCTGTACCTGTGCTCTCTCATCTGTACCTGTCCTCCCTTACTTGTACCTGTGCTCTCTCATCTGTACCTGTCCTCCCTTACCTGTACCTGTGCTCTCTCATCTGTACCTGTCCTCCCTTACCTGTACCTGTGCTCTCTCATCTGTACCTGTCCTCCCTTACTTGTACCTGTGCTCTCTCATCTGTACCTGTCCTCCCTTACCTGTACCTGTCCTCCCTTACCTGTACCTGTCCTCCCTTACCTGTACCTGTGTTCTCTCATCTGTACCTGTCCTCCCTTACCTGTACCTGTCCTCCCTTACCTGTACCTGTGTTCTCTCATCTGTACCTGTCCTCCCTTAACTGTACCTGTGCTCTCTTATCTGTACCTGTGCTCTCTTATCTGTACCTGTGCTCTCTTATCTGTACCTGTCCTCCCTTATGCTGGGCAGACACTGTGCGATTTCGAGGCGATTTCACCAGGATTTTGCTGTTGCAGACCGCGCTGCGTCATCGTGGAAACATGGTAGCGTCGGGATGTCCGGTCGGGAGGTTGTGAGCCGTACAGTGTGAGAACACTCACGAGGAAGGATTAATTGCTGCTACGTTCTAACGATGATGCTGCGACCTCCCGATCAAACTTCTGGCATGTCAGAAATGTTCGCCGTCGCTCGTACAGTGTGAGCGGTGTTATGTCACGATTCTACGTTCGCACCTGCGCAGAAGACACCGGTGGAGCTTTAAACAATGACGGGCAACCCCAACTTCAGACGTGTGCGGTGGACACAGCTGCTAGAAGAGAGATTAGTAGAGCTACGGAGAGAACACGAGGTTTTCTTTTGTTTTTCCTTTCAGCGTACAAGACAGCGCACACAACTGCAACAACTGGCTGCCTGCTCGCCATCTTGTTGTCAGGCACGCTGTGGTTGTCATAGGAACTAGGAACATTTTTTTTCGTTGTTCACACTCGAGCACGTCGTGCCGTCACACACCGACTGACGCCGACAACTAGTCGTGGTTGTCAATAATGGTGTCTGACAGCAGTCGTACAGTATGAGTACACATGTCATAGGGTCAGATAGAGTACGAGGGACAAACCCGGTCGTGCAGTGGGAGCATTTCCCCGACAGTCAGATTTCTAGAATCGCACAGTGTCCGCCCGGCATTACCTGTACCTGTCCTCCCTTACCTGTACCTGTACCTGTACCTGTACCTGTACCTGTCCTCCCGTACCTGTACCTGTCCTCCCTTACCTGTACCATTCCTCCCTTACCTGTACCTGTGCTCTCTTATCTGTACCTGTGCCCTCTTACCTGTACCTGTGCCCTCCTACCTGTACCTGTGCTCTCTTATCTGTACCTATGCCCTCCTACCTGTACCTGTGCCCTCCTACCTGTACCTGTGCTCTCTTATCTGTACCTGTGCCCTCTTACCTGTACCTGTGCCCTCCTACCTGTACCTGTGCCCTCCTACCTGTACCTGTGCTCTCTTATCTGTACCTATGCCCTCCTACCTGTACCTGTGCCCTCCTACCTGTACCTGTGCCCTCCTACCTGTACCTGTGCTCTCTTATCTGTACCTGTGCCCTCCTACCTGTACCTGTGCCCTCCTACCTGTGCTTACCTGCATGCTGTAACACTGACATGGCTGTGGTGGTGTTTTTTCCACCTGATGCATCTCTGAACACCTGTACCAGGTTTCTTTCTGCAGGTTTAACATAGATCTTGGCTTTCCTGATGTCACATCTTACAGATTTATTTCATTTTTATTCACTTTTAAAGGATTTTTTAATTAATCCTTGTGGGTCGCTTTACTTTTCTACCTTTCAGCTCATCAGACAAAAAATCCTCCTCTGAAAACAACCATAAAACCATGACAGATAAATGTTTCTACAGTTTTTCCTCAGATTGACCCATCAGCTGCATTACTTTACCACACATGTAATTATTCTAATCAATGTAACTCTTTATATGTTGTTAACTTCTGCAGTTTCATACAGGTGCTTCTGGATTATTCTCATTTTATTTAAATAATAAAATAATTAAATTTATTTACCATTCTTTATGCATTTTTTTTGGATAACATTGGTTATTTATTTGTATAATAATAATTATTAATTTATTTAGTCACAGTTCATCTCATTTAGTCTTTCAGTCTTTGGCGTTTCATTATTTTCTCGAGTTGCTTTGTTTTATTTATTTTGTTTTTACATAATTGTTAATAAAAAAGACTTTAAGGGTTTAGTTACACAATTTCATAATTTTTATTGAAAATAAATTTTAAATAAATATTTTTTTTAAATATTTTTAAAAATTTGTCTTAAAGCAGTTAAAATAAGTAAATGATTGGTTTAGATATTTTAGTTTTGATATTTTATCTCTGGAAAATAACTTATTTTTTGTTTAATAAAAACAGTGACCTCATGTCAGTAAATGTGCATTTAAAGGATTGTAATGAGATGAATAATTACAGATTTGGTGGTTTTAAATCGGAATGATTGAATGACTTAAGCAGAAAAGTGGAAAGGAGCATTATTCTGTCATGTTTTTATCTCAGCTTTTGGGAGAGGACCTTTTTGGTTCCATAAGGGTTGGAGATTTTTCCTGATGTCCCTTAAAGACTGATTGAGAGGGAATGGAGGCGACAAAATGACCTGAAAGGAAAAACAGTCCATAATGACCTACAGGGGTTAAAAATGTCCACGTTGTTGAAAGCTTTCCGGGTGAACCAGGCAGACCATGTGACCTTTCCTGACCTGCTGCGTTGCACGTCCTGCAGGCGGCTCAGGTGGTGCTCATCGCCTTGTTCGAACTCAACACCCCAGAGTTCACCATGCTGCTGGGAGCTCTGCCCAAAACCTTCCAGGACGGGGCCACCAAGCTGCTGCACAACCACCTGAAGAACTCCAGCAACACCAGCAGCAACATGGTAGGTGCTGCCTGACAGGAGACATGTTCAGGAGACCGTCCATCCTCCATGTCTACATTTGTCTTCCTGTCTTCAGGGGTCTCCAAGCAACACCATCGGCAGAACGCCGACACGGCACACCCCCAGCAGGACCAGCCCCCTCACATCGCCCACAAACTGCTCCCACGGAGGCCTTTCTCCCAGGTAGCTACCCCCTGGTCTGGAGACACCGACCAGCTGGACGCATGTCTGAGGCCTGTCCTACTAACATGGGGGGGGGTGAAGCCTGGCAGCAGGACCGGGTTCCTCCAGAGACCAGGTTCCTCCAGAGTCTGGCTGCAGGACCGGGTTCCTCCAGAGACCAGGTTCCTCCAGAGTCTGGCTGCAGGACCGGGTTCCTCCAGAGACCGGGTTCCTCCAAAGTCTGAACTGTAAAAGCCTGCTGCAGGTCCTGCTGCTGGGCTGGAGACCCTCCACAGTCCAGCAGAAGGAGCCTGATGTCTGCAGACATCTGGGCTCGCTGACGGGGATCTTTGTGGGTTTCTGTTCTTACTGGTTCCTGTCAGCTGGAAGCTCAGACTGGTTTCTTTGTCTTTTCTCCTCCATCATACCTCCTGCTTCCTCTCTGTCCTCTGTCTCTCCGCCTGCTCGTCTTGCTGGTTTCCTCTCTTGCTTCTCTCTGTCCATCCCTCGCTCTGCGCTGTGGCAACAGTCGGTTATGGGGTTGGGGGGTCGACGGACCGTCAAAGCACCCCCCTGCCCCTCCTCCACCCCCTTCGCCTCACTCCACCCCTGCTGCCCCATCCCTCAGGGTCCTGCGCAGAGCCTATTCACCCAGGTAAAGAGGCGGGCTGAGGCCTTGGAGGTTACCCCCCCCTCAGTGAAACTGCATCTACCTGTTCATTTTCCAAACCAGCTGAGCGACTTTGTTCTGTTTTGACTGAAATACAAACAAAAACCACCTTAGTGCATGCTCAGAACTAATCTGCTGGTCAGTAACACCGCCTGAGCACTTTGCATGTTTGAATGGAGGTGAATGAATGTGTGTGTGCTCCAGTTCCTCATCACCGTCTTTGTTTGTGTGTCTGGTAGCATGATGGAGTACGACACTGAGAACATGAACTCAGAGGAGATCTACAGCTCGCTGCGCGGCGTCACCGAGGCCATCCAGAGCTTCAGCTACCGGAGCCAGGAGGACCTAAACGAGCCAGTCAGGCGGGAGCTGAAGAGGGATGATGCCGTAAGTCTCCAGACTCTGGTCCAGAACCAGAGAACTAACCCCGTTTCTCCAACTGTCCTCTGAGATCTTCCTCCATATGGACATCGAGCATCACAGAGATTTGAGTTTTGTTACCAAGCAGCAACCTCCGGCGGTTAAAAGTAAAGCCAGGAAGTGCATAAAACTGCAGTTCTCCCTTCATCCACTAGGGGCTGCAAAACCGAGCAAATCCCCATAGACTCCCATGTTAAAAATACCAACTTCACAGCAGGAATAAACATGTTTACAGCAGACATAAATACGTTTACAGGAGAAATAAACATGCTCACAGCAGGAATAAACATGTTTACAGCAGACATAAATACATTTACAGGAGAAATAAACATGTTTACAGCAGGAATAAACATGTTTACAGCAGGAATAAACATGTTTACAGCAGAAATAAAGATGTTTACAGAAGAAATAAACATGTTTACAGCAGAAATAAACATGTTTACAGGAGAAATAAACATGTTTACAGCAGGAATAAACATGTTCACAGGGGAAATAAACATGTTTACAGGAGAAATAAACATGTTTACAGGAGAAATAAACATGTTTACAGCAGAAATAAACATGTTTACAGGAGAAATAAACATGTTTACAGCAGGAATAAACTTGTTTACAGCAGGAATAAACATGTTTACAGCAGGAATAAACACATTTACAGGAGAAATAAACATGTTTACAGCAGAAATAAACACGTTTACAGGAGAAATAAACATGTTTACAGAAGAAATAAACATGTTTACAGCAGGAATAAACACGTTTACAGCAGGAATAAACATGTTTACATCAGATATAAACACATTGACAGGAGAAATAAACATGTTTACAGGAGAAATAAACATGTTTACAGCAGGAATAAACATGTTTACAGCAGGAATAAACATGTTTACAGCAGAAATAAAGATGTTTACAGAAGAAATAAACATGTTTACAGCAGAAATAAACATGTTTACAGGAGAAATAAACATGTTTACAGCAGGAATAAACATGTTTACATCAGATATAAACACATTGACAGGAGAAATAAACATGTTTACAGGAGAAATAAACATGTTTACAGCAGGAATAAACATGTTTACAGCAGGAATAAACATGTTTACAGCAGAAATAAAGATGTTTACAGAAGAAATAAACATGTTTACAGCAGAAATAAACATGTTTACAGGAGAAATAAACATGTTTACAGCAGGAATAAACATGTTCACAGGGGAAATAAACATGTTTACAGCAGAAATAAACATGTTTACAGGAGAAATAAACATGTTTACAGCAGGAATAAACTTGTTTACAGCAGGAATAAACATGTTTACAGCAGGAATAAACACATTTACAGGAGAAATAAACATGTTTACAGCAGAAATAAACACGTTTACAGGAGAAATAAACATGTTTACAGCAGGAATAAATACATTTACAGGAGAAATAAACATGTTTACAGCAGGTATAAACATGTTTGCAGCAGAAATAAACATGTTTACAGCAGAAATAAACATGTTTACAGCAGGAATAAACATGTTCACAGGGGAAATAAACATGTTCACAGGGGAAATAAACATGTTTACAGGAGAAATAAACATATTTACAGCAGAAATAAACATGTTGACAGCAGGAATAAACATGTTTACAGGAGAAATAAACATGTTTACTGCAGAAATAAACACGTTTACAGCAGATATAAACACATTTACAGGAGAAATAAACATGTTTACAGGAGAAATAAACATGTTTACAGCAGGAATAAACATGTTTACAGCAGGAATAAACATGTTTACAGCAGAAATAAACATGTTTACAGAAGAAATAAACATGTTTACAGCAGAAATAAACATGTTTACAGGAGAAATAAACATGTTTACAGCAGGAATAAACATGTTTACAGGGGAAATAAACATGTTTACAGGAGAAATAAACATGTTTACAGCAGAAATAAACATGTTTACAGGAGAAATAAACATGTTTACAGCAGGAATAAACTTGTTTACAGCAGGAATAAACATGTTTACAGCAGGAATAAACACATTTACAGGAGAAATAAACATGTTTACAGCAGAAATAAACATGTTTACAGCAGGAATAAATACATTTACAGGAGAAATAAACATGTTTACAGCAGGTATAAACATGTTTACAGCAGAAATAAATTTGTTTACAGGAGAAATAAACATGTTTACAGCAGGAATAAACATGTTTACAGGAGAAATAAACATATTTACAGCAGGAATAAACATGTTTACAGGAGAAATAAACATGTTTACAGCAGGAATAAACATGTTTACAGGAGAAATAAACATGTTTACAGCAGAAATAAACATGTTTACAGCAGGAATAAACACGTTTACAGCAGGAATAAACATGTTTACATCAGACATAAACATGTTTACAGAAGAAAGAAACATGTTTACAGCAGGAATAAACATGTTTACAGCAGGAATAAACATGTTTACAGCAGGAATAAACATGTTTACAGGAGAAATAAACATGTTTGCAGCAGGAATAAACATGTTTACAGCCTGGTACAAAAATCATTTTAGGTTTAATAGTTCAGGTTTACCTTCATGACAACTGTGGGGGGAGTGAATTATTTTCTAACTCGCCTGTTTAAAAGTAATTTAATCTTGAAGTTCAGCATATTTAGGGGCGTGTCCTTTTGATTGACAGGTACCCGATCTCCCGCTTCAAGTCAGGAGAACGTAGAACAACCGCGGTTTTTAGCCGGTTAACTACGTGACTTAGCTTTAGCCCGCTTACCTCCATTAGCTGGTTAGCTCCTGTTATCTCCGGGTTAGCTCGGTTAGCTCTTAGCTACAGAAAGCTCGGAGTTCGCTCGATGTCAATCATCCACCATGACGCTCACAGCCCCCCTCTCAGCTCCACCTCTTTGCCAATATTTGTATTTTCCGGGCAAGACGACGCGCATGTCCCTGCCAAGATGGCGATGGTAGGAACCGCCCACCGAGCTTCAATTCAGCTCTTCAGAAACCTACGGGTGACGTCACGGAGGCTCCGCCCATCTTGTATATACAGTTGTGACAAGAAGCACTGACCTGCTGGAAGTAGCCACCAGAAGAATGGAGGTCGATGTCATCTATCATCTCCAGGTCCTCAGGACTGGGAGCGTGTAACTCACAACATGGAGTATTTATTTATTTATTTATCACAACAAATCAAAATCTTTGTGAACCATAAATACGTTTACTTCTGCTGTAAATGTGTTTATTTCAACTGTAAACATGTTTGTTTCTGCTGTAAACATGTTTATTTCTACTGTAAACATGTTTGTTTCTACTGTAAACATGTTTATTTCTGCTGTAAACATGTTTGTTTCTGCTGTAAACATGTTTATTTTTGCTGTAAACATGTTTGTTTCTACTGTAAACATGTTTGTTTCTGCTGTAAACATGTTTATTTCTGCTGTAAACATGTTTGTTTCTACTGTAACCATGTTTGTTTCTGCTGTAAACATGTTTATTTTTGCTGTAAACATGTTTGTTTCTACTGTAAACATGTTTATTTCTGCTGTAAACATGTTTGTTTCTGCTGTAAATGTGTTTATTTCAACTGTAAACATGTTTGTTTCTGCTGTAAACATGTTTATTTTTGCTGTAAACATGTTTGTTTCTACTGTAAACATGTTTATTTCTGCTGTAAACATGTTTGTTTCTACTGTAAACATGTTTATTTCTGCTGTAAACATGTTTGTTTCTGCTGTAAACATGTTTATTTTTGCTGTAAACATGTTTGTTTCTACTGTAAACATGTTTATTTCTGCTGTAAACATGTTTGGGTTTCTCCTGGTCCATGAATGCAGCATGTCCGTTTCCCTCCCAACACTGCAGATGTTCAGACAGTTTAGGCCAGACTTCCTGAGTAAATGACCAGTCTGGACACGACGATGCTTCACAGTGTTGGAGAACATAAAGCGATGCTCAGCTGCTACCTCTGCCCTCCAGGTGGGGAGAGAGGGAGTCGCATCATCTCCTGCCTCGGACGCCCGGCTGGGATTAGACGTGGTTGAAGGAGGTCGCAATGCTCTGGACAACAAGACGTCCCTGCTGAACACGCCGTCGCCGCGCTCCTTCTCTGGGCCGCGGAGCCGGGAGTTTGCACCATACGGTTACGGAGAAAGCATCTGTACGTATGACAAGAGCGCGCTGAAAGAGGCGGTGTTCGACGACGACGTGGAGCAGTTCAGGGACTGTGAGTAGCTCCGGGAGAACACACTATTCATCCGCACGGCGGGGGTGGCGGTGCTGTCTGCATGTGCAGCGTGACCTCCACCTCTCCCCCATGGTGTCATGTGACCTTGTTGCCTTGTTTTGACAACATGAAGAAAAAAACATCTGTTGAGAGCAGAAACTGTGGTCCGATCGGCTCAGTTGGCTAAACACGAGAGGACCACCGAGCTTCTCCTCATTATGCTCATCACAGTCAGTGTGTTGTCATCACATTCTTCTCTCTACACCCTCTGTCCTCCACCTTCATCCCCCTCCTGCTCCTCCTGCTCCTCCTCTCCAGGCCGCCGTCAGGACAGTGGTGAGAACAAGATGGCCCTCCCCAAGGTCTTTGCTCCTGGTAAAGATGCTTCTCCCTGCCCTGAGTCTCCCTCTCCTCCCTCATTGTTTCTTTGTGATTCTCTAACCTCCTCCTGATGCTGCTACCTCACAAGGCCCCAGGGTTAACATCAGGTTCCACAGAGTAACATCAGCTGTCTTATGACGTGTGTGTCCGTTAGAAGTCCAGAGTTTCAGCTAAAACCATGTTTAGCAGACAGACAGCAGGCGAACGGAGATTCCGGCTTCACCTGGTGGAGTCGCATGTTTCCATGCTCTGTAGGTGAAGCTCTCTTCATTTTAAAGAAGAATCTCCAGAATGAGCCCCCCCCCCCCCCCCCCCCCCCCCCCCCACCCACATCCAGCAGCTCAGTGATGAAGGGTTTTGTCCTACGTAGCGTCAGAATGCTGCAGACATTTTCACCATTTCCAAACATCGGTGATAAATTCTTCCTCTGAATTCTGATACGGTTTTATGGTCGTCTCCTTGAGAAAAGTCTGTTGTTGCCTTTCAGCCTGGAAGTAACGCGCACGTTTCTGGTTGTCTGTACCAGCTGATCAAAACAATGTTCCCACCATGTTGGGGGTGTCAGACCAACAGGAAGAAACGTCCAGCAACATGTCCAGCTGCTTCAGGTCCTGCTGGTTCTGCTGGTCCTGCTGGTTCTGCTGGTCCTGCAGGTCCTGCTGGTCCTGCTGGTCCTGCAGGTCCTGCTGGTCCTGCTGGTCCTGCTGGTCCTGCTGGTCCTGCAGGTCCTGCTGGTCCTGCTGGTTCTGCAGGTCCTGCAGGTTCTGCTGGTCCTGCTGGTCCTGCTGGTCCTGCTGGTCCTGCAGGTTCTGCAGGTCCTGCAGGTTCTGCTGGTCCTGCTGGTCCTGCTGGTCCTGCTGGTTCTGCAGGTCCTGCAGGTTCTGCTGGTCCTGCTGGTCCTGCTGGTCCTGCTGGTTCTGCAGCACCTCGGCCCGGCGCCATGTCCATCAGGTGGTTCATGGCGTGCGTATGCATCACGTCTGAACTCTGGGAGCCTCAGACGGGCTTTCCTCCAGGATGCATGTCCATCCTTCCCTCATTTCTGACCCGTTTCCTGTGGCATCATGATGCTGCCGCCACCGTGCCGCGCTGTGAGGAAGTCTGGTTTGGTGGTAAGCACTCCATCATGTGATGCTTGAACGACGCCAGAAACCTTCGTTTCACTTCCAGGTTGAAGGGCGACAAGGCGTTTATGAGGCGCCGCGTTAGCATGAAGCGTTAGCTCATCCTCAGTGTCTCTGAGCCGTTGTCGGTGAGCTCACGTCTGACTCGCTCTTCTCGCCCTCCCTCGGTGATCAGTTGGTCAGGATCACTCTGACCTGGTGGCCGACCTGCTGAAGGAGCTGTCCAATCACAACGAGCGCTCCGAAGAGCGTAAAGGCGCCCTGGTGGAGCTGTTGAAGATCACCCGAGAAGACAGCATGGCGGTTTGGGACGAACACTTCAAGACGGTCCTCCTGCTGCTGCTGGAGACACTGGGGGATAAAGACGTAGGTTACCTCGGACTCCGTCTGGGTTTCAGCTCAGCTGACTCCGGCTGTTTGCCTTGATGTTTCATGCTGCTCCTGTTTCCATGCAGCACACCATCCGAGCCCTGGCACTGCGAGTTCTGAAGGAGATCCTGAGGAACCAGCCGGCCCGATTCAAGAACTATGCTGAGCTCACCATCATGAAGACGCTGGAGGCTCACAAAGACTCCCACAAGGAGGTACACGGCTCCTAAATCCTGCCGCAGGTTAAAGGTCACGAGATCACACACAACACCTGCATCGTTCGTCTGTGGACTCTTGTAGACAAACCGGCTGCAGGGCGTCCACTTCACAAACAGCTCATCCATTCATTCCCATTGATCACCCATCATAGTTCTGTTCCATAAACAGCTGACTGCACTGGAGACAAAGCTTAGGCATCATCTTCCTCCATCCATAGCTCCATTACATAGATTTATCTGATGTCCTCATTTGTGTTTGTAACACATCCATCCACCCACCCACCCATCCATCCATTGCTGAGATAGACTCCAGTGGGAATCTGGGTCAGCAGTCACAGGGTGAGGGGCAGGTACAGCTGGACAGGTGACCAGTCCATCACAGAAAGACAAACAACCATCCAAGCTTACACAGTTTACCAGTTAACCTAACATGGATGTCTGTGGAAGGTGGGACGTGTTTTCAGGATTCTGTGCTCCAGTCTTTTTTGGGAATCTTCCTCTCTGTGTTCCATTAGTCAGACTGCAGCTCTCCTCCTCTGAATGATTTCAGCATGGTTTTGTGTTTTAGGTGGTGCGAGCAGCCGAGGAGGCGGCCTCCACCCTGGCCGGCTCCATCCACCCGGAGCAGTGCATCAAGGTGCTGTGTCCCATCGTGCAGACGGCCGACTACCCCATCAACCTTGCCGCCATCAAGATGCAGACCAAAGTCATTGAACGCATTGCCAAGGACTCGTTACTGCAGCTGCTGCCTGACATCATCCCCGGACTCCTGCAGGTGTGAATCCACAGCTGGACACGTCACATGTTTACAGAGAAACATACTTTCAGACTGTTGCAGTGGCTGGAATCAACTTTAGTTACTTTATCTGGAACTTAAACTGATAAGAGATAAAGAAACACTTTGTAACCCTTAAACCTCTAGTAGGTAATGTTGCTCAGAGACATGTTCCTCTGGGTGAAGCGGTTCCTCGTCCTGATAGTAGTCTATACATTCTGTAATCATGAACAATAAGAAATATAGTTAGACCCCTCAGTTTACTGTAAACCTGTAAAATCTCTGACCAATCCAAACGTTCCGACCCAAATGGAGTTGTTCATTTCTTATATTTCGTAGCTTCTTCTCCCGGCTCCCCTCCTCCCCCTCCAGCAGCACATTCCTGATAGCCACACCCTGCATATAAACAGCGTGTTAGGATGAAAATACAAAGTAGTGAAGAAGAAACTCGGAAGGCAAACATGGCTGAGAAAATGCAGGAAGGATTTCCCGACCCGGCTCGGTTTATTTGCCTCCTCCTGCTAAACAGCCGAGAAAGAGAAAATCGTTGGTGGAAAAAGCTGCGAATAAAAAAGCCTCGGATCACGCAAGGAGCAGAACCAGAGGGGGAGGAGCAAAGACAGGTGGCGGGGCCACAACAGGGGAGGGGGCCAAGACAAGGGGAGGGGCCAGGGTAGGAGGAGGAGCCATGACAGGTTGCCACTTTCTAATCTTGCTAGCTCCCCAACATTACCTACCCATGCTTCAAATCTCCATCAGATCGCCGAGGTCTACCTCTCCTACCGTCAGTAACGGCAGTCTGTAACTCTGGGACGGTCATGTGACCCTCCAGCTGGTCTACGGAGGTTTTCTATCCGTCCAGGAGGTTTACAATCCAGACACAACATGTAGTGTTTATTCAGAGACTCTAGATGGTAAATCCACCATTATTTATCACATCTTCATCACCGTCACTACCATGTTGCTAAGAGACCTCTATTTTCACCTGGACATGATGATGAAGACACTTCCTGTCAGACTTTCCACCAATCAGAGAGCTTAAACTGACGGTAACGTCCAATCAGGAGCAGCCAAAGATCAACAAGTGATGAGAAAAGATTTTTTTATTGACAAAAGCAAAACATGCACATTTTCACTGTGGGAGTAAACAAGAGTATCAGAAAGTTCACCAGGAAGCAGAAACCAGCAGAACAACACACGTGCAAAGGAGAAAATGTACTTCCTCAGCAGAAACAATGAATAACAGCTGTTATTTACACAAAACAAAAGCAAACTTCCACATTAATATGAAAACAAGCTTTGACTGATCAGAAGTGACAGCAGACTGTCCTGCAGTGTGAGGTCAGTCTGCAGTCCAAGCAGCACATGATGAAACAGACACAAGGCTTGTTCCTACATGTACTGCAGTGTAGATGCCTGGTAGGAAGTAAAAACCAGCTGTGTGTGGTTTTTACTTCCTGTGTGTGTGTGTGTGTGTGTGTGTGTGTGTGTGTGTGTGTGTGTGTGTGTGTTTCAGACGTAAGAGAATGATGTGTAGATCAGAAAAGGCTTGGTCACTGCTGATCTATGTGTGTTATTTCTACAAACTTCTGGTTGCTCTTTATGCTGCTTTATCTGTTCATACATTTATTTTACATCATTTTAGCCTCAGAGTCTGAAAACATCACGTCTCCATGGAAACATCACGTCAGACTGGGATTAAACGCTTCAGCAGCTTTCATGTGTCTCTACATTAAATAAACAACACAATGACTCAAGGTTTTTCAGGGTTAAAACGTGGAAAAGTGTGAAATGTTTTTCACTCATCCTCAGTTTAGACGGACAGAAACGTCCGTGTCGGCATATTTGGACAGTGGGGATTATTTGCCTTATTTGTCCCTGGAAATGTTTGCGTGTACTCTGCACTGGCTGCAGCCCCTCCCATGTTCCTACTGACCTGTGTGTGTGTGTGTGTGTGTGTGTGTGTGTGTGTGTGTGTGTGTGTGTGTGTGTGTGTGTGTGTGTGTGTGTGTGTGTGTGGGATGCTGCAGGGCTATGACAACACAGAGAGCAGCGTTCGCAAGGCCAGCGTGTTCTGCTTGGTGGCCATCTACTCTGTCATTGGCGAGGATCTGAAACCCCACCTGGCACAGCTCACGGGCAGCAAGGTACCACAGCACACCCTCCCACGTGCACGTGCATTCACATATACACACACACACACAGGGTTACGGGGATCTCTTCAACAGACGCTCAGCCTTATCATCTTCCCATGTTGTTGTTCCTGAGCTGGTTCCAGCCGGCTGGCCAGTAATAAAACACGGGGTCAGACTTGTCCCACTTTCTCCACTTCATGTGTCCTTGAGTTATGTAAGGGTAGCGGTCTGAGGGTCGGGTCCACCTGGACCTCAGACCCAGTCTGGCTTGATCCTCCTTCAGAAACGCTTCTGAGATGAATTCCAGGTCTGATTTGGTGGAAATGGTGTCCAACAACGTCCAACCGGAGCCTTTTCATTCACATGTAGTTAATACAAAACCCTCTAAGACAAAGATTACGTTGGTAAAAAGCAGCCAAGTATGAAGAGTTTCCTCACCGACGAGTAGAAATCCAGAGTCTTCAACTCTGATGAAGGACGGGAGAAAGAATGAATGAAACATCAGTTTACTGGGAGACAACCTGATGTGGAACACAGCTCTGTTCTCCTAGCAATGAGACAATCCTAGAAATGAGTAAAGTAATAGGTGTGATGATGATGATGATGGACACCTCTATCGGTGGTCAGTCAGGAGAATCCAGGGATAGACCCCACATTCACCTCAGAAACACCATGAGGGTCCTGGAAGACGTGAAGACCTGCATAGTTTATGGTGGAAGAGAAAAAAAGAAACAGAATACTAGAAAACCAGCAGGACCTTCGTCACAATGGAAACCAGCAGGATCTTCATCACCATGGAAACCAGCAGAACCTTTTTTACTTTCACATCAAACTAAGGCAGAGTCACGGGAGAAACATCAATTTTTTACAACTCGAATGAAAACATGATAGATGGATAGATAGATGTTTGCTAACATGTCGCATAGCGACATGTTAGCATTGCTGCTTCCTGCTATTTGCTATCATGTCGCTATGCTACATGTTAGCATTGCTGCTTCCTACTGTTTGCTATCATGTTGCTATGCTACATGTTAGCATTGCTGCTTCCTACTGTTTGCTATCATGTTGCTATGCTACATGTTAGCATTGCTGCTTCCTGCTGTTTGCTAACATGTTGCTATGCTACATGTTAGCATTGCTGCTTCCTGCTGTTTGCTAACATGTTGCTATGCTACATGTTAGCATTAGAGCCTCTACAGGGACTCTAGTCATTGAGAAGTTAAATGATGTAATAAAACCAGACAAACGATGAAGAGGGATGAAAATTTCAGGATTTTTTAGTCAGGAAGTTGAAGCATTCTTAAACCACAAAGAATAATTTATGATTTCAGCCATGAAGCCGGTTTTCCTGCTGGGAGAGACAACCATGTTTCACCTTGCTTCAACCTTTATCTGACATCCTCTTTTCTGCTTTTTAACATCAACATATAATATATATGAAGTCTAAGGATCCTGTCCAGGGTGCGGTCCAGGAATCTGTCTCTGTCTCAGCTTTATATTCCTGCTCTAACGATGGCTCTCACCTCTCTGTTTGCAGATGAAATTACTGAACCTGTACATCAAGCGGGCCCAGACCACCAACAGCAACAGCAGCAGCTCCTCCGACGTCTCCTCTCACAGTTAATGCCGGACGCTCAGTCGCCAAGCCTGGACACTCGTCCTGTCCGCCTGTCTGTCCTGCAGCTTCCTCCTCCTGAACTCGCTCTTCTGCTGCAGAAAGCTGTGAATGTAGCTGCTGTGCTGGTTTTAGCCGCCTGTCCGTCGCCATGGTTTCCTCTGTCCCCTCACCCCGTCCATCACTTCTGACAGGAGACGTTCTCAGTCTGGGTGATGGGATGCCGTTAGGCTGGACCAGCAACGCTGATAATCACATTAGATGTACTGGAAACGTGAGAACCACAGCCCGTCTTCTGATTGTACTTTTTTATTTGTCACAAACTTAACCCAACATCCATCCAGCAAGTCCTCCAGATCCATGTAGGACAGTCCTCCACGTCCCCAGATCCACGTAGGACAGTCCTCCGCGTCCCCAGATCCACGTAGGACAGTCCTCCGCGTCGCCAGATCCACGTAGGACAGTCCTCCGCGTCCCCAGATCCACGTAGGACAGTCCTCCGCGTCCCCAGATCCACGTAGGACAGTCCTCCGCGTCGCCAGATCCACGTAGGACAGTCCTCCGCGTCCCCAGATCCACGTAGGACAGTCCTCCGCGTCCCCAGATCCACGTAGGACAGTCCTCCGCGTCCCCAGATCCACGTAGGACAGTCCTCCGCGTCGCCAGATCCACGTAGGACAGTCCTCCGCGTCGCCAGATCCACGTAGGACAGTCCTCCGCGTCCCCAGATCCACGTAGGACAGTCCTCCGCGTCCCCAGATCCACGTAGGACAGTCCTCCGCGTCCCCAGATCCACGTAGGACAGTCCTCCGCGTCCCCAGATCCACGTAGGACAGTCCTCCGCGTCGCCAGATCCACGTAGGACAGTCCTCCGCGTCGCCAGATCCACGTAGGACAGTCCTCCGCGTCGCCAGATCCACGTAGGACAGTCCTCCGCGTCGCCAGATCCACGTAGGACAGTCCTCCGCGTCCCCAGATCCACGTAGGACAGTCCTCCGCGTCCCCAGATCCACGTAGGACAGTCCTCCGCGTCCCCAGATCCACGTAGGACAGTCCTCCGCGTCGCCAGATCCACGTAGGACAGTCCTCCGCGTCCCCAGATCCACGTAGGACAGTCCTCCGCGTCCCCAGATCCACGTAGGACAGTCCTCCGCGTCCCCAGATCCACGTAGGACAGTCCTCCGCGTCCCCAGATCCACGTAGGACAGTCCTCCGCGTCGCCAGATCCACGTAGGACAGTCCTCCGCGTCCCCAGATCCACGTAGGACAGTCCTCCGCGTCCCCAGATCCACGTAGGACAGTCCTCCGCGTCCCCAGATCCACGTAGGACAGTCCTCCGCGTCCCCAGATCCACGTAGGACAGTCCTCCGCGTCCCCAGATCCACGTAGGACAGTCCTCCGCGTCGCCAGATCCACGTAGGACAGTCCTCCGCGTCCCCAGATCCACGTAGGACAGTCCTCCGCGTCCCCAGATCCACGTAGGACAGTCCTCCGCGTCCCCAGATCCACGTAGGACAGTCCTCCGCGTCGCCAGATCCACGTAGGACAGTCCTCCGCGTCGCCAGATCCACGTAGGACAGTCCTCCGCGTCCCCAGATCCACGTAGGACAGTCCTCCGCGTCCCCAGATCCACGTAGGACAGTCCTCCGCGTCGCCAGATCCACGTAGGACAGTCCTCCGCGTCCCCAGATCCACGTAGGACAGTCCTCCGCGTCGCCAGATCCACGTAGGACAGTCCTCCGCGTCGCCAGATCCACGTAGGACAGTCCTCCGCGTCCCCAGATCCACGTAGGACAGTCCTCCGCGTCCCCAGATCCACGTAGGACAGTCCTCCGCGTCCCCAGATCCACGTAGGACAGTCCTCCGCGTCGCCAGATCCACGTAGGACAGTCCTCCGCGTCCCCAGATCCACGTAGGACAGTCCTCCGCGTCCCCAGATCCACGTAGGACAGTCCTCCGCGTCCCCAGATCCACGTAGGACAGTCCTCCGCGTCCCCAGATCCACGTAGGACAGTCCTCCGCGTCGCCAGATCCACGTAGGACAGTCCTCCGCGTCGCCAGATCCACGTAGGACAGTCCTCCGCGTCCCCAGATCCACGTAGGACAGTCCTCCGCGTCCCCAGATCCACGTAGGACAGTCCTCCACGTCCCCAGCAGCTTCTCTGGCTGAGGTTCAGGCCGAGACGCGCCTCTTTAAGGAAAGACGTGTTGCATCGGTCTGGGCATGCTCACTGAGCCTCGCCGGCGGCGCCGTGATGGCGGCTGCCCGTACCTGCAGAGGGTTTGTACATACACTGCTTCTCTACATTTAGAATAATCTACAAACACCAGTATTTAACTTTCTGCACGTTAGCGGAGAAGCTTGCATGTGATGACTGCGCCATCGGCTCCGTGCCGTTTTCGCCGGTTCCTGGTCTGTGATTGGACGTTGGAGCCCGTCCTGCCCTGACCTTCTGTCTGATGCATCATGGGAGCTGGAAGATGTTGGAGTCCCGCCGTGGGAGATATCCACCCCCCGCCTCTGTTGGTGGGACTACTGGGAACGTACCAGTTCTGTTGGTGGGACTACTGGGAACGTACCAGTTCTGTTGGCGGGACTACTGGGAACGTACCAGTTCTGTTGGTGGGACTACTGGGAACGTACCAGTTCTGTTGGCGGGACTACTGGGAACGTACCAGTTCTGTTGGTGGGACTACTGGGAACGTACCAGCTCTGTTGGTGGGACTACTGGGAACGTACCAGTTCTGTTGGCGGGACTACTGGGAACGTACCAGTTCTGTTGGCGGGACTACTGGGAACGTACCAGCTCTGTTGGTGGGACTACTGGGAACGTACCAGCTCTGTTGGTGGGACTACTGGGAACGTACCAGTTCTGTTGGCGGGACTACTGGGAACGTACCAGCTCTGTTGGTGGGACTACTGGGAACGTACCAGTTCTGTTGGCGGGACTACTGGGAACGTACCAGTTCTGTTGGTGGGACTACTGGGAACGTACCAGTTCTGTTGGCGGGACTACTGGGAACGTACCAGCTCTGTTGGTGGGACTACTGGGAACGTACCAGCTCTGTTGGTGGGACTACTGGGAACGTACCAGTTCTGTTGGCGGGACTACTGGGAACCCATCACCTCTGTTGGTGGGACTACTGGGAACCCATCACCTCTGTTGGTGGGACTACTGGGAACGTACCAGTTCTGTTGGTGGGACTACTGGGAACGTACCAGTTCTGTTGGTGGGACTACTGGGAACGTACCAGTTCTGTTGGTGGGACTACTGGGAACGTACCAGCTCTGTTGGTGGGACTACTGGGAACCCATCAGCTCTGTGGTGGGACTACTGGGAACGTACCAGCTCTGTTGGTGGGACTACTGGGAACGTACCAGCTCTGTTGGTGGGACTACTGGGAACGTACCAGCTCTGTTGGTGGGACTACTGGGAACGTACCAGCTCTGTTGGTGGGACTACTGGGAACCCATCAGCTCTGTTGGTGGGACTACTGGGAACCCATCACCTCTGTTGGTGGGACTACTGGGAACCCATCACCTCTGATGGTGGGACTACTGGGAACCCATCAGCTCTGTTGGTGGGACTACTGGGAACCCATCAGCTCTGTTGGTGGGACTACTGGGAACGTACCAGTTCTGTTGGTGGGACTACTGGGAACGTACCAGCTCTGTTGGTGGGACTACTGGGAACGTACCAGCTCTGTTGGTGGGACTACTGGGAACGTACCAGTTCTGTTGGCGGGACTACTGGGAACGTACCAGCTCTGTTGGTGGGACTACTGGGAACGTACCAGTTCTGTTGGTGGGACTACTGGGAACGTACCAGTTCTGTTGGTGGGACTACTGGGAACGTACCAGTTCTGTTGGTGGGACTACTGGGAACGTACCAGTTCTGTTGGTGGGACTACTGGGAACGTACCAGTTCTGTTGGCGGGACTACTGGGAACGTACCAGTTCTGTTGGTGGGACTACTGGGAACGTACCAGCTCTGTTGGTGGGACTACTGGGAACGTACCAGTTCTGTTGGTGGGACTACTGGGAACGTACCAGTTCTGTTGGTGGGACTACTGGGAACGTACCAGCTCTGTTGGCGGGACTACTGGGAACGTACCAGCTCTGTTGGTGGGACTACTGGGAACGTACCAGCTCTGTTGGTGGGACTACTGGGAACGTACCAGTTCTGTTGGTGGGACTACTGGGAACGTACCAGTTCTGTTGGTGGGACTACTGGGAACGTACCAGCTCTGTTGGCGGGACTACTGGGAACGTACCAGCTCTGTTGGTGGGACTACTGGGAACGTACCAGTTCTGTTGGTGGGACTACTGGGAACGTACCAGTTCTGTTGGTGGGACTACTGGGAACGTACCAGCTCTGTTGGCGGGACTACTGGGAACGTACCAGCTCTGTTGGTGGGACTACTGGGAACGTACCAGTTCTGTTGGTGGGACTACTGGGAACGTACCAGTTCTGTTGGTGGGACTACTGGGAACGTACCAGCTCTGTTGGTGGGACTACTGGGAACGTACCAGCTCTGTTGGTGGGACTACTGGGAACCCACCAGCTCTGTTGGTGGGACTACTGGGAACGTACCAGCTCTGTTGGTGGGACTACTGGGAACGTACCAGCTCTGTTGGTGGGACTACTGGGAACGTACCAGTTCTGTTGGTGGGACTACTGGGAACGTACCAGTTCTGTTGGTGGGACTACTGGGAACGTACCAGCTCTGTTGGTGGGACTACTGGGAACCCACCAGCTCTGTTGGTGGGACTACTGGGAACCCACCAGCTCTGTACCAGTGAATGAATGTCCAGCAGCGACATGTTGGTGTGGTGAGATGCTGCTGCAGAGGAGCGTCCTGCGGCTCTGGGGACGTTTCCCATCACACCTGGCTGCTGTCTGTCCTCCTGTCTCCATGTCCCCCTCACACCTGTCTGTAGAGACTCTATCTCCGCAGGTTTCATTTGGTTCTCATGTTAAATTGTACAGAGGTTTTGTTTTTGTTTACTTCCACCTGTTATCGATTTGCAACGATGTAAAGAAAAGCGTTTGCTGTAGAAATAAACGGCGTGAACGGAGCTGAGCGTGTCTGTGTCTCTGTCCTGCCTGCAGACGTCCGTCTGAGCTGCAGCGTGTAAACATTAACCGGAGCAGACTTTGAGATGACCTGCTGCTAATCTCAGGTCTCTGACAGACGTCTGACAGCAGCTGCAGGAGTTCTGCACGTCTGTCCTGCAGCTGCCTGTTGGAAACGTCCGGCCGTAACAAACGGGAGGGAAAAGTACAACTTTCCCTCTAGAAGGAGCTGAAAGCAGCTGGACGTCCAGAGCAGCTCCAGGCCGAGCTGTTGGCAGTGTCAACAACCGAGCCAGAGGGACGGCTGCTCACCATCGGCCAGGACAGACATTGGAACTGAAGGAGGAGGTGTGCAGCACGCTCCGCCTCCCCAAAGGTCACCCAAGGTATGCTAATGGGGTGGTGATGACATCACAGGGGGCAATATAAGAGGCGCTGCACACCTCTCCGAGCTGAAAGCCGAGGAATCCAGCGAAGCAGCTTGCTGTCTCCTCACCTGTCGCCTGGTTCTGCCGTAGAAGAAGAAGAGGACACCATGCTGTTCTGCCATTCCCAGCCGGAGTCGTACCACCAGCACTCCGCCTCCTACATCAGGTAACGTCCTGCCGGCACTCCGCCTCCTACATCAGGTAACGTCCTGCCGGCAGATCAGCTCTGCTGTATGTGGACATTTCAGAGATAAAACGCCGTTTCTCCTCGTTCAGATTGACGCGCTCTGCAGCAGCAACCTTTGATCATTAGACGTGATCACATAAGGAGTAAAAAGCACGGTGGTCTGTTGTCCTTGTCCTCTCAGAGACGCCTTGGCGCCTTTCCTGAAGAGTGAAGAAGCCCGGCTGATGGCAGACAGCGGCGCCAAGAGGACGCCGTTCCAGTACGTCCTGTGTGCGGCCACATCCCCGGCTGTGAAGCAGCAGGAGGAGACGCTTACCTACCTGAACCAAGGTAGCTACCCGTCCTGCACGCTCGGCGCCTGCATGACGCTCGGCTTGTCTCGTGCAGCAGCAGATGTGGCTTTTTATGTCCGTTTGTTCAAACCTGATGATGATAAATCGCCATTTTACATAAAGTTAGTTTGAAAGCAGTTTGAGAGACGTTGCAGATTGAAACCTTGCAACCTGATTTCTGCAGATCAGAACTCAGAGCTTTTTAGTTACATAAAACCAAAATAAATGTGAAGACATCACATTTAATCTCATATTAAATAAGTTATGTAAAAAATAGATCAATAAACAGGAGTTGTTAGAAAAGGTTTAAGGAGGTTGAAGAGAATAAAACCGGAAGAATCAGGCTGAAAGAACCTGAATGAGTTTTTATAGAAGCCAGAATTAACAAAGTTTGAGTAAAATGATGAGTTGTTTTGAGTAAAATGGGATCAATGGACGTGTTTTCTGTTCAGATGAAATCCGACTTGATCTGAGTGTTTCTGGGCAGCATGTGTGTGTTGTTGACATGTTGTATCTCCTGATCTAACTCAGCCTGCTGTCTCTCCTGCTCTTCGTCCTGCTTCTCTGCTCTTCAGTAATTTGTTTGGAGTAGAACTACGATGAAAGCTTGTGCGTAACCTCTGGCCAGCAGGCTGATTGCAGGGGGGGTGCAGCTCAGTCCAGCAGCACCGATCAGGATGCAGCTGGCTTCTTTCTCACTTTCCTTCTGCTGCCCCTTTTTTCTGATTGATTCATTCCCCATTTTTCAATTTTAATCAGGTTTTTTTTTTAATGTTTTAAAATGTAGGTCAGTCCTACGAAATCCGTATGCTTAACAGAAAGCTAGTGGAGTATACAGATATAAGCAGCAGATATGTGAAGGTAGGTGTAAGGCATTATGTGTGTCTGTTTTAACATCCATGTCACCTCCTCCTCTTTCTTCTCTTGTCTGTTTTCAAGTCTGCCTTTCCCGGTTTGTGGCGGGTCCCCGAACCCTCCCTTCTGCTTCGGGGGGTCGGCCTCGGAGAGCGCGGTACCATCACCCCCACTTTCCTTTCCTCTGACACCAAGCAGACATCGCCTCACATCTCCAGCACACACTCGCTCAGCCGGGTCATGTGACCACGCCGTCCTGCTTCCGCCTGCCTCGCTCCCCCCCCCGAGACTTAAAGCATCCTGCAGAGAAATCAGACAAACGCAGACAAGCTGCTGCCTCTGCAGTGTGGATAAAACCCAGCGAGCAGCTCCTGTCTGTCTCGCTACCTCCATCATCTCCAGGTTTTCCTCACACTCAGCTTTACAGCCCGGAAGTCAGAAGCAAGCCGAAGGTGTCTCGGTTAGTTGCAGTGAGTGCACCCTCTCAACGCGCCTCTGTCGCCAGGCTGCCGGTGTTAGACACCCCGCCTTCAGGCTGGAGCATCCTAGAAGCAGGACAATGCGGCAGGTGGCGTCTCTGCAAACACATGACGTAACGGATGCAGAATCGCTCATGCACGAGCCCATAAATATCCCAACCATGCACGTTTCCACAGGTTGTTAACTTCATGTTGGTGGTTTCAGCTACTGGTGTCATCCCGTTGTCCCACTGGGGTCTGCTTTAAGCGGCGGGAGCTGTAGCTGCAGAACACCCCCCCCGTCTGATGAGTTTAAAACTGGCGTCAGGCTGCGTGGTGCGTTCAGGTGCAGTAGGGAGCAACCACACCTGTAAGCAAAGCGTCTGCACCTCCACAGCGAGCTGAGCTGACGGAGGAGATGACGTAAATCCTCTGCAGTGCTTTGCTGTCCAGCCCGGTTCCGATGTTCTGGACTGTCAGGATGTGGGAGCTCTGAGGGGAGTCGGTCCGCCGAGCGTCTCCTTTCCCAGCATCGTTTCGCTGCATTAAACGTGTCATGGAGCGCCTCCAGGCCCGAGCCCGTAAAGCGGCTCCCTCACGCCTGAATGTCGGGGAGCCTCTTCGCTCGCCGCCCTGCAGCTCAGTGGTCGGGCGGCGAGCGAACGGTTCCGTTCACGCTGCCGCTCATCTGCAGCCTGAAACCAGACCCCGCTTCTCCACAGAGCATCGTGCGCGTGGTGTTTCATGACCGCCGGCTGCAGTACGTGGAGCACCAGCAGCTGGAGGGATGGAGGTGGAACCGACCTGGAGACCGCATCCTGGATATAGGTGACGATACGGCGCTGATATGAGGCGGCAGAACCAGAATCATGTTTGTGACCCGGCTGACTCTGAACCTGCAGATATCCCGCTATCCGTGGGGGTCCTGGAGCCTCGCTCGGACCCTCTGCACCTCAACACCATCGAGTTCCTCTGGGATCCGATGAAGAACGCCTCGGTTTTCATCCAGGTACTGCTGGCGTCTGGCTGGTCGCCATCTGGGGTGGGGGGGTCCCGTCTCCCTGTTGCTTCATCTTCTGCTGTCTCTCAGGTGAACTGCATCAGTACCGAGTTCACCCCCAGGAAGCACGGCGGGGAGAAGGGCGTCCCCTTCCGTGTCCAGGTGGACACCTTCACCACCAACGACCACGGCGAGTACATGGAGCACGTTCATTCCTCCAGCTGCCAAGTCAAGGTCTTCAAGGTATGAAGCTGAGCCAGGATTGGCCAGAGCAGAGCCTGAGTTCCTCTGACCTCATGTTGGCTTTTAGCCCAAAGGAGCTGATCGCAAACTGAAGACAGACCGGGAGAAGATGGACAAAAAGACCTCTCAAGACAGAGAGAAGTACCAGCCGTCCCATGAGACCACCCTGCTGAAGGAGGTGAGAGTTCGGTTAAACAGCGCAGGTCATGCACGAGGCAAGTCCTAACCCTAACCCCTAATCCTAATCCTAAACCTAACCCTTTAAAACTTACGATCTTGCCCAGTTATTTTATTCTAAACCTAACCAACTCCACCCCAATAGCTAACCCTTCTTTAACTTATTACCTTACCCAGTAATTCTATTCTAAACCTAACCAATTTACTCCCAATACTGGACCCTTGAGAACTTACTGCTTTACCCTGTAATACTTTCCTAAACCTAACCGACTCGCTTAACAAACTCGTCCCTGATACCTAGCCTCTGAAAACTTACTGCCTTGCCCAGTATTTCTTTCTTAAACCTAACCAACTCCACCCTAATAGCTAACCCTTCTAGAACTTACTCCCTTGCTCAACAATTCTTCCCTAAACCTAACCAACTCCACCCTAATAGCTAACCCTTCTAGAACTTACTACCTTGCTCAACAATTCTTCCCTAAGCCTAACCAACTCCACCCTAATAGTTAACCCTTCTAGAACTTACTCCCTTGCTCAACAATTCTTCCCTAAACCTAACCAACTCCACCCTAATAGCTAACCCTTCTAGAACTTACTACCTTGCTCAACAATTCTTCCCTAAGCCTAACCAACTCCACCCTAATAGTTAACCCTTCTAGACCTTACTACCTTGCCCAGTAATTCTTTCCTAAACCTAACCAACTCCACCTAATACCCAACCCTTTAGAACTTACTACCTTACCCTGTAATACTTCCCTAAACTTAACCTACTTGCTTCAGTTTGTTACCCTAGCAAGTAACCTTTGCCGAACCCTAACTACTCATCCTAAAGCAAAGTAAGAAACAGATGCAAATGTGTATTTGAAAGACTTTAAAGCAACACAAGTGTACAAATGTGTAAGCTTAAAACAACCCTAACCCCAATTGGCAATGGGACACACTCCAGGGCTTGATCGACCTCGGCAGGGCCTTCCTTGGGAGGGTGTCTAGTGATAATGGCCGAAACACCCTGTGATCCCGAGGTCCACTACTGATGATGTGTCCTAAAACAAAGGTAAAAGACAACCAATATTAAATAACAAACTTGAAAGTAAACCAAGAGACCAAAATACTTATCAATGTCAAGTAATGGAAAAAGAACCTTACTCAATACTCAACCAAAAACAAAACTTACCTGATACTGGCCAAAATAATCAAGATTACACTTCTTAAAAACAAAAAAGCAAGTCCAACACAACCACAGAGAAATGGAGCCCAGAGTGACGTGCATTGCCTTTGGCTCCCTACTAACAGTTTCGGTTAATGAACTGATTCAGGGGGAGTCATTGAGAAAAACTCCAATCCCTAACCCCTAACCCCTAACCCCTAGCCTTTAACCCCTAGCCCCGACACACATCAGACACCATGCAGACGGGTGCAAAACACAACAACTACCAGTCAGAATCAGAATAACTTCATAATCCAGTTCCACCCGGCAGCTCTGTGTTGGAGCTCTGCTGATCGGGTCTGGTTAGTTAGTGTTGATCGGGTCTGGTTAGTTAGTGTTGATCGGGTCTGGTTAGTTAGTATGATCAGAGTGTTGATCGGGTCTGGTTAGTTAGTGTTGATTGGGTCTGGTTAGTTAGTGTTGATCGGGTCTGGTTAGTTAGTGTTGATCGGGTCTGGTTAGTTAGTATGATCAGAGTGTTGATCGGGTCTGGTTAGTTAGTGTGATCAGAGTGTTGATCGGGTCTGGTTAGTTAGTGTGATCAGAGTGTTGATCGGGTCTGGTTAGTTAGTGTGATCAGAGTGTTGATCGGGTCTGGTTAGTTAGTGTGATCAGAGTGTTGATCGGGTCTGGTTAGTTAGTGTGATCAGAGTGTCGATCGGGTCTGGTTAGTTAGTGTGATCAGAGTGTCGATCGGGTCTGGTTAGTTAGTGTGATCAGAGTGTTGATCGGGTCTGGTTAGTTAGTGTTGATCGGGTCTGGTTAGTTAGTATGATCAGAGTGTTGATCGGGTCTGGTTAGTTAGTGTGATCAGAGTGTTGATCGGGTCTGGTTAGTTAGTGTGATCAGAGTGTTGATCGGGTCTGGTTAGTTAGTGTGATCAGAGTGTTGATCGGGTCTGGTTAGTTAGTGTGATCAGAGTGTCGATCGGGTCTGGTTAGTTAGTGTGATCAGAGTGTCGATCGGGTCTGGTTAGTTAGTGTCGATCGGGTCTGGTTAGTTAGTGTCGATCGGGTCTGGTTAGTTAGTGTCGATCGGGTCTGGTTAGTTAGTGTCGATCGGGTCTGGTTAGTTAGTGTGATCAGAGTGTCGATCGGGTCTGGTTAGTTAGTGTCGATCGGGTCTGGTTAGTTAGTGTCGATCGGGTCTGGTTAGTTAGTGTCGATCGGGTCTGGTTAGTTAGTGTGATCAGAGTGTTGATCGGGTCTGGTTAGTTAGTGTTGATCGGGTCTGGTTAGTTAGCTAACCCACCATCAGTCTCGGCCTGGTAATGAGTAACTCCCACATCTGGAGCGATGCTTTTTAAAGTGCTCCTGCTGGTGGTCAATGATTGGTGCGTCACCAAGAACAGCAGGTGAATCAGTAGTTTCTGCTAACCTGGCGTGTTATTCATACTGTGAGGAAGATGAAGCCGATGTTGCGTAATGCTGGCGGTGATGTAACACCGCCACGCCGGAGGGCTCCAACCTGAGAATATTTCTTCCCCTGCAGACCTCAGCATGTAAACACGTTGTTGCTACACACACTTATGTTTTCATAGCAATGCTCTGTTGTCAGGTTTTAAGCACCGGGAGGGAGTTTGGAACCCAGAAACACCGTCCTGACATGGCGGCTCACACCTGGCGGGACAGAAACTCCACGTCAGGATCAGAAAAACGTTGATTTCTTTCACTTTACAGCACGTTGACTGCGTTTTAAAGATGTTCAGAATGTATTCACGTAGCCGGTGGGGCTGCCCGATTATGGCAATAATTATAATCACGATTATTTTGACTGAAATTGATATTTGGATTATTTAACACGATTATCCTTTTATCTTTAGCAACATGAATATAGTTAACATTACACGGTGGCTTTTAAACAATGAAGCTTTGTCTCGACAAAGTGCAAATACTGATGTAAACTGAATAGATGAATATAAGTAAGGATTAAACAACGATGCGTGTCGTGGTGTTCTCCACTCAGCGTGGGTGTTATAACCGTTTAATGCACGGTTCCGGTTGTTTAATCCGCTTTTATCATCATGGTCCCACACAGGAAACATTTTATAACAAATTTGTATTTCTTTTTTTTTACAACATTTTTTTACAAATTATACAAATTATTTCATGTTGGCCTGGATGTAGTTTTTATGCCAAACAACCGCTGCCAAACCACAGGGATATTAGTGTTTAACTCGTTGAACTACCTGTGCGTTTATACAAGAATAATGCAGCCAGTTGTCACTGACAATGATATAAACTTTGTTGTAGTGAACGTCCACAACCTACTGCAGGTATTCTACATTGACCTGCAGCCATATGGAGAGAAATTTGTGTCTTTATTGTCCAATCAAAAAAGTTAAATTTGAAACCAAAAATGGGAAGAAAGTGAGAAATCAATTTTTTTGTAGAGATAAAAACTAATTAGGTTCCAATTAAAAAATATATATATTTGAGAAAGCATACTTCTCCAACTTCAATCAAATCTACAGTTTTCTTCAATCAAAACTAATGTTTGTAAGTCAGAAATTACAACCATTGTGCATAAAAATAAGTCCTTTTCTCTGCTCTCACTCACCAGCGCAGGCCCCGCCCATCGAAAACCAACCAATAGAAACTCTGCTCTCACTCACCGGCGCAGACCCCGCCCATCAAAACCAACCAATAGAAACTCTGCTCTCACTCATCAGCGCAGGCCCCGCCCATCAAAACCAACCAATAGAAACTCTGCTCTCACTCACCAGCGCAGGCCCCGCCCATCAAAACCAACCAATAGAAACTCTGCTCTCACTCACCAGCGCAGGCCCCGCCCATCAAAACCAACCAATAGAAACTCTGCTCTCACTAACCAGCACAGGCCCCGCCCATCAAAACCAACCAATAGAAACTCTGCTCTCACTCACCAGCGCAGGCCCCGCCCATCAAAACCAACCAATAGAAACTCTGCTCTCACTCACCAGCGCAGGCCCCGCCCATCAAAACCAACCAATAGAAACTCTGCTCTCACTCACCAGCGCAGGCCCCGCCCATCAAAACCAACCAATAGAAACTCTGCTCTCACTAACCAGCACAGGCCCCGCCCATCAAAACCAACCAATAGAAACTCTGCTCTCACTCACCAGCGCAGGCCCCGCCCATCAAAACCAACCAATAGAAACTCTGCTCTCACTCACCAGCGCAGGCCCCGCCCATCAAAACCAACCAATAGAAACTCTGCTCTCACTAACCAGCGCAGGCCCCGCCCATCAAATGCAGTTAAATTCGCAACTAAAACTTTAGAATTTGCAAGCAAAGAGGACTGATTTGCAAACAAAACTTTACAACTTGTAACCAAATGTTTTTAACTGTAAAGAGAAAAAGACGTATTTTTATGCACAATGGTTGTAATTTCTGACTTACAAACATTAATTTTGATTGAAGAAAACTGTAGTTTTGATTTAAAAACATTAGTTTTGATTGAAGCTGGAGCAGTATGCTTTCTCAAATATATATATATATTTTTAATTGGAACCTAATTTGTTTCTATCTCAACAAAAAAAATTGATTCCTCTCTCTTGTTTTGCTCTCAAAAATAATTTTTAGTTTGATTGAATAATAAAGACAAATTTCTCTCCATGCAGCCGGAGCCGACTGAGACTGGCCGCCTGGGAGTGCTTTAGGACGGGAGAGGCTCCCGCTGCTCCTTCCTTACAGTAACTGCAGAACAATATGTGCCTTCAAGTCAGTCGCCACAACACCAGAAAAGTCTCTAATAACTCCAGTAAAAGCTGCTAGATTTGTCGCTTTTAACAAAAAAAGTCTCCAGATTTAGCGAGAAAGTCTCCAAGTTGGCAACAGTGTCTGAATGAAAGCAAAGCGGCTGTGGGAGGAGTTTACAGCACAGCGCTGCAACGCCAGAGACGCTCGATTAGCAGCTGAAGACAGCAGGAGAGGAAACTGCCAAACCGGTTGTCCCCCTGAAACCGGTTTGGACCAGGTTTGGATCATCACGTCCAAGACTGTCGGCGTTGGGTGGCGTAGAACATGGAGGCGGTGTGACATAATGTCATGTCGGTAACGTTAGTGAGAGCAAAGATCAGCTGATCGGCGGCAGAGACGCAGAAAAAGGAGATTATGGGTGTTTCTCAATTCAGGTTCTGCACACTTCCAAGTGCGGATTCGTCGGCTGCATGCGTCATCATGGCGCGCCAAGTGCTGTTTCAATTCAGAGGCTCCTTCCAGTCCCCCCTTCAAATCCGCACTTCGTTTGGCTCCAGATTAGCTTAAAACCAAGGATACAAGAGATGTATCCTTTGCACCCTCCCCTGTCCCAGAATTCATTGCGCTCCAGAAAAGAATGAGCAGCAGAGCGCTGGTGTAGGTACCGCACTAGCCAGACTGTTTGTTTATTTATTTTTATGTATAAACACACACATATTTGTCTCCAATAACCACAAACGAATTTCATTCCAGTCGTCCTCAGATGTCTTCGTCCCCTTTCATTAAAGAAAAGGCTGAATTTATTACAGTCACTCAGATAACTGGAGACTGAAAAAATTAAACAATAATTAAAAATGTGCTAAATTATAATCCAGTGATAAAAGACATTGCTTTGTTATTTAATTTAGTTAAAGGAAAAAAAACAAACAAATCGATCCTGGACAGATTAGAGCATTTTACTGTTGAACAGTGGGAGAAAATACCTGTCAACAGGTGCAGAAGTCTGACTGGGAGGAACAGAAAACACCTGACTGCAAGGTCAGTTTATTAGTTTGAGTGATGTAACACATGTTATTTTATCATATTGGTTTGCTTTTTAAAAAAAATATTTCTATTGAACCAGAATTAGAAAATAATGTTTATTATTACTATTGTCAGTTTCATCTTATTTCCCAGGCAGCTGTTTTCTCCTTCTTTAATGGGAGGGTATGAATACATATGAAGACGACTGTATATGTGTCTAACATTTTCCACTGAAGTTAACGTCAGCTTGATATGATGAGCCGTCAGCCAGAGGAGAGCTCGTCTAAACCGCCTCATGTTGCTCATTTACACACAAAAGAAAATTAAAATAAAACAAAGTTTAATTACTGGCACCATTTTCTGTCATTTAAAAAATATTTTTGTGTCTTTTTGTGGAAGAATGGGATCAGTAATTCGATAAACCTGGCATATGTAGTTGCCAGGCAACGGAAGACTGGAGCACTATGGGTAATTTTCGTCCACTAGAGAGGCCGTCTCATTTTACTGGCAGAAAGGCACTTCGGTGTGTGCAGACCTCGTAGAACACTTCGTTGCCTCCGCAGTCTGTAGACTTGGAGGTGTGCAGACCCTGAACTGAGAAACATCCAGAGTCGTGCTGCTTCGGGTCAGCGCTGACGCTGTCATCCGGCAGGGACGGCTGCAGCTTCCTGCTGCTGGACCATGATGATGATGAAGGAGGAAGTTGCAGGTTGAACACCTGGTGACAAACAGCTGATCCAGATGTTTGATGCGGCGTTGCTGCTGACCGGACTGTTCCTGTGTCTGCAGTGCTCCCCGTGGCCCGATGCTCTGAATCTCACCACCCACAGCAGCAGCAGCAGCACGCCGTCACCGGTCTACCACAGCTCGCCCACGCCATGTGCTTTCAGCGACGGGTAAGCCACGTGCACGCCTACCTCTCCGTTGTCATGACAACCGGACTGGCTGGCCGTCTACGTGGTTAACGTCCGTGTTTTCTGCTCAGCCTGGTTTGCTTCATGTCAGCATTTGTTTGTCCCTGCTGGGCTCCTGTAGCCCTCCCTGATGTCTGCCATGCATTCCTCGTAAAGCAGATGTATAGAAGCTGTTTTCCACACCAGCAGCCTGAAACATGACACCACCATGAGCAGAAAACCTCCTGGTCTGACTGCTCCTCATGTGCCTTATTCTCCCTGCAGCAACGTTTCTCCCAGCCAGCAGGTGGAGGTGTTCATGCCGGGCTGCTCTGATGTAAGTAGTGGAGCCGTGGGAAAGGTCTGGCTCCCCTTCAGGACAGTATCTGGAGACCGCTGTACTCACATGACGGACTCTTGTTGTTTTTTGACTGCAGCACCTCCTGCCGTCGTCCTCGCCGCAGGACACGCAGCAGTGGCTGCAGCGCCACCGCTTCTCGCCGTTCTCCAGGCTCTTCTCCAGCTTCTCAGGTAACTGATGTGGGGCGCCGGGTCAGACCGCAGGACTGCCTAGTCCAGAACCAGACTGTCTTCTGTTGCAGGCGCTGATCTCCTCCGGTTGAGCCGCGAGGACCTGATCCAGATCTGTGGTCCGGCAGATGGCATTCGGCTGTTTAACACCATGAAGGGAAGGTGAGACAGAACCAGTGTGAACTGGTAAAGCTCCACTGGGACGCCAGACACCGTCCTAAAACCAGCTACACGGCCATGGACAGGGTTTATAAGGGTTTCCGGGAAGGGGGGGGTTCTGGTGTTGACATGACGGTGTTGTGGTGATAAATGTTTGCAGACAGAAAGACGGACATGACGGTGTTGTGGTGATAAATGTTTGCAGACAGAAAGACGGACATGACGGTGTTGTGGTGATAAATGTTTGCAGACAGAAAGACGGACATGACGGTGTTGTGGTGATAAATGTTTGCAGACAGAAAGACGGACATGACGGTGTTGTGGTGATAAATGTTTGCAGACAGAAAGACGGACATGACGGTGTTGTGGTGATAAATGTTTGCAGACAGAAAGACGGACATGACGGTGTTGTGGTGATAAATGTTTGCAGACAGAAAGACGGACATGACGGTGTTGTGGTGATAAATGTTTGCAGACAGAAAGACGGACATGACGGTGTTGTGGTGATAAATGTTTGCAGACAGAAAGACGGACATGACGGTGTTGTGGTGATAAATGTTTGCAGACAGAAAGATGCAGGAAATGTTTTGGAGAAATAGCGACGCTGTTTCGTGTGAATCAGTTCCAGTCATGTGACAACGCAGAGCTTTCTCATTGGTTCCCTGTGGCCATCATGTTGGGATGTTCCATGTTGACAGAAGGGGGCAGTAGATGTTTATGTTCATTTGTTTTTTTTAAATCTTTTTATCTTTTTAAATATTCTTTGTAAGAAAGCAAAGGTGCAGAAATAGTTTAAAGTTTGAAAACAGAAACAGGTTTCAGCTGGTTCTCATGTTCCTGCTCACGTCTCCCAGGTGTGTCCAACCTCGACTCACCATCTACGTCTGTCAGCAGCCAACCAGAAGCCAGCCGTCCATCAAACCGGGACGAGAAGGTAAGTCCACATCCCGTGGTCCTGATGTGGTTCCGGTTCCGGTTCCAGGTGGACGGTGTTTGTTTCAACTTTATTTACACCATCAGTTCTGACGTTGGACGTGTTCAGGTCCAGTTTCTGCTTTTATGCCAACTTTCCTCAGTCCACCTCAGTCCACTTCCGTCCACCTCAGTCCACTTCCGTCCACCTCAGTCCACCTCCGTCCACCTCCGTCCATTCCAGTCCACTTCCATCCACCTCCGTCCACTTCAGTCCACCTCCGTCCACTTCCGTCCACCTCAGTCCACCTCCGTCCACCTCCGTCCATTCCAGTCCACTTCCATCCACCTCCGTCCATTCCAGTCCACTTCCGTCCACCTCCGTCCACTTCAGTCCACCTCCGTCCACTTCCGTCCACCTCAGTCCACTTCCGTCCACTTCCGTCCACCTCAGTCCACCTCCGTCCACCTCCGTCCATTCCAGTCCACTTCCGTCCACCTCCGTCCACTTCAGTCCACTTCAGTCCACCTCCGTCCACCTCCGTCCACCTCAGTCCACCTCCGTCCACCTCAGTCCACCTCAGTCCACCTCCGTCCATTCCAGTCCACTTCCGTCCACCTCAGTCCACCTCAGTCCACTTCCGTCCACCTCCGTCCATTCCAGTCCACTTCCGTCCACCTCCGTCCATTCCAGTCCACTTCCGTCCACCTCAGTCCACCTCCGTCCACCTCCGTCCACCTCAGTCCACCTCCGTCCATTCCAGTCCACTTCCGTCCACCTCAGTCCACCTCCGTCCATTCCAGTCCACTTCCGTCCACCTCCGTCCATTCCAGTCCACTTCAGTCCACCTCGGTCCATTCCAGTCCACTTCCGTCCACCTCCGTCCATTCCAGTCCACTTCCGTCCACTTCCGTCCACTTCCGTCCACCTCCGTCCACCTCAGTCCACCTCAGTCCACCTCCGTCCATTCCAGTCCACTTCCGTCCACCTCAGTCCACTTCCGTCCACCTCCGTCCACCTCCGTCCACCTCCGTCCATTCCAGTCCACTTCCGTCCACCTCAGTCCACCTCCGTCCATTCCAGTCCACTTCCGTCCACCTCCGTCCATTCCAGTCCACTTCAGTCCACCTCGGTCCATTCCAGTCCACTTCCGTCCACTTCCGTCCACCTCGGTCCATTCCAGTCCACTTCCGTCCACCTCCGTCCATTCCAGTCCACTTCCGTCCACTTCCGTCCACTTCCGTCCACCTCAGTCCACCTCAGTCCACTTCCGTCCACTTCCGTCCACCTCAGTCCACCTCAGTCCACTTCCGTCCACCTCCGTCCACCTCAGTCCACTTCTGTCCACTTCAGTCCACTTCTGTCCACTTCAGTCCACCTCAGTCCACCTCAGTCCACCTCTGTCCACCTCAGTCCACTTCCGTCCACTTCCGTCCACCTCAGTCCACCTCAGTCCACTTCCGTCCACCTCAGTCCACTTCCGTCCACCTCAGTCCACTTCTGTCCACTTCTGTCCACCTCAGTCCACTTCAGTCCACTTCCGTCCACCTCAGTCCACTTCCGTCCACCTCAGTCCACTTCCGTCCACTTCCGTCCACCTCAATCCACCTCAATCCACTTCTGTCCACCTCCGTCCACCTCCGTCCACTTCCGTCCACTTCCGTCCACTTCAGTCCACCTCAGTCCACCTCAGTCCACTTCCGTCCACCTCAGTCCACTTCCGTCCACTTCCGTCCACTTCCGTCCACTTCCGTCCACCTCAGTCCACCTCCGTCCACTTCCGTCCACTTCCGTCCACTTCCGTCCACCTCAGTCCACCTCAGTCCACCTCAGTCCACTTCAGTCCACTTCCGTCCACTTCCGTCCACTTCCGTCCACTTCAGTCCACTTCAGTCCACTTCCGTCCACCTCAGTCCACCTCCGTCCATTCCAGTCCACTTCCGTCCACCTCCGTCCATTCCAGTCCACTTCAGTCCACCTCGGTCCATTCCAGTCCACTTCTGTCCACTTCCGTCCACCTCCGTCCATTCCAGTCCACTTCCGTCCACCTCAGTCCACCTCAGTCCACCTCCGTCCATTCCAGTCCACTTCAGTCCACCTCGGTCCATTCCAATCCACTTCCGTCCACTTCCGTCCACCTCCGTCCATTCCAGTCCACTTCCGTCCACCTCAGTCCCCTTCCGTCCACCTCCGTCCATTCCAGTCCACTTCCGTCCACTTCCGTCCACCTCCGTCCACCTCTGTCCACCTCCGTCCACTTCAGTCCACTTCCGTCCACTTCCGTCCACTTCAGTCCACTTCTGTCCACCTCAGTCCACCTCAATCCACTTCTGTCCACTTCCGTCCACTTCAGTCCACTTCCATCCACTTCCGTCCACCTCAGTCCACTTCCGTCCACCTCAGTCCACTTCCGTCCACTTCCGTCCACTTCTGTCCACCTCCGTCCACTTCAGTCCAATTCCGTCCACTTCCGTCCACCTCAGTCCACCTCAGTCCACCTCAGTCCACTTCCGTCCACCTCAGTCCACTTCAGTCCACTTCAGTCCACCTCAGTCCACCTCAGTCCACTTCCGTCCACCTCAGTCCACTTCCGTCCACCTCAGTCCACTTCAGTCCACTTCCGTCCACCTCAGTCCACTTCAGTCCACTTCCGTCCACTTCCGTCCACTTCCGTCCACTTCCGTCCACCTCAGTCCACTTCCGTCCACTTCCGTCCACCTCAGTCCACTTCAGTCCACTTCCGTCCACCTCAGTCCACTTCAGTCCACTTCCGTCCACCTCAGTCCACCTCAGTCCACTTCCGTCCACTTCCGTCCACCTCAGTCCACTTCCGTCCACCTCAGTCCACCTCAGTCCACTTCCGTCCACCTCAGTCCACCTCAGTCCACTTCCGTCCACCTCAGTCCACCTCAGTCCACTTCCGTCCACCTCAGTCCACTTCCGTCCACTTCCGTCCACTTCTGTCCACCTCAGTCCACCTCAGTCCACTTCTGTCCACCTCAGTCCACCTCAGTCCACTTCCGTCCACCTCAGTCCACTTCTGTCCACTTCTGTCCACCTCAGTCCACTTCAGTCCAATTCCGTCCACTTCCGTCCACCTCAGTCCACCTCAGTCCACCTCAGTCCACTTCCGTCCACCTCAGTCCACTTCAGTCCACCTCAGTCCACCTCAGTCCACTTCCGTCCACCTCAGTCCACCTCAGTCCACGTCCACCTCTAGAAAGTTCCCTCATGCTTCAGCAGAGGGCGGCGCGGCGTCGGGTTGACCTGACAGTTGCCACGGTAACGCCTGCAGACTTTTTGTTGGTAATTCAGTTTATCATTAATAAAAAAGTAGGCGGACTCGGCAGGTTTTAAAAATCCTTTTCATTGTTTTTCATGTATTAGTAAACAAGCCAACAGGAGAAGATGCACCGAAGCGGGTTTAGCCGCCGTGTTCGCTTCCAGGGCAGGTAAACAGATAAATACGGTCCGATGAAAACCAGATAAATGTGTTGAAAGACGATAAAACTCAGAGCTGGAACAGATTTGTCTCCGCCGTCATCAGCAGGGCTCTTCCAAACACCTTTTCAGTTCCTTCTCACCTCTTTTCTGATGGAAAGCCTTTCCATGGTCCTCTGAGCCGCGTCACGCCGCGACACGCCGCGTCACGCCGCGTCACGCCGCCACCGTGACGGGAAGCGATGGACAGGGCGGAAGGGGAATCCTGACCCACGATGACCTGGTTTTTGTCTGGTCCTCTCTGCAGTCTACCAGGCTGTCTACCTGGAGGAGCGGACTCTGCTGGACTTGTCTGAGAAAATAGCTTTGATCTACAACCTCACTCCACAGCAAATCACACGCATCTACAGACAGAAGACCACAGGGATCCACGACCTGGTCTCTGATGAGGTAATGGTCCACCACGCAGCCCTTAGGAACCCGCCAGTCCTGCTCAGGTGACGTTAGCAGGTGTAACCTCAGTCTGGACCGATCTGGTTTTCTGCCTGGTCTCTGCATCGATCTGAAAAACATCATGTGATGATTAAAAAGGATTTCTGAAGACAGACAAGGTCCTGTGATGGACTGGTTACCTGTCCAGGTGTACCTGCCTCACCTGATGATCACTGGGGTGGACTCCAGTTTCCCCACAAACCCAAACTGGTCTACGCAGTTTGGAAAATAAATGACAGGCAGGCAGATGTCCAGATGTGGGGACTGAGACAAACAGCAGAGACGATCAGAGACATGGAGACAGGGTGAAGTTGATGATCAGACGGTACATGTCTGGGCCGGATCCGGGCTACTTCAGGCACAGTGATGGCGCTGTGTTGTCTGGGCCAGATGTGGTCCAGCCTGCATCAGACGTTTGGGATGCAGCTGAGGTGGAGGTGCTGCAGTGAGGACAGCAGGTAGATAGTAGCAGGAAGACGTGTGGAAACATGGAAACTGTGTGTGTGTGTGTGTGTGTGTGTGTGTGTGTGTGTGTGTGTGTGTGTGTGTGTGTGTGTGTGTGTGTGTGTGTGTGTGTGTGTGTGTGTGTGTGTGTGTGTGTGTGTGTGTGTGTGTGTTACAGACATGAGAGAATGATGTGTAGATCAGAAAAGGCTTGGTCACTGCTGATCTGTGTGTTATTTCTACAAACTTCTGGTTGCTCTTCATGCTGCTTTATCTGTTCATACGTTTATTTTACATCATTTTAGCCTCAGAATCTGAAAACATCACGTCTCCATGGAAACATCACTTCCACATGGAAACGTCACGTCTCCGTGGAAACATCACATCTCTGTGGAAATGTCACGTCTCCGTGGAAACGTCTCGTCTCCATGGAAACGTCAGGTCTCCATGGAAACGTCTCGTCTCCATGGAAACATCAGGCTCACTGGGATTAAATGCTGCAGCTTCTTCTTACTGGTTTAGCTTCGATAAAGAAAATGGTTTGAATGGTTAAATATTTTGCATCTGGACGGTTTACAGACACAATGATCAGTAATCTTCGTCCGACATGAGGAGTGATGCTCTGTGGTGCTGACGGTTTCTGGAACGTGTTACGATAATCTGCTCTGTTTCAGATGGTGCAGAACTTCCAGGATGAAGCCAGTTTCATCATCAACACAATAAGAGGTGAACACAGTCTACAGTCTGGGCCAACATGGCAGTCGGCTTCACGCTCCTTCACTGCATCCGTCTCTCTTCACAGATGAAAGCAGCGACGGCGTCCACGTGGTGTTGAAATGAGCGGAAGTGGGTTTCCTCCAGGACTTGCACAGAATGTATATTTCTCTGTGCGCTGCAGCGTGGGACGCGGAGGAGAGGACATCCTTCAGAAAGAGCTTTTCTGATCCAGCTGATTCAGTTTTCATGTGCTTCATCATCATCGACCTGTCTTCAGGAATCCGCGCACCTCTGGTATCTGCTGTGGTTAAACGGCTGTGTGTGTGTGTGTGTGTGTGTGTGTGACTCACATCTCCCACAGGACAGCCTTCATTCTCACCTGGGGAGGACGAGGTGTTTTCTTCATCACTCAGACACAAGGACACCATGAAAGAACAAAGCTGGCTGTTTGCTGTCACACATCTACAGTGAGACGCCATCGCCACTGATGATGATGATGATGATGATGATGATGATGAAGAACTACCATAATTATGTTTAAACTGGAGAAGGCTGTGATTTAAACGTGCTTTGCTGTCGGCTCATTTCTGTCAAATAAAATATTTTATGCACTTTTCTCCTTTTCTGGGTTGAGGAATACAACAATAAATCCATCTTGCAACATGTGCAGTTATGTGGACAAAATATTAGGAACACTGGAAACAACAACATGAATTACATGTTTATTAAATCAGAGTCACCAAATAACTTGCTGAAAATGAGACATTTTCTCCTTGAGAAGGAGACATCCAGATAATTAAATATCAATAAAAGTATTAAAAACGGTGAAACACGACTGGAAAAGTCTGGAACACCTACTTCCAGTCTGGAAAGGAAAAACCACGAGCCAGATCAGAAACAGGATCGTAAATTCAATTTATTCCAGCTTTATTTGTACAGCGCCACTTCACAACAATGTTGTCTCAGGACACTTTACAGACACATCATTTCAATCCAAATCATACATATCCTATAATAGAAACCAACTGATTGCATCGAGTCATGACTTGGGTCCAATCCTCCATCCTGAGCTGCACGAGGCGACAGTGGGAAGGAAAAAAACTCCCCTTTAACAGGAAGAAAACCTCCGGCAGAACCCGTCTCAGGGAGGGCAGCCATCTGCCTCGACTGGTTGGGGTGGAGAGGACAGGAAAGACAGATCAATATGTACATGCTCTATTTGGAATATATGGAACTATAAGATCTTTTATGTACAATGGAGCTTGGTCATGGAGAGCTTTATATGTGAGGAGAAGAATTTTAAACTTTATCCTGGATTTAACAGGGAGCCAGTGTAGAGAGGCTAAAACTGGTGAAATATGATCTCTCCTGCTAGTCCTCATCAGAACCCTCGCTGCAGCATTTTGGATCAGATGGAGACTTTTCAGGGCATATTTGGGACAACCCATAATAAGGAATTGCAGTAATCCAGCCTGGAAGTAATAAAGGCATGGACTAATTTTTCTGCATCTCTCTGAGACTAGATGCCACTAATTTTTGTAATATTACGCAGGTGGAAGAAGGCGGTTCTAGAAACCTGTTTTAAATGTGAGCTAAAAGACAAGTCCTGGTCAATAATGACTCCAAGGTTCCTCACAGTGGTACTGGAGGCCAGATTAATGCCATCCAGATTAATTACATAACTGGATAATGTTCTAAGTTTTTCAGGCCCGAAGATAACGACCTCTGTCTTGTCTGAGTTTAAAAGGAGAAAATTCAGAGTCATCCGGGTCTTGATGTCTGTAAGACATCTTTGTAATCTAAGAAACTGATTGGTTACATCTGGTTTCCTGGAGAGGTAGATCTGAGTGTCATCTGCATAGCAATGAACATTTATACCATGCTGCCTGGTGATATTTCCTAAGGGAAGCATGTATAATGTGAAAAGTATTGGTCCAAGTACAGAACCCTGAGGAACTCCATGACTTACCCTGGTGTGTGAGGAAGACTCATCATTTACATTTACAAACTGAAATCTATCAGATAAATATGACTGGAACCAGTCTAATGCGGTCCCTTTAATCCCAATAACATGTTCCAGCCTCTGTAGCAGAATATTGTGATCAATAGTGTCGAATGCAGAACTGAGATCTAAAAGAATGAGTCCAGACAGAAGTCCTTTATCTGAGGCCATGAGAAGATCATTAGACTTTCACCAGTGCTGTCTCTGTGCTATGATGAGCTCTAAATCCTGACTGGAACTCTTCAGATTGTTTCTGCTCAGATAGGAACATAGTTGGGTTGAAACTGAGAATTTTAGACCAGAAGGGGAGATTAGATATTGGTCTATAATTAGCTAAAACTCCTGGATCCAGAGTTGGTTTTTTAAGCAACGGTTTAATTACAGCTGTCTTGATATATTGAGGTACATATCCTATTAATAGAGATGAATTGATCAGGTCCAGTACAGATGTATTGATTCAGAAACATATTTCCTTGAATAATCTGGTTGGGATGGGGTCTAAAACACAGGTTGAAGGTTTAGATGAAGCGATTATGTTGGTTAACTCGGAGAGCTGTACAGGCAAGAAACGGTCCAAATGACAATCAGCTTCTAAAGACGTCTCTAAGGCTGCTGCAGATGAAATAACATTAGTAGTGTTCAGGTTATTACTGGTTTCCTTCCTGATAGAAACTATTTTGTTTCCAAAGAAACTCATAAAGTCGTCACAGCTGAGGTTGAAAGGAATAGATGGCTCAACCACACTATGGCTCTTAGTCAGTCTGGTTCCAGTGCTGAAGAGAAACCTGGGGTTGTTCTTCTTCTCCTCTATCAATGATGAATAATAAGCTGTTCTAGCCACACGCAAGGCTTTTTTATACACTATTAACTTTCTTTCCAGACTATGTGACACTCTTCTAAGCCAGATGAACGCCATTTTCTTTCCAAACGTCTTGATGTCTGTTTTAAAGCTTGAAACTGGGAATTAAACCACCGGGCCGCTTCTTCTGACTGGTTCTCTTCTTCTTTAGAGGAGCAACTTTATCTAGTGTTATACGCATTAAAGCTGTCATTCTAGCAACACATTCATGGACCTGTGTTGGAGTAAAGCTCGGATGGGTGTTTCCTGTCAGGTTAACACATGGTGTTGGAGGAAATACTGCTGAAATAGACTTCTTAAATTTGTTACTATCTGACAAACATCGACTAGAATGGATTTTCTTCTCAGCCCTTGTGTAGTCAAGGAAAGTAAACTCAAAAGTTATTAAATGATCAGACAGAACAGGGTTATGAGGAAAAACTGTTAGTTGATCACCTTTGATGCCACATGTCAGAAGAAGATCCAGAGTGTGACGATGAGAATGAGTCGGTCTGTGGAGATTTTGGGAAAATCCAATTGAACTTAATATAGAGTTAAAGGCAATGGTTAAACTGTCATGTTCATCATCAAGATGAATGTTAAAGTCCCCCAGAACAATAACTTTATCAGTATTCAGCACTAAGTCTGATAAGAGGTCTGAGAAGTCAGTTAGGAACTGTGAGGAAGATCCAGGTGGACGGTAGACTACTACTAGGAGAAGTGGCTTCTCTCATTTCCATCTTGGGTGGGAGAGACTAAGAGTCAGGTGTTCAAAGCTATTGTACATGTCACACACATTTCCCAATCATCTACATATCACACACACCTTTTTAGCATGTTTCAGTCACACATCACTGGCAAACCACATACAAACACCACAAAACATCACACTTATGGTTTCAAAGCAGCCAAACCACATGAGAACGTATGAAATTTCAATTAGAAATGAGTTATTGATCGAACCCTGTATCAAATCAGAGTCATCTGGTACATAACACCGGGAGTGTTGTATGAGAATTAGAAAGAGGCATCTTGGCTCTGCCTCCAGATACAGAAATGATACTCCAACATGCTTCTCGTCTGCTTTGTTAGAAAATTTACTTATAGAACAAGGTATCTCCAGACTTCTCAGAGGTTTTCAGCATACTGAGCCGTAAATCTCTTCAACAAGAGCCAGCGGTGCAAAATAAAAGAAGAATCTGGAATGAAATGATGTGGATATAACAGGATTTATTGTCAATTTATGACTCTTGTCCAGTTTAATGTGAAAAATGTCTGAACAGTAAAATAAACACAAACAACTTCATGTTTTCTGTTATTTTCTAACTTCCGATCAGCAACACACCAGTAATCCGGTACTCAGCTGGATGTTTACAAGTCGTCACACAGAGGCTCAAGCGGCACCTGAAGTCATTTACCTGCTGACTTTCAGCCAATCAGAGCTGCTCTGCTATTTCTACCCAAGACCGCATTATGACTTGTTGGGTCCTACCTCGGTATGGAGACACATTTAACTGCAACTGAAGTGCTGAAGAACATGCCATGTACTTTTTCAGCATCTACAGCAGGGGTGTCCAGCTCCAGTACAGCTCCACTCCGCTGTCCTGCAGGTTTTCCATGTATCCCTGCTCCAACATACCTGGCTCAAACCAATTCACTGTGCAGAACCTCCTTGGGTGTAGGATCTGATCAATGTGAGCCTGCAGAGCAGTGACCCTCGTGGACTGCCTTTGGACACCCCTGATCTACAGCATGAGTGAGCTGCTGTTTTCCAGTGTAGCACCTCCTACAGGTGAAAAGTTGAACTACATTTTAATGTTGGATCAAACCACAGAACTCCACCCTAAAGCCCTTCGATCTGTCCAGGGTGTACCCTGCCTCTCGCCCGAAGGCTGCTGGGATACACTCCCGCTCCTCTGCAACTCTTGACCAGATTAAGTGGTTCAGATAATGAATGAATGAGTGAATGAACTCCACCCTGAACCTCTTTTCCAAACCTTCTCGGAGTCTCCTGAGCGCATGGACAGCTGTTGACTTTAGTACTTGTCCTGTCCAGCATCCTGACAGCAGGATGGTGGTCTGGCTGCCGTGTTGTGCTGAACACATTTACTTTTCCAAGAGGAGCCAGTGGATAATAAGGCTCCCTTGGTTCTCAGGTTTTATTCTTTATATTCTTATTTATTTCATGAGTCTGTTATTTCAGCTTATAACTGAACGGTGGGAAAGAGATAATAGAGAGAAAGGATGAGAGAAAGAGATACAGGAAAAGAGACAAATGATAGAGAGAAAGAGGAAGAAAAGAAAAGAAGAAAAAAACTGAACAAAAAGTAGAAAACAAGCAGCAGCGACTGTTACGTCTTCTCTACAGAAGAACATCTTTTACAACGTTAGAGAATCAAGTATCTAAAGTTTCAAAGGAAGCACAATAGACATCCTGAGGAAAAACCAGAAGTAATTACAGACAGCAGCAGTCGGTATATGTACAGGAATGTGGGTGTGTGTTGCTGTGTATGTGTGTGTGTGTGTGTAGGGAAGTAGTTGTGTAACTAGGTATGTGTGTAGAAGCGTGGGTGTATGTGTGTGTGTTTACTATATATTAGGGATGAGCTATGTTAGGTGATCATGCAAATGCAACCCCACCCCCTCCTAGAGTCAGGGACAGATCAGGAGGGCCCCAAGCCGCAGGAAACCAGAAGCCACTGCAGGGAATGGAGCCGAGGCCGCCAACGCAAGGGCGACCGCACGCCCGTCCAGCCAGGAAGAGGCAGCCCACGCCACCCCCTAACCTCCCACACCTCCCCAAGCACACCCCTACCACACCCACCCTAAGGCCACCCCCCCACTCCAACCACACTCCCCCCACCCCCTTTCGCCCCCCCCCCCCCCCCCCCCCCCCCAGACCCTTCCCCAAAGTAGCAGCACGAGCAGGCCACAGTGCAGCGATCCACAGACAACCACAAAACACCCATGCACACCCCCATGTACTCAATCCATGCACACCCCCACCTCCTCTACTATGCACACCCCCATGTACTCAATCCGTGCACACCCCCACCTCCTCTACCATGCACACCCCCACCTCCTCTACCATGCACACCCCCACCCACTCCACACAGACACATCCTGAAAGTGTATGGGATGTTGTTTTGCATTAAAAGTGAGGGGGTGACCATGCTGCGGTGGGAGCGAGACCGTAGATGCAGCCCCACCCTCCACGCACCACATGACACCCCCTCTCGATGTTGTTTGTGTGTTGTGTTTACCATGTTTTCATGCCGAAGTGGTGAGCCGCCATCAGGCATAGCCAACGAGGCTACTTAGATGGCCCCCCTTGCCACGCCCAGTATGACATGCCCACCTCCCAAGGCCCTATGTGTGTGTGGCAGGGTGGGGGGGGGGGGGGGGGGGGGGGGGGGGGGGGTGAGCCTTTAGGAGGAACCAATCAGGAGCCTAGAGGCTCATCCCCCCACCAGGTAAAAAATCACTATATTCAGAATGCTGGTTTTCAGCCAGTAAAAAAACATGTTACCATGGTAACCATGATTACCACACCTCCATCAGACTGAGGCATTTCCAAACCAGACGGCTCCTTTCAGCAGCAGGCAGGTTTCTAATGAGGACTTTATGACCTCCGGGACTTTTAGGAAGCTGTGTGACGGTTTGTAGTTTAAAAAAACAAAAACAGAAAACAAAAACTAATCGTTTTCTTTCTATTGGAGCTGTGATGTAAGTTACAGGAGTCTGCCAGCAGGTGTCCCAGTGAGTTACCAACCTCACCCTGCTGCTTCACTTTCATTTCTCTGAATGCCGCCTCCTTTTTCCTCACATGAAGCTGACAGCTCGGTGCGGCTGAACAAAGTCTGCGTGGACCGGGTGAGTTTTCAGATTCATCTTTCTTTCTCGTTTGTTGGAGGAGGAAATGAAAATATCAAATCTTCTTTCTTACTTATAATTGAATCTAAAATTCAGCTGAATAATCACCAGTTTCCTGGTTTACAGGTTCAGAGTGGACTGCTTTCATAAATCATAACTTCCTCACTCAGTTGTCACCTGCAGCCGGAACGTGTTGATAAAAGGTAAAAACTGTTTGGCAGATCTGTAAAAAGATTCAGGTCCAGAAATATTTAGCAAACAAAGAGACAAGTCTGTCCGCTTCCTGCTTTTACAGAAAAGCTGCTTGCAAGATTCTTCTCATTAAACTGGTAGCAAGACTGGGGTCCAGGCACGACACGGGGGGTGGGGGTGGGGGGTGGAGAAACCACACAGAGAAACAGATTTTATTAACATTAGATTAAATGTTAAATCTAATGTTATTAAACTAATAAATGTTATTAAAATAATAACTAAAAACATTTTAGTTATTATCATTATTTTTTTAAATTATAATTTGTTGTGAGGAAAGTGAGTAAATCTTGATGAAACATCTTTGCATCATGCAGGACAAATTCATCACTATTTCCTGAAACATTTTTTTCAGCAGATGTGATGAAGTATTAGCCAACTTTCATGACCAGAAACACTGAGGTAAGACTGAAATGAATGTTGTCTTCTTCCTGTTGGTAGTTTGTTTTCTCCTGTTGGTAACGGCTCTCTTTGACCACCAGCATCGATGATCCACATTCCTGAGGGAGAAACGCTGTCATGGCAGACCACGGAGAGCTCACAGTGAGTAAAACTGCATGGGAAGATTTAAATTAATCCAGGGTGGTTCAGATCTAGTCTTCAAGGATCCACTGTCCCGCCGGTTTTACCTGTTTCCACTGTTCCGCGGGTTTCAGTTGTTTCCACTGTCCCGCAGTTTTAGTTGTTTCCACTGTCCCGCTGGTTTTACCTGTTTCCACTGTTCTACGGGTTTCAGTTGTTTCCACTGTCCCGCAGTTTTAGTTGTTTCCACTGTCCTGCAGGTTTTAGTTGTTTTCACTGTCCCACAGGTTTTAGTTGTTTCCACTCTCCTGCCGGTTTTACCCGTTTCCACTGTTCCACGGGTTTCAGTTGTTTCCACTGTTCCGCAGGTTTTAGTTGTTTCCACTGTCCCACAGGTTTTAGTTGTTTCCACTGTCCCGCAGGTTTTAGTTGTTTCCACTGTCCCGCCGGTTTTACCTGTTTTCACTGTTCCATGGGTTTCAGTTGTTTCCACTGTTCCGCAGGTTTTAGTTTGTTTCCACTGTCCTGCAGTTTTAGTTGTTTCCACTGTCCCGCCGGTTTTACCTGTTTTCACTGTTCCACGGGTTTCAGTTGTTTCCACTGTCCCGCAGGTTTTAGTTGTTTCCACTGTCCCGCCGGATTTACCTGTTTTCACTGTTCCACGGGTTTCAGTTGTTTCCACTGTCCCGCAGGTTTTAGTTGTTTCCACTGTCCCGCAGGTTTTACCTGTTTCCACTGTCCCGCAGGTTTTAGGTGTTTCCACTGTCCCGCAGGTTTTACCTGTTTCCACTGTCCCACAGGTTTTAGTTGTTTCCACTCTCCCGCCAGTTTTTACCCGTTTCCACTGTTCCACGGGTTTCAGTTGTTTCCACTGTTCCGCAGGTTTTAGTTGTTTCCACTGTCCCACAGGTTTTAGTTGTTTCCACTGTCCTGCAGGTTTTAGTTGTTTCCACTGTCCTGCAGGTTTTAGTTTTTTCCACTGTCCCGCAGGTTTTAGTTGTTTCCACTGTCCCACAGGTTTTAGTTGTTTCCACTGTCCTGCAGGTTTTAGTTGTTTCCACTGTCCCGCAGGTTTTAGTTGTTTCCACTGTCCCGCAGGTTTTACCTGTTTCCACTGTCCAACAGGTTTTAGCTGTTTCCCTTGTCCCGCAGGTTTTAGTTGTTTCCACTGTCCTGCAGGTTTTAGTTGTTTTCACTGTCCCACAGGTTTTAGTTGTTTTCACTGTCCCGCAGGTTTTACCTGTTTCCACTGTCCAACAGGTTTTAGTTGTTTCCACTGTCCCACAGGTTTTAGTTGTTTCCCCTGTCCCACAGGTTTTAGTTGTTTCCACTGTCCTGCAGGTTTTAGTTGTTTTCACTGTCCCACAGGTATTAGTTGTTTTCACTGTCCCACAGGTTTTAGTTGTTTCCCCTGTCCCACAGGTTTTAGTTGTTTCCACTGTCCTGCAGGTTTTAGTTGTTTCCACTGTCCCGTAGGTTTTAGTTTTTTCCACTGTCCCGCAGGTTTTAGTTGTTTCCACTGTCCCACAGGTTTTAGTTGTTTCCACTGTCCTGCAGGTTTTAGTTGTTTCTACTGTCGCGCAGGTTTTACTTGTTTCCACTGTCCCACAGGTTTTAATTGTTTCCAGTGCGCTGGATTTGGAAGTCCTTTATTTGGTATCCATGATCTGGTAATCCATTTTCGGATTATCCCAGTTTTACATGGAACACATCTAAAAAAAGTAGTTTTGGCAGGTACTGTTTAAGAGACTAAATGAATGAATAAATAGATATATAAAGAAGAGGCGTAATGCAGGAGAAAAGTAAAGCTTGACATTCAAGAGTACTATTACACAGATCTCATCATATGTTGTGCTGCAGTACAACAAAGCAGTTGTTGTGTTTGCCATGAGGTGTTGGAGAACATTCACCTAAATGTTTCATATTGCAGTGTCTGTTTGTGCAGTAAACTGTAAATCTTATGTGACTGTGATAATGTTTGTCCACACTGTTGGACTTTCTTCCTGGCACTGTCGCTGTACACATATTGGCCTCTAGATGCCTTCACACTGGAGAGCTTATTAAATCTGTGTACATGCTCAAGCACTGATCCATGCATGTGTGAATTCTGATCATTCTCTTCCTCGTAACGAGTGTCACGGGTGATAAGTAGAGCTAAAAGCAGACAACAGTTTATTGTTGGAAACGGTGATGTCCAGGTGTTCAGTTGTAGGAAAAACAGGTAAGAGAGCAGCAGGGTGGTTTGCAGGTGAGCAAACTGAATTCTGGAGTGGTGAGTCAGCAAAGCAATAACAGAGAGGGACAGAGCGGAGACAGAACGTACTACAGAGGCCCGATGTTACCACAGGAATGCAGACTGGAGCTGAAATACTGAGGAGTTGAGAGTTGAGTTGTAGGCTTCCATTGTACGTGGCCAGTTGTGCTTTAGAACAGATTAATAGAATAGAATAAAATTTATTGTCATTGCAACAAGAACAACAAATTTAGAGTGCCATTACAGTTGATGCCTCATTCATTAAATAAAACATAATATAAAAACATAAAGATAAATAAAATACACAAACAACACAACAGTGTACCGTCTGCTGTCCCAGCTCAATCATCTATGATTGGCAGTATTTAAAATTATGACTGCCGTTGGGTAAAAACCGTTCTTAAATCTGTTTGTCTTCGTCTTAAATGAGCTATACCTTCTACCTGAAGGTAATAGTTCAAATAGCGAGTGTCCAGGGTGCGAAAAGTCCCTGCTGATGTTTTGGGCCTTTTTGAGGCAGCGTGAGCTGTGAAGGTCTGCAAGACTGAGGAGAAGGCAGCCAGTGATCTTTTGAGCGGTGTTGATGAGTTTCTGAAAGCGCTTTCCTTTGAGCCACTGGGCAGCTGTTACACCACACACACATGCACATCCCCTCCCTGAGCCGTCACCTTATCGTGGTGGAGGGGTTTGTGCGCCCCGAAGATCCTAGCAGCTATGTTGTCTGGGGCTTTATGGCCCTGGTGGGGTCACCCATAGCAAACAGGTGTCTAGGGGAGGGACCAGACCAAACACGGCTCATCGACCCCTATGACAACGACAAACCTGGGCATAAATGTTCTCTTGCCCAAACGCAGGTTACCGGGACCCCCTTCTGGAGCCAGGCCTGGAGGTGGCGTACGAGAGCGAGCGTCTGGTGGCCAGGCCTTCGCCCATGGGGCCTGGTCTGGCTCAGCCCGATAGGGTTACAGGGGCCCCACCTCCCGTGGGCTCACCATCTGCGGGAGGAGCCGTAGGGGTCGGGTGCAGTGTGAGCTGGGCAGCAGCAGGGGACGGGGACCCTGGCGATCCGATCCCCGGCTGCAGAAGCTGGCTCTAGGGACGTGGAACGTCACCTCTCTGTTGGGGAAGGAGCCTGAGCTTGTGCGTGAGGTTGTTTTGTTATTGGACTTCTGTGCTCGTCATGGATTGTCCATAACGAACACCATGTTCCAACATAAGAGTGTCCATATGTACACCTGGCATCAGGATTCCCTGGGCCGCAGTTCGATGATCGATTTTGTAGTCGTATCGTCGGACCTGCGGCCACATGCCTTGGACACTCGGGTGAAGAGGGGGGCGGAGCTTCAACTGATCACCACCTGGTGGTGAGTTGGCTCAGATGGTGGGGGAGGAAACCGGTCAGATCTGGCAGGCCCAAACATGTTGTGAGGGTCTGCTGAGAACGTCTGGCTGAGTCCCCCGTCAGAGCGAGCTTCAACTCCCACCTTCAGCAGAGCTTCAAATATGTCCCGAGTGAGGCGGGGGACATTGAGTCCGAATGGGCTGTGTTCCGTGCCTCTATTGCTGAGGCGGCCAGCCGGAGCTGTGGCTGTAAGGTCATTGGTGCCTGTCATAGCGGTAATCCCAGGACTCGTTGGTGGACACCAGCAGTGAGGGATGCTGTCAAGGAGTTCTATCAGGCCTTCTTGGTCTGTAGGACTCTGGAGGCAGCTGATGGGTACCGGCAGGCTAAGCGGCATGCGGCTTTGGCTGTCGCGAAGGCAAAAACTCGGGCATGGGAGGAGTTCGGCGAGGCCATGGAGAAAGACTTCCGGACGGCTTCGAGGAGATTCTGGTCCACCATCCGGCGGCTCAGGAGGGGGAAGCAGTGCTCCATCAACACTGTGTACAGTGGAGATGGGGAGCTGCTGACCTCAACACGGGACATTGTGGGTTGGTGGGGGGAGTACTTCGAAGACCTCCTCAATCCTACCAACACACCTTCCGGTGAGGAAGCAGAGCTGGGGGACTTAGGGGTGGACTCTCCTATCTCTGGGGCTGAAGTCGCTGAGGTGGTCCAAAAGCTCCTTGGCGGCAAGGCCCCGGGGGTGGATGAGATCCGCCCGGAGTTCCTTAAGGCTCTGGATGCTGTGGGGCTGTCCTGGCTGACATGCCTCTGCAGCATCGCGTGGACATCGGGGACTGGCAGACTGGGGTGGTGGTCCCTCTTTTTACGAAGGGGGACCGGAGGGTGTGTTCCAATTACAGGGGAATCACACTCCTCAGCCTCCCTGGTAAGGTCCATTCATGGGTCCTGGAGAGGAGGGTCCACCGGATAGTCGAATCTCGGATTGAGGAGGAGCAGTGTGGTTTTCGTCCTGGTCGCGGAACAGTGGACCAGCTCTATACCCTCTTTGGGGTCCTGGAGGGGGCATGGGAGTTTGCCCAACCAGTCTACATGTGCTTTGTGGACCTGGAGAAGGCGTTCGACCGTGTCCTCCGGGGGCTCCTGTCGGGGGTACTCCGGGAGTATGGGGTACCGGACCCCCTTGTGTGAGCTGTCCGGTCCCTGTATGACAGGTGTCAGAGCTTAGTAGAGAGTAGTCTGTCAGAGAGCAGTAAGTCTGATTCGTTTCCGGTGAGGGTTGGACTCCACCAAGGCTGCCCTTTATCACCGATTCTGTTCATAACTTATATGGACAGAAATTCTAGGTGCAGCCGAGGTGTTGAGGGGATCCGACTTGGTGGCCTCAGGATTGGGTCCCTGCTTTTTGCAGATGACGTGGTCCTGTTGGCTTCATCTGGTCGTAGATTGTCGTAGAAATATCTCGGGGTCTTGTTCACGAGTGAGGGACGGATGGAGCGCGAGATCGACAGACGGATCGGTGCGGCGTCTGCAGTAATGCGGACTCTGCGCCGGTCTGTCGTGGTGAAGAAGGAGCTGAGCCAGAAGGCAAAGCTCTCGATTTACCAGTCGATCTACGTTCCTACCTTCACCTATGGTCATGAGCTGTGGGTCGTGACCGAAAGAACGAGATCTCGTATACAGGCGGCTGAATGAGTTTCCTCCGCAGGGTGGCCGGGCTCTCCCTTAGAGATAGGGTGAGGAGCTCGGTCTTCTGGGATGGCCTCAGAGTAGAGCCGCTGCTCCTCTGCATCGAGAGGAACCAGTTGAGGTGGCTCGGGCATCTGGTCAGGATGCCTCCTGGACGCCTCCCTGGTGAGGTGTTCTAGGCACGTCCGTCTGGGAGGAGACCCCGGGGAAGACCCAGGACACGCTGGAGGGATTATATCTCTCGGCTGGCCTGGGAACGCCTCGGGGCTTGGGGCTGGGGAGAGGGAAGTCTGGGCTTTCCTGCTTAGGCTGCTGCCCCCGCGACCCGACCCCGGATAAACAGCATGAAGATGAGACGAAACATGCAGTATGTCAGTACTCTGTCCACTGAGCACCTGTAAAAGGACACCTGATCTTAGGGCGACATACTTGTCTCTTAATAACTGCTTCACTTCCTTGTTCATCCAGGGCTTCTGATTGGGGTAGATCCGCATAGGTTTATCCACAGTGACATTGTCTATGCAGTGCTTAATATAACACAGCACAGCAGAGCAGAGGAGCTAGACACATTAAATAAGTCCGGCATCTTATATTCTGTAATGGAGCAGCTGACAAACTGGCATGTTGCAGAGAGGGAGATGTTGAAGTCTCCAGAGACTGTAACTAATGCAGCACCTAAACTTTCTAAACTTCTGCTGGTGCACCCAGATTTAAAAGTAAGACGCAGCTGTGTAACCAACACAAAAAGTCAGTCTGGAGCCTGGAGGAGTTTTTCTCCTGCTCTGGTGTTAGTAGAGAACGTCATGTCCATTACAGGAACTAGTGGACACAAATCAGTTTCTCCAATCAGTCCAGAAACCCTGCATGAGATCATCTAAAAGGCTTACAGGCCCTAAAACAGCCGTCATCAAGCCAAGAAAAACTTTTATGAACAACTACAGGCTGATTTCAGATCTCCCCTTTTAAATGTCCAGAATTCACCTCTGAATTATTCCCAGTTTCATGTTTATTTGCATCGGTCTCAGTGTGTAAAGACTTTCAGGTAAATTAGGAGGAAACCGTTCCACAACTTCCACCTGTTCTTTTGTCGGCCGGTCAGGTCAGACCGCCCTAGCTTAGGTCCTAAATGACATCCGCTTAAGTACGGAGTGTGGAAACATTTCAGTCCTGGTTCTACTGGATCTCACAGCCGGCCAGATCATCTTACTGGACCAACTAAAAAGCCTGGGTTGGACTTTCTGGCACTGCAGCTAAAAGCATTTCATCACTGTAAACAAGAGGTGTCCAGAACGAAAATGAGAGAGACTGATGGGATCAGGTTCTTTTGGGACAGGGTTGATGGTGGTATGTTTGAAGAAGGTGGTATAACACAGCTGATCGAAGCCCGATGCAGAAACTCGAAAATGGGAAAAACTTCTTTTACTGGTATGAAATGTAGAAACTCATTAGTTAAAACATGAAATGTCTTTGGTTCAGACGGTGAAATAAAAGACAGTTGTATGATTTTTCTTTCTTTTTTGTGTTTGTTGGATGAAGGCAGACTAACAGAACTTTCTCTTCTTCTTTCAGGAGGGTCTTCCGCCTGACATAAAAGACTGGAATAAACATCAAGTGAGGGAATGGGCTTTGAAGCTGGAAACCCCAGACGATGTGTCGGTTGCCGACATCTTGTTTCAACAAGACATCAATGGTCGCAGTCTTTTTCTTTTAGACACGACAGACTTAAACAACATGGGTGTGACTTTTGGCCCAGCTAAACTTCTCCTTCATGCTAGAGATGAGAAATTAAAGAAAGAGGAGTTAACTGATCCTACAATCCAGCCTGGCAAACCCTGCAAGCCTTATCCGTTCTGTAGATACCATGATACATCTAGCTATGTAGAGAGCAGCATTCTCGACATTACAGAATCAGGGGCCTCCAACTTTATTGAACCGTGCCATGAGTATAAAGCCTTTATCAATACCCCAGATGAAGCTAAACCTCTCAAGTTGACAACCGATGTCATTCGTTTTGCAGCTGCCTGCATGAACAGCCGCACCAATGGCACCATACATTTTGGAATAGGGGATAGGCCAGACTTTGTCCATGGTCAGGTGTTAGGAGTGGTCGTCGAGGACAAAGAATCTTATGCAAATGAGCTAAAATCAGCCATTGACAGTTACTTTGACAAGCACAAACGTGCTGCCCAGATGTGTATCAAACCGCCTCGATTTGTTGAGGTTCTCAACAAGAACACCACATCTTCTGATAAATGTGTGATTGAAGTGGATATCGTTCCTGAGTTTACAGTCTGTGAAGAAAACTTCTACCACACCTACAGCACAAAAAAAGGCAAGAAAAAAGCCAAAGACACTGAATCACTACCCTCAAAGTCTTTTTATGTTCGAGATGGAGCTAGCAGCAGGGACCTTCTGGCATGTTCCACTTCTACAAAACGAATGGAAGAGTACAAGAAGTTTGTTGACAACATACCTCAATTATCGCAGCTCCGAAAAAAAGCAGAAGAGAAACATCTCAATGAGATAAGAGTCAGCACTCAAGGCTCCAGACTATCTAATATGATCACTGGTGGCTCATTGTCTTTAGATAAATCCCACTTTGAGCGGTACGTGATAGTGACCAACAAGTCACATCCAAGCCATTTTGAATGTCTTGGATTTCTTATAGAGCTCAACCCAACAGCTGTTTTAGACTTTGATCCAGAATCAGCTAAACATGGGCTACAGAAATACTTTGACCAGCAGAGCACGGTTAACCTCCATGTACCAGCAAACTATAAAATCACAGAAGGGGTTGAGGACATTGCTAAAAAGTTGAAATTAACTCGAAACACCAGCTGGGTGTTCTGTAATGGAGGAATTGAGCTGGAAGAACCCTCAGAGACTGACCAGTGGTTGATGGAAAAGGGAGGTTCTGTGAGAGATGTGATTTCCTTCCTGTGTCGGAAAGATGTGCTTCCAAACAAGAGATTCCTTGTCATTTTCTTACTGTTTTCAGCAGTGAGGGAGAGGATGGACCCTCTTGTAGAGACTTTCTGTACATTCTTGCAAGAGCTAAGAGGCACAGAACAAATTGTCTGTATATTTGAGAATGAAAAGGCCTTTACCTGCTGGAAGGGCCTCATTGAGGCTCGCTGTGGAATCAACATCTCTGGCAGGTGCATTTATGAGCTCAGTTTTGCTGAAGTCAATGGCACAATCCTGAGTCTTTGGTCAAAAAATCGCAGAGCCATCCGTTTTCTACCCTGTGGTGGTGGAGGAAAAGTGCCTCTTGAGAAGAAAGTGGAGCGCAGCCTGAATGCCTTAGAGGTTCTGTGTGTGAACCAATGTGATGGAGGAAATGAGGACAGAATTGCCATGGAGGAGAACTTCTACAAAGGAGGAAAAGTGTCATGGTGGAATTTCTATTTCTCCGAGCAGCCTGGATCCACACCATTTATCAAACGAGACAGGTTTGACTACATCATGGAAACAGTCATACCAGACTTGTGCTCCCTGAGAAAAGCATGTGTGGTGCTCAACCTCCGACATGTACCTGGATGTGGCGGGACAACGCTGGCTATGCATGTATTATGGGCCATTCGTCACAGATTTCGCTGTGCTGTCCTCAAGAACAGCAATTCTGACTTTGTTGAAGTAGCAGAGCAAGTAGTCAAGCTTCTGACACATTACCATGGGGAGCAAACACCAAAGATCCCCATTTTGCTGATGATAGATGACTTTGATGACATGGAAAAAGTGCTTGATTTGCAGCAACTTATTGAAAAAGAATGTGCTCAGAAAGACATTCAGTCCAAGTGTGCCCAGGTCATTCTGCTAAACTGCATGAGGTCCGAGTCCTCTGAGATGACTGAGCCAACTGCAGACACCGTCTTCATTGGAAATAATCTCTCTGAGAAGGAACAGAAGATGTTTGAGGAAAAACTGGTAGAAATAGAGAAAACACACAGGAATGCTGAAACATTTTATGGTTTCATGATCATGAAGAAGAACTTCAAGTCAGAGTACATTCAAGGTGTGGTCCGCAACACTCTGAAAAACTTCCACATGAACCAGAAACACGCTAAGCTCTTGGCTGTTTTGGTTTTGTTGAACATGTACTGCAAGAGTTCCTCTCTCTCCGTCTCTCTGTGTGAAGACTTTCTTGACCTTCAGCCAAAGCCTGTTTGTGGAAAAATCAAAGTTGAAGATGGATTTGGGAAATTTTCCAACTTCATTGCCAGCTGCTCCGTTGAAGGGAAGGTAGTTTTCCAAGCTGTGAAAATGATCCACTCCAGTATTGCGAAGCAGTGTTTGCAGGAACTTACAACAGTGCACAGGGTGACAAAAGCTGAAATTACCGACCTTCTGCTGACCACAAACCAGCTTTACGAGAGCACGCAAGGCAAAGCCAATCTCCTGCAAGATGTTCACCACATTCTGGTGAAGAGAAATTTCTCATTGAAAGAGGAATCTCAGTTCTCTCCACTCATTCAAGATATTGCAACTGAAACGCCTGGACTTGAAGAGATGGTGCTAAAAAGTGCATCGAAACGGTTTGAGAAAGATGCTGTCATCTTTCAGTTGCTGGCCAGGTACTACTACCTGAAAAAAAAGGATTTCTCTGAGGCAAAATTTTGGGCAGAGAAAGCAAAAGAGCTTTCCAAAGACAGCTCCTATATTGCAGACACATCAGCACAAGTTCTTAAGCATGAGCTGAAAAGTGCCATAGCAAACTGCAGGCCAGAGTCTGTCAACCCAGAAAACATAGGAGCGTTTCTGAAGATGGCTCAGTCAGCGATAGATGCATTTCGTCAAGCACAGACCCTTGCAAAGAAGGAGTCACTTCAGCGATTAAACATCCAAACTGACAACTCCCCTTTCAATACTTCAGGATGCCTTGGAGAAATCCAGGTTGGAGTGCTCATCACTGACATACTCAAAAAGACTCCTGTATTTACTGATGACACTGTCCGCCATGATATTATGAGCCGGGTTCTCTGTGGAGACATGAAACTCGAGGAAGTTGAGAGAAACGATCCACGGCGCAATAAAAACAGAAACTACTATGTCCTTTTGAAGAAGTTTGAAGATCTGCTTTCCAACCTGAAGTACAGGATGAAGTTAAATATTGACTACCTTGACAACCTGTATGTGAATTTGGGGACCAGGTTTGGGACAAAAGACACTCGCGAGCAGGTGGCCCAAAGTGAGCTTCTGAGGTGTTTCCGACAGTATGCACAGATTTTCTGCAGAACTGCGTCTCATTTCAAGAGTGAAGCGCTGAATGTGAAGATGATGCTCTTCCAGAGGAGACAGTTCTTGGAGAATACCAAAGCCGACACGTACTCTGGGATTCTGAATTTCCTTTCCGAAGACATCAGAGCTGAAGAGATGGAGAAAATTGTCGGACATCATCGTTTTGTATGTGAAAAACAGCGTAAACCAGCAGCAAAAGACAGGATCAATTTAATTTATGCCAATGTTGTGTTGAGTCGTATCAAACTGGAATCTCAATGGATTCTGCCCTATGTCAAGTTGCAAGACCTCCTCTACCAAGTTCTCCGTGAGCAATATTCATTAAATGACTGTCTGCCACTGATGTTCATCACTGTTGTGCTTTTGTGGCCACAACCACAAAGTCCAAAAGACATAAATCTTGGACGGTACATCTCACAGATGAAGAGTTCGTATCACGAGGCGATGAAGGAGGTGTACAATGGAAAGAGCCCCATTCTCCATTTCATGCTGGGGAGCAAACCTGGCTATGAGCGACTGGTGCACTCTGGAGAAATCAAACGATGCGTCATGACTGGGCAGGAGGAGTTTTCCTCCATGTGGCGCAACGGAAAAATATGGAAAGAGAAGAAAGTAAAGGAGCTCCTCTGCAGAGTCACAGGTGAGGTGAAGAGTAATACTGGGAGGACTGGGATCCTGGCAGACACATGCTTCCCAGATCTGAAGGTTGAAGTGGCTCCAATGTATCGAAGTCAGATCAGTGGATATGATGAGGGATCCAGAGTGTCGTTCTTCATTGGTTTCTCAATTAAAGGCCCGATTGCACTGGACATTGAGCTTGAACGTTAAGACTCTGTCTGAACACGTGTTTCCAGCTTATCTTATGTCCGAACACGTGTTTTGAGGTGATCTTATGTCCGAACACGTGTTTCGAGGTGATCTTATGTCCGAACACGAGTTTCCAGCTGATCTCATGTCCGAACACGTGTTTGTTTCCAGTTTATCTTATGTCCTAACACGTGTTTCCAGATGATCTCGTGTCTGAACAACTGTTTGACCAGTAGTGTAATATTTTATAAAATGATGTCTTTGGTTGAAAAAATGTTAAAGCTTTCACTGTTGCTGATTGTGATACATAATTCTGTTGTTGGGTTTAAAAAAAAAGGAAATTTTATAATTATTGTTTTTTTGTCTTGTGTGATCAATAATCTTAATACAGGTTAGTAAAGATGGATGAATTGAGCCTCTCGAACCATCCATTTTACTGGTAAATCCATTAGGGAGTTTTTTCCTTCCCACTGTCGCCAGTGTGCTTGCTCAGGATCTGTTGGATTCCTTATATAGGCTATTATGAATTGGCTTTCATCATGTTTTTTCCTGTCTGCTTTTACATTCCATGATTAACAAGCATGACCACTGAATTTTATAGAAAACAATTTACTTTTTTACATGGATGCAGGATTGTAAGATTAGGACGATTTTGATGGGTATTTATTGTTAAGTAGTAGAGTTGATAATATCTTGAGTATGCGTCAATAAAATTCCTTTATTCATTTGCTTGTATGTTTATTCAACATTTTTCAGGATTCCCAAATGAATGGTGGCAAAATTTATATTAATTTATGTTTGACCATGTTCTACCTAATAATGATGCTGCCCAGCAACATGTATATTCTTTACAAAAAACAGAAAAAAAGAAAAGAAAAAATATAAAAGCATCAATTAAATGAACAGAATCAATGTAGAAGAAAAATTAAGCAGAATCATGACATAAATAAAATCCTTCACAAATTATGAACTCTTGTAGCCTTCAAAAATCACCGTAGAAACATTTCATCGTCCATCCATCCATCTATCCATCCACCAATCCATCCATCTATTAATAGCACTAAGCAGTTCAGATAATGATTGAATATACAATATTCACAACTGTTCAGGAGTACTCAATGATTCATAATGTGCATCACAATCTATCTGGCGGTAGTGATGTCTATCACGTGTCCACTATTTCTTCTCCACCAAATAAAATATTTTTACATTTTAAAACCTTATCTATTAGAATTTCTTCCTCATATTCCAGAAAATCCCTGTGTTTTTTTTTTCTTTTTCCCCTGCTGAAATGTCATGGAAATGAGATTGATTAATATTTATCAGGGGTGTTTGCTTTTTACAGCCAACATGTGGGCATGACAAGATGCTCTCTCATGTGCACAACATTTAGTGTTGATCCTGATTTATAAAGCGAAACAGGCGTGGGTCGTGCGTGCACACTACTTTATAAATTGGGAAGGTTTTGCTCCTTATTTACGTACACCACCCGTAGTCATTGTTGCTATGCACAGTTTTATAAATGAGGCCCCGGGTCTCTGTCTTGGACGCACCAATATCACAACAGGAGATTGTAGAGTCGATTAAATCATTACAACCTCGAAAATCACGGGCCCAGTTGGTCTGCCCAGTGAGTTTTATGCCACGTGCCACGTTTTATTGGGATCAGTGTATGCAGACTCTCTTAGTAGACGGTCCCTTCCGACCACATTGAACCAGGCCTGTGTAACACTTCTGCCAAACCAGGATAAAAACCCTCTGGAGTGTGCATCTTACAGGTCTATATCATTATTAAGGAGTGATTATAAACTATTATCAAAAGTGTTGACCTATTGTTCAGAATGAGTTTTACCAAGCGTTATATCTTCAGATCAAACTGGTGTTGTTAAAAATAGGCGCTCCTTCTTGAACATTCATGACTTTATTCAATCATGTCTACACCCCTACTCAAGCTGATTCTGAATGCCTTCTCTTCATGGATGCAGGGAAGGCAGTCGATAGAGTGGAGTGGGCTTACCTTTTTTGAAACACTGGAGAGATTTGGGCTTGGCAGGTTGTTTATTTCTTCTGTCAAGTTATTATATGCCTGTCTGTCAGCCATGGTTCTGACAAATAACTTCTACTCTTAGCCATTTACTCTGAACCGCGGGACCTGTCAAGGGTGCCGGCTTAGCCCCCTACTCCTTGTTTTGGCTATTGAGCCATTGGCCATAGCAATAATGGCTCCATTAAAAAATATTACTAGGGCCAATGTCAAACATAAACTATCCCTATATGCGGACAACCTTTTGTTGTTTGTGTTTGATGTGGACTCAACTATCCCTCATATTTTGACACTACCTACTCATTTTGGTGAAATTTCGGGGTATAAGTTAAATTTACATTAGAGCAAACTGCTGTCACTGAATTGGATTTTTTCAGATCTTACCAGAACTAGATTCCTTTAAGATTGCCACACATAGTTTTGCTTATCTGGGTTTTACTATAACTAAGATTTTAGACAAGCTTTATGAAGATAACTTTGATAAACTATCACTTCAGGTCCAGCAGGGCCTAAAAAATGGTCAACCCTTCCCCTCTCCTTGATTGGTAGAAATGAAAATGAAATGAAATGAAAGATACTTTATTAATCCCCAAAGGGAAATTCAATATTGTAGTATATAATAATAATTAATTTGAGGAGGTCTTGTTCCGGAGGCTGATGGCTGCTGGCAGGAATGATCTTCTGTATCTTTCAGTCTTGCATCAGACCTGAAGAAGCCTCTCACTGAACACATTTTGTTGTTTCATCACTGTGTTGTGGAGAGGGTGTGAAGAATCCTCCATCATCTTCATCAGCTTGTCCAGCATTCTTCTTTGGACAATCAGCTCCAGCGGTCTCTATTATGTTAAAATTTAATCTCTTGCTTAAATTCCCCTTCTTCTTTAGCAATTAAATTTTTTTGGGAACGCAACCTTCAAATCACAATCAGTGAATCAGTATGGGCTGATGTTTTGAGGAGAATCCATTCATCTTCAATGTGCGAGACACTCTCTTACCCAGTTCAAGGTGGAACACCGGGTACACCTTCACAAATCTAAATTGGCCAGAATCTATCCTCAAATTGATCTGATAGATGTAAATCTGATGAAGCTACATTGATAAACATGTTATGGCTTTGTCCCAAAATACAAACATATTGGAATGGCATTTGTGAAGCGATATTTACTGTTCTCGCAATTTAAATAACACCGAAACCACTGATGTTGCTTTTTGGGGTCACTCCTGAGGGACTGTGTTTACCTATTGGAGGTTGCAAAGTTGTTACATTTTCGACTCTATTAGCATGTCGTTTAATTTATTTACAATGGAAGGAAACTGTCCCATCCACAGTGTCACATTGGATTAAAGATGGTTTTTTTTGTTTTTTTTTAATCTAAAACTTGAAAAATAAGATATGTGATGAGAGGTTCTGAGAAGTTCGATGAAACTTGGAAAACTTTTTTTTTTTGTTTTTTTTAAAACTTTCTTTAATCAACCATCAACACAGGTTCGGGAATAGTGTTTATATTTTTGGTGATCTGGTTGTGATCACATATTACTTGAAACAGACTCACAATTCTATGTAACAATCCACCCACATCGATGGTCCAAGTGCCCACAGTGGGAATAAATATGCCTAAAACATGCACTGAATGTGTTGAGTTACAAGAAACCTGATGAGCAAAACTGAGCTGGTTTGTTTGAGACCAACCTGTTGCAGCCTCGCACTAGTGACTCTCTACTGGGGAGAAACACCGGCAGCTAGCATGGAGAATTTCAGCAACCAGGATTGGCTGAACAGGCTCAGGCATTGCACAAGGTCCATGCCTGTTATCAGAAGCAGGTATGCAGGAAGTGTCATGCAAGTGAATGGTGCTTTCACAGACAATCCTGCCATACCTGCAGCATTACTATGTGGGTTACAAGAGGACACTTCACCCCTTTTCAGGCTGAAGACCATGGTCTCGTATTTGGAGGTTCTGATTCTCATCCCAGCTGCTTCACACTTGGCTGTGAATCGCTCAAGTGAGAGCTGGAGATCCCGATCAGATAAAGCCAACAGAACCAGATCATCTGCAAAAAGCAAAGATCCAATCTTGAGGTCACCCAACCTGATCCCTTCAACACCTCAGCTGCGCCTAAAAATTCCGTCCATAATAAGTATGAACAGAATCAGTAATAAAAGTCAGCCTTAGCGGACTCCAACCCACAATAGAAACAAATTTGACTTACTGTGGACCAAGCTCTAACGTAGTTTGTACAGGGACCAGACAGCTTGTACAAGGGGGTCTAGTACCCCATACTCCAGGAGTACCACCTACAGGAGTACTCAGTTAGAATGCCTTCTTCAAGTCCGCAAAACACATGTAGACAATTGGGCAAACTCCCATGCCCCCTCCAGGACCCCAAAGCAAGGATAGATGGGGCAGCTCAGGAGGAAGAGCAGTTGTCCTTCAACTGGAAAGTTGGGGGATCGATTCCCCTAACAGGCCAATGTGTCCTAGGGCAAGACACTGAACCCCAAGCTGCCCCCTGATGTGAGTGTGTTGGATGAGTGTGTGTGTGAATGGGTGAATGTGACAAGTAGTGTAAAGCGCTTTGAGTGGTCTGCATGACTAGAAAAGCGCTATAGAAGTACAAGTCCATTTACCATTTATAGATCTGGTCCACAAAAAACCACACTGCTCCTCCTAAATCAGAGATTCGACTGTCCGATGGACCCTCCTCTCCAGGACTCTCCTACCAGGGAGGCTGAGGAGTGAAAAGGGGGAACACCACCAGTCCAGAGGCAATGTCCCCGATGTTCACGTGATCCTGCAGAGGTGTGTCAGCCAGTCCCGGGGTCTTGCCACCAAGGAGCTTTTAAACCACCTCAGCAACCTTGGCCATGGAGACAGAGACAGAGATTACCTAAGCCTGATTACCTAGGCTTCTTAGTCAGAAGATGTGTTGGTAGGATTGAGAAGGTCTTCAAAGTATTCCTTCCACCAACCCACAACATCCCGAGTTGAGGTCAGCTGTTTCCCATCTCCACTCAACACAGTGTTGACGGAGCACAGCTTCCCCCTCCTTAGTCACCTGATAGTGGACCAAAATCTTCTCAAAACAATCCAGAAGTCCTTTTCCATGGTCTCGCTGAACTCCTCTCATGCCCGAGTTTTTGCCTAAGCAACCACTAAAGGCGCATTTTGCTTAGCCTACAGTTACCCATAAGCTGGGACTCCTTCTTCAGCTTGATGGTATCCATCACTGCTGGTGTCCACCAACGAGTTCTGGGATTACCGCCATGACAGGCATCATCAACCTTAAGGCCACAGCTCCAGCTGGTCACCTCAACAATAGAGGCAAGGAAAATAGTCCACTTAGACTCCATGTCCCTCATCTTATTTGGGACATAGTTGAAGCTCTGCCAGAGGTGAGAACTGGAGATATGGGACTCTGCCAGACATTCCCAGCAGACCCTCACAACACGTTTCAGCCTGCCAGACCTGACCAGCTTAATCCCCCACCATCTGAGCCAATTTACTACCAGGTGGTGATCAGCTCAGCTCCACCCCCCTCTTCATCTGAGTGTCCAACAACACAAAAACAAAGCTGATCATAGATCATCCTCCCAAAGTGTCCTGGATATATGAACACTAATGCTCAAACATTGTGTTCATTATAGACAATCTATTATGAGCACAGACGTCCCCCCCCCCCCCCCCCCCCCCCCTCATTTTATAAAGGGCAATTTAAAATAACCAATCAACCTAACTTGATGTCTTTGGATGGTGGGAGGAAGCCGGAGAACCTGGAGAGAACCCACGCATACAGAGAACATGCAAACTCCACACAGAAAGGCCACTGTCCAAACCTTTCCCCACAGTGCTAACCACCATGCCACCGTGCAACCCCCTTAGAAACCATCCTTTTGAAATATAAAAATGTCTCACAAACTCTTGAATTCCATAATGAAACCCAGACATTTATCTCCTCTTCATTCCATTCTAGATTGCGCCGTCTGTTGGCAGCAAATTGTAGTAGCTCTGACTTGGTATCTTGATTTTTTTAAAAGTACAAAGTCTTCTCACATAGATATTACCTCAAATTAGTTTTTTTTTAATGAGGATTTCACGCCGGTTCGGAGGGTGTGTTTCAAGGAAGATTTTTCTGCATATTTTTGCTCTTTCAAGGCTTGTTTTGATGAGTCTCCATGGCAACGAAAGACTTGTTTACAATCGGGATCAACTGATTAACCTCTCCCAAATCAGGATTATCAGTGAAACAACACATCAAATCCCGATGGAGTTGAAAAGAAAGAGAAGAGGATGCAGAGTGGGAGTGAGAGAGCAAAAAAAGCGATGGCGATTTAAACCATTTCTCCCGACCGTCGTCATGGGTAATGTGAGATCGCTAGCTAACAAAACGGACGAGATGCTAACAAGGTCTCAGAAAGAATACAGAGAGTGCAGTATTATGTGCTTCATCGAGACATGGCTGCATGAACACATCCCTGATTGTAATGTGTCTGTACCGGGCTTTAAAACGGTCCGTGCAGACCGCAGTAGACAACACAGCGGAAAGCTAAAGCGCGGTGGAATTGCAGTGCTGGTTAACCAGCGTTGGTGTCATCCTGGACATGTTACTGTCAAGGAGAAGATATTATAATAAGATTTCTGTTTATCGCGCTGCCACCACCTTCGTTAATCCGGTCTGGTCCGGTGTCAGAGGCAAGAGAGCACCCACCACGACAGTTTATATGTATACACAACAGACTTTATTAGAAAAATGTTGATCCGGTAAAAATGTCTGGGACCTGCAGATGAAATTAAGGAGTCAGTAGGCAGAGCACTACACCGTGTTCTGCGTGCAGACACTGCAAACTGCACAGCAACACCACACAGCACACGAGGGGGATTCACCAGCACCACCCCTTTAAGGACCACTGCAACACCAAGTAGGTCACGCCCACATATGACGTCAGAAGGGTGAAGCGCTGCTCGTCTGACTGACCACCTTAAATGACTGCTCCCAGGCTTATACAAGATATAAAAACTGTTAATAAAAATTATAAACAAGTACAAAAAAAGTTATAAGAATAGAAAATGGTGACTTATCCTGCCCCGGTCTGACGACAAGACCCTCCCGTGGGGCGGAAGGATTAAAGTCTGCCGGACCCAGCGGTGTTGCGGCTCCTGCCACGAAGAGCGTATTTGCAGGGCTGATCCGCTCTCTGTGTTGATGTCTTTGCGTGGATTCAGTTGTCGAAACAGACGAAGGAGCTTGGAGATGCACCGGCCAGGCACTTACTAATCCCTGGACCCTAACTACCTAAAGGAGGCATCCAGCCTCCCCTCCTAATTGCAGGAACGCAGCTCCCCTAGTCAGCTGTCTTCGCTGCCGGCAGCACTATAAGCTGCGAACAGCACCCCCCCACCAGAGTGCCGCCACGTACACTGCAGCTGAGCTCAGACAATCGCTTGTCAAACTCATTCCACTAACTCATTTCTGTTTCTGTTTTATTACAGCCTCCGGACAAGATAAAATTTAAATCATCAATAGACTCACCAGAGCACCGGCATCTCAGCTGAGATCCTATAAACCAGACCCGGCTGTTAGCTAGCTGCTAACATTTATGCTCAAAATGGTTCTGCTCACCTCTCCATCCCACACAGGTTGTGTCGGTTGCTTACGGCTGGCTGAAAAAATAGCTCAACTGGAGTCACGGATATCAAATCTGCATCGGATCCGAGAAGCTGAGATCATGATGGACACCATTGTCATCCGCGATTCAGAACTGGATGTCTCTGCGCCCTCCCAGCTGTGGATGCCGGAGCAGCGTTACCTGGTGAGGCTCATATTGACGGCCATTCCGCTACTGGGACCCTGCCACAGTACACCGATCCAGAGACCTTGTTGCATCTCGGAGCTAAACCAAAGATCCCGGTCAGCTCCACACCAAGCCAACAGGAGCCCCGGTTCCATAACGCTCGGTGACAAAGAGGAAGCCGTCCTTTACCCCGGCTCCGAAACGAACCTCCACCCGCCGTGCTGCTCGACCCGCCACCACCTCAGGTAAAGGCTCCCTCACACTACTCTTCAACGACTCTGATAATTGGAGACTCAGTTGTGAGAAATGTAAGATTGCGCTCCATAGTTAAAAACGTGGTGATAGATACTCCAGGGATCGTAGTCAAATGCATGAATCTGCAACTGCTGGCTGAAGATAAATGTAAATACAGCAAGATTATTATTCATGTTTTGGGTTAATCAATACATCTGTACTGGACCTGATCAATTCATCTCTATTAACAGGATATGTACCTCAATATGTTAAGACAGCTGTAATTAAACCGTTGCATTCGACACTATTGAATATTCTGCTACAGAGGCTGGAACATGTTATTGGGATTAAAGGGACCGCATTAGACTGGTTCCAGTCATATTTATCTAATAGATTTCAGTTTGTAAATGTAAATGATGAGTCTTCCTCACACACCAGGGTAAGTCATGGAGTTCCTCAGGGTTCTGTACTTGGACCAATACTTTTTACATTATACATGCTTCCCTTAGGAAATATCACCAGGCAGCATGGTATAAATGTTCATTGCTATGCAGATGACACTCAGATCTACCTCTCCAGGAAACCAGATGTAACCAATCAGTTTCTTAGATTACAAAGATGTCTTACAGACATCAAGACCTGGATGACTCTGAATTTTCTCCTTTTAAACTCAGACAAGACAGAGGTCGTTATCTTCGGGCCTGAAAAACTTAGAACAAAATTATGTAGTTATGTAATTAATCTGGATGGCATTAATCTGGCCTCCAGTACCACTGTGAGGAACCTTGGAGTCATTATTGACCAGGACTTGTCTTTTAGCTCACATTTAAAACAGGTTTCTAGAACCGCCTTCTTCCACCTGCGTAATATTACAAAAATTAGGAGCATCTTGTCTCAGAAAGATGCAGAAAAATGAGTCCATGCCTTTAATACTTCCAGACTGAATTACTGCAATTCCTTATTTATGGATTGTCCCAAATATGCCCTTAAAAGTCTCCAGCTGATCCAAAATGCTGCAGCGAGGGTTCTGATGAGGACTAGCAGGAGAGATCATATTTCACCAGTTTTAGCCTCTCTACACTGGCTCCCTGTTAAATCCAGGATAAAGTTTAAAATTCTTGTCTTCACATATAAAGTTCTCCATGACCAAGCTCCATTGTACATGGCCGCCATGGCAGAACGCCAAAAGCAAGCGTCTCCGGTGATGAGAAATCTCTCTTCCACAAATGTGGAATTTATAAAAACTGGCACTCCCTTACCTATGGAAATCGAGAAGCAGCTCATAAAAGCTCAGAAAAAGATAGCCGATCTTTTGGAGGATGTTGGTCGGCTCTCCGATGAGCTGCGGAGGAAGGACTCATTGCTGGCCTCCTTTAAGTCGCGGCTTCCGACGCTGTCCAGCTGGCTGGAGACCACACAGACCGGTGAGCAACCTCAGAATACCACTGCCGCACTGAGGGACACAGTGATTTGGGACCCTTCTTCCTCCATCTGTCACCGGCCCTCCTGCTCTACTCCGAGCAAGGCAACCCCCTGGTCTGAGGTTGTGGTCCGCAAACACAGGAGGAATCCCGGTGGGGCTCCATACCCAGTGTAGTCGTCCTCCGCCATTATCCTGAACAACAAATTCTCGGTTCTTGCCGGGAATGTGGACACGCAGGTCCACCCGTCGGATCAGGGGATTTCCCCAACTTTTCCCCAGACCAACGTTGCGTCGGTCACTGCCGCCTTTCCCCCGCTTGCCGCTGTCCCCACGGACGGGGGTCCGATGCCGGGTCGACCTCCGCCGTCCTCCCGCCCCTCAGCCCACCTAAGGCGGCTCCTGAGAGACGCGGTTAGATGGCACTCCGGGCGTCGGGGACTGAACCTGCAGCGACAACCATCCGACAACAAGCCACCACGCTCGTCATCGGAGACTCCATCATCCGGAACGTCCGTCTGAGGGGAGCTCTCACCCTGGTGTTTCCCGGCGCCACCGTGTCAGACGTGGCGGAGAAACTCCCAGACGTGCTGGATTCCAACCCTCAGGTAAAACGTGTCATCATCCACGTGGGCACCAACGACACCTCCAGGCATCAATCTGAGCTTTTTAATAAACTGCCATCACTCCAGCAGAACATTTTCATCTCCGGCCCCACCCCCACCTGCGGCAGAGGAGTGGGCCGCTTCAGCAGGTTGCTCAGCCTGAACACCTGGCTCTCCTCTGCCTGCAGCGCCCACAACGTCAACTTTATAGACAACTTCGACGTTTTCTGGGAAAGGCAACATCTTTTTGGTGCAGATGGCCTCCACCTGAACCGAGCTGGCACCCGCCAACCTGGCCTATGGATTACAGCATGCACGTTCCACTCATCTTCCCACACCTGCACCAACTAACCCGTCCCCCACCGATTGATGTCCCCAAGGTCCCTGTTCCTATGTTTTTAGTTCCACCTCTGGCACATATAATACTGGACTTGGATCTTCTGTTCTTATTCTTAATCATCCAATCCCTGTAATCATTACTCAAAGATATAAAACCAGATTCCATCATAGTTCCTCTGCTAACCTTAATAATCTCAGAACTCCTCCAAAGCATCAACAATTCAACCCTACAGTCCATAAGTCACCTGTCACTGTAAACATGGCACTTTTAAATGTACGTTCCCTTTTTAACAAGTCTTTTATTATCAATGACCTGATTTTAGATAATAAGGTTGATTGCTTATTTTTAACTGAAACATGGCTGGGTACAGATGTTATTCTCACTGAGACCTCACCACCAAATTTTAATTTTTTTATTCTCCTTTAGAAGTAACAAGAAAGGTGGCGGTACTGCATCAATAACAAATAGTCTCCTAAATAATAGACAAATACTTTTAGATCAGTACACCACCTTTGAGCATCATGCTTTTGTTTTTAACAGTCCCCCAATCCTCTGCATCACTGTTTACAGACCACCCAAACATGATGCTGCTTTTACCAGTGAATTTTCCAAACTTTTATCAGCAATACATGCCGCCCACAATCTTATCATCATATCTGGTGATTTTAACATACACATGGACAATCCCTCTGATTCAATGACAAAAGGGTTTTTAAGTCTATTAGATTGTTTTAACTTTACACAACATACTAAACAGCCGACTCACAACCGAGGACATACATTAGATTTAATTATTAGTTGTGGCTTGTCAGTTAGTGTGTCCTCTATCGTGGATTTAGCCATATCGGACCACTACTGTGTGTTTTTTTTACCGTCACCAGATTTAACCAGCAGGGGGCCCCAGTGAGAACCGTTAGGAAACGATGTATTACTTCTGAAGTGGCTGAGAATTTTATTGAAATTTTATACCAAACACCTTCTGAGATCTTACCTGCTTCCTGCGATTCAGTTGTTAATCAGTTTAATAATAAATTAAAATCAGCAATTGATACAGCAGCTCCACTTGTATTAAAAACCGTTAAAACCAAACTGAAGCCACCGTGGAGAACTGAAGAAACAAAAAAGCTGAAACAAAACTGCAGGAGAGCAGAAAGACGATGAAGAAAAACTAAACTTGTAGTGCACTATGAAATCCTGCGTGATCACCTAAGAATCTATAATAACACAATAAAACAGGCAAGAACTGATCACTTCTCAAAACTCATAACTGTCAACAAAAGTAATCCAAAGTTCCTTTTTAAAACCATTGATATTTTAATAAACACTGGTTTTAATTAGTCTTTCATGCAACCATCACAAACAGCATGTGAGGACTTTGCAGACCACTTCAGAAGTAAGATCAATGCTATCAGATCCGGTCTTTTATCTAAATGCAGTGTTGATTTTAACAGATCTGAAGCATTTTTTTACTCGAGGAGAAGCTGGAGAGTTTTGTTCTGGTTGATACGAAGATGCTTGGTCGAGTTTTCTCCCAGCTGAACCCAACAACCTGCCTTTTAGACCCCATTCCCACATCACTGTTCAAGACATTTTATGGCTTCTTTGAGTCTGAGTTTTTACTTATAATAAATTCCTCTCTTCAGACGGGTGTCTTCCCCACCGCCTTTAAAACAGCGGTGGTGAAGAAGAGTAATCTGCATCCCAACATTCTTGATAACTACAGACCTGTATCCAACTTGCCGTTTCTTAGTAAAATGATAGAAAAAGTTGTTTTTATTCAGCTAAATGAGTTTTTAAACAGGAATAATATCTTAGAAAAATGTCAGTCTGGTTTTAGGACAAACCACAGTACTGAGACAGCCCTTTTAAAGATTGTGAACGATCTAAGAGGCAATCTGGATGCACAAAAACTTTCTGTCCTGGTGCTGCTGGATCTCAGTGCCGCTTTCGATGCAGTAGACCACCAGATTTTATTAAACAGTCTCAGATGTCTGGTGGGCCTCTCAGGTACTGTTTTAAAATGGTTTTACTCCTATCTCACAGATCGACAGTTTTTTAAGTATGGATACATGCTCCTCAAAGACCCATAAAATAAAATGTGGGGTTCCCCAAGGATCAATTTTAGGCCAATTACTTTTTAACCTGTATATGTTGCCACTTGGGGACATCATCAGGAGACACGGCATTGATTTCCACAGCTATACTGATGATACACATCGCCGTGTCTCCTGATGACCTGGAGCCAGTTAACACCCTTTTAAACTGTATTTTAGATGTAAAGTCATGGATGGCAGAGAACTTGTTACAGCTCAACCAGGACAAGACTGAAGTTTTATCATCGGTCCTGAAGACAAGAGAGAGATCATGTCATGCAAACTGCAGAGTTTTAAATCCTCCCAGTGTGTACGAAATCTGGGTGTTATTTTTGACTCTGAGCTGAATTTTATTCCACATATCAGAAATGTTACAAAGACAGGATTTTATCATCTTAAAAACATCGCCAGAGTCCGCCCATTTCTCTCTCTTGCCAGCACGGAGGTACTAATGCATGCTTTTGTTTCTAGTAGACTAGACTACTGGAATGCCCTGCTCTCTAGTCTTCCCAAAAAGAGTATTTCTAGTTTACAACTACTGCAGAACTCGGTGGCACGAGTTCTAACGAGGACCAGGGGGCGGGAACACATTACACCAGTTTTAAAGTCGCTGCATTGGCTCCCCGTGCATTTCAGGATTGATTTGAAGGTTCTTTTAGTGGTTTATAAATGTCTTAATGGTCTTGGGCCTTCTTATTTATCTGATCTGTTTTTAAGGTATGAACCCTCGCGGACCCTGAGGTCCTCAGGTACCGGCCGCTTAGTTCTTCCTAAAGTTCGTACCAAAACATATGGCGAGGCCACATTTCAGTATTACGGGCCTCGCCTATGGAACAGCCTGCCTGAGGGCCTCAGGGCTGCAGAGACTGTTGATGTTTTAAATAAAATGCTCAAGACCCACCTTTTTAGTTTAGCTTTTAACTAAGTTTTAACATTCTTATATTAACCTATATTTATTCTTCTTTTTAGTTAATTTTATTTATTTATATATTTTATATATTGATTTACATCTTTTTAGTTAATTTGATTTATTTATATATGTATTTACATATTAGTATAGATTTTATTATTTTAGTATTTTTTAAATGGATTTTATTTTTGTTTTCACTCCAGCTCTCTCCTCATTGGGTCCTCTTCACCGAGGGCTGCCCCTGCTCTGACTGCATGGGTGTTGCAGTGGGGGCTGTCCCTGTCTGGTGGGTTGGGATCCAGCGTTGCAGCCTTACGGTTGTGGCATGGGTCCTATCTGCCCAGACCCGGGTGGCCCCCATGGTGATGGCCTGGGTGGTCTTGGTTGGGGGCAGCCCTTTGTGTAGAGGCTCCCTGAGAATATCGTTTCCTTATCTGGTGCACATCTGGTGCAAATGCACCTGGCCATTCATCTTCTTTTAGCTGTTACAGGGCAAATAGGGCATGGGTGAGGGTGGTTGTGGGTGGGTGAAAGGGGTTGTGTATGTGTGTTAGTGTTTTATCTATTTTTATCTATTTTGATGTAAATTGTTTTATAATGTAAAGCACTTTGTATTGTTTTTAAGCACGAAAAGTGCTATACAAATAAAGTTTGATTTGATTTGATTTGATAAAAGATCTTATAGTTCCATATATTCCAAATAGAGCACTTGGCTCTCAGACTGCAGGTTTACTGGTGGTTCCCAGAGTCTCAAAGAGTCCTATGGGAGGAAGGGCCTTTAGCTATCAGGCTCCTCTCTTATGGAACCAGCTCCCACCGTGGGTTCGGGAGGCAGACTCCCTCCACACCTTTAAGATGGAGCTGAAAACCTTCCTTTTCCATGATTCTTATAGTTAGGATATGAGCATCTGCTGAGTTGGAGTCTGCATGTACGGGACCCAACTGTCCAGGTTCTGCTCATTGCTCTTATAGTTATGGGTAGTCTAGCCATCCATTACTTATGTAGCAATGGGGATGTTACCTGATGCACTGAGAAGTACCTCGCTCTATTTCTCTCATATATTAATGTATAAATATATGACAATATTGCAGTTTCTAACATTTCTCTTTTTTTCCGCAGGTCTTCCTGATTAACATGTGGTTCTGTCTTTCCTGTCCTCTCCACCCCAACCAGTCGAGGCAGATGGCTACCCTCCCTGAGCCGGGTTCTGTCGGAGGTTTTCTTCCTGTTAAAGGGGAGTTTTTTCCTTCCCACTGTCGCCTCGTGCAGCTCAGGATGGAGGATTGGATCCAAGTCATGACTCGATGCAATCAGTTGGTTTCTATTATAGGATATGTAGGAACTGGCTTGAAATGATGTGGATGTAAAGTGTCCTGAGACAACATTGTTGTGCAGTGGAGCTGTACAAATAAAGTTGAATTGACTGTGTGGTCTGGAATGAAGAAGATCACCGGCTTCAAGTTAAAGGGGGACCAGCCTGATGGAGGTCTGGACAGAGCTAATGAGCTGAACATATTCTTCAACAGGTTCAGTTCACCCCCTACCTCCAGCCCAACAGACCACACACCCTCTATAAGCCCACTGCTTTCCTGTCACGCCTCCAATCTGTCACCCTGCAGCTCAGTCATGGACCAGAACACAGCTTCATCTCCCTCCACATCAGGACATCCTGAGACCTCCACCTTGTTTGTCTCCTGCAATCAGGTTATGAAGGAACTTGAGAAACTGAACCAGAACAAGGCTGCAGGTCCAGATGGTGTCAGTCCCAGAGTTCTCAAGACCTGCTCAAAACAACTATGTCCGATTCTCCAGCACCTTTTCAACACCAGTCTGAGACAAAATAGAGTCCCAGTGCTGTGGAAAACCTCCTGCCTTGTTCCAGTGCCTAAAAAAAACACAACCAGCTGAACCAAGTGACTACAGACCAGTTGCCCTGACATCTCACATCATGAAAGTCCTGGAGAGACTCTTACTGGCTCACCTCAACAAGCAAGTAAACACCTTTCAGGACCCATTCCAGTTTGCATATCGTAATGGACTTGGGGTTGAAGATGCCATCATATACCTGCTCCAGAGAGCACACTCTCATCTGGACCATTCAGGCAGCACTCTGAGGGTCATGTTCTTTCATTTCTCAGTGCTTTTAATACCATTCAGCCTGCTTTGTTATGTGAGAAGCTCCATAAATTCCAGGTGGATACCTCCACAACCACCTGGATCTATGACTACCTCACAAACAGACCCCAGTTTGTGAGACTGAAAGGTTGTGTGTCTGAGATGGAGGTCAGCAGCACTGGTGCACCACAAGGAACTGTACTCTGGCCATTCCTCTTCACTCTGTACACCTCCGACTTCCAGTACAACTCTGAGTCCTGTCATCTGCAGAAATACTCTGATGACTCTGCAGTTGTGGGGTGTATCAGGGATGGACAAGAAGCAGAGTACAGAGAACTGGTCAGTCAGTTTGTTAAATGGTGCGGTGACAATCATCTCATATTAAATAGCAGCAAAACAAAAGAGATGATTGTTGACTTCAGGAGGAAGAAGAATAAACAAAGCACTGTTTCCATCCTGGGAGAGGAGGTGGAGGTGGTGGAGGAATACAAGTATCTTGGAGTTCAGCTGGACAACAAACTGGACTGGAAATGCAACACTGACTACATCTACAAGAAAGGTCAGAGCAGACTGTACTTCTTAAGGAAGCTGAGATGGTTTAACGACTGCACCAAGATGTTGCATATCTTCTAGAAGTCTGTTGTGGAGAGTGCAGTCAGCTTTGCAGCATCTGCTGGGGTAGTAGCATCAGAACCAGAGACTTGAAGAGAATCAACAAACTGATCCAGAAAGCTGCTTCTGTGCTTGGAGTAACTCTGGAGCCGCTGGAGCTGATTGTCCAAAGAAGAATGCTGCACAAGCTGATGAAGATGATGGAGGATTCTTCACACCCTCCCCACAACACAGTGATGAAACAACAAAGTGTGTTCAGTGAGAGGCTTCTTCAGGTCCGATGTAAGACTGAAAGATACAGAAGATCATTCCTGCCAGCAGCCATCAGCCTCCGGAACAAGACCTCCTCTAGTTATTATTATTATATACTACAATATTTCCCTTTGGGGATTAATAAAGTATTTTTCATTTCATTTCATTTCTTTTCTGGCCCTTTTACTTGTTGGAAATCATATTTTGTCTCTTGAGATGAAAAAAACAATCTTTGTCTGCAGTATTTAGCAATAAACCGAACAGCGGGTGAGTATGTTTATAATCTGCCTTATGAATGATCTGCATTACTCATTTTTGCCTTTGTGTTTAATATGTTTATTTATTTGTACAGCATTGTTATTGTCATAGAAAACATGTTTTCCATGTCAATTTATGATCAATAACCACCCAAAAATGTGATCTTGGTGACTGTTTCATTTTAAGCATTGCATATTTATCATTTATTGACCTCAATTTGTTTTCAGTTTCCAAAAACCATGAACTTTGTTGCATTATATAGTGAGTGGTGTCAGTTGTCTTCTACCATTTCCATAATTATTCAGTCATTCTGTTACCCCTAAACCAGGGCTACTCAATTAGATGTTCAGGTGGGCCAGATTTTCTAATAAAAAGAATGATCAGCCAGTAAATAAAGTAAGGGAAAATAAATCATTATAAATAAAAAAGACACATTTACAATCTGAAAAATAAGCACTTTATTAATTTTTCTATTTTAAATTCAGTCCCACAAGACAAGGGCAAATGCACAAAATAAAATAATGAAAATTCCAGTCAGAGCCTGTTTTTCTCCTAACTTTTAACATAAAAAGGTCAAATCAAACTAAACTTCTCCATATTGCGCCTCCTCACATTATAATCTTTACACACCGCCACACACTCATTGCATATTAAACACATCGGTTTGGTGCTCCAATGTGACAGAAAAATAAACAAATACTTATCAGTCCAGGCGGGGTTAAATCTGCGGTTTTTGTTGTTAATTTTGCATTTTGGGACAGAGAGCGACATGACATGCTAGCTAGCTAGCTAGCGCTGCTCCTATAAATTCAAACCACAACAACACGCGCTGGGGTTACTGTTGCGAGGCAACCAGGTGTTGCATTCAAGGTCTGCACAACTGTAGGAGGCTACTTAATCAGTGTAGGAATTACTGAAGGTTCTTGATTAATATCTTTATTCTTTATAAAAGCTGGGCCACATAGGAGTTGGTACTGGGCCGCATGTGGTCCGCGGGCCGCCATTTGAAGAGGCCTGCCCTAAACCCATTCTGCTCACTGAGTTATTTATATTTGTCAATAAAATGATCCAGTTGTTTAGTAAATAATTTCTCTAATATTTTTTAGAAGTGAAGGTGAAGGAAGGCTTGTTTATCGTTGTCAATGCAATGTTTACTCATCTTCATATTATTTGGAAAAATATCTTTATCATTGCAAACATCAGAGATTTTACAATACGATCAATAACTTCTCTGATTAGAAACATATCAGTGAAATTTCAATCAGCTGATGTTTTGTTTTGATCTTTTCTAACAATTTCCACTGTCATTGATCCCGCAAAGGAAGGTGGAATCTTTGTCCCTGATCAGATGATCAGACATGTTTGATCACATGTTGGGATGTTTTACTCCCAACAAAACAACGGCTGAATTCTACAGCAGACTGTCCAGTGTGTCGCCAGCGTACTTAGAAATGACTGGGAACTCTTTGTTCTAGGGTAGGTAGAATGAGAAGGGGTGTTTTGTGATGGGCAGGGAGGTGAGTGGGATGTAGGGTTTTGGAGGTGGACTAATCTTTTGGCCGTGTATCTGTTAGAATGGGTGTGTATGTGTATAGATGTATGTGTGGGTCTGTAGGTGTGTGTGTGTGTAGATGTGTGGGTCTGTAGGTGTGTGTGTGTGTGTAGATGTGTGTGTATACCAGGCTGATGGTGAGGGGGTGTGAATGTGTTGGTGTGTAAAGGAGAAGGGAATGCAACGTGCCTCTGGGTGGGGGCGTCTCCTAGGGGTGTGGGGGCGGTGGGCCCTTGGTCTGTCTCTCCTTCTCCCGCCCCTCCTCTTCTTTGCCCCCCCCCCACTTTTGCATGTGGTTCGTTGGTGCCTTCTGGGGCCGGTGGCGGCTCCTTTATTGGGGTTGCTGAGGGCCCTGGTTGTTGGGGCAGCTGCCCTTGGCCTGTCCTGGCCTTCGGGGGCCCCGGGAATGGGGGACGTGCCTCGTGCCGCAGGTGGCTCATCTTCTTGAGGGAGGGGCGCTTCCCTCGGGACCTAAATCCCCGGATCCCCCTCCTTCCCTTCTTCCACCACACACAGGCAGGGCGTTGGGAGGTGGACATGTTGATCTGGATGGTGAGAGAGGCCATCAAGGTGGTTTCGATCGCTGCATCCAGCATCGGTTCACCTCCCAGTTTTAATTACACTTAGTCAACATAACACAAAAAACCCACACTGACAACACATGGACATATTTTGGGGGGCGGGCCATGCAGTGTGCAGTGGGCGGGGCTGCTTTGGTGGTCCCGCTCCCAACATGATGTGGTTACTTCTTCCTAATTTTAATTGCAAACAACACGCACTTCACAATCATTCATAAGCTGGGAGGGAGGGGGTGACAATGGGGTCCTGCCACGCCCCTATTTCTGGGGCTGTGCCGGGGGGGTTTGGGCGGGGGAGTGGTGCTGTTCAGGGGGCCTGGGTCTGGGCTGGCCTGGCGGGGGTGGGACTGCTGCTGGCCCTGGGTGGTGCTGGATCGGCTGCATGTGTGGAGTGGTGGGGGGGCGTTGACAGGGGTGGGGGGTAGTTGTGGGGCCCTGATCGGGGCCCTCCTATCCCCTGCTCCCCCGGGGGTATCTCACAGGGGACACGTTGGGAAAGAAAGGTGAGGGCGTGCATGAGCCAATGGATGAAGTGGTGAATGAATGTTAGGGTAGAGGGGGGTGTGGGGGGATCAGGGTGTAAGAATTTAGGAAAGTGGATGGCCGCTGGGATAGGAGGAAGGGGGGGTGTATGCAGATGGGTGGGGGTGTGTATGTGGGGTTATGTTGGTGGTACAGGGAAGTGATGGGGTGGGTGTACAATGAGGAGTGTGAATGTGGATAGAGGGGTGTAGGGAGGTGTGTGTGTGTGTGTGTAGAGTGGGGTATGCGTGTATGGAAGAATGGGTGATTATAGAGGGAGCAGGGATGTGTGTGTGAGGGGGTGTGTGTGTATAAAGAACGGGGGTAGGAGAGTGTGAGTCTGAGCGTGTGTAAGAGAATGGGTGTATAGGGTGTGTTTAAGGAGGAAGTGTGGATGCGTGTGGGTGTGGGTGTGTGTGTGTGTGCACATGTGTGTGCGTGTGTGTGTGTGTGTGTGTGTGCACATGTGTGTGCGTGTGTGTGTGTGTGTGAGCACATGTGTGTGTGTGTGTGTGTGTGAGCACATGTGTGTGCGTATGTGTGTGTGTGTGTGCATATGTGTGTGCGTATGTGTGTGTGTGTGAGCACATGTGTGTGTGTGTGTGTGTGTGAGCACATGTGTGTGCGTATGTGTGTGTGTGTGTGCATATGTGTGTGCGTATGTGTGTGTGTGTGTGTGTGTGTGCGTATGTGTGTGTGTGTGCGTATGTGTGTGTGTGTGTGTGTGTGTGTGTGTGCGTATGTGTGTGTGTGTGTGTGTGTGTGTGTGTGTGTGTGTGTGTGTTTGTGTGCGTGGGTGCGTATGTGTGTGTGTGTGTGTGTGAGCACATGTGTGTGCGTATGTGTGTGTGTGTGTGTGTGTGTGTGTGCGTGCGTGGGTGCGTGGAGGGTCTTGGTGCTCGGGGAGCGCTGCTGGTGCACTGGGGTGCGGCCTGGCTGCCGCTCGGTGGCGGTCTGGGGATCCCGGCCCTCCGTCGGTGTGGGCTGGGCCCTCTGCCTGCGGGGGTGGGGGGTTGCTTCTGGGCTCTTGGGGCCGTGGGGCCCGCGCTCTGTCTGCCCTGGGGGGCCGGTGCCCGGCGGGGCCGGTCCTCGCTGGTCCGGGCCTGCTGGGGCCTGTTCCCCCTGACTGCGGGGGACTCTGGCTGGGACCCCCCTCTGCCGCCTCCTGGGTCGGTGCATGGCTGGCTCCGGGGTGGGGCGGTTGGGGTCTGCGCCTGGGGATGGCTGCCGATGGCCCGGGTCTCGGGGGTCCTCCTGGCGTGCCTCTTGCCTTTGTGTGGGAGGGGTCACACTGGCATGATCACCTTTTCCGGAACACGTTCCACTCTGCATGTTCTGCATGTGACACAGTCACCGAGTCGTCTGCAGATTTATTCACTAACAGCAGCTGGTTTTCTCATTTCTGTTTGTTTCTCATTTATATTTAACTTTTTAGATTCATAGTTTAGTTACTATGATCTAAAGTTGGCTTGTATGTGTATGTATATGTGTTAATACTGGCAAGTGCGTATATGTTTGTACGTATGTATGTGTGTGTATGTGTGTGCATAGAGGTGTGTGTGTATATGTATGTATGTGTATATGTATATGTGTACATATGTATATATATGTGTATATATATATATTATGTGTGTATACGTGTGTGTATATGTATGTGTATGTATGCGTGTGTATGTGTGTGTATATGTATGTGTGTGCCTGTATGTGTGTATGTATACATCTGTAGGTTGTTTTCTTTCTTTTTGTTTTTGGGTTATTTTTTAGTTTTTTTTTTTTTCTCTCCCTTTTCTCTCCCTTTATCTCTTTCCCTTTTCTTATGAGGTGTTTTTTCTCCTTTCTCTTTCTGTCTTTCGTCTGTCCTCTCTGGTCCAGCAGTACAAACTCTACAATTCAAACAACAATACAAAATAAACATAGAAATAAAATAAAAATTCAGAAAGTCAAGGGGATCATTATATCTGTAAAGCTTCCCTTGGCAGAGAAAATTTGCTCAGCAGAACATCCAGACCATCATTCTGCTGCCTAAATGCTGGACAAGACAAAAAAAAAAAAAAAAAAAAAAAAAAAGAAATGACTGGGAACTCTGCTTTTCCGAATCTTTTGAATGTTATATTTATCATCTTCTAATAATTTGTTACAGTTCTCCTTCTTCTGTTATCTCATAAAAGTCATTATATGCTTGTACTGCTTGTACTTTTTGCACTTTCATTGGTTCTCATTGGTAAACATTTCTTGCATATCATTTATTCTTCATACATGCCTGTTAGATTTTAGTCATCCATGGATTTCCTTCACATTATTCCAGGGAATTATTAATAGAGTGGCTCCAGAAATGCACATGATACACATGATAGATGTCACACAAGTCCAAGGCGCAGAGTTTTTGGGTCATAAAGGTACATAATGCTTTTTTAAACTCTCCACAAACAAAATAAGAATTTTGATCAGATAGTTTTAGAGATATTGGCTGGTATTCAGAAACGGTTTCATTCAGACGCTCAGCTCAGGAAAAGCAGCACACCTTTCCTTTGTTACCCACGTTTCACTTGTGGCAATGGCCTGTTGTTTCCTTTCCACAATGTCTGGACAGAAAGATTATTCACAGTCAAAATGACCGATTCTTTCCAGGAGAGGACGTCCCAGCACCTCCAGTCCATCACCAGACTGTGCAATGCTCAGACAATCTCTCAACAACAACTCAAGATCAACGTTTCAGACCCTCCAGACTAGATAAGCGTTACAGTTCCTCATGCAGAAAGACTGAGGGTGGGTTGCAGGATAAAGGAGAGCCTGATATGCACAGACCATAAAGCAGCCCTACTAACATCACTGACATGAAGCAACGCTGGAAAGAAGATGGCTGGCTTAAAGATTCACTTCTGTTCAGAGCATTCAGGTCCATAAAAACGTGTTGAGTACATCTCCAGCATGACTACATGTTTAAATAGAAGACGATGTAGGGATGCATGTCATGGTGTTGCTGCCCTGAGCTTGTGTTTTCCTCACTTATCACCTTGTAATGACTCTATTTTTTATTGTGTCCTGATAAAACCTCAGAATTAATGATTAATGACCTTCTTTTGCTTATAACTGAAGAAAATAAATATAAAAAATAAATATAAATTATTACGTTTACATTCGCATGTATGAAGTAAAATGCAGTGTCGGCCACAAGAGGGCGCCACATATTCAGAGGAGATGAAAGTGCATCATGAGTAAAACATCTGTTTCTGCTCTTCCAGCTGCAGAAACCAACAGCATGTAAAGACAATGGCAGTAGATGTTCAGACAGATGTTCAGACAGATGTTCAGACAGATGTTCAGACAGATGTTCAGTCAGATGTTCAGTCAGATGTTCAGACAGATGTTCAGTCAGATGTTCAGACAGATGTTCAGTCAGATGTTCAGTCAGATGTTCAGACAGACGTTCAGACAGATGTTCAGACAGATGTTCAGTCAGATGTTCAGACAGATGTTCAGTCAGATGTTCAGTCAGATGTTCAGACAGACGTTCAGTCAGATGTTCAGTCAGATGTTCAGACAGACGTTCAGTCAGATGTTCAGACAGATGTTCAGTCAGATGTTCAGTCAGATGTTCAGTCAGATGTTCAGACAGACGTTCAGTCAGATGTTCAGTCAGATGTTCAGTCAGATGTTCAGACAGACGTTCAGACAGATGTTCAGACAGATGTTCAGTCAGATGTTCAGACAGACGTTCAGACAGATGTTCAGACAGATGTTCAGTCAGATGTTCAGACAGACGTTCAGTCAGATGTTCAGACAGATGTTCAGACAGATGTTCAGTCAGATGTTCAGTCAGATGTTCAGTCAGACGTTCAGACAGATTTTCAGTCAGATGCTCAGTCAGATGTTCAGACAGATGTTCAGTCAGATGTTCAGTCAGATGTTCAGTCAGATGTTCAGACAGACGTTCAGACAGATGTTCAGTCAGATGTTCAGACAGATGTTCAGTCAGATGTTCAGTCAGATGTTCAGACAGATGTTCAGTCAGATGTTCAGACAGATGTTCAGACAGATGTTCAGTCAGATGTTCAGACAGATGTTCAGACAGACGTTCAGACAGATGTTCAGTCAGATGTTCAGTCAGATGTTCAGACAGATGTTCAGTCAGATGTTCAGTCAGATGTTCAGACAGATGTTCAGACAGATGTTCAGTCAGATGTTCAGTCAGATGTTCAGACAGACGTTCAGACAGATGTTCAGTCAGATGTTCAGTCAGATGTTCAGTCAGATGTTCAGACAGATGTTCAGTCAGATGTTCAGTCAGATGTTCAGTCAGATGTTCAGACAGATGTTCAGACAGATGTTCAGTCAGATGTTCAGACAGATGTTCAGTCAGATGTTCAGACAGACGTTCAGTCAGATGTTCAGTCAGATGTTCAGACAGATGTTCAGACAGATGTTCAGTCAGATGTTCAGACAGATGTTCAGACAGATGTTCAGTCAGATGTTCAGACAGATGTTCAGACAGATGTTCAGTCAGATGTTCAGTCAGATGTTCAGTCAGATGTTCAGACAGATGTTCAGACAGATGTTCAGTCAGATGTTCAGTCAGATGTTCAGTCAGATGTTCAGACAGATGTTCAGTCAGATGTTCAGACAGATGTTCAGACAGATGTTCAGTCAGATGTTCAGACAGATGTTCAGACAGATGTTCAGTCAGATGTTCAGACAGATGTTCAGTCAGATGTTCAGACAGATGTTCAGACAGATGTTCAGTCAGATGTTCAGACAGATGTTCAGTCAGATGTTCAGACAGATGTTCAGTCAGATGTTCAGACAGATGTTCAGTCAGATGTTCAGACAGATGTTCAGTCAGATGTTCAGACAGATGTTCAGTCAGATGTTCAGACAGATGTTCAGACAGATGTTCAGTCAGATGTTCAGTCAGATGGCGACAATGAAGAAGAAAATAAATGAACAGGGCTCGGAAATGAGCATTCATTCATTTTCAGTCGCGTTAAGGGGAAGCTGGATCCTTCCTTGGGCGAGAAGCAGGTACACCTGGACAGGTCACCTGTCCATCACAGACCAAACAGAGACCCAGGTGGGCTGCCGTAGGTCGGCTCATCCTGCATCAGCAGGAGAACTCTTCTTTTTATGAATACTTTATGATAGTTTACAGAATAATTACAGTAACAGAAATGAACAGAATAGAACATGGGGAGGAAGGGGGCTACATATAGACAAGTTGAGCTTTTTCCTACAATAGCAGGAAATAAAAGAAGAAAATAAGAGAAATGAAGAGTACAAAAGATGTATTTTAAAGATTTAAACTAAAAAAAAAAAACAGTTATTAAAGAGCCATATGTTTGTTTATTAAAGCTGTAATTTTCATAGCTTTGGAATTCTTTGAATTTTGGACGGAGATTCAGTATTTCTTAGTATCACAAATAAAAACTGATAAAATTAGGTTTCCAATTAAAGAATTTCCATTTGTGGAGGTAGAATTTAGCCAAAATAAGAAGGAAGTCAGTCAGAAAGAAATAGCTGTTTTCTGTGTGATCATAGAAACCAAACACAATATGAATAAATAAAAGTCAGAAGTAAGACAGGAGAAAAACATATGAGCCAAAGTTTCAGGAAAACAACCACAAAAAGAGCAGCTGGTTTCCTGATCTTTTTTAAATCTGTGTGAAATAAAGGCTTTTACTGGATATTTGTCGAGTAGAGAAACCAGTTCAGGACGGGCCTTTATATATTCTATGTAAGCATACATCTGTCTGTCAGGTAGAAGTAACGTTATGATTGAAGCAGTTTTTTCCCCCGGATGTCGTGTTTCCATTATTTCAGACATAACAGACCTAACACTGGCTGGTGTTGGGCTAACCAGAACCATGTCACAGATTAACTTCTGATTCTCCACCTACTGGTGCAGCTCCCAGCGCTCTAACTGGGAGGCGGTGTCAGCACAGGTCTAAGGCGAAGCTGGACCGCTTCATGTCTTCAGATTGTCAGATGAAGATGGAGGACACGGATCAGAGTGAGCATGTGAACAGGTGAAAGGGTTACCATGGTGATGGGTGTGTACATGGGTGTGATGGGAGAGATGGTCGACCAGAAGAAGATGCTGAGGAAGAAAAATGAGATTTACATGACTCAAAGAATAAAAATATAAGGTTATATTTGTCTTCCTGAAGCTGCGCGGCGTCTGGCGGGCTGGGCCCAGTAAGAGACGTTTCCCAGTCTGACTCTGCCAACGGGAACTGGTCCGACAAAGACACAACATGTTCCTGAACGTTGGCATTTCACTCAACCAATCAGAGCTCCACACGATCCTCACACCAGGAAGTGTAGAAGAGATTATCTCTGTACTGGTTTCCAGTCCGGTACCTCCTCCTCATACTGGTCTCCAGTCTGGTACCTCCTCCTCATACTGGTCTCCAGTCTGGTACCTCCTCCTCATACTGGTCTCCAGTCTGGTACCTCCTCCTCATACTGGTCTCCAGTCTGGTACCTCCTCCTCATGCTGGTCTCCAGTCTGGTTCCTCCTCATACTGGTCTCCAGTCTGGTACCTCCTCCTCATACTGGTCTCCAGTCTGGTACCTCCTCCTCATACTGGTCTCCAGTCTGGTTCCTCCTCATACTGGTCTCCAGTCTGGTACCTCCTCCTCATACTGGTCTCCAGTCTGGTACCTCCTCCTCATACTGGTCTCCAGTCTGGTTCCTCCTCATACTGGTCTCCAGTCTGGTTCCTCCTCATACTGGTCTCCAGTCTGGTTCCTCCTCATACTGGTCTCCAGTCTGGTTCCTCCTCATACTGGTCTCCAGTCTGGTACCTCCTCATACTGGTCTCCAGTCTGGTTCCTCCTCATACTGGTCTCCAGTCTGGTACCTCCTCCTCATACTGGTCTCCAGTCTGGTACCTCCTCATACTGGTCTCCAGTCTGGTTCCTCCTCATACTGGTCTCCAGTCTGGTTCCTCCTCCTCATACTGGTCTCCAGTCTGGTACCTCCTCCTCATACTGGTCTCCAGTCTGGTTCCTCCTCATACTGGTCTCCAGTCTGGTTCCTCCTCATACTGGTCTCCAGTCTGGTTCCTCCTCATACTGGTCTCCAGTCTGGTTCCTCCTCCTCATACTGGTCTCCAGTCTGGTTCCTCCTCATACTGGTCTCCAGTCTGGTACCTCCTCATACTGGTCTCCAGTCTGGTACCTCCTCATACTGGTGTCCAGTCTGGTACCTCCTCATACTGGTCTCCAGTCTGGTTCCTCCTCCTCATACTGGTGTCCAGTCTGGTACCTCCTCCTCATACTGGTCTCCAGTCTGGTACCTCCTCCTCATACTGGTCTCCAGTCTGGTTCCTCCTCCTCATACTGGTGTCCAGTCTGGTTCCTCCTCCTCATACTGGTGTCCAGTCTGGTACCTCCTCCTCATACTGGTCTCCAGTCTGGTACCTCCTCCTCATACTGGTCTCCAGTCTGGTACCTCCTCATACTGGTGTCCAGTCTGGTTCCTCCTCATACTGGTCTCCAGTCTGGTACCTCCTCCTCATACTGGTCTCCAGTCTGGTTCCTCCTCCTCATACTGGTCTCCAGCCTGGTACCTCCTCCTCATACTGGTCTCCAGTCTGGTACCTCCTCCTCATACTGGTCTCCAGTCTGGTACCTCCTCCTCATACTGGTCTCCAGTCTGGTTCCTCCTCCTCATACTGGTCTCCAGTCTGGTACCTCCTCCTCATACTGGTCTCCAGTCTGGTACCTCCTCCTCATACTGGTCTCCAGTCTGGTACCTCCTCCTCATACTGGTCTCCAGTCTGGTTCCTCCTCATACTGGTCTCCAGTCTGGTTCCTCCTCCTCATACTGGTCTCCAGTCTGGTACCTCCTCCTCATACTGGTCTCCAGTCTGGTTCCTCCTCATACTGGTCTCCAGTCTGGTACCTCCTCCTCATACTGGTCTCCAGTCTGGTACCTCCTCCTCATACTGGTCTCCAGTCTGGTTCCTCCTCCTCATACTGGTCTCCAGTCTGGTACCTCCTCCTCATACTGGTCTCCAGTCTGGTTCCTCCTCCTCATACTGGTCTCCAGTCTGGTACCTCCTCCTCATACTGGTCTCCAGTCTGGTACCTCCTCCTCATACTGGTCTCCAGTCTGGTACCTCCTCCTCATACTGGTCTCCAGTCTGGTTCCTCCTCCTCATACTGGTCTCCAGTCTGGTACCTCCTCCTCATACTGGTCTCCAGTCTGGTTCCTCCTCCTCATACTGGTCTCCAGTCTGGTACCTCCTCCTCATACTGGTCTCCAGTCTGGTTCCTCCTCCTCATACTGGTCTCCAGTCTGGTTCCTCCTCCTCATACTGGTCTCCAGTCTGGTTCCTCCTCCTCATACTGGTCTCCAGTCTGGTTCCTCCTCCTCATACTGGTCTCCAGTCCGGTACCTCCTCCTCATACTGGTCTCCAGTCTGGTACCTCCTCCTCATACTGGTCTCCAGTCTGGTTCCTCCTCCTCATACTGGTCTCCAGTCTGGTACCTCCTCCTCATACTGGTCTCCAGTCTGGTTCCTCCTCCTCATACTGGTCTCCAGTCTGGTACCTCCTCCTCATACTGGTCTCCAGTCTGGTTCCTCCTCCTCATACTGGTCTCCAGTCTGGTTCCTCCTCCTCATACTGGTCTCCAGTCTGGTTCCTCCTCCTCATACTGGTCTCCAGTCTGGTTCCTCCTCCTCATACTGGTCTCCAGTCCGGTACCTCCTCCTCATACTGGTCTCCAGTCTGGTACCTCCTCCTCATACTGGTCTCCAGTCTGGTTCCTCCTCCTCATACTGGTCTCCAGTCTGGTACCTCCTCCTCATACTGGTCTCCAGTCTGGTTCCTCCTCCTCATACTGGTCTCCAGTCTGGTTCCTCCTCCTCATACTGGTCTCCAGTCTGGTACCTCCTCCTCATACTGGTCTCCAGTCTGGTTCCTCCTCCTCATACTGGTCTCCAGTCTGGTACCTCCTCATACTGGTCTCCAGTCTGGTACCTCCTCCTCATACTGGTCTCCAGTCCACTACCTCCTCCTCATACTGGTCTCCAGTGATGCACTGGAGCAGAATCTCCACATTTCCAGTAAGTTCATCTCCAGGTCATACTGGTTTCGTGAACATGTGGCGTCAGCAGCGTCAGCGGAGTGTAGAAACCCACCGGCCACAAGGTAAGCAGAGGACAGGCTGAGGAAGGTCTATCACTACCCACACCTAGACGTAGCGCACGTAGAGCTGCCTCCCATCTGGGACAACTGCAGTCACACTGGCAGAGTGAGAGGACAGAAAGGTCAGCTCTACTCATCGTCTTTTCCTCTCAGATCAGAACATGTTCACAGACGTTGTCGTCCAGCCTGACTGGTTTGGCAGTGGGTCAGTGATGGTCTGGGGTCCCGATGACAGTTACTGTGCCAGGCCTGTAGGTGGCGCCGTAACGCTGCCACATCGATGCACCAGGAAGACTTGGAGCATGTGCAGCGCCTCGTGTTGGCGGGTTCAGGGAGGCCTTCTGCAAGTTCTCATGAACTCTTTACAGTTCAGTTCTTACAGGTTAAAATGAAAAGTTCCCGCTCCGAGGTCAAAGGTTCAGTTCCGGACCAGGGTCTAGTTTCAGGTCTCCGTTAGGAGTCACAGAGAAAGGCACTCTCAGGGTTTTCCAGTGAAATCAGGTCCACTAGACATAAACTCTATCAGATAAAACAGAAGCATGTGGGACAGATGGGTCCAGGACAAAAATAACCCTTGTCAGAGCGACAGGTCATCTTTTGTTTAACAGCTGTCCTGATGGCCTCCTCGCTAAAGTTAGCGAGAAAAAAAACTGCAAAATGAGGAAATAGACGCTTCAGTCTTTTAGTGTCAGCTGGAAAATGTTCCGACTGAAGTTTCCAGACAGACGGACATCGTTCGCAGGGAAATGTTGGGTTTACGGCGGCATGTCGGTGCAGAAGTCAGCGCTCCTCGCAGGAAGCTCAAACCTCCACTGAGGGAGGGGAACTGGTCTTTCTGAACTCTGCCATGTGATGAACTGGCCACCTGTCCAGGTGAACCGGCCTGCTAGCTACTGGGATAGACTCCAGCTTCCCGAGCCCGATCTGGAATGAGCCGCATGGTGAGGAATGTTAGGTTTCCTTTTCAGACAGGGTGTGAAAGCAGACGGCGTGCACGCTGCCTGTTTCAGACTGCACCGGCACTAACCTGGAGCACGGCTGGGTTGTTGCACCAGAGGCTGCAGTGCATCGTGGGTAACCTCATATAAGCTGAAAGAGTTCCCGTTTAAGTTCTTTATGTGTAAATATTGTTTGTTCAGTTTAACGTTCATAGAAAAAGCGCAGGCGGGAACTGGCTCGCTCAGAGCACGGCTGGAGGTTAAAGGTGGAGCAACAGCATCATCAGGCCAGGAGAGAAGAGAAATATAGAGATCTAATCTCATAGGAACACAGTTTATTCAGAGGACGACGCGTCCTGGTGATGAAAGCCTCGTCTCCGTGTGGGCGGGGCCTGAGTGGGACAAACACTGACCAGAACTTCATCATGCAGTTTCAGAATCAGCGCAGAGGAGGAAGAAACCTGCGGTGAGATCCTTGTTAGACCAAAGCTGAGCCGCAACGCTAAACAGTGTGGCTTGTGTGTGCGTCAGAGCGACCCAGACAAACTACTTCCTTCTTGTGGAGAGCACATGGAGCTCAGGCTGACTGAGGCCTTTGTTCCAGGACGGACTGGAGGAGGGGGTCTTCCCTCTTTCCCCCCGCCTGATAAAGTCTGCATCTGGGATGAGCTGAGCGTCAGGTGGTGATTAATAACTATCAATCCTTTTTAAAGTTTCCTTGCAGACAACAGGTTTCCCCACGTCAACATCTAAAGTGCTGCTGACCCCCCTCCCCAACACCCGCTGCACCCAGCCTCCCACCTCCGTCCGCTGCCTTTGAATTACAACCTTCACACACTGGGGGAGCACAATGTGACGATTGTGATTGTATTTTAATTTCGATGGTGAACTGGAAAAAGACAGCTTCCTCTGAGAATGGGGTGGATTTATGAGTCCTGTCCTGGCTGCTGGCCCCACATCCTCTCTGATCTGCTTTTACTCCGACGACCCCTCGACCCCCAGGGGTCATTAGAGAGCCCCCGAATGGTCCGGCTGGCTGCCAGCCCATTTCACACTGCTTGTTTTCCAATCAAATCACTATATTTAACGGGGACACGAGCCCAGGGCCAAGTCCAAACGACATCTGTTTGAAATTGTTCCTCGCAATTATTTCACACAGAAGTTCTCCCTCTGTCCTCCCCCGCTTGCACTCCTCGCCCCACTTCGCTCTTTTGTTTGTTGTTGTTTGTTTTGAGCAAAACCTCCCCCTTTGGACTGCTAATGGACAGAAATGAGCGGGGAAGTGGGGGGTTTGGGGGCTGGTGAGGGTCTGGCTCCTGGAAATGCAGATATACAGCCAGAAGAGAAAAGCAAAAACCAGAGAGGGCTTTTTGATCCGGTACAAAGCAGTTTATTTCCTCTGAGCGGGGAACAGCTTTTACACTCAGGGGTTCTGTTCTGCTGCCAGCACAGCACATCTTCATCAACCCTGTCCGTCACGCCATGCCGACAAACAGCTCTTATTTACCTTCTCCTCTGCTTAAGAAAGAAGGAAAATGCAATCTGTGAATGTCTTGTTGGTTTTCTCAGGTAATGCTGCCAGAAAGCAGCCTGGTGGAAGATAAACCAGCTGGTTCGTTCTTCAATGAAATAAACATGGTTAGCCGAGTCTCACAAAGAAAAGTTGTATTTAAAATACCATCATGTAGCTCGTTAGGAGCTAAAGTACTACAAGCTAACAAGCTAACATCTAGCTATCGATCTTCTGGTCTGACGTAGTCAGAATAGCGAACTAAAGCCGCATCGGTCAAAAAGGCTTGTCTATGAAAGCCCTTTTAGGTGTGGGAAGAATATGGTTTACGAATGAATGCTGTTTTGACATAAAGGTTACCATGATGTTTGATATTAAATTTAGCTGTAATACTTTAACATGTAATCATTACATGTTCAAGCTCACGGCATTTTGGGGAACGTTCTGGATGCTAACAAGTCAAAGCTGAAATGTGTCTTTAAACAGAAAAAGCTACTTTAAGTCCAATTTCGCGCACTGCATCTGGGTTTTCAGGTGAATTTCCGCTCCAGTTCTGTCACACATGAGTTGCACTTCAGCAGTTAACATGGAATGAAATACACAAAGCTAACAGCTAGCTGCTTCACAGGCGACTGTATGCTGACACAGTCTCTGGGCTGTTGGTGGCGATGAAGACATTGGCAGTTGCCTCTAAGTCGTGCCACAATCACCCAGGGATCCCAACCCTGGTCCACAAGGACCGGTGTCCTGCAGGTATTCCTGCTGGAACACACCAGACTCACACAAGCTCTGCACATGTCTGCTAAACACACACTGAGGTGTGGTGCAGCAGGGAAACTTGGAAAACCTGCAGGACACCGGTCCTGGAGGACCAGGGTCGGCGATCCCTGACCCAGTCGGTATCTTTGTCTGGACGCATTCACATCCTAACAGACACACCAGGAGGCAACGTGGCGTTCTCGCCCACAGACCCTCCAGCTGATAAATCTTCCTCCTAAACTACGGTCAGTCTGGAAGTTATCGCATATTATAAAAATATCATCTGTAGCGTTGGCACAATAGCAAATGGGTTTGGGCTGAATCCAGGCTACGTTTGGCACTTCTGGCTCAGTTACAGACCTGAAAGGTGTTGTGCAGACCGGCAGCGGACCAGATGTTAGTTCCCAGTCTGGCTTGGATTATAGCAAGTCTTCTGTGGGCCACGTATGGTCCAGATGTCGGCCATTGGCCTGGATCTGGATTACTGAAAGCATTTTGTGGATCGTAAGTGGTCCTGATACAGGAGGCCTTCGTTATGGCGATGTTGTTGTGAGCCACATGGTGGACTTGTGAGTTGTGACAGCTACACTGGAACTTAGCCAAGGCCAAATATGGGCCAAATATGGGCCAAGCATGTTGTACTATCTGGACCCTTTTTATTGATTTGGTGTCAGGTAGCAGGTATAACCTTGTCTGCCCTCCACTGACTCAGTTAACGTGTTCTAAAAGCTTACAGTAGTTCAAATGAAACACGCTCTTGGTATTGGTCTGGATCAACATATTACTACCAGCACAATGTGACTAGCCTGCTGTGAGCTGACCTGCTGGATGGATGAGGGCATGTCCGACTGCGCTCAGCACATATTTGAAGTTTTCATTTCTCTCTTCTTGCCGAATCTCAGCAGATTATTGTTGATGGGGGGAATAATTGTGGCTAAGGCATGTGGTATCCATGGCAACCATTGATCCTGAGATGTGCTTTTAAAAACATTCAAGTTGCTGAATTTGTATGAGTAAGGTTGGGTAAATTATTAATTAGCTTTTGGTGTGAACACAGCATGAAACCAGGGTGGGAAATGTTCTGGTTCATAAGGACAGAGTGGTCTGTGAGGCTAGATAACACAGTGCAGTGCATTCAGACAAATATCTGGGACAGTGGCTTCAGAAGGCCGATAGGTTCAAGCCCAGCGCTGCATGTGAAGGTTGATGTTAGCTCAGGATAAACCACAGCTGGGTGGGTTCTAGCTGGGACACTGTCACCAGTCAAAAGGATGCTGTTTGGCACTCCCACCCATGTAGCTGATATTAGATGTGTGATAATGCTTTCCCACCTAAAATGGGACGTTTTGACACCTTGGAGTGCTAAAAGCTGCATATAGGAGAGGACTTCAGCTCTGTGCTGGAGTTGTACTAAAAGCTGAGTAGCCGGCGTGTTTCTGAAGGAACGAATCTGAAGAGCATCTGGGCGATTCCGCGTGGAGTTCAATGCTTTTCCTACAAAGGTTTGGACAGCATGAGAAAAGCTGAAGCTAAGGTTGGAAAACTGGACCCGTGTGTGTGTGTGTGTGTGTGTGTGTGTGTTCTGCAGCTACCTGAGACTGTACCGGTCACTGTCAGGAAACTAGGTAACGCCACTCAGAGCACAGTGTTGTTGCTGTTTAACGAATCATTCGACCTACTCTGCTACAACAAAGCTTTAGAAAAATCTTAGAAAATCTGGGTTCTTCTGTCTGAAGTTGTTCCTGTGGGTCTGCTTCCTCCTCGCTTCGCTGTGCTGACTAATTCCACCTTCAGTTTCCATCACTGCCCTCATCGTTTTGGCCATTTTCAGTCCATACTGAGGCTCATACAGATCCGTGTTCTACTTCATGAAAGTTTCGCACCCATCCCTCCTGGTCTAACGCAGCATCATCTAGCAGGCCTGCTCCATCGTTTTATATTAAAGACATGAAATCATACAGAAAACTGTGTTGTGTAACCTGACAATGAACTGTCTGGTGGACAAAAGAAGATGTTGTTGTGTTTATAGAATTATAATAAGATTCTGAATTATCTCTGATCATGATGTGCTAATATTTGTATTTGTTAATTAAATAATTAATTATTTATTAATAAATAATAATAAATAAATAAATTAATAAATAATAATAAAAATTAAATAATTAAAGATATATTTTACTTAGAGAAACAAATGAGGCACTGGTAGACCCGCTCACTGGAGCGATGCTGGGAGAAGGGAAGGGCGTGTTCTGTCTGGAAAAACAAACTCAGCTTGTCTCTAAGTCAATTCAACTTTATTTATATAGCGTCAAATCACGACAATGCCATCTCAAGACGCTTTACAGACAGAGGGGAAAACATAATGAAGGCCAATTCATAACAGCCTATATAAGGAAACCAACAGATTGAGTTGAGTCCAACTCAATCTCCCATCCTGAACAAGCACACTGGCGACAGTGGGAAGGAAAAAACTCCCTTTTAACAGGAAGGAAACCTCCGGCAGAACCCGGCTCAGGACAGGCAGCCATCTGCCTCTGCTGTGTGGGGGGAAGAGGACAGAAAGACAACAGACAACAGGAACTGCTACTCCCGGCCAGGGAGACCTGCTGAGACACGAGACATACATGTTAATGATGCAACACTGTTATTGGGGGGGGGGAATAAAAGGGATAGATAAAGAAGCTCAGTGTATCAGGAAATGTCCCTCAGCAGTCTAAACCTATAGCAGCATAACTAAGGGATGCTAACCATCCTAGCTATAGGACTTATCAAAAAGATAAGTCTTCAGCCTAGTCTTAAAGGTGGGGAGGGTGTCTGCTTCCCTAACACTAAGTCCTTTCCATACATAAAACAGTCATTTGACAATCCTACTACATGTTTCTTTTCTCGACTGACGGCAAACTAGATGATTTATTGATCCCAGAGAAATGTACAACGTTGTTTCATCAGACGCTCAGGGCGCCACATCCCAAAAGATCTGGTGACTGTGGAGCCGTTGGAGGACAGTGAAGTCCTCGTCATGCTGGAGATGACGTGAGCTTTGTGACATGGTGCATCATCCTGCTGGGAGTAATGGAGACTCCTCAGACCAGCGACGTGTTCCCAGTGACGTCTGCTGCCCACTGGGTCTTTTCTCCTCCTCAGACCTTACTGGAAACCCTGGAGATGTTGTGTGAAAATCCCAGACAGACCTGCTTTCTCCCTCACCCTGATGCTCGGTTTGAAGTTCAGCGAGTCAGCGACATGCTGCCATGTGATTGGCTGGTTAGATGTGTGTGTTAACAGGAAGTAGAACAGGTGGAGCTGATGGAGAGGACAGTGGGTGGATTTTCTTTGTGTAGACTTAATGTGGTGAGAAACACTATGACGTATGAAAGAGGAGTTCATGGACTGAGAGGGCCATGAGAGGGCTCTCTCTGTCAAGCCTTTAATGAGAAGTTCCCTCCGACCTCAATCAAACGATGGCATTCCTCAGCGGCCTACTCATGCTCTCACAGTATGTGACCTTGGGTCTGGCTGGAAATAGAGGCTAACCTATGAGAGGTCATGGTCTGGATTGGGGATTGACCCTCCACTCTTACACCCCAGAGGAAGGCCACAAGGATGGCCTTTATCAGAGCCTCCCCAAGGCTCTGAGGGAGTGGATCATAACTCCGGCACTTCCAGGCGCTGGTGGAGCTGCTCTGCCCTCAGGCCAGCAGCAGCAGGATGGGTCAGAAGGTAACCCCGACTCCAACACGGGTCACGCTTCTCTGCAGACTGAGTGCAGGAAACCTTTGATGCAAAAGCCCGAGGACAGAATCACTTCATTATGATGACCTGGCCTCAGAGGTCAGAGAGCAACATGTGACACACTCCAGCACTCCTTCAGATGTGCTCCGACTCTTTCTGATCATGTCGACTCATACAGAGAGGATGTCCTAATCCCAGCAGTGCAGGAGAGGCGTTCTCCACACGACTCCTGCCGAGGCCTTCACACCTAGGAACTCCTGTTAGGAACAAACTGTGGGCTTTGAGGAGGAGAACTTGGAAGGAAGCAGGTTATAGATTCAGCATCATGACTTATTGTTACTACGTTGAAAAACTAACCTGAAGGGAGGAATTTCTTCTTTAGAAGAGGAAACATGAACAGATGGAGGGTTTTAGATTTCAGCTACATCTGAAATGAGGAGACGTTTGTCCTCCAGGGTTACAGGTAAAACACGGAGAGTTTATGGAGCTGTGTTTCTGATGGAGCTACAGGAACTCCTGCAGGAGAAACACCCAGGAACCTTTTCTGGCTCGAATACGCCTGACTTCAGTCTGTATGATGAGCCGAGTCATCAGGATTGCTACATGTGTGCAAATGTACATGTATGTACATGTAAAATACCAGACTGGAGACCAGTATAAGGAGGAACCAGACTGGAGACCAGTATAAGGAGGAACCAGACTGGAGACCAGTATAAGGAGGAACCAGACTGGAGACCAGTATGAGGAGGAACCAGACTGGAGACCAGTATAAGGAGGAACCAGACTGGAGACCAGTGTGAGGAGGAACCAGACTGGAGACCAGTATGAGGAGGAACCAGACTGGAGACCAGTATGAGGAGGAACCAGACTGGAGACCAGTATGAGGAGGAACCAGACTGGAGACCAGTATGAGGAGGAACCAGACTGGAGACCAGTATGAGGAGGAACCAGACTGGAGACCAGTATGAGGAGGAACCAGACTGGAGACCAGTATGAGGAGGAACCAGACTGGAGACCAGTATGAGGAGGAACCAGACTGGAGACCAGCGTGAGGAGGAGGTACCAGACTGGAGACCAGTATGAGGAGGTACCAGACTGGAGACCAGTATGAGGAGGAACCAGACTGGAGACCAGTATAAGGAGGAACCAGACTGGAGACCAGTATAAGGAGGAACCAGACTGGAGACCAGTATGAGGAGGAACCAGACTGGAGACCAGTATAAGGAGGAACCAGACTGGAGACCAGTGTGAGGAGGAACCAGACTGGAGACCAGTATGAGGAGGAACCAGACTGGAGACCAGTATGAGGAGGAACCAGACTGGAGACCAGTATGAGGAGGAACCAGACTGGAGACCAGTATGAGGAGGAACCAGACTGGAGACCAGTATAAGGAGGAACCAGACTGGAGACCAGTATAAGGAGGAACCAGACTGGAGACCAGTATGAGGAGGAACCAGACTGGAGACCAGTATAAGGAGGAACCAGACTGGAGACCAGTGTGAGGAGGAACCAGACTGGAGACCAGTATAAGGAGGAACCAGACTGGAGACCAGTATAAGGAGGAACCAGACTGGAGACCAGTATGAGGAGGAACCAGACTGGAGACCAGTATAAGGAGGAACCAGACTGGAGACCAGTGTGAGGAGGAACCAGACTGGAGACCAGTATGAGGAGGAACCAGACTGGAGACCAGTATGAGGAGGAACCAGACTGGAGACCAGTATGAGGAGGAACCAGACTGGAGACCAGTATGAGGAGGAACCAGACTGGAGACCAGTATGAGGAGGAACCAGACTGGAGACCAGTATGAGGAGGAACCAGACTGGAGACCAGTATGAGGAGGAACCAGACTGGAGACCAGTATGAGGAGGAACCAGACTGGAGACCAGCGTGAGGAGGAGGTACCAGACTGGAGACCAGTATGAGGAGGTACCAGACTGGAGACCAGTATGAGGAGGAACCAGACTGGAGACCAGTATGAGGAGGTACCAGACTGGAGACCAGTATGAGGAGGAACCAGACTGGAGACCAGTATGAGGAGGAACCAGACTGGAGACCAGTATGAGGAGGAACCAGACTGGAGACCAGTATGAGGAGGAACCAGACTGGAGACCAGTATGAGGAGGTACCAGACTGGAGACCAGTATGAGGAGGAGGAACCAGACTGGAGACCAGCATGAGGAGGAACCAGACTGGAGACCAGTATGAGGAGGAGAAACCAGACTGGAGACCAGTATGAGGAGGAACCAGACTGGAGACCAGTATGAGGAGGAACCAGACTGGAGACCAGTATGAGGAGGAACCAGACTGGAGACCAGTATGAGGAGGAGGAACCAGACTGGAGACCAGCATGAGGAGGAACCAGACTGGAGACCAGTATGAGGTGGAGGTACCAGACTGGAGACCAGTATGAGGAGGAGGTACCAGACTGGAGACCAGTATGAGGAGGAACCAGACTGGAGACCAGTATGAGGAGGAACCAGACTGGAGACCAGTATGAGGAGGAGGAACCAGACTGGAGACCAGCATGAGGAGGAACCAGACTGGAGACCAGTATGAGGTGGAGGTACCAGACTGGAGACCAGTATGAGGAGGAGGTACCAGACTGGAGACCAGTATGAGGAGGTACCAGACTGGAGACCAGTATGAGGAGGAACCAGACTGGAGACCAGTATGAGGAGGAACCAGACTGGAGACCAGTATGAGGAGGAGGAACCAGACTGGAGACCAGTATGAGGAGGAACCAGACTGGAGACCAGTATGAGGAGGAACCAGACTGGAGACCAGTATGAGGAGGTACCAGACTGGAGACCAGCATGAGGAGGAGGTACCAGACTGGAGACCAGTATGAGGAGGAACCAGACTGGAGACCAGTATGAGGAGGAGGTACCAGACTGGAGACCAGTATGAGGAGGTACCAGACTGGAGACCAGCATGAGGAGGAACCAGACTGGAGACCAGTATGAGGAGGAACCAGACTGGAGACCAGCATGAGGAGGAGGAACCAGACTGGAGACCAGCATGAGGAGGAGGAACCAGACTGGAGACCAGTATGAGGAGGAACCAGACTGAAGACCAGTATGAGGAGGAGGTACCAGACTGGAGACCAGCATGAGGAGGAACCAGACAGGAGACCAGTATGAGGAGGAACCAGACTGGAGACCAGTATGAGGAGGAGGTACCAGACTGGAGACCAGTATGAGGAGGAGGAACCAGACTGGAGACCAGTATGAGGAGGAGGAACCAGACTGGAGACCAGCATGAGGAGGTACCAGACTGGAGACCAGTATGAGGAGGAACCAGACTGGAGACCAGTATGAGGAGAAGGTACCAGACTGGAGACCAGTATAAGGAGGAGGAACCAGACTGGAGACCAGCATGAGGAGGTACCAGACTGAAGACCAGTATGAGGAGGAGGTACCAGACTGGAGACCAGCATGAGGAGGAACCAGACTGGAGACCAGTATGAGGAGGAACCAGACTGGAGACCAGTATGAGGAGGTACCAGACTGGAGACCAGTATGAGGAGGAACCAGACTGGAGACCAGCATGAGGAGGAAGCAGACTGGAGACCAGTATGAGGAGGTACCAGACTGGAGACCAGTATGAGGAGGTACCAGACTGGAGACCAGTATGAGGAGGAGGAACCAGACTGGAGACCAGCATGAGGAGGTACCAGACTGGAGACCAGTATGAGGAGGAGGTACCAGACTGGAGACCAGTATGAGGAGGAACCAGACTGGAGACCAGTATGAGGAGGAACCAGACTGGAGACCAGTATGAGGAGGAACCAGACTGGAGACCAGTATGAGGAGGAACCAGACTGGAGACCAGTATGAGGAGGTACCAGACTGGAGACCAGTATGAGGAGGAACCAGACTGGAGACCAGTATGAGGAGGTACCAGACTGGAGACCAGTATAAGGAGGAGGAACCAGACTGGAGACCAGCATGAGGAGGTACCAGACTGAAGACCAGTATGAGGAGGAACCAGACTGGAGACCAGTATGAGGAGGAGGTACCAGACTGGAGACCAGTATGAGGAGGTACCAGACTGGAGACCAGTATGAGGAGGAACCAGACTGGAGACCAGCATGAGGAGGAACCAGACTGGAGACCAGTATGAGGAGGTACCAGACTGGAGACCAGTATGAGGAGGTACCAAACTGGAGACCAGTATGAGGAGGTACCAGACTGGAGACCAGTATGAGGAGGAACCAGACTGGAGACCAGCATGAGGAGGTACCAGACTGGAGACCAGTATGAGGAGGAACCAGACTGGAGACCATTATGAGGAGGTACCAGACTGGAGACCAGCATGAGGAGGAGGTACCAGACTGGAGACCAGTATGAGGAGGAGGTACCAGACTGGAGACCAGTATGAGGAGGAGGTACCAGACTGGAGACCATTATGAGGAGGAACCAGACTGGAGACAAGTATGAGGAGGAGGTACCAGACTGGAGACCAGTATGAGGAAGTACCAGACTGGAGACCAGTATGAGGAGGAGGTACCAGACTGGAGACCAGCATGAGGAGGAACCAGACTGGAGACCAGTATGAGGAGGAGGTACCAGACTGGAGACCAGTATGAGGAGGAACCAGACTGGAGACCAGTATGAGGAGGAGGTACCAGACTGGAGACCAGCATGAGGAGGAACCAGACTGGAGACCAGTATGAGGAGGAACCAGACTGGAGACCAGTATGAGGAGGTACCAGACTGGAGACCAGTATGAGGAGGAGGTACCAGACTGGAGACCAGTATGAGGAGGAACCAGACTGGAGACCAGTATGAGGAGGAACCAGACTGGGGACCAGTATGAGGAGTAACCAGACTGGAGACCAGTATGAGGAGGTACCAGACTGGAGACCAGTATGAGGAGGAACCAGACTGGAGACCAGTATGAGGAGGAACCAGACTGGAGACCAGTATGAGGAGGTACCAGACTGGAGACCAGCATGAGGAGGTACCAGACTGAAGACCAGTATGAGGAGGTACCAGACTGGAGACCAGCATGAGGAGGAAGCAGACTGGAGACCAGTATGAGGAGGAGGTACCAGACTGGAGACCAGCATGAGGAAGTACCAGACTGGAGACCAGTATGAGGAGGAACCAGACTGGAGACCAGTATGAGGAGGTACCAGACTGGAGACCAGTATGAGGAGGAGGTACCAGACTGGAGACCAGTATGAGGAGGAACCAGACTGGAGACCAGTATGAGGAGGAACCAGACTGGAGACCAGTATGAGGAGGAGGTACCAGACTGGAGACCAGTATGAGGAGAAGGAACCAGACTGGAGACCAGCATGAGGAGGAACCAGACTGGAGACCAGTATGAGGAGGAGGAACCAGACTGGAGACCAGTATGAGGAGGAGGTACCAGACTGGAGACCAGTATGAGGAGGTACCAGACTGGAGACCAGTATGAGGAGGAACCAGACTGGAGACCAGCATGAGGAGGAACCAGACTGGAGACCAGTATGAGGAGGTACCAGACTGGAGACCAGTATGAGGAGGAACCAGACTGGAGACCAGTATGAGGAGGAGGTACCAGACTGGAGACCAGTATGAGGAGGAGGAACCAGACTGGAGACCAGCATGAGGAGGAGGTACCAGACTGGAGACCAGTATGAGGAGGAACCAGACTGGAGACCAGCATGAGGAAGTACCAGACTGGAGACCAGTATGAGGAGGAACCAGACTGGAGACCAGTATGAGGAGGAACCAGAGTGGAGACCAGGATGAGGAGGAGGTACCAGACTGGAGACCAGTATGAGGAGGAGGAACCAGACTGGAGACCAGCATGAGGAGGTACCAGACTGGAGACCAGCATGAGGAGGAGGTACCAGACTGGAGACCAGTATGAGGAGGTACCAGACTGGAGACCAGTATGAGGAGGTACCAAACTGGAGACCAGCATGAGGAGGTACCAGACTGGAGACCAGTATGAGGAGGAACCAGACTGGAGACCAGTATAAGGAGGAGGAACCAGACTGGAGACCAGCATGAGGAGGTACCAGACTGAAGACCAGTATGAGGAGGAACCAGACTGGAGACCAGTATGAGGAGGTACCAGACTGGAGACCAGTATGAGGAGGAGGTACCAGACTGGAGACCAGTATGAGGAGGTACCAGACTGGAGACCAGTATGAGGAGGTACCAAACTGGAGACCAGTATGAGGAGGTACCAGACTGGAGACCAGTATGAGGAGGAACCAGACTGGAGACCAGCATGAGGAGGTACCAGACTGGAGACCAGTATGAGGAGGAACCAGACTGGAGACCATTATGAGGAGGTACCAGACTGGAGACCAGCATGAGGAGGAGGTACCAGACTGGAGACCAGTATGAGGAGGAGGTACCAGACTGGAGACCAGTATGAGGAGGAGGTACCAGACTGGAGACCATTATGAGGAGGAACCAGACTGGAGACAAGTATGAGGAGGAGGTACCAGACTGGAGACCAGTATGAGGAAGTACCAGACTGGAGACCAGTATGAGGAGGAGGTACCAGACTGGAGACCAGTATGAGGAAGTACCAGACTGGAGACCAGTATGAGGAGGAACCAGACTGGAGACCAGTATGAGGAGGAGGTACCAGACTGGAGACCAGCATGAGGAGGAACCAGACTGGAGACCAGTATGAGGAGGAACCAGACTGGAGACCAGTATGAGGAGGTACCAGACTGGAGACCAGTATGAGGAGGAGGTACCAGACTGGAGACCAGTATGAGGAGGAACCAGACTGGAGACCAGTATGAGGAGGAACCAGACTGGGGACCAGTATGAGGAGTAACCAGACTGGAGACCAGTATGAGGAGGTACCAGACTGGAGACCAGTATGAGGAGGAACCAGACTGGAGACCAGTATGAGGAGGAACCAGACTGGAGACCAGTATGAGGAGGTACCAGACTGGAGACCAGCATGAGGAGGTACCAGACTGAAGACCAGTATGAGGAGGTACCAGACTGGAGACCAGCATGAGGAGGAAGCAGACTGGAGACCAGTATGAGGAGGAGGTACCAGACTGGAGACCAGCATGAGGAAGTACCAGACTGGAGACCAGTATGAGGAGGAACCAGACTGGAGACCAGTATGAGGAGGTACCAGACTGGAGACCAGTATGAGGAGGAGGTACCAGACTGGAGACCAGTATGAGGAGGAACCAGACTGGAGACCAGTATGAGGAGGAACCAGACTGGAGACCAGTATGAGGAGGAGGTACCAGACTGGAGACCAGTATGAGGAGAAGGAACCAGACTGGAGACCAGCATGAGGAGGAACCAGACTGGAGACCAGTATGAGGAGGAGGTACCAGACTGGAGACCAGTATGAGGAGGAACCAGACTGGAGACCAGCATGAGGAAGTACCAGACTGGAGACCAGTATGAGGAGGAGGTACCAGACTGGAGACCAGTATGAGGAGGTACCAGACTGGAGACCAGTATGAGGAGGAACCAGACTGGAGACCAGTATGAGGAGGAACCAGACTGGAGACCAGTATGAGGAGGAACCAGACTGGAGACCAGCATGAGGAGGAGGTACCAGACTGGAGACCAGTATGAGGAGGAACCAGACTGGAGACCAGCATGAGGAAGTACCAGACTGGAGACCAGTATGAGGAGGAACCAGACTGGAGACCAGTATGAGGAGGAACCAGAGTGGAGACCAGGATGAGGAGGAGGTACCAGACTGGAGACCAGTATGAGGAGGAGGAACCAGACTGGAGACCAGCATGAGGAGGTACCAGACTGGAGGCCAGCATGAGGAGGAGGTACCAGACTGGAGACCAGTATGAGGAGGTACCAGACTGGAGACCAGTATGAGGAGGTACCAAACTGGAGACCAGCATGAGGAGGTACCAGACTGGAGACCAGTATGAGGAGGAACCAGACTGGAGACCAGTATGAGGAGGTACCAGACTGGAGACCAGCATGAGGAGGAGGTACCAGACTGGAGACCAGTATGAGGAGGAGGTACCAGACTGGAGACCAGTATGAGGAGGAGGTACCAGACTGGAGACCATTATGAGGAGGAACCATACTGGAGACCAGTATGAGGAGGAGGTACCAGACTGGAGACCAGTATGAGGAAGTACCAGACTGGAGACCAGTATGAGGAGGAGGTACCAGACTGGAGACCAGTATGAGGAAGTACCAGACTGGAGACCAGTATGAGGAGGAACCAGACTGGAGACCAGTATGAGGAGGAGGTACCAGACTGGAGACCAGCATGAGGAGGAACCAGACTGGAGACCAGTATGAGGAGGAGGTACCAGACTGGAGACCAGTATGAGGAAGTACCAGACTGGAGACCAGTATGAGGAGGAGGTACCAGACTGGAGACCAGCATGACGAAGTACCAGACTGGAGACCAGTATGAGGAGGAACCAGACTGGAGACCAGTATGAGGAGGTACCAGACTGGAGACCAGTATGAGGAGGAGGTACCAGACTGGAGACCAGTATGAGGAGGAACCAGACTGGAGACCAGTATGAGGAGGAACCAGACTGGAGACCAGTATGAGGAGGAGGTACCAGACTGGAGACCAGTATGAGGAGGAGGAACCAGACTGGAGACCAGCATGAGGAGGAGGTACCAGACTGGAGAGCAGTATGAGGAGGAACCAGACTGGAGACCAGTATGAGGAGGAACCAGACTGGAGACCAGTATGAGGAGGAACCAGAGTGGAGACCAGTATGAGGAGGAGGTACCAGACTGGAGACCAGTATGAGGAGGAGGAACCAGACTGGAGACCAGCATGAGGAGGTACCAGACTGGAGACCAGCATGAGGAGGAGGTACCAGACTGGAGACCAGTATGAGGAGGTACCAGACTGGAGACCAGTATGAGGAGGTACCAGACTGGAGACCAGTATGAGGAGGAGGTACCAGACTGGAGACCAGTATGAGGAGGAGGTACCAGACTGGAGACCATTATGAGGAGGAACCATACTGGAGACCAGTATGAGGAGGAGGTACGAGACTGGAGACCAGTATGAGGAAGTACCAGACTGGAGACCAGTATGAGGAGGAGGTACCAGACTGGAGACCAGTATGAGGAAGTACCAGACTGGAGACCAGTATGAGGAGGAACCAGACTGGAGACCAGTATGAGGAGGAGGTACCAGACTGGAGACCAGCATGAGGAGGAACCAGACTGGAGACCAGTATGAGGAGGAGGTACCAGACTGGAGACCAGTATGAGGAAGTACCAGACTGGAGACCAGTATGAGGAGGAGGTACCAGACTGGAGACCAGCATGAGGAGGAACCAGACTGGAGACCAGTATGAGGAGGAACCAGACTGGAGACCAGTATGAGGAGGAACCAGACTGGAGACCAGTATGAGGAGGTACCAGACTGGAGACCAGTATGAGGAGGTACCAGACTGGAGACCAGTATGAGGAGGAGGAACCAGACTGGAGACCAGCATGAGGAGGAGGTACCAGACTGGAGACCAGCATGAGGAGGAGGTACCAGACTGGAGACCAGTATGAGGAGTAACCAGACTGGAGACCAGTATGAGGAGGAACCAGACTGGAGACCAGTATGAGGAGGAACCAGAGTGGAGACCAGTATGAGGAGGAGGAACCAGACTGGAGACCAGCATGAGGAGGTACCAGACTGGAGACCAGCATGAGGAGGAGGTACCAGACTGGAGACCAGTATGAGGAGGTACCAGACTGGAGACCAGTATGAGGAGGTACCAAACTGGAGACCAGTATGAGGAGGAACCAGACTGGAGACCAGCATGAGGAGGTACCAGACTGGAGACCAGTATGAGGAGGAACCAGACTGGAGACCAGTATGAGGAGGTACCAGACTGGAGACCAGCATGAGGAGGAGGTACCAGACTGGAGACCAGTATGAGGAGGAGGTACCAGACTGGAGACCAGTATGAGGAGGAGGTACCAGACTGGAGACCATTATGAGGAGGAACCATACTGGAGACCAGTATGAGGAGGAGGTACCAGACTGGAGACCAGTATGAGGAGGAGGTACCAGACTGGAGACCAGTATGAGGAGGAGGTACCAGACTGGAGACCAGTATGAGGAAGTACCAGACTGGAGACCAGTATGAGGAGGAACCAGACTGGAGACCAGTATGAGGAGGAGGTACCAGACTGGAGACCATCATGAGGAGGAACCAGACTGGAGACCAGTATGAGGAGGAGGTACCAGACTGGAGACCAGTATGAGGAAGTACCAGACTGGAGACCAGTATGAGGAGGAGGTACCAGACTGGAGACCAGCATGAGGAGTACCAGACTGGAGACCAGTATGAGGAGGAACCAGACTGGAGACCAGTATGAGGAGGTACCAGACTGGAGACCAGTATGAGGAGGAGGTACCAGACTGGAGACCAGTATGAGGAGGAACCAGACTGGAGACCAGTATGAGGAGGAACCAGACTGGAGTCCAGTATGAGGAGGTACCAGACTGGAGACCAGTATGAGGAGGAACCAGACTGGAGACCAGTATGAGGAGGAACCAGACTGGAGACCAGTATGAGGAGGAACCAGACTGGAGACCAGTATAAGGAGGAGGAACCAGACTGGAGACCAGCATGAGGAGGTACCAGACTGGAGACCAGTATGAGGAGGAGGTACCAGACTGGAGACCAGTATGAGGAGAAGGAACCAGACGGGAGACCAGCATGAGGAGGTACCAGACTGGAGACCAGGATGAGGAGGAGGTACCAGACTGGAGACCAGTATGAGGAGGAACCAGACTGGAGACCAGTATGAGGAGGAGGAACCAGACTGGAGACCAGTATGAGGAGGAACCAGACTGGAGACCAGTATGAGGAGGAACCAGACTGGAGACCAGTATGAGGAGGAGGTACCAGACTGGAGACCAGTATGAGGAGGAGGAACCAGACTGGAGACCAGCATGAGGAGGAACCATACTGGAGACCAGTATGAGGAGGAGGTACCAGACTGGAGACCAGTATGAGGAAGTACCAGACTGGAGACCAGTATGAGGAGGAGGTACCAGACTGGAGACCAGTATGAGGAAGTACCAGACTGGAGACCAGTATGAGGAGGAACCAGACTGGAGACCAGTATGAGGAGGAGGTACCAGACTGGAGACCAGCATGAGGAGGAACCAGACTGGAGACCAGTATGAGGAGGAGGTACCAGACTGGAGACCAGTATGAGGAAGTACCAGACTGGAGACCAGTATGAGGAGGAGGTACCAGACTGGAGACCAGCATGACGAAGTACCAGACTGGAGACCAGTATGAGGAGGAACCAGACTGGAGACCAGTATGAGGAGGTACCAGACTGGAGACCAGTATGAGGAGGAGGTACCAGACTGGAGACCAGTATGAGGAGGAACCAGACTGGAGACCAGTATGAGGAGGAACCAGACTGGAGACCAGTATGAGGAGGAGGTACCAGACTGGAGACCAGTATGAGGAGGAGGAACCAGACTGGAGACCAGCATGAGGAGGAGGTACCAGACTGGAGAGCAGTGTGAGGAGGAACCAGACTGGAGACCAGCATGAGGAAGTACCAGACTGGAGACCAGTATGAGGAGGAACCAGACTGGAGACCAGTATGAGGAGGAACCAGAGTGGAGACCAGTATGAGGAGGAGGTACCAGACTGGAGACCAGTATGAGGAGGAGGAACCAGACTGGAGACCAGCATGAGGAGGTACCAGACTGGAGACCAGCATGAGGAGGAGGTACCAGACTGGAGACCAGTATGAGGAGGTACCAGACTGGAGACCAGTATGAGGAGGTACCAAACTGGAGACCAGCATGAGGAGGTACCAGACTGGAGACCAGTATGAGGAGGAACCAGACTGGAGACCAGTATGAGGAGGTACCAGACTGTAGACCAGCATGAGGAGGAGGTACCAGACTGGAGACCAGTATGAGGAGGAGGTACCAGACTGGAGACCAGTATGAGGAGGAGGTACCAGACTGGAGACCATTATGAGGAGGAACCATACTGGAGACCAGTATGAGGAGGAGGTACGAGACTGGAGACCAGTATGAGGAAGTACCAGACTGGAGACCAGTATGAGGAGGAGGTACCAGACTGGAGACCAGTATGAGGAAGTACCAGACTGGAGACCAGTATGAGGAGGAACCAGACTGGAGACCAGTATGAGGAGGAGGTACCAGACTGGAGACCAGCATGAGGAGGAAACAGACTGGAGACCAGTATGAGGAGGAGGTACCAGACTGGAGACCAGTATGAGGAAGTACCAGACTGGAGACCAGTATGAGGAGGAGGTACCAGACTGGAGACCAGCATGAGGAGGAACCAGACTGGAGACCAGTATGAGGAGGAACCAGACTGGAGACCAGTATGAGGAGGAACCAGACTGGAGACCAGTATGAGGAGGTACCAGACTGGAGACCAGTATGAGGAGGTACCAGACTGGAGACCAGTATGAGGAGGAGGAACCAGACTGGAGACCAGCATGAGGAGGAGGTACCAGACTGGAGACCAGCATGAGGAGGAGGTACCAGACTGGAGACCAGTATGAGGAGTAACCAGACTGGAGACCAGTATGAGGAGGAACCAGACTGGAGACCAGTATGAGGAGGAACCAGAGTGGAGACCAGTATGAGGAGGAGGAACCAGACTGGAGACCAGCATGAGGAGGTACCAGACTGGAGACCAGCATGAGGAGGAGGTACCAGACTGGAGACCAGTATGAGGAGGTACCAGACTGGAGACCAGTATGAGGAGGTACCAAACTGGAGACCAGTATGAGGAGGAACCAGACTGGAGACCAGCATGAGGAGGTACCAGACTGGAGACCAGTATGAGGAGGAACCAGACTGGAGACCAGTATGAGGAGGTACCAGACTGGAGACCAGCATGAGGAGGAGGTACCAGACTGGAGACCAGTATGAGGAGGAGGTACCAGACTGGAGACCAGTATGAGGAGGAGGTACCAGACTGGAGACCATTATGAGGAGGAACCATACTGGAGACCAGTATGAGGAGGAGGTACCAGACTGGAGACCAGTATGAGGAGGAGGTACCAGACTGGAGACCAGTATGAGGAGGAGGTACCAGACTGGAGACCAGTATGAGGAAGTACCAGACTGGAGACCAGTATGAGGAGGAACCAGACTGGAGACCAGTATGAGGAGGAGGTACCAGACTGGAGACCATCATGAGGAGGAACCAGACTGGAGACCAGTATGAGGAGGAGGTACCAGACTGGAGACCAGTATGAGGAAGTACCAGACTGGAGACCAGTATGAGGAGGAGGTACCAGACTGGAGACCAGCATGAGGAAGTACCAGACTGGAGACCAGTATGAGGAGGAACCAGACTGGAGACCAGTATGAGGAGGTACCAGACTGGAGACCAGTATGAGGAGGAGGTACCAGACTGGAGACCAGTATGAGGAGGAACCAGACTGGAGACCAGTATGAGGAGGAACCAGACTGGAGTCCAGTATGAGGAGGTACCAGACTGGAGACCAGTATGAGGAGGAACCAGACTGGAGACCAGTATGAGGAGGAACCAGACTGGAGACCAGTATGAGGAGGAACCAGACTGGAGACCAGTATAAGGAGGAGGAACCAGACTGGAGACCAGCATGAGGAGGTACCAGACTGGAGACCAGTATGAGGAGGAGGTACCAGACTGGAGACCAGTATGAGGAGAAGGAACCAGACGGGAGACCAGCATGAGGAGGTACCAGACTGGAGACCAGGATGAGGAGGAGGTACCAGACTGGAGACCAGTATGAGGAGGAACCAGACTGGAGACCAGTATGAGGAGGAGGAACCAGACTGGAGACCAGTATGAGGAGGAGGTACCAGACTGGAGACCAGTATGAGGAGGTACCAGACTGGAGACCAGTATGAGGAGGAACCAGACTGGAGACCAGCATGAGGAGGTACCAGACTGGAGGCCAGTATGAGGAGGAACCAGACTAGAGACCAGTATGAGGAGGAACCAGACTGGAGACCAGTATGAGGAGGAACCAGACTGGAGACCAGTATGAGGAGGTACCAGACTGGAGACCAGTATGAGGAGGAACCAGACTGGAGACCAGCATGAGGAGGAGGAACCAGACTGGAGACCAGTATGAGGAGGAGGTACCAGACTGGAGACCAGTATGAGGAAGAGGTACCAGACTGGAGACCAGTATGAGGAGGTACCAGACTGGAGACCAGCATGAGGAGGAGGTACCAGACTGGAGACCAGTATGAGGAGGAGGTACCAGACTGGAGACCAGTATGAGGAGGAGGGACCAGACTGGAGACCATTATGAGGAGGAACCAGACTGGAGACCAGTATGAGGAGGAACCAGACTGGAGACCAGCGTGAGGAGGAGGTACCAGACTGGAGACCAGTATGAGGAGGTACCAGACTGGAGACCAGTATGAGGAGGAACCAGACTGGAGACCAGTATGAGGAGGTACCAGACTGGAGACCAGCATGAGGAGGAGGAACCAGACTGGAGACCAGTATGAGGAGGAGGTACCAGACTGGAGACCAGTATGAGGAAGAGGTACCAGACTGGAGACCAGTATGAGGAGGTACCAGACTGGAGACCAGCATGAGGAGGAGGTACCAGACTGGAGACCAGTATGAGGAGGAGGTACCAGACTGGAGACCAGTATGAGGAGGAGGTACCAGACTGGAGACCATTATGAGGAGGAACCAGACTGGAGACCAGTATGAGGAGGAGGTACCAGACTGGAGACCAGTATGAGGAAGTACCAGACTGGAGACCAGTATGAGGAGGAGGTACCAGACTGGAGACCAGTATGAGGAAGTACCAGACTGGAGACCAGTATGAGGAGGAACCAGACTGGAGACCAGTATGAGGAGGAGGTACAAGACTGGTGACCAGCATGAGGAGGAACCAGACTGGAGACCAGTATGAGGAGGACGTACCAGACTGGAGACCAGTAGGAGGAAGTACCAGACTGGAGACCAGCATGAGGAGGTACCAGACTGGAGACCAGTATGAGGAGGAGGTACCAGACTGGAGACCAGTATGAGGAGGAACCAGACTGGAGACCAGTATGAGGAGGAACCAGACTGGAGACCAGTATGAGGAGGAACCAGACTGGAGACCAGTATGAGGAGGAACCAGACTGGAGACCAGTATGAGGAGGAACCAGACTGGAGACCAGTATGAGGAGGTACCAGACTGGAGACCAGTATGAGGAGGAACCAGACTGGAGACCAGTATGAGGAGGAACCAGACTGGAGACCAGTATAAGGAGGAGGAACCAGACTGGAGACCAGCATGAGGAGGTACCAGACTGAAGACCAGTATGAGGAGGTACCAGACTGGAGACCAGCATGAGGAGGAACCAGACTGGAGACCAGTATGAGGAGGTACCAGACTGGAGACCAGCATGAGGAAGTACCAGACTGGAGACCAGTATGAGGAGGAACCAGACTGGAGACCAGTATGAGGAGGTACCAGACTGGAGACCAGTATGAGGAGGAACCAGACTGGAGACCAGTATGAGGAGGAGGTACCAGACTGGAGACCAGTATGAGGAGGAGGAACCAGACTGGAGACCAGCATGAGGAGGAACCAGACTGGAGACCAGTATGAGGAGGAGGTACCAGACTGGAGACCAGTATGAGGAGGAGGAACCAGACTGGAGACCAGCATGAGGAGGTACCAGACTGGAGACCAGGATGAGGAGGAGGTACCAGACTGGAGACCAGTATGAGGAGGAACCAGACTGGAGACCAGTATGAGGAGGAGGAACCAGACTGGAGACCAGTATGAGGAGGAGGTACCAGACTGGAGACCAGTATGAGGAGGAACCAGACTGGAGACCAGTATGAGGAGGAGGAACCAGACTGGAGACCAGTATGAGGAGGAGGTACCAGACTGGAGACCAGTATGAGGAGGAGGTACCAGACTGGAGACCAGTATGAGGAGGTACCAGACTGGAGACCAGTATGAGGAGGAACCAGACTGGAGACCAGCATGAGGAGGTACCAGACTGGAGACCAGTATGAGGAGGAACCAGACTGGAGACCAGTATGAGGAGGAACCAGACTGGAGACCAGTATGAGGAGGAACCAGACTGGAGACCAGTATGAGGAGGTACCAGACTGGAGACCAGCGTGAGGAGGAGGTACCAGACTGGAGACCAGTATGAGGAGGTACCAGACTGGAGACCAGTATGAGGAGGTACCAGACTGGAGACCAGCATGAGGAGGAACCAGACTGGAGACCAGTATGAGGAGGTACCAGACTGGAGACCAGCATGAGGAGGAGGTACCAGACTGGAGACCAGCATGAGGAGGAACCAGACTGGAGACCAGTATGAGGAAGTACCAGACTGGAGACCAGTATGAGGAGGAACCAGACTGGAGACCAGTATGAGGAGGTACCAGACTGGAGACCAGCATGAGGAGGAGGTACCAGACTGGAGACCAGTATGAGGAGGAACCAGACTGGAGACCAGTATGAGGAGGAGGTACCAGACTGGAGACCAGTATGAGGAGGTACCAGACTGGAGACCAGCATGAGGAGGAGGTACCAGACTGGAGACCATTATGAGGAGGAGGTACCAGACTGGAGACCAGTATGAGGAGGAACCAGACTGGAGACCAGTATGAGGAGGAACCAGACTGGAGACCAGTATGAGGAGGAACCAGACTGGAGACCAGTATGAGGAGGTACCAGACTGGAGACCAGCATGAGGAGGAACCAGACTGGAGACCAGTATGAGGAGGTACCAGACTGGAGACCAGCATGAGGAGGAACCAGACTGGAGACCAGTATGAGGAGGAACCAGACTGGAGACCAGTATGAGGAGGTACCAGACTGGAGACCAGCATGAGGAGGAACCAGACTGGAGACCAGTATGAGGAGGAGGTACCAGACTGGAGACCAGTATGAGGAGGAGGTACCAGACTGGAGACCAGTATGAGGAGGAACCAGACTGGAGACCAGTATGAGGAGGTACCAGACTGGAGACCAGCGTGAGGAGGAACCAGACTGGAGACCAGTATGAGGAGGAACCAGACTGGAGACCAGTATGAGGAGGAGGTACCAGACTGGAGACCAGTATGAGGAGGAGGAACCAGACTGGAGACCAGCATGAGGAGGTACCAGACTGGAGACCAGTATGAGGAGGAGGTACCAGACTGGAGACCAGTATGAGGAGGTACCAGACTGGAGACCAGCATGAGGAGGAGGAACCAGACTGGAGACCAGTATGAGGAGGTACCAGACTGGAGACCAGCATGAGGAGGAACCAGACTGGAGACCAGTATGAGGAGGAACCAGACTGGAGACTAGTATGAGGAGGTACCAGACTGGAGACCAGCATGAGGAGGAACCAGACTGGAGACCGGTATGAGGAGGAGGTACCAGACTGGAGACCAGTATGAGGAGGAGGTACCAGACTGGAGACCAGTATGAGGAGGAACCAGACTGGAGACCAGTATGAGGAGGTACCAGACTGGAGACCAGCATGAGGAGGAACCAGACTGGAGACCAGTATGAGGAGGAACCAGACTGGAGACCAGTATGAGGAGGAGGTACCAGACTGGAGACCAGTATGAGGAGGAGGAACCAGACTGGAGACCAGCATGAGGAGGTACCAGACTGGAGACCAGTATGAGGAGGAACCAGACTGGAGACCAGTATGAGGAGGTACCAGACTGGAGACCAGCATGAGGAGGAGGTACCAGACTGGAGACCAGCATGAGGAGGTACCAGACTGGAGACCAGCATGAGGAGGAGGTACCAGACTGGAGACCAGTATGAGGAGGTACCAGACTGGAGACCAGTATGAGGAGGAGGTACCAGACTGGAGACCAGTATGAGGAGGAGGAACCAGACTGGAGACCAGCATGAGGAGGTACCAGACTGGAGACCAGCATGAGGAGGAACCAGACTGGAGACCAGTATGAGGAGGAGGTACCAGACTGGAGACCAGTATGAGGAGGAGGAACCAGACTGGAGACCAGCATGAGGAGGTACCAGACTGGAGACCAGCATGAGGAGGAGGTACCAGACTGGAGACCAGTATGAGGAGGTACCAGACTGGAGACCAGTATGAGGAGGTACCAGACTGGAGACCAGTATGAGGAGGAGGAACCAGACTGGAGACCAGCATGAGGAGGTACCAGACTGGAGACCAGCATGAGGAGGAGGTACCAGACTGGAGACCAGTATGAGGAGGTACCAGACTGGAGACCAGTATGAGGAGGTACCAGACTGGAGACCAGTATGAGGAGGAACCAGACTGGAGACCAGTATGAGGAAGTACCAGACTGGAGACCAGTATGAGGAGGAACCAGACTGGAGACCAGTATGAGGAGGTACCAGACTGGAGACCTGCATTAGGAGGAGGTACCAGACTGGAGACCAGTATGAGGCGGAACCAGACTGGAGACCAGTATGAGGAGGAGGTACCAGACTGGAGACCAGTATGAGGAGGTACCAGACTGGAGACCAGCATGAGGAGGAACCAGACTGGAGACCAGTATGAGGAGGAACCAGAATGGAGACCAGTATGAGGAGGAACCAGACTGGAGACCAGTATGAGGAGGAGGTACCAGACTGGAGACCAGTATGAGGAGGTACCAGACTGGAGACCAGTCTGAGGAGGAACCAGACTGGAGACCAGTATGAGGAGGTACCAGACTGGAGACCAGCATGAGGAGGAGGAAGCAGACTGGAGACCAGTATGAGGAGGAGGTACCAGACTGGAGACCAGTATGAGGAAGAGGTACCAGACTGGAGACCAGTATGAGGAGGTACCAGACTGGAGACCAGCATGAGGAGGAGGTACCAGACTGGAGACCAGTATGAGGAGGAGGTACCAGACTGGAGACCAGTATGAGGAGGAGGTACCAGACTGGAGACCATTATGAGGAGGAACCAGACTGGAGACCAGTATGAGGAGGAGGTACCAGACTGGAGACCAGTATGAGGAAGTACCAGACTGGAGACCAGTATGAGGAGGAGGTACCAGACTGGAGACCAGTATGAGGAAGTACCAGACTGGAGACCAGTATGAGGAGGAACCAGACTGGAGACCAGTATGAGGAGGAGGTACAAGACTGGTGACCAGCATGAGGAGGAACCAGACTGGAGACCAGTATGAGGAGGACGTACCAGACTGGAGACCAGTATGAGGAAGTACCAGACTGGAGACCAGCATGAGGAGGTACCAGACTGGAGACCAGTATGAGGAGGAGGTACCAGACTGGAGACCAGTATGAGGAGGAACCAGACTGGAGACCAGTATGAGGAGGAACCAGACTGGAGACCAGTATGAGGAGGAACCAGACTGGAGACCAGTATGAGGAGGAACCAGACTGGAGACCAGTATGAGGAGGAACCAGACTGGAGACCAGTATGAGGAGGTACCAGACTGGAGACCAGTATGAGGAGGAACCAGACTGGAGACCAGTATGAGGAGGAACCAGACTGGAGACCAGTATGAGGAGTTACCAGACTGGAGACCAGTATAAGGAGGAGGAACCAGACTGGAGACCAGCATGAGGAGGTACCAGACTGAAGACCAGTATGAGGAGGTACCAGACTGGAGACCAGCATGAGGAGGAACCAGACTGGAGACCAGTATGAGGAGGTACCAGACTGGAGACCAGCATGAGGAGGAACCAGACTGGAGACCAGTATGAGGAGGAGGTACCAGACTGGAGACCAGTATGAGGAGGTACCAGACTGGAGACCAGCATGAGGAGGAACCAGACTGGAGACCAGTATGAGGAGGAGGTACCAGACTGGAGACCAGTATGAGGAGGAGGTACCAGACTGGAGACCAGTATGAGGAGGTACCAGACTGGAGACCAGCATGAGGAGGAACCAGACTGGAGACCAGTATGAGGAGGAGGTACCAGACTGGAGACCAGTATGAGGAGGAGGTACCAGACTGGAGACCAGTATGAGGAGGAACCAGACTGGAGACCAGTATGAGGAGGTACCAGACTGGAGACCAGCATGAGGAGGAACCAGACTGGAGACCAGTATGAGGAGGAACCAGGCTGGAGACCAGTATGAGGAGGAGGTACCAGACTGGAGACCAGTATGAGGAGGAGGAACCAGACTGGAGACCAGCATGAGGAGGTACCAGACTGGAGACCAGTATGAGGAGGAGGTACCAGACTGGAGACCAGTATGAGGAGGTACCAGACTGGAGACCAGCATGAGGAGGAGGAACCAGACTGGAGACCAGTATGAGGAGGTACCAGACTGGAGACCAGCATGAGGAGGAACCAGACTGGAGACCAGTATGAGGAGGAACCAGACTGGAGACTAGTATGAGGAGGTACCAGACTGGAGACCAGCATGAGGAGGAACCAGACTGGAGACCGGTATGAGGAGGAGGTACCAGACTGGAGACCAGTATGAGGAGGAGGTACCAGACTGGAGACCAGTATGAGGAGGAACCAGACTGGAGACCAGTATGAGGAGGTACCAGACTGGAGACCAGCATGAGGAGGAACCAGACTGGAGACCAGTATGAGGAGGAACCAGACTGGAGACCAGTATGAGGAGGAGGTACCAGACTGGAGACCAGTATGAGGAGGAGGAACCAGACTGGAGACCAGCATGAGGAGGTACCAGACTGGAGACCAGTATGAGGAGGAACCAGACTGGAGACCAGTATGAGGAGGTACCAGACTGGAGACCAGCATGAGGAGGAGGTACCAGACTGGAGACCAGCATGAGGAGGTACCAGACTGGAGACCAGCATGAGGAGGAGGTACCAGACTGGAGACCAGTATGAGGAGGTACCAGACTGGAGACCAGTATGAGGAGGAGGTACCAGACTGGAGACCAGTATGAGGAGGAGGAACCAGACTGGAGACCAGCATGAGGAGGTACCAGACTGGAGACCAGCATGAGGAGGAACCAGACTGGAGACCAGTATGAGGAGGAGGTACCAGACTGGAGACCAGTATGAGGAGGAGGAACCAGACTGGAGACCAGCATGAGGAGGTACCAGACTGGAGACCAGCATGAGGAGGAACCAGACTGGAGACCAGTATGAGGAGGAGGAACCAGACTGGAGACCAGCAAGAGGAGGTACCAGACTGGAGACCAGCATGAGGAGGAGGTACCAGACTGGAGACCAGTATGAGGAGGTACCAGACTGGAGACCAGTATGAGGAGGTACCAGACTGGAGACCAGTATGAGGAGGAACCAGACTGGAGACCAGTATGAGGAAGTACCAGACTGGAGACCAGTATGAGGAGGAACCAGACTGGAGACCAGTATGAGGAGGTACCAGACTGGAGACCTGCATTAGGAGGAGGTACCAGACTGGAGACCAGTATGAGGCGGAACCAGACTGGAGACCAGTATGAGGAGGAGGTACCAGACTGGAGACCAGTATGAGGAGGTACCAGACTGGAGACCAGCATGAGGAGGAACCAGACTGGAGACCAGTATGAGGAGGAACCAGAATGGAGACCAGTATGAGGAGGAACCAGACTGGAGACCAGTATGAGGAGGAGGTACCAGACTGGAGACCAGTATGAGGAGGAGGTACCAGACTGGAGACCAGTATGAGGAGGAGGAACCAGACTGGAGACAAGCATGAGGAGGTACCAGACTGAAGACCAGTATGAGGAGGAGGAACCAGACTGGAGACCAGCATGAGGAGGAACCAGACTGGAGACCAGTATGAGGAGGAACCAGACTGGAGACCAGTATGAGGAGGAACCAGACTAGAGACCAGTATGAGGAGGAACCAGACTGGAGACCAGTATTAGGAGGTACAAGACTGGAGACCAGCATGAGGAGGAACCAGACTGGAGACCAGTATGAGGAGGTACCAGACTGGAGACCAGCATGAGGAGGAACCAGACTGGAGACCAGTATGAGGAGGAACCAGACTGGAGACCAGTATGAGGAGGTACCAGACTGGAGACCAGCATGAGGAGGAAACAGACTGGAGACCAGTATGAGGAGGAGGTACCAGACTGGAGACCAGTATGAGGAGGAGGTACCAGACTGGAGACCATTATGAGGAGGAACCAGACTGGAGACCAGTATTAGGAGGTACCAGACTGGAGACCAGCATGAGGAGGAACCAGACTGGAGACCAGTATGAGGAGGAACCAGACTGGAGACCAGTATGAGGAGGAGGTACCAGACTGGAGACCAGTATGAGGAGGAGGAACCAGACTGGAGACCAGCATGAGGAGGTACCAGACTGGAGACCAGTATGAGGAGGAACCAGACTGGAGACCAGTATGAGGAGGTACCAGAATGGAGACCAGCATGAGGAGGAGTTACCAGACTGGAGACCAGTATGAGGAGGTACCAGACTGGAGACCAGCATGAGGAGGAACCAGACTGGAGACCAGCATGAGGAAGTACCAGACTGGAGACCAGGATGAAGAGGAACCAGACTGGAGACCAGTATGAGGAGGAACCAGAGTGGAGACCAGTATGAGGAGGAGGTACCAGACTGGAGACCAGTATGAGGAGGAGGTACCAGACTGGAGACCAGCATGAGGAGGAGGTACCAGACTGGAGACCAGTATGAGGAGGTACCAGACTGGAGACCAGTATGAGGAGGTACCAAACTGGAGACCAGTATGAGGAGGAACCAGACTGGAGACCAGCATGAGGAGGTACCAGACTGGAGACCAGTATGAGGAGGTACCAGACTGGAGACCAGCATGAGGAGGAGGTACCAGACTGGAGACCAGTATGAGGAGGAGGTACCAGACTGGAGACCAGTATGAGGAGGAGGTACCAGACCGGAGACCATTATGAGGAGGAACCAGACTGGAGACCAGTATGAGGAGGAACGAGACTGGAGACCAGTATGAGGAGGAACCAGACTGGAGACCAGTAAGAGGAGGAACCAGACTGGAGACCAGTATGAGGAGGAACCAGACTGGAGACCAGTATGAGGAGGTACCAGACTGGAGACCAGTATGAGGAGGAGGTACCAGACTGGAGACCAGTATAAGGAGGAGGAACCAGACTGGAGACCAGCATGAGGAGGTACCAGACTGGAGACCAGTATAAGGAGGAGGAACCAGACTGGAGACCAGCATGAGGAGGAACCAGACTGGAGACCAGTATGAGGAGGAACCAGACTGGAGACTAGTATGAGGAGGTACCAGACTGGAGACCAGCATGAGGAGGAACCAGAGTGGAGACCGGTATGAGGAGGAGGTACCAGACTGGAGACCAGTATGAGGAGGAGGTACCAGACTGGAGACCAGTATGAGGAGGAACCAGACTGGAGACCAGTATGAGGAGGTACCAGACTGGAGACCAGCATGAGGAGGAACCAGACTGGAGACCAGTATGAGGAGGAACCAGACTGGAGACCAGTATGAGGAGGAGGTACCAGACTGGAGACCAGTATGAGGAGGAGGAACCAGACTGGAGACCAGCATGAGGAGGTACCAGACTGGAGACCAGTATGAGGAGGAACCAGACTGGAGACCAGTATGAGGAGGTACCAGACTGGAGACCAGCATGAGGAGGAGGTACCAGACTGGAGACCAGCATGAGGAGGTACCAGACTGGAGACCAGCATGAGGAGGAGGTACCAGACTGGAGACCAGTATGAGGAGGTACCAGACTGGAGACCAGTATGAGGAGGAGGTACCAGACTGGAGACCAGTATGAGGAGGAGGAACCAGACTGGAGACCAGCATGAGGAGGTACCAGACTGGAGACCAGCATGAGGAGGAACCAGACTGGAGACCAGTATGAGGAGGAGGTACCAGACTGGAGACCAGTATGAGGAGGAGGAACCAGACTGGAGACCAGCATGAGGAGGTACCAGACTGGAGACCAGCATGAGGAGGAACCAGACTGGAGACCAGTATGAGGAGGAGGAACCAGACTGGAGACCAGCATGAGGAGGTACCAGACTGGAGACCAGCATGAGGAGGAGGTACCAGACTGGAGACCAGTATGAGGAGGTACCAGACTGGAGACCAGTATGAGGAGGTACCAGACTGGAGACCAGTATGAGGAGGAACCAGACTGGAGACCAGTATGAGGAAGTACCAGACTGGAGACCAGTATGAGGAGGAACCAGACTGGAGACCAGTATGAGGAGGTACCAGACTGGAGACCTGCATTAGGAGGAGGTACCAGACTGGAGACCAGTATGAGGCGGAACCAGACTGGAGACCAGTATGAGGAGGAGGTACCAGACTGGAGACCAGTATGAGGAGGTACCAGACTGGAGACCAGCATGAGGAGGAACCAGACTGGAGACCAGTATGAGGAGGAACCAGAATGGAGACCAGTATGAGGAGGAACCAGACTGGAGACCAGTATGAGGAGGAGGTACCAGACTGGAGACCAGTATGAGGAGGAGGTACCAGACTGGAGACCAGTATGAGGAGGAGGAACCAGACTGGAGACAAGCATGAGGAGGTACCAGACTGAAGACCAGTATGAGGAGGAGGAACCAGACTGGAGACCAGCATGAGGAGGAACCAGACTGGAGACCAGTATGAGGAGGAACCAGACTGGAGACCAGTATGAGGAGGAACCAGACTAGAGACCAGTATGAGGAGGAACCAGACTGGAGACCAGTATTAGGAGGTACAAGACTGGAGACCAGCATGAGGAGGAACCAGACTGGAGACCAGTATGAGGAGGTACCAGACTGGAGACCAGCATGAGGAGGAACCAGACTGGAGACCAGTATGAGGAGGAACCAGACTGGAGACCAGTATGAGGAGGTACCAGACTGGAGACCAGCATGAGGAGGAACCAGACTGGAGACCAGTATGAGGAGGAGGTACCAGACTGGAGACCAGTATGAGGAGGAGGTACCAGACTGGAGACCATTATGAGGAGGAACCAGACTGGAGACCAGTATTAGGAGGTACCAGACTGGAGACCAGCATGAGGAGGAACCAGACTGGAGACCAGTATGAGGAGGAACCAGACTGGAGACCAGTATGAGGAGGAGGTACCAGACTGGAGACCAGTATGAGGAGGAGGAACCAGACTGGAGACCAGCATGAGGAGGTACCAGACTGGAGACCAGTATGAGGAGGAACCAGACTGGAGACCAGTATGAGGAGGTACCAGAATGGAGACCAGCATGAGGAGGAGTTACCAGACTGGAGACCAGTATGAGGAGGTACCAGACTGGAGACCAGCATGAGGAGGAACCAGACTGGAGACCAGCATGAGGAAGTACCAGACTGGAGACCAGTATGAAGAGGAACCAGACTGGAGACCAGTATGAGGAGGAACCAGAGTGGAGACCAGTATGAGGAGGAGGTACCAGACTGGAGACCAGTATGAGGAGGAGGTACCAGACTGGAGACCAGCATGAGGAGGAGGTACCAGACTGGAGACCAGTATGAGGAGGTACCAGACTGGAGACCAGTATGAGGAGGTACCAAACTGGAGACCAGTATGAGGAGGAACCAGACTGGAGACCAGCATGAGGAGGTACCAGACTGGAGACCAGTATGAGGAGGTACCAGACTGGAGACCAGCATGAGGAGGAGGTACCAGACTGGAGACCAGTATGAGGAGGAGGTACCAGACTGGAGACCAGTATGAGGAGGAGGTACCAGACCGGAGACCATTATGAGGAGGAACCAGACTGGAGACCAGTATGAGGAGGAACGAGACTGGAGACCAGTATGAGGAGGAACCAGACTGGAGACCAGTAAGAGGAGGAACCAGACTGGAGACCAGTATGAGGAGGAACCAGACTGGAGACCAGTATGAGGAGGTACCAGACTGGAGACCAGTATGAGGAGGAGGTACCAGACTGGAGACCAGTATAAGGAGGAGGAACCAGACTGGAGACCAGCATGAGGAGGTACCAGACTGGAGACCAGTATGAGGAGGAACCAGACTGGAGACCAGTATGAGGAGGAACCAGACTGGAGACCAGTATGAGGAGGAACCAGACTGGAGACCAGTATGAGGAGGAGGTACCAGACTGGAGACCAGTATGAGGAGGTACCAGACTGGAGACCAGCATGAGGAGGAACCAGACTGGAGACCAGTATGAGGAGGAGGTACCAGACTGGAGACCAGTATGAGGAGGAACCAGACTGGAGACCAGCATGAGGAGGTACCAGACTGGAGACCAGTATGAGGAGGTACCAGACTGGAGACCAGTATGAGGAGGAGGTACCAGACTGGAGACCAGCATGAGGACGTACCAGACTGGAGACCAGTATGAGGAGGAACCAGACTGGAGACCAGTATGAGGAGGTACCAGACTGGAGACCAGTATGAGGAGGAGGTACCAGACTGGAGACCAGTATGAGGAGGAACCAGACTGGAGACCAGTATGAGGAGGAACCAGACTGGAGACCAGTATGAGGAGGAACCAGACTGGAGACCAGTATGAGGAGGTACCAGACTGGAGACCAGTATGAGGAGGAACCAGACTGGAGACCAGCATGAGGAGGTACCAGACTGGAGACCAGTATGAGGAGGAACCAGACTGGAGACCAGTATGAGGAGTAACCAGACTGGAGACCAGTATGAGGAGGTACCAGACTGGAGACCAGTATGAGGAGGAACCAGACTGGAGACCAGTATGAGGAGGAACCAGACTGGAGACCAGTATGAGGAGGTACCAGACTGGAGACCAGCATGAGGAGGAACCAGACTGGAGACTAGTATGAGGAGGAACCAGACTGGAGACCAGTATGAGGAGGTACCAGACTGGAGACCAGCATGAGGAGGAACCAGACTGGAGACCAGTATGAGGAGGAGGTACCAGACTGGAGACCAGTATGAGGAGGAGGTACCAGACTGGAGACCATTATGAGGAGGAACCAGACTGGAGACCAGTATTAGGAGGTACCAGACTGGAGACCAGCATGAGGAGGAACCAGACTGGAGACCAGTATGAGGAGGAACCAGACTGGAGACCAGTATGAGGAGGAGGTACCAGACTGGAGACCAGTATGAGGAGGAGGAACCAGACTGGAGACCAGCATGAGGAGGTACCAGACTGGAGACCAGTATGAGGAGGAACCAGACTGGAGACCAGTATGAGGAGGTACCAGACTGGAGACCAGCATGAGGAGGAGGTACCAGACTGGAGACCAGTATGAGGAGGTACCAGACTGGAGACCAGCATGAGGAGGAACCAGACTGGAGACCAGCATGAGGAAGTACCAGACTGGAGACCAGTATGAAGAGGAACCAGACTGGAGACCAGTATGAGGAGGAACCAGAGTGGAGACCAGTATGAGGAGGAGGTACCAGACTGGAGACCAGTATGAGGAGGAGGTACCAGACTGGAGACCAGCATGAGGAGGAGGTACCAGACTGGAGACCAGTATGAGGAGGTACCAGACTGGAGACCAGTATGAGGAGGTACCAAACTGGAGACCAGTATGAGGAGGAACCAGACTGGAGACCAGCATGAGGAGGTACCAGACTGGAGACCAGTATGAGGAGGAGGTACCAGACTGGAGACCAGCATGAGGAGGAGGTACCAGACTGGAGACCAGTATGAGGAGGTACCAGACTGGAGACCAGTATGAGGAGGTACCAGACTGGAGACCAGTATGAGGAGGAGGTACCAGACTGGAGACCAGTATGAGGAGGAGGTACCAGACCGGAGACCATTATGAGGAGGAACCAGACTGGAGACCAGTATGAGGAGGAACGAGACTGGAGACCAGTATGAGGAGGAACCAGACTGGAGACCAGTAAGAGGAGGAACCAGACTGGAGACCAGTATGAGGAGGAACCAGACTGGAGACCAGTATGAGGAGGTACCAGACTGGAGACCAGTATGAGGAGGAGGTACCAGACTGGAGACCAGTATAAGGAGGAGGAACCAGACTGGAGACCAGCATGAGGAGGTACCAGACTGGAGACCAGTATGAGGAGGAACCAGACTGGAGACCAGTATGAGGAGGAACCAGACTGGAGACCAGTATGAGGAGGAACCAGACTGGAGACCAGTATGAGGAGGAGGTACCAGACTGGAGACCAGTATGAGGAGGTACCAGACTGGAGACCAGCATGAGGAGGAACCAGACTGGAGACCAGTATGAGGAGGAGGTACCAGACTGGAGACCAGTATGAGGAGGAACCAGACTGGAGACCAGCATGAGGAGGTACCAGACTGGAGACCAGTATGAGGAGGTACCAGACTGGAGACCAGTATGAGGAGGAGGTACCAGACTGGAGACCAGCATGAGGACGTACCAGACTGGAGACCAGTATGAGGAGGAACCAGACTGGAGACCAGTATGAGGAGGTACCAGACTGGAGACCAGTATGAGGAGGAGGTACCAGACTGGAGACCAGTATGAGGAGGAACCAGACTGGAGACCAGTATGAGGAGGAACCAGACTGGAGACCAGTATGAGGAGGAACCAGACTGGAGACCAGTATGAGGAGGTACCAGACTGGAGACCAGTATGAGGAGGAACCAGACTGGAGACCAGTATGAGGAGGAGGTACCAGACTGGAGACCAGCATGAGGAGGTACCAGACTGGAGACCAGTATGAGGAGGAACCAGACTGGAGACCAGTATGAGGAGTAACCAGACTGGAGACCAGTATGAGGAGGTACCAGACTGGAGACCAGTATGAGGAGGAACCAGACTGGAGACCAGTATGAGGAGGTACCAGACTGGAGACCAGTATGAGGAGGAGGTACCAGACTGGAGACCAGTATGAGGAGGAACCAGACTGGAGACCAGTATGAGGAGGAACCAGACTGGAGACCAGTATGAGGTGGAACCCGACTGGAGACCAGTATGAGGAGGAACCAGACTGGAGACCAGTATGAGGAGGAACCAGACTGGAGACCAGTATGAGGAGGAAACAGACTGGAGACCAGTATGAGGAGGTACCAGACTGGAGACCAGTATGAGGAGGAACCAGACTGGAGACCAGTATGAGGAGGAACCAGACTGGAGACCAGTATGAGGAGGTACCAGACTGGAGACCAGTATAAGGAGGAGGAACCAGACAGGAGACCAGCATGAGGAGGTACCAGACTGGAGACCAGTATAAGGAGGAGGAACCAGACTTGAGACCAGTATGAGGAGGTACCAGACTGGAGACCAGTATAAGGTGGAGGAACCAGACTGGAGACCAGTATGAGGAGGTACCAGACTGGAGACCAGCATGAGGAGGAACCAGACTGGAGACCAGTATGAGGAGGAGGTACCAGACTGGAGACCAGTATGAGGAGGTACCAGACTGGAGACCAGTATGAGGAGGAGGTACCAGATTGGAGACCAGTATGAGGAGGAGGAACCGGACTGGAGACCAGTATGAGGAGGAGGTAGTGGACTGGAGACCAGTATGAGGAGGAGGTAGTGGACTGGAGACCAGTATGAGGAGGAGGTAGTGGACTGGAGACCAGTATGAGGAGGAGGTAGTGGACTGGAGACCAGTATGAGGAGGAGGTAGTGGACTGGAGACCAGTATGAGGAGGAGGTACCAGACTGGAGACCAGTATGAGGAGGAGGTAGTGGACTGGAGACCAGTATGAGGAGGAGGTAGTGGACTGGAGACCAGTATGAGGAGGAGGTAGTGGACTGGAGACCAGTATGAGGAGGAGGTAGTGGACTGGAGACCAGTATGAGGAGGAGGTAGTGGACTGGAGACCAGTATGAGGAGGAGGTAGTGGACTGGAGACCAGTATGAGTTCCTGTGTTTACAGGAGGAAGCTGCTGCTCCGTCTCTCTCCATCTGTGTGATCTACTCCTCTGGCTGGCTAAGCTCTTGTTCTCCTGCCTGGTGGGACTCCTCACCCTGGGGCTGTTTTCCTCCCGTCCTCTCTCTAAGAGAATAAGGAATTTCAGTGGCAGAAGCAATCAGAGCTTTCAGCTTCTAACCAGTCCCCAACTGACTCTGCTATCAAGTTAAAAGTGATTCTTCTCTCTTTGAGAGCGCTGCATCTCTCCTTGTACCCCCGACCACGGCATGTTCTCTCCTCTCTGCTGCCACCTCTAACTGGTTTCCCATCATGTCTTCTCCTCTGATTCCTCGGCTTTTTCTTCTTTCCTGATTCATCTTGCCCTCAGACTTAATCAGGACCCGCTTGCCTTTGATAGTTTTGGAAAGCATCCATCCAACTTCAGGAACGGCTCTGTATGCGTTTTGGATAAAATGATGCTTTTCTGATCATGGATCTTTCTCCACGGGAGACGGGGAGTCCTGGCATTATTACTGCAGAAGCCTGGTGAAGCTGAGCATCATCCTTTCCTTTGCACATCCGCAGAATGATTCATCCCGAGTCACGTGATGGTCCTGCATCACGGCGGCATGCAATGATCCACTCTCACATATCAGCTGTAAATGTTCAACGTAATGCTGACCAGAGTGTCTGAGACATGTCCCACCCAGACCACAGACAGCTGAAATGTTCCTGTTGATGGGCGATGTACGTCCACACCCGGGTTTACATCAGGACTCTATGTTTCCTGCTCTTCCCCAGGTCGGACATGTGGCGTCACACTGGGCCGGTACTGTCCGAACAAAAACTACATGAAAGTGGAGAAGAAGTGTAGGAAGCCTGTGTCCATCCTCACCACTTCCACAGGAGGGTCAGGACCAACCAGAACCAGCCAGAACCAGCCAGAACCAGTCAGAACCAACTAGAACCCATCAGGACCAGCTAGAACCAGCCAGGAGCAGCCAGGAACAGCCAGAACCAACCAGAACACACCAGAACCAATCAGGACCAACTAGAACCCATCAGAACCAGTCAGGACCAACGAGGACCAGTAAGAACCAACCAAGACCAGTTAGAACCAGTCAGACCAGTAAGAACCAGCCAGGACCAGTCAGAACTAACTAGAACCCATCAGGACCCGCCAGGACCAGTCGTGACCAGCCAGACCAGCCAGGACCAGTCAGAACCAGCCAGGACCAGTCGTGACCAGCCAGGACCAGCTAAACCCCAGTGGACAAACCAAGGATCCAAATCTCAGACCCTTCCGGCCTCGCTCGGCAGGTTCCATGTTCAGTCCAGTTAGGAGCAATCTGAACCAGTACGGCTTGCTGGGAAGGTTGCCGGACGAAAAACAACATGGCAGCACGGTGCAGGCTGGCAAAGCTGCATCTGAATAAACCAGCAGACTTCTGGAACAACGTCCTCTGGACAGATCGGACCAAAGTGTTTGCTGACTAATGGGACACGTCCACATCAGGCTTTCTGATCCGAATCCGAGTCTGTTTGATTGGAAAGTTTGGGGAAATGTAAACACACCAAATGAATTCTTATTCAGACCAAACAACCGGACTCGGTCCGCCTACAAACTCAGGTCTCGGCCCGTTTCAAGTGGACCAAATACAGGAAGCGGACTACAAAAAGGCCCTTCCTGCATGTGGCGTAGCGTTGCATTGTGGGTAAATCCATAGCGATGGCGTTAAGGGTCCTCTGCCTCGTCTGGTGTTCATACTGCGTCCATTGTTGCAGTGGATTTCTGCAGGATACTTGCATAAGACACAATAAAAACCCAAAACAGCCATAGTTTGGTCTCCATGTTTAACTGGCAGGTGGAGGAAACAGAGTTTTCTTCTTCATGCCGGTCTTGTCCTCTCTTCTGCTAAATACTAGTGTAGCGCCACCTCTGGTGGGAATGGGGAGATATTATTCTACTGGTTTGACTGGTTTCACCAAAGAGCAGCGTGAACACGATCTCGGTCCGCATGGATACACCCCCCTACAGCTGGACCCAGTCCCCAACCAGACCGGGTCCCCAACCAGACCAAGTCCCCAACCGGACTGAGTCCCCAACCAGACCAAGTCCCCAACCGGACCGGGTCCCCAACCGGACCGAGTCGCCAACCGGACCGAGTCGCCAACCGGACCGAGTCGCCAACCGGACCAAGTCCCCAACCGAACCAAGTGCCCAACCGGACTGAGTCCCAAACCGGACCGGGTCCCCAACCGGACCGAGTCGCCAACCGGACCGAGTCTCCAACCGGCCCGGGTCCCCAACCGGACCGAGTCGCCAACCGGACCGAGTCTCCAACCGGACCGAGTCTCCAACCGGACCGAATCCCCAACCGGACCGAGTCTCCAACCGGACCAAGTCCCCAACCGGACCGAGTCTCCAACCGGACCGAGTCTCCAACCGGACCGAATCCCCAACCGGACCGAGTCTCCAACCGGACCGAGTCTCCAACCGGACCGAGTCTCCAACCGAACCGAGTCGCCAACTGGACCGAGTCTCCAACCGGACCGAGACTCCAACCGGATCGAGTCGCCAACCGGACCGAGTCTCCAACTGGACCGAGTCTCCAACCGGACCGAGTCTCCAACCGGGCCGAGTCTCCAACCGGATCGAGTCGCCAACCGGACCGAGTCTCCAACTGGACGAGTCTCCAACCGGACCGAGTCTCCAACCGGGCCGAGTCTCCAACCGGACCGAGTCTCCAACCGGACCAAGTCCCCAACCGGACCGAGTCTGGCAGACTATCCTGATGTGAATGCACCGACAGTAGCTGTCAGCACGGTGGTGGAGGGATGATGATCTGGGCTTATTCTAGTCTGGTTGGAGTCCGTCTGTCCGACAGATGAAGTCTGTCTGGAACTGTTTCAGGCTGCAGGATCCCAAACACAGAGTCAGGTTACAGACCTGGTTCAGTCCAAGTCCAGACCAGAACCTGACTGAGATGATGTGGTGGGACCTTCAGACACCTGCAGAGACCAATGTGTGTGTTTATCTTTACATGACTTTACTGTGCATGTGTGTGTGATGACAGCAACGCGGTAAGTTGTGTTTGTCTGACGACAGATGTGTTTTTACGGTCCTGTCTCACCTACAGGGACGACACTCCAGAGAGGACGCAAGGAACAAGTTTAACAGGAAAAAGGTAGTTTATTTAAAATGTACAAAAGTTATATACACACAAACCCACACACACACTGAGCATAGAAACGTAAACGACAGCACACACACAAACATTAAGTCTACGCAGAAATTCAGCAAACATAATAAAATGGAGGAATTTGCAGAGCCGGTTTCCAACCCCGTCCCAAACAGAATTTCTTTTTCAAGTCCGAGTCCGTTTCCTGGTTCGTCTGGAGTCCAGGCGATGCAGCGATGGCGGCGGCGGTAATTAGAGCCAGATCTCTGCTGAGAACACACAGAGGTACTTGTATATTCTTTCAGAGAATACTTCTCATCAGAAACACTGGGGCTCGTTGGCCTCGACAGGCAAACACTCCTCGTCCTCCCCGATGGCGTTCCCCTGTGAGGCGGGACCGTGGAGAGATGAAGCCTCTGATCCGGAGGGCAAAGAAGGAAATCAGACATTACAGTGCCGTCCCTAAGAGCTCAGGGCCAGATCAAAAACCATCATGGTAATGGTGTTTAAACTGGGGCTGTCAAACTCTCCCCAGCTCTCCTGTAAAACCAGAAATGTTCTGGAAGGATGGCTGCAGTCAGTCTTCAGGTCGCGTCTGCACAACAAACGTCCTCACTTGCTGTTTAACCTCAGTGTTTCTGTCCTCCAGCGTGTCTGGGCTGTCAGAGCTCCGCGTTTCGTCTGGTTTTATGGATTTTTCTCACAAAGGTCCGTCTGGTGGCAGTAAAACTGCTGCGTTGTGCATGCAGGAGCCGCATCGGCTTCATGAAGAGAACGTTTTGCCAAAAGAAAGCAGGACGTTCCAGATGACTGCCAAACAGCAGAGATATAATGAGCAGATGCGGGTAAGGGACTGCACCTCCTGCAGCCCAGGTTTAAACACCACAAGTCTATTGCACAACTTAAAGCAATCACCAAATGCTCTGAATATCTACATATCGTCCATTTTTAAGGTTGTCCTCAGATGCTTAAAGTTGATGTTCTCAGCAAGGCACAACGTGATTGGCTATCAGTGCATCACTTTGTAAAGGCCTGTTACACCAGCAAATACTGAACAGCAACTGTTTTGATGTGTTGGGTTAACATAGATGTGGAGCTGAAAAGTATGGCTTTTTCAGAAATAATGATGGAACGTTAACCTCCTAGCTACATTTACTGTAACATTTTCCAATCTGAAGCAAACACGACGAGGTTAGCGTGCTACAGTGGACACTCAGTGCTTTCTAACGAAGTCGGTATTTTCCTGACAGTCCTGGGAGGAGCGGATGGAGGAGGAGGGGTTCGGTCGCTCTCAGCTTATCATGTTTAGGAACTTGCTTTCTTCTGCCAAAGCTGTGAGCATAGAGTTCATGTCACCGATGGCCATGTTGCCGATCCCCGTGGGCACGGACGCCAGGGTGACGGAGTTGCGGGGGGTGGTAAGACGTGAGGAACTCTGGGAGAGGCTCTGCAGCAGGCCTGGACTCAGGGTCCCAGACATAAGGCTGGAGTGGTCCCCATCATCAAGCATGGTGTCGAAGTCGATCTGAGCATGCTCTGTGCCGCCTGAGGAGTCTGCCGTACTGCTGGACACCTGGTTGACTCCCGGGGAGGCCGTGTTGGCTGCAGCAGGGACACCCGGGGACATGGGGGCATCAAAGCTGGCAGAGGACGGCTCGAACATCTGGATGTGACCGGTGTAGAACACGGCAGAGCTGCTGCCGTGGTCCGCCGGTTTACTGGGCCTCTTTGGACTGGCCTCTGAGGTGTCGTTCGTGTGACTCAGACTCAGGTCGGACAGTTTGGGAGTTCGGTTTGGTTGCAGCATGCCAGAACCTGCGTGCTGCCTGGCGCCAGACTTGGGCTCTGCGGGCGGTCGGGGCTGTAACACTCCTCTGTGCTGCTGCTGGGGGGGAACGCCGTAACCTGGCCGTGGATCCACCGGCTGTCCGTAAGAATACCCGTCAGTCTGAGTTCTGGCTCGGTAACTTTCTGGATCTGCCGTGCTCGTGTGGGTCGGTCTGAAGTCGGCCTGATGGCTCGGCCCTTGCTGATGATGGATCTGCTCGGAGAAGCTCACGCTGTTGGGTTGCCTGTGTGGCGGATGCTGCTGGGGGGGCGCGTTCATCGGCCTCTGGCTGCTGTGGTTTATGAACCCCTGCAGGGACACGCTGTGAGCCATGGGCACACCCTGCTGGTTGCCGTTCAGGCCCTGACTTTGTGCCTGAAGCGAGGCAAAGTTGTGTCTCTGCTGGACGACAGCCAGATTCCCCCTGAGAGGAAGCTGCTTGGAGAGCTTCGTCGCCGTCTCCATCGACCCAGAGCTCACCTCGTTCCACTGCACAGGCATGTTGTTCTTCTTCAGGCTGTCTGAGAAGGGCTGCTGGGAGCTGCTGGAACCCATCAGGTAAGACTGCGTGTCCGGACCGGACTGAGCCATGGTCACATCCAACATGGCCGTCCTCCTCTGTGCATGGAAGGATGGTGGGGGGGCCACGCCCGCCTGGTAAACCTGAGTCTGACTGTTATAATCAACCGGCCCCAGGTTGTGTCCTGAGGAGCCAGAATTGTGTGACCTGAGGTACTGAACCACATCATCAGGAAGCACCATATCGTCCTCCCCGCTGTGCTCCACGCCGTCGACGGCCATGTTCTCCATGGCCACATTCTCCGAGATGCTGGGCGGTCTCGGGGCAAACGGGTAGCGCTGGAGGCTCCCGTCAGAGCGAGTGTAGCCCTGTAGGGCCAGGCCGTGGTGCCGCTCCGCAGCTGATGGAGCGTTCATGGAGTTCGTGCTGTTGTAGCGCTGAACCCTCGGGAAGGACAGCGGGTCCAGGGGGGGCCGGCGCACCGGGTCACTCGCTCGGCGTGGAAGGCTGGCGGGGACTTCATGGGGCATCATGCTCGGGGTTCCATACGCAATATCGCTGCATCGCCTGGGTGCAGGTCCAGAGGGGGGCTGATAGAATGGGAGCGCTGAGCCCTCCTGGGAGTCATTGTAGAGCGCCATGCGTGTCCGCAAGCTCATCCGCTCCATGTTGGGGAGAGGAGTGGGCGGGGCTCCACCAACGGCAGCCGCATACTTCGCCTTGAGCCGATAATGCTGAGCTGGCGTAAGACTGAGAAGGCTAGGAAGACCTCCTCCTCCACTGACACCACCGCCACAGTGGCTGGCCTCGCTGGAGCGGCGAGACAGATCCGTGGAGATGGGGTCGTAGGAGTCGGCCGAGCTGATGTTGTTGTGTCGGTTGGTGCCGAACTGCGACGCCTCACTGGAGCGCCGGCTGGAGTAGCAGGGCGAGATGCCAGAGGAGCGCCGGCTCAGGGTGTAGGCTGAGCTGACGGTGCTGGTGGTGCTGTCGCGGCGCTCGTTCAGCTGGTTCAGCAGCGTGACTTCACATGAAGACAGGTCACCCAGCGCTGGGCCGGAGTGCAAACCGCTCATCAGGCTGGCGCTCTCCAGGAGGGAACCTGGCAGACATGGAGGACATTACAAACGTCTCGTCCCTTCAGCCTACAGTTCAGCAGTAAACCACGGAGAGTTGTCTTGTCTTACCGACTGCAGGAATGGGAGGCAGCTTCATGCTGGTGCGCTGGCCCTGCGGCGGCTGCGGCGCTGCGCTGACCCAGGGGCAGGACTCCCTCACTGTCTTCAGCCTTTCCTTCTTGATGTTTTCTAACTTGACGGTGACGGCTCCGCAGTGAGCTTTCCTCATCTGGAGCCCCACCCCAGCCTGCTGCCCGCCAGCAGGAACAGTGGAGTCAACCAAGGGGCCCTCGTCCGGCGCGCTGAGGTCCCCGAAGCTGCCCCCGCTGTGCACGGCCATCTCTACCCCACTGTCGTTGTTGTTGGCGCTGCCGAGAGGCGACGGCTCACTGCTGCATGACGAGTGGTCGCCAGGGCTGGACTGATACGTCTGCAGGAGGACGGCGAGGACACGGCGGTTAGAAGGGTCATAAATAATTCAGCTTCCTGCCAAAGTTAATGCTCACATCAGTTCTGCTAACTGAATATAAAATGTGAAGAAAAACAAAAATGAGACAAAAAGGGATGAAATTTAAAATGAGGAATGAATACAAATGAAAGAGAAACAATCGGAACAGCCTCATGCCACGCTCAGAAACTACATGAAGCATTCCTCACTGTTAAATTATTCCCAAAGAGAAAAGTCCTGATTGTTTTGTGATAACTAATGTAGGTCTGTAGTTCCAGAACCTCCTGCATTATGGACGAGTGTGATTTATTTACAATAAGGAAACAAATGGATAATAAATGAGCTCTGCGAGCAACAATCCGGTGGTGACAGCATTCACGCTGACCAAAGTAAACTCATGTCTTGATCACAACTTGATGGAAGCACTATTTGTTGAGAACACATGCTAGAACAGCCGAAGACTTCCACTATTCATGCCGGCTTTCATCGTCGCTCAGCGTTTGATCTCGTGTAGAGAAAAGTCCAGTTTCATGGAGAGAGTGTGTGTGAATGAACGTTTGCATCTCATACAGAAAAATGAATAATCATACAGCCAGGATGTTGATGGAGGCCATGCTGAGGCAGTCTGTGTGCTCACCTCAGAGGAGACTGTCCATTAGGAGGGTGTTAAAGGAGAGACAGAGGCACAATCAAGCCGCAGTCCAGAGAGAGAATTCGGAGGGATGTAAACTCACATAAAACAACAGGATAATACAAAGCAGCAGAACTTACCAAAGAGTTCTCTGTCTTGATAGATTTGACTTGCAGGCAGTCTTCTGACCCTCTGGATGTGCTGTTGGCCTCCGTCCTGCCATCGCCGCCTCTTGTGCCGTGTCTGTAGCTGGCCTCCTCCTCCCCGTTCCCTTTAGGCGGCTGCAGCCTCGGAGGAGCGTCGCTGCGCTGCTTCTTTGTGACGTGAGCTTCCGGTCCGTGGACAGTCTTGACATGCTTCCTGAGAGAGCTCGGGTCTGTGTAGCGCTTCGTACAGCCGGGGATTTTACACACATACGGTTTCTACACAGATGTGGACAGAATGCAGATTCACAAAGTTCAATGTGAAGCAGAATTTTAACCCTTAAAAACCTTAAAAAGCTATTTTATCACTGCTTCTATCTTGTTTATCAATGTCAAAACTCCCAGTCAACCTGCAAACATCATGTCTCCATGCAGAAGTGATGTTTCCATGGAGACGTGATGTTTCCATGGAGACGTGATGTTTCCATAGAGACGTGATGTTTCCATGCAGACAAGATGTTTCCATGGAGACATGATGTTTCCATGCAGACGTGACGTTTCCATAGAGACGTGATGTTTCCATGGAGACATGATGTTTAAGTCTCAGCTGTCAGATTCTGAGGCTAAAATGATGTAAAATGAATGTATGAATAGATAAAGCAGCATAAAGAGCAACACACACTGTTTCCATGTTTCCACACGTCTTCCTGCTACTATCTACCTGCTGTCCTCACTGCAGCACCTCCACCTCAGCTGCATCCCAAACATCTTCTTGGCTTTATTCCAGCCATAGAGGATCATTATTTTCCTGCTCTTCTCATCACTTGTTGATCTTTGGCTGCTCCTGATTGGACGTTACCGTCAGTTTAAGCTCTCTGATTGGTGGAAAGTCTGACAGGAAGTGTCTTCATCGTCAGAGGTCTCTTAGCAACATGGTAGTGATGGTGATGAAGATGTGATAAATAATGGTGGATTTACCATCTAGAGTCTCTGAATAAACACTACATGCACACTCAAAAATAGAGGTACCAGCTTGTACCTAAAAAGGTACAAATGCTTGTCACTGGGGGTGTACTCTTTTGAGAGACATTTCTGTACCCTTCAGTTCTGGTCTATTTTTGTACCTTATCAAGTTCAACCTCACCTTATCAAGTTATGTTTTTTTATGTTTTCCACAGCATCAGGCCTGGTCCATGCCACCTAGCAATATTATCTTATCTTTAATCTAGAAATAATCTTCAAAAACTCAAAACTACTGACCAGCCGTACACTTAGTCTGCAGCATCTGACTGTTTTGTAGTACGACTGTCTTCACTCAACTCTGCTCTAGTTTGTAACATTACAGCCATAATAGTTTTTTTTCTCCACCTTTGTGGGTCTAAACCGGTATTAACAATACATTTCTTTTGAGGCGACTTTTTACATTTTTTTTCATTAAAATCCTAGCACTGTTGCTAACACTAGTTTTTGTCACGACAAACATTTTTCAATGCTGCAGGTACCCTTATGGTTAAAATGGTACAAATTTGTACTTTATGTCACTTTGAACCCTTTTTCATACTCTCAAGGTGCTTCTGGTCTCTTAAAGACCAGTATTGTACTTTTGAGAGAACATTTCTTTAAAATGTACTTATAGGTACAGAAATGTCCTTATCTTGTACCTCTATTTTTGAGTGTGTTGTGTCTGGACTGTAAACCTCCTGGACGGATAGAAACGCTGGAAAACCTCCATAAAGGGTCAGAAATCCCTCAGAGTTACACACTACTATTCCTGACGGTGGATCAGGTAGACCTCAGGGATCTGATGCGGGTTTAAGGCTTAGTAAAAACAGTAACAGGTGGGAAAATATCTACATAAAACTTGAAGCATCAGTGTGTGTTGATCCGCATGTTTGCATGAACATACCTCATTAGAGTGTGTGCGGTTCTGGTGTTTGGCCCGGTCCGAGGCGTTGGAGAAGGCCTTGTTACAGCCTTCATGCTCACACACATACGGCTTCTCCCCGGTGTGGGACCTGAGGTGGGTTTTGAGGTTCTCCAGACGGGAATAAGCTTTAGAACAGCCTTCAAACTGGAAGCAGAGGTTAGTATTGTGTTGTTTTGTCAGCAGCTGTGCAGCAACAACAAACACAGAAATGTTTTGTGTGATTTAGTTTTAATGTAATCCACTGCTGGGCTGCTGCCCACCTACTGTGGCGAGCCACACAAAAGCCAAGCCCGTCTGCTAAAAAAGGGCTATTATGTGGAATATCTAAACTAAGTGTGAGGTGTGGTAGTGCTCTTTGTCTTGTGTGCTTTGTTGAAACAAAAAGAAGTCTGTTTAGCCTTTGTATTCACTTGTACTGTACAAGCTATAATTTGCTATTCCCTCTGAACCGTCATTGTGAGTATAATTGGCTTTGAAACTGAAAGAGAATCGAAAACGAGTAGCTCAGAAAGAGGATGAAAATGTCAAAAGATTCTTCCTTAAAGACAAGACTAAAGGCGAGCTGGAGTGTTATGAGAAGATGCATGTGGGATTTGTGCACAGAATATATAGTTTGCAGTTAATAAGGACCCATGGCCCCCTGCTTGCCTGCAGATTTTAATTACACACCCACGCTGTCAATCAGCTTCTTCAGCTTCTCCTTCACAAGTCATCGCTTCTAATGCATTCATCAGAGCCTGTGAGGAGCTTTGAAGCAACGCAAACAGGCCGACAAGTTCATCTTCACACGGCAAACGAAGGCTCCAAAGAAACCCCACCATGTGGCGACATGGATGCTATCGCCACCGATGAGCCCGCTGCTACGCATGACCAGCTACGGCTGCATGCTGTGTGTGTGTCTTCACCTCTGCAGAGCTGACACACACCTGACAACGACACGAAGCCGGTCCGAGCTGGGACAAGCAGACGTTAGTCACGACCACGACTGATTTCTGTCATCAGGTCTTTACATGTTGGTAAAACAACCATATTCCTCTCTGTGACCTCAAGGTGCCGATAAAAACTGTATCATTATTCATTATTAAAAAGCAAGACGTTCCTGTTGCTGAGTGTGTGTTCAGCATGCTGGTTGTGTTTCCACCTACAGGATGGTTTCTCAGGAAGTAAGAAATTCTGATTTCAAGCAGGACAAGTTTCATTTCCGACCCTTCCTGGTCATTTTTCCAGAAGTTCGCTCCGACTTCTCCTCCTACTGGGGAAACTTTACTGACTCAGAAGGTGTCCTTTGTCCTTTCCCAACAGCCAGGAGAGACGTCTCAGAAGGACATTTTCCTAGTGATTGTGGGTGTTATTAATGGTTAAAAATGGTAAAAATGTTAGAAATACAGGTTAGAAAAATGTCCCCTGAGACGGTTTTATCCTGGAGCTGGCTGGAGCAACCTGCAGCCAGTTTTAGTCTAAATGTACAAGCTGCAGGTTTTACAGGATGACATGAGCAGCTTGGTTTTCTGGGGGTCAGACTGAGAGGATCAGGAGCTACGTTGGGATCTCAGGACCAAATCCACCATCATGACGTAACTGTGTTTGTTGTTGTTGACAGAAGGAAGATTTGTAGCATTAAACTGGTCTGTTATGTCTGGATGAAGCGTTTTAAATAAAGTTTTGTCTCATTTGAGCCCTGAGGGTCTTACCGTGCATTTGTGGGGCTTCTCCCCTGTGTGTCGCCTCATGTGGACCACCAGCATGTACTGGGCTTTGAAGGGCTTCTGCTCGCGTGAACACTCCTCCCAGCGACATACAAACTCCTTCTTCTCTCCATGGATGTGGTCGTTGTTGATGTGCTGCGTGAACAAACCAGTTCTGGTCAGTCGCTTCATCTTTCTCAACAAATGTCTGAAAAAAGTAAAAGTGAAAAGAACGAGACCCCCAACGTGTGTGTGTGTGTGTGTGGTTTCTGAAGACGAGTCAGCAGATCGTCGTGTTTTTCCCACCAGGTCCTTCTCCCTGCACCGCCAGCGCCGTTCCTGAGCTTCTGCCAGAGGAAGATAAAACCTGAAAACTGTTTTTCTGGACGTTTCTGAAGGAAGAGGAACTTCCTCCGCCGTCCTCCACGATCTACGCTGTAGGCAGAGCAGGATGTCGGGCTTCTAGCTCGTAAACTAAACTCTGAGACAGATCTGCTTGAATTTCTGCTGCAAGCAGACGAAAGGAATAAGGAGGGTCCCGAAACCGGGTCCAGAAGTCTCCAACATTATGCAGCCAAACCAGCTGCTACAAGGACACCATGTGGTCCAGACCCACTCCAAGACTGGCTGGAGATCACCTACATTACCACAGGACATGTAGTGGGAGACTGGACTCATCTGGATTCACCTAGACTCATCTGGACTCACCTAGACTCATCTGGACTCACCTAGACTCATCGGGACTCACCTAGACTCATCTGGACTCATCTGGATTCACCTAGACTCATCTGGACTCACCTAGACTCATCTGGACTCACCTAGACTCATCGGGACTCACCTAGACTCATCTGGACTCACCTAGACTCATCGGGACTCACCTAGACTCATCTGGACTCATCTGGACTCACCTAGACTCATCTGGACTCACCTAGACTCATCTGGACTCACCTAGACTCATCGGGACTCACCTAGACTCATCTGGACTCACCTAGACTCATCTGGACTCACCTAGACTCATCGGGACTCACCTAGACTCATCTGGACTCATCTGGACTCACCTAGACTCATCTGGACTCACCTAGACTCATCGGGACTCATCTGGACTCACCTAGACTCATCTGGACTCACCTAGACTCATCTGGACTCATCGGGACTCATCTGGACTCACCTAGACTCATCTGGACTCACCTAGACTCATCGGGACTCATCTGGACTCACCTAGACTCATCTGGACTCACCTAGACTCATCTGGACTCATCGGGACTCATCTGGACTCACCTAGACTCATCTGGACTCACCTAGACTCATCTGAGCAGGGTCTCTGGGTAAACCAGGACTGCATGGACAGAACTTTAGGTCTTCCTTCCTGGTTCTGGTCCTGATGGAGGTTTTCCTTCCTGGTTCTGGTCCTGATGGAGGTTTTCCTTCCTGGTTCTGGTCCAGAGGTTTTCCTTCCTGGTTCTGGTCCAGAGGTTTTCCTTCCTGGTTCTGGTCCTGATGGAGGTTTTCCTTCCTGGTTCTGGTCCTGATGGAGGTTTTCCTTCCTGGTTCTGGTCCTGATGGAGGTTTTCCTTCCTGGTTCTGGTCCTGATGGAGGTTTTCCTTCCTGGTTCTGGTCCTGATGGAGGTTTTCCTTCCTGGTTCTGGTCCAGAGGTTTTCCTGCACCAGTTGCAGGTTTATGTAATCCATGTGATCCTGTTCAGAACAGGGTTCATGGAGCGCTTGGTTGCCTTTTGGGGGCTCTAACAGATGTATTGGACTCGACCAGAACCAGAACCAGAACCAGGATGCAGACTGAACAACACCACATGGGAATTTGTGCACTTCCAGAGGAACTGCTTCATTTCCTCAGGACATCCAAGCTGACAATGCTCCACTTGGTGGTGATTTTCTCCGGCGGGGAAAAGCTGTGTGGTCGGCAGTTCTGCTGAGATCTGGGTGTAGGAGGGGGAATGGAAGCAAGCTGTGGCCCCAGACGACGTCTCTATTTCCAGGTTGAAACTATAATTTGCTTTGGTCGGAGCAGCAGCCACAAATAGAAAAGAAAAGAAAGAAAAGAGGCCACAGGTGCACCGTTCCTCTTCTCCTTGCTCCAGATGATACTGGGAGAACTTTGTGAAGAACCACGGCAGGAACGGTGTCCCTGAAACAGGTTTCTAGTTGCAGTTTAATAAAACTTTTCGCCAGCAGAGGAAAACAAATGTTTCCTGTGAGGGTTTGGGAATGTGCTGGCCTCACGCCGTCCACAGATCAAACCCCCCAACCAGCTCCACCGCTCGCTAAGGTCGGCACATTCCCGCAGAGCTTCGGCCGAGAGAGGCCAAAAGTCCTTCAAGGTAATTCAGGTCCTAACAGCCCCCAGCAGCCTGTCCACCCCCCCACTGGCGCGTAGGAATGTGGACCTGATGCACCCCCCACGCGCCAGAACAGGCGTGAGGAGCTGGACGGCCAGTCGGAAAGTGGTAGGCAGGAAGAGAAGCTGGTTTGGAAAGGGGGGTATAAAGTCTGAGTTGCTGACCCGACGATGGATTTATGGCCGTCTCTGTGGGCTTCAGGGGTTGGGGGTGTTGCTGGGGGTGAAAGGTCAGGGGTCAGGGGGCTGAGAGGTCTACAGAGTGGAGTGGCACAGCTGCAGAGAGCCGGCTTGAATTTGGCGAGAGGCTGATTAACGCTGCGCGTGGCAACCCAACGGGACGGTCCCTTCTCTGACCATCACGGCTGATTTAACGACAGGCATGAAAAACAAGACTCAGGAGGTCCTGATGGCGTGCTCTGCATGCTAACACACACGCCTGCATGAACAAGGTGGGGAAAAGGAAGAAGCCAGACAGTTTCGGTGAAATCCCAACCAAACAGATGAAAGATAAAAACCGAGCGCCGTGCACGGCTGCCGGACACGGTGCTCACATGAACAAGCTGCTCCTGGCTGTCGTACTCCCTGGAGCAGCCCTCCCAGTGACAGTTGGTCTCATAGATGGCCTCAGGCTCCTGTTTGCACTCGTCCTTGTCCAGATCCTCGCTCAGGTCCAGGATGCCTCCACCATGGTCCTGGAGAAAAGTGGTGTTACAGCAGTAGAACCGGTACGCGGACCCGAACAGAACCAACCAACATCACGTCGACATGTGCTCAATATGCTAATGAAACACTTCACTACTTATCTTATCTACTTCTTCAACACAGCTAAGAGGCCGATCTCACCATGCAATGCTGATTAAAGCTGCTTTTTATTCATTATCTATAATCAATTAGGACTAAATTAGCAATTAGAATAAAAGATGGAGCCATAAATAACTGTATCTGATAGAGGTATTGTTGTGAAGCGCATTTAATCATTCATGCAAATGGGGCCCTGAAAAGATGGAGCAGATGTTCGAGTCCATCCTTCTCACCTGGGAGGACGGGGAAATGGGCAGCGGACCCTCTGCTTCGGTCTTTACCTTGGACCTTTTGGTTGTCAATGGGTTGACTGTGCTGCTCACGGCTGGATCTCCGCTGGCGTTCTGGAAACGAGAAGACAGGAAGAGGTTGGAGACGTCTTTTAGCTGTTTTCCTGGTGAAGACATGGACGTCAGAGAGGACTTCATAACCCAACAGAAGTCATTCACACCAACAAGCAAAGTGTTCTTAAACTTTTCATTTTAACTAGTAAACCCTAAAACTCCAAACCATCGCTCGCTGCCTGGTCCTCCTGGTTGTTTTTTATATGTATAACACACGGAGGAGAAGCTGGACCTTCTGACCCCGGCCAGCCTGAAGACGTGATGTTTGCTCTCCACTTCTCAGATTCTGAAACTAAAATGAAGCAACATAAACTTTTTGCTCCTTTGTTAAACTGGCTGCGAGTTTAAGCTCTCTGATTGGTGGAAAGTCTGACAGGAAGTGTCTTCATCATCATGTCCAGGTGAAAATAGAGGTCTCTTAGCAACATGGTGGTGATGGTGATGAAGATGTGATAAATAATGGTGGATTTACCATCTAGAGTCTCTGAATAAACACTACATGTTGTGTCTGGATTGTAAACCTCCTGGACGGATAGAAAACCTCCGTAGACCAGCTGGAGGGTCACATGACCGTCCCAGAGTTACAGACTGCCGTTACTGACGGTAGGAGAGGTAGACCTCGGAGATCTGGAGGAGTTTTAAGGGTTAAAACACCAGATTCCTCTGAGCTGACGCATTGCTCTCATACATCAGCAGATAAATAAGAAGTCGGCTTATGGAGCAGTTTTTGTCTGACTTGTCCTCTGCTCTGAGACACGAGGGGTACCGCGGCCCGGCGGACGGTACCGCGGCCCGGCGGACGGTACCGCGGCCCGGCGGACGGTACCGCGGCCAGGCGGACGGTACCGCGGCCAGGCGGACGGTACCGCGGCCCGGCGGACGGTACCGCGGCCCGCCGGACGGTACCGCGGCCAGGCGGACGGTACCGCGGCCAGGCGGACGGTACCGCGGCCCGCCGGACGGTACCGCGGCTCGCCGGACGGTACCGCGGCCCGGCGGACGGTACCGCGGCCAGGCGGACGGTACCGCGGCCCGGCGGACGGTACCGCGGCCAGGCGGACGGTACCGCGGCCCGCCGGACGGTACCGCGGCCAGGCGGACGGTACCGCGGCCAGGCGGACGGTACCGCGGCCCGCCGTCGAGACTAAACACTTTAGACTTCTTTATGATCGCCAAGCCGCAAGCAAATATGAAAGAAGAAGAGTTATAGCTCTTGTTATAGCCTGCAGAGGGGCCTGGGCTCAGGAAGTGTGTGTGTGTGTGTGTGTGTGTGTGTGAGAGGGATTTTGATCTGCCCACTGACTGAACATGGCAGAGACACTCAGAAGGCCGTTTAAAGTTCTAATAGGAACTAAGAGAAAGCAAAGATATGAATGAGCCCAGTGACTGAGGCTTATTGGAACATGGTGGTGTGTGAGAGTGTGTAAGTGTGTGTGTAGGGGGGGGGGGGGGGGTCAGTGTAATCCCACCCAGCACTTCAGTACAGCTCAGCATCTCTGCAGGCCTCAGTCATTCATTTGGATGAAAACCAAACCAGAAATATGGTTGTGATCAGAGTTTGTGTGTGTGTGTGTGTGTGTGGGGGGGGGGGGGGGGGGGGGGGCTCTGAGCTGTGGATTTCAGATGAAGTTCCTATAAATATTCTAGCAGTGATGAAGAGTGATCTTATCGTGTCTGAGTGTTTCAGGGCAGGACAGCAGACCAGAACCCGTCCAGAACCCATCCAGAACCAGTCCAGAACCTGTCCACAACCCATCCAGAACCAGTCCAGAACCTGTCCAGAACCCGTCCAGAACCAGTCGAGGACCCGTACGCTCCTCTTCCCCAGCAGGCTGCAGGAATCCGGTCCGGCAGATGTGTGTGTTTGCCTCCATCTTCCTGTCTGTGTGTCGCACATAGACACCTACAGACCAGCTAACCCGCAAGGCTGATCCCAGTGTGAGGCACTGGTCCGATCCCAGTGTGAGGCACTGGTCCGATCCCAGTGTGAGGGACTGGTCCGATCCCAGTGTGAGGGACTGGTCCGATCCCAGTGTGAGGCACTGGTCCGATCCCAGTGTGAGGGACTGGTCCGATCCCAGTGTGAGGCACTGGTCCGATCCCAGTGTGAGGCACTGGTCCGATCCCAGTGTGAGGGACTGGTCCGATCCCAGTGTGAGGCACTGGTCCGATCCCAGTGTGAGGCACTGGTCCTACCTGGTTTGTGTCGGAGGTGGAGCTGTTGGACATCGGCAGAGCAGTGAGGGGGTGCTGGCGTGCAGAGAAGGAGGCCGGTGACGGCTGCATCAGAGGGGGGGTGTGGCCGAAGGCGTTGAGACCTCTCTGCTGGGACAACAGCTGCTGGTAGGCCACGGGGTTGATGGGATGGGGGAAGCTGAACGTGGGGCTGGATGAGAGGGAAGAGGAGAACATGTGGAAGGACTGGATGCTGGACAGGATCCACAACAACCAAGTGAAACATCCCAAACCTGATTCCTCCCACTGAGAGGTGTCCGTAGGAGCTGCTGGCGGCCGAGCTGGAGCGGGAGTTGTTGATGTAGGCCACGAGGGAATTGGGCGAGGTCCGGATCATCGTCTGCAAGTCAATGCTGGCGTCTGAGAGCGGTGAGATGGACAGCGCCCTCTTCCTGCTGAGCCGGGGTGTCAGCCTGGGGCTGGAGAAGCGGGACACTGGAAAAAAGACAAACCAGCAGGAACTTCAACAGATGACCTTCTTTATGTTTTGTTACAAGTCACGAGTGAGGATTTGAGGTGCGAGTCCTGCCGTGTCGGACAGAGTCCTGCCGTGTCGGACAGTGTCCTGCCGTGTCGGACAGAGTCCTGCCGTGTCGGACAGTGTCCTGCCGTGTCGGACAGTGTCGGACAGAGTCCTGCCGTGTCGGACAGTGTCCTGCCGTGTCGGACAGAGTCCTGCCGTGTCGGACGTGTCGGACAGAGTCCTGCCGTGTCGGACAGTGTCCTGCCGTGTCGGACAGTGTCCTGCCGTGTCAGACAGAGTCCTGCCGTGTCGGACAGTGTCCTGCCGTGTCAGACAGAGTCCTGCCGTGTCGGACAGTGTCCTGCCGTGTCGGACAGAGTCCTGCCGTGTCGGACAGTGTCCTGCCGTGTCGGACAGTGTCCTGCCGTGTCGGACAGTGTCCTGCCGTGTCGGACAGTGTCCTGCCGTGGCGGACAGAGTCCTGCCGTGGCGGACAGTGTCCTGCCGTGGCGGACAGTGTCCTGCCGTGGCGGACAGAGTCCTGCCGTGTCGGACAGTGTCCTGCCGTGTCGGACAGAGTCCTGCCGTGTCGGACAGTGTCCTGCCGTGGCGGACAGAGTCCTGCCGTGTCGGACAGTGTCCTGCCGTGTCGGACAGAGTCCTGCCGTGTCGGACAGTGTCCTGCCGTGTCGGACAGTGTCCTGCCGTGTCGGACAGAGTCCTGCCGTGGCGGACAGAGTCCTGCCGTGGCGGACAGAGTCCTGCCGTGTCGGACAGTGTCCTGCCGTGGCGGACAGTGTCCTGCCGTGTCGGACAGAGTCCTGCCGTGTCGGACAGTGTCCTGCCGTGTCGGACAGTGTCCTGCCGTGTCGGACAGTGTCCTGCCGTGGCGGACAGAGTCCTGCCGTGGCGGACAGAGTCCTGCCGTGTCGGACAGAGTCCTGCTGTGTCGGACAGTGTCATGCGATGAAGCGTCCAACAGAAACACAAGGCATCCTGAGGCCTGCTGGAAGCCCCGACTGCTCCAGACTAAACTCTATCTCCTCCATCTTTCTCACACACATAGCTGCCCTGTTTAACATTCGCGTCCTCTTATGCATAATGAATCGGCCCCAGTCGTTCTCAGTAATTACTGCGATAGGGATCTCTTTCAGCCCGCTGTACTGGAGCGAGTCAAATGGAGGCAATTTAAACAAATTGATTTCAGAATACCATTAAAAAGAAAGAACAAAGCGAAGCCACAAAGGTAGGGTTCATAGCGGCCTTCTCAACCTACCCTCTACTTCTTCCTTCATCTGGCAAGACGAGAGCCATGCTTTCCCATGATCCTGAAGACAAGCTGGTTTCACTCCAAACTGGATGGAAGTCCATCATTCATGGGAATTTATGTAGTATTTCTAAGGTATGCAGCGCCCACTCCCACGGAGAGGTCCCCGGCACCTGGTGGGTGCTGCTGGGAGCCGGAGAGCCAGACTGGGCTGTGTGTCATTAGGACTAACAGCAGACATCATCAGAGGCGCGAGAGGCAGGAAGGCCATAATAGGCCCATCGCCGCTCACCTAGGCACATGCATGCTGTCCTGACACACACACACACACACACACACGCGGAGCATTGGCAACCCTGCGCTGTTGCTGGTAAGACTCAAACCCCCCAGCTAAATGAAATCCGGCAGCGCTGTAATCACTGTGCCAGACCTGCAGCCATAAAGCTGCAGCTCTTTCCTCCAACGCCGCTACGTTTGGAGGTGGTGAGTCGTAAAGCGCCGACATGTGCGCTCAGTTAAAAGGCCCCCGGGAACTTCACATGGCAGACGGCGGTAGTTGGGGCCCTGAAAAAAACCACTGATGAAAATTACAAAGATGTGTATCAAAGAGTTGGCAAAAACAACAAACCGTCCTCAGGAATGTGTCTTTGTGGTTAATAAATAAATGTGTCATCGTTCTCAGACACGGGGGGGCGGGGCGTCAGCGAGGGAGGAGGAGAGGCGGAGGTAATCTGCCTCCATGCTCGAAGACATCAAGTTTCTTTTAAAACAAAGAGCCTCGCAGCTGTTCTGACTTTACTGGATATGAGTATAATTACCGCTTCTGAACGAAGCCGATTATTTCTGCCGCGCTTTCTGAACAGACGAACATGACGTAAACAAACTACGTCTCCACACGACAAGGGCCGAACGTAGAATCTGTCTTCACAGAAAGCTGCCCAGCGGCGCGTAAAGTCATCCTCGGAGTGAGGAAAAGAAGAGTAAACGCTTTACTGTGAAACCCCCTTCATCACCATGGAAACCAGCAGGGTCTTCATCTCCATGGAAACAAAGCAAACAAAGCCAGAGTCACAGGAGACACATCAGTTTTTTACAGCTGGAATAAAAACATGATGTGTGACTGAGGCTGTGAGCTGTCAGAGTTTGTGTCCCACGGAGACGAGACAGACGTCTTCCAGAGCATGTTGCTATGCTACATGCTAACACGTTGCTATGCTACATGCTGACACGTTGCTATGCTACATGCTGACACGTTGCTATGCTACATGCTGACATGTTGCTATGCTACATGCTAACATGTTGCTATGGTACATGCTGGCATGTTGCTATGCTACATGCTGACATGTTGCTATGCTACATGCTGACATGTTGCTATGCTACATGCTGACATGTTGCTATGCTACATGCTGACATGTTGCTATGCTACATGCTGGCATGTTGCTATGCTACATGCTGGCATGTTGCTATGCTACATGCTAACATGTTGCTATGCTACATGCTGGCATGGCTGCTTCCGGCTGCCTGCTAACTCCTGGACTGTTGGACTTCATGCTGACCCAGGCTGGTCTCTGATGAAGAGCGTAATGATGCTTTCTTTAAAGCAGGAAAGGACCTGCTGACCTTGTGGCCGACACCTCCTCCCCCCTCTGGGCACAGCGCCCCCAGCAGCAACTTTTACCCCCATCTTCATCGTCCATCCATCCGGGCAGAAGCTGTTTAGGTCCGAGTTGAACACACGTACACCTCTCTCACCTGTGTGTAAGGAGTGTTTTATCGGTGGAGGTTGTAACTGAGAAGGTTAGCAGCTTCTGGCGGGAGTGAGAAAACAGATGTCGCTCAGGCTGCAGTGTGTGTTAATAAGTCGTGTGTGTGTGTACATGTAGATATGTTTGTGTGTGTGCTGCTGCTCTGTGAGACTGAATCTGAAGCTGGATGTAATTGTGGGATCTGGATTTATATGGAGTCATAATTACAGACGCTACACAGAACACTGATACGGTACAGAAGACAGGCAGCGGTGAGAGATGTGGACGCCGTGTGTGTGTTTGAAGTCAAACTGCTTTAACTGGAGGTTTGTGCTCGTCTGCAGTTGGTGTCGTTGTGGTTGAAGCCCATGGAGAGTCACAAGACAGCCAATAACTTCTGTCAGCATTTATGTAGAGAGAGAGAGACAGAAATGGCCCTAAAACACTTGTTTCTGGAAAAGTGAGGAAGTAGTGACTGAAAAGAAATAAATGTAGTTTTCTCTCTGGAGGCAGACTGATGAGGATCGCTGCTGAGCCGGACACAGAAACACTGCTAATTGTTTTACTTCCAGTGAAAGACAAACCTGCTAACATCCATGGACGTGTGAATTAACTGTTCAAACTACGAAAAATTTCTCCCTGCTAACAGAATTTTACTTTCTGCAGTACTCTGATTACTTTCTGCGGTAAGTAGAGAGCAGAACCGTGAGACAAACCCCAGATCATGAGGCTAATGACAGTCAGCATGCAGACAGAAGCATTTCCTGGAGGAAACGGACGAGGCGTTACCATGACAACAGTTGCCGACCAGTACCCTCGCGTCACTTCCATCTTCTTACGCTCTGAAGCGTTCTTTAATTCTGTCATCACAGCTCAGGTCTGATCCTCTTTCTTCGGTCAAGCTCCTCCCATCACCCTGATGCCAAGAAGCGCCTCATCTTCTGTGTGGTCTTCCTCCACCAGCATCCTCTGACTTCCTCTCCCCTAGCGATGGCTCATCCAGCATCGTCTTCATCCCATCTCTTCTCTGAGATCTCTCCAGCTAGTACAAGTCAGTCTGATGTTGGCTCTTGTGTCTTGCTCTTTTCATTTCTCTCTCTCTCGTTTCCTCTGATAACCGGGAGTCCAAGCCCATTGCAGAGCCCGCCATGAGTTGTGGAAAGCTGGATTAATTGGGAACTTGGAGTTGATGGGGAGCCCAATCCCTGAGATTTTTTAGAAAGGTAAGGGAGAAAAAAAATCCTATTGGACAATGTGGGCGTGGCTTAAAACTGTTTGGTTCCTGGTTTTACACTTTGAGAAATCACTCAAACTGTCCCTCCAGGCCTTCAGGTTCTGGCCAAATAGATCATAGCCAATGTCTACATCTGCAGCGATGGTTTTACGGGGTGATGTACTCTCCACTTCGCCAAACCCACCAGGAAGATGGAGCTTTCCCTTCCTGGTTCAGGGCTGTTCTGGTGGTTTCTTTTTCCAGGTCATTATGTTGTGAACTGGTTTATAAGAACAAAGTTATGATGAAGGGATCGATGTGGATCACGTGTTTTAACTGGACAATAACTGGACTAGAATGAATGGGATTGAACTGGATTGTGTTTGGTAGGTGAAACCGGTAGGTTGAGGCCCAAGCTGGGCCTGTTGAGGACGACCTCCAGGAGCAACGCCGCTGCCCACCCCCCAGCAGTCAGAGAGGCAGCTGCTTATTTTCCCTGCTAAACTTCACTAATGCTAACACTGTGAATTTTATTAGCGAAGGCGCTCGCTCTCAATCCCCAGCGAGCCTCCGGTGTGTCGGCCAAAGCCGCTGTTGTGTTTGCCGGCCTGTTTGCACACACACTTCCACCAATGTGCTCATGGACCAACATATGTGGTTTGTGTATACAGTCTGGGGGGAGCTGTCCCCCCCAGTTTCAAGCTAACACAGAAATCTCTCTTTCCTCCTGATGGCAGACATTTGCTTTGGCCGCTGCTATTGTCGTGGGAGCTTCGACGATTTCCCACAAACTGCTGTGATTTTTCTCTGCCCACCCAGCCTTACATACCTGCTCCCTCATGCACACACACTCATCTCAATGCCTCCCAATGTGAAATAACATCAGGTCACTTTATTTAAACCTATACCTGTTAATCAGTTTGTTCATTTCTAATGGAATTATTTATTTTCTGGTAACTTCAGCTGAAGAACAGAACTGGTTTTTACTAAAGACGACTTGGTTTCGCTACAGTTCAACTTATTTGTCTTATGTTCGGCTCATTTTACAGATTTTTGCCCAACCATGCCCTCACTCAGTCACTGCTGAGTGTCAGAATGACATATTCTGTTTAATGCAGTCTGAGGAATGTGGCAGAGGAAGGCAGGAGGCCCTAAAAATCTTGTTTCCAGAAAAGTGAGGAAATTTAACAAAGTCCGAGGCTATAATCTTCTAATCAAACCTGGAGTCGGATGCAACAAAAAAAATCTGTAAAACTTGTTCTAGAATCCAATAAAGTCAGAAAACTTTCTAGAATATCCAGTAACAAGGATCTGGAGGGTTCTAAAATTAGCAGATTAGCTAGTGACAGGTAAGGGTGTCAGGCTTGGGTATGAAAGCATCACCCTCCAAAGCCCTTTCCACAGTGATAGATAGCAGCTCCCCACTGGTCCAAACTCCATCAGAAAATCTACGTTCAGCAAATATTTGTCCATTAAAGAAGATCTACAGTGTCGGGACAAGATTCAAGGGGATCTGGGGAAGAAATCTGGAAAGAACAGGAACAGAAAACACTGCTGGATGGTTGGGACCTATTAATCATCAGGCATGAGATCAATAGAGACAGATGAACTCAGGGGAACCATCATCAACAGGTCTAGCTTCTTTTTCCAGTTCTATCAGGACTCTTGGCGAGTCACATTAAAAGAACGTGTAATTTTCTCTTCTCCGTTAGCAGCACCTCCCCAGGGATGTTTTCTGTTTCATTTTTTTCTGTCTTAAAAGTTTTCACCAGACATCTATAGAGCTTGAGTTTAATTTCTTTTACTACTATTTGATTTAATAATACCTTAAAATCCATTTAAATGAAAGAAAAAAGTGTTGCTTTTTGGGGAAAATTTTGTTATCCAAAAAATCAAGATGAATTAATTACAATTTTTTAGTTAAGTCCCAACCCCTAGATATAATCTATAATATCATATAAATAAAAGCATAAATAGAATGGAATAGAATAGAATTTAATAGGAAAATGGGTTTTAGCTGTGAATAGATAATTTTGTCCCCTGGCCAGATCTAGCTGCTGACCCCAGCTGCGCCAACAGGACCTTTGGTTTCAGGTGGGACACCCAAGCTGGACAGGTCTTTGGATAGAGCTCTGACAAACTGCAGTCCTTTTCATGGGAGTTGATCTGGCTGACAACCCAGTTCCATTAAGAAAACAAACTTAAAAACAAAAATGGACTGAAGCATGATGTGTCACATGATGCACATTTCTGCTTGCTCCACATGTATGCATTCCTAGATCCGGCCTGGACGGGATGAGGATGATGCCAGGGGCCGCCATGGTTAGAAAATCTGCCATGGCTCAGTGGTGGAGCCTTAAAAAAGCAGTGAAAACCAGATTTAGGAAGAATTTAAACTGATTTCAGTGTCTGCTGCGACGGCCCGATAAAACCTGAACCATCATGCTAGTCAGTTCACACCAGCCCGTCATGGCTGCTGGTCGCACGGTTGGTGCAGAACACACACCTCTTCTGGTGTTTCTCCTGCAGTTTGCATTCAAATTAAGATTTTCAAAATCTGATTTAATGACTGGAAATTTTCCACACACACACACACACACACACACACACACACACACACACACACACACACACACACACACACACACACACACACCCTTCTCACAGCAGCAGTGTGTTCCGGGCGGCGGGAGGGGGCGGACGCCTGAGAAGACGTACTGTGGGTTCACCGAGGGCTTCAGGTCCTGGCGGTTTGTCTGCTGAATATTAACGCATAAATTGATTTTTAATATGGGATTTATCTGTTCCACCTTCCAATACAAACAGCTGGGGGGGGGGGGGGGGGGGGGGGGGGTGCATGTAGTCACCACATTACTCCGACATACTCTGACTGCACACAAGCCTCTTTATTCAGCTGGCGGCTGCCCGCATCCACCATTAGTTTGCTGCCTTGGTCAATATGGTCTCTGTGTGCAGAGGCTGCGATGGAAGAGCCTCTGACCTGGCAACCCAGACCACATCACTCAGACTGGGAGGACACTGCATTAAAGCTGGTGGGATGGTGGCAGTAAGTGTGGGGGCTGCTGTGAAGGGGCAGTGGGGTGAAGGAGGCTGTGGCTTGATGAGCAAACAACCATCCCAAACGTGTGGGTTAGCACGGCGGCGGCCGCTGAGGTGGAGGATTCTGCAGGGCCTGGAGCCTCTCTGTGGGGAACGGTGGGACTCAGGTCACTTCAGGCAGCAGCAGTGGAGTCAGGATTTTATCAGGAAGCGGGATGGACAGGGTGGGGGACAGAGGCAGGACCGGCGTCATCAGGACTCAGAAAGCCTGACTTCCATGCACTGTTTCCACTCTGCTCCAGGTTTATACGGGCTGAGAGCTTCTTGGCTGCTTCTTGCTGCAGAAATCAAACCGCTGGTCCGCTGCCTGACGCTCCGAGCTGCCGTCAAAGAACAGGCTGGTCTCTGTGCTTAAGTGTGCAAACACATGTAAGGGTGTGTGAGCATTCTGCCTTCTGATTCCACTGCGTGTAGATGTGTGTCAGCGGTAACATGTGTGTCCTGAGAGAGCAGAGCCGAGGGAACTCTCCTCCCATGCTGCCCTTCCCATACCTGACCCGTTTTGTGGGGTTTTACTGGTATCACGAACACGGCTGAATCAACTGCAACATGATAACAGGCTTTTATAGGAACCTGGCCTTCAGGCTCTCAGTGTTTTGCACCTTGGACTAACCATGTGTGTAAATAAAAAATCTCAAGCTTTGATGTGGGAAAGTCTTTCATAAACCAGCCTCCAGAAGGAGAATAATAGGATGGTATCAACATGCCTGTTGCTGAGAACAAAGGATAGGATGGCTGTAAAGTCTGGCACGTACCCATGCAGCCAGAATGGAAGACAGATGTGTGTTTTACTGATGCTGGAAAGAGGGTTTGATCAGACTTTTAACGTGCAGATATCCCACTGACATGTATCTGTTAGCTTTTACAGCTTCTCTTCTGGATCTGCCTTCAGGTCCAGAACAAAACGGTACAAGCGCCAGTCCAGAACGCGTAAATAAAACCAGAACGTTTCCAAGTCCCATCAAGCCATCTTCTCTTCCCAGTAGAAGATAAACAGAAAGCCAGATGATGAGACCTTCTAATGCAGCAGCACATCTGGAAACAGCAGCAACAAAAGGCTGGGAAACATCTGGAGGAGCATTCACTGGTTTAACTGAGAGCAGGCCAGTAGCATGGCTGGGTGGAGCACTTCAGAGAGGCAGAGTCTCTCAGATGGAAAGATGGACAGAGCTTCACCAGTCTGAGACCAACTGGGTCGGAACAGTTGTGGAAAACTGTTGAACATTTTACCGTCTGCAGAAAATCATCTGAAGATTCAGAATCAGAAGGAATCTCTGTATGCATGGACCAGTGTGGATGCTGGTGATCTTCTGCAATATAACATGCTTCTCTACTGGAAACCAGTGCATGGACTCAGGAAGCTTCCAGAAACCAGTGTGAACCCAGTTCAGGCTGAAATCCACACATGCAGGTTAAAGGTCCATCATATGTGAAGAGGATCCAGAAACACGCCGTCTTCTCTGGACCAAAGCTCATTTAAAATGTTCTGAGTGGAAACCTGGATGAAGATGTGGAATAGTTTGTGGACAGCATGGACGGCGTGTCCTGCAGACTAAAGAGGAGAGGGAGCATCCAGCTTGTTATCAGCCTGCATCTCTGATGGGATGGGGTTGCATTAGTGCCGATGGCGTGGGCAGCTTCCACATCTGGGAAGCTCCATCAATGCTGAAACATCTGCTCCCATCCAGACAACGTCTCTTTCAGGGAAGACCTTCCACCATGCTGGACCACATCCTGATGGTGGAACAGGAGAACTGGTCCAGCAGGACCACGCTGAACCACATCCTGATGGTGGAACAGGAGAACTGGTCCAGCAGGACCACGCTGAACCACATCCTGATGGTGGAACAGGAGAACTGGTCCAGCAGGACCACGCTGAACCACATCCTGATGGTGGAACAGGAGAACTGGTCCAGCAGGACCACACTGAACCACATCCTGATGGTGGAACAGGAGAACTGGTCCAGCAGGACCACGCTGAACCACATCCTGATGGTGGAACAGGAGAACTGGTCCAGCAGGACCACATCCTGATGGTGGAATAGGAGAACTGGTCCAGCAGGACCACGCTGAACCACATCCTGATGGAGGAACAGGAGAACTGGTCCAGCAGGACCACGCTGAACCACATCCTGATGGTGGAACAGGAGAACTGGTCCAGCAGGACCACGCTGAACCACATCCTGATGGTGGAACAGGAGAACTGTTCCAGCAGGACCACATCCTGATGGTGGAATAGGAGAACTGGTCCAGCAGGACCACGCTGAACCACATCCTGATGGAGGAACAGGAGAACTGGTCCAGCAGGACCATGCTGAACCACATCCTGATGGTGGAACAGGAGAACTGGTCCAGCAGGACCACATCCTGATGGTGGAACAGGAGAACTGGTCCAGCAGGACCATGCTGAACCACATCCTGATGGTGGAACAGGAGAACTGGTCCAGCAGGACCATGCTGAACCACATCCTGATGGTGGAACAGGAGAACTGGTCCAGCAGGACCACATCCTGATGGTGGAATAGGAGAACTGGTCCAGCAGGACCACGCTGAACCACATCCTGATGGAGGAACAGGAGAACTGGTCCAGCAGGACCATGCTGAACCACATCCTGATGGTGGAACAGGAGAACTCGTCCAACAGGACCACATCCTGATGGTGGAACAGGAGAACTGGTCCAGCAGGACCACGCTGAACCACATCCTGATGGTGGAACAGGAGAACTGGTCCAGCAGGACCATGCTGAACCACATCCTGATGGTGGAACAGGAGAACTGGTCCAGCAGGACCATGCTGAACCACATCCTGATGGTGGAACAGGAGAACTGGTCCAGCAGGACCACATCCTGATGGTGGAACAGGAGAACTGGTCCAGCAGGACCACATCCTGATGGTGGAACAGGAGAACTGGTCCAGCAGGACCACATCCTGATGGTGGAACAGGAGAACTAGTCCAGCAGGACCACACTGAACCACATCCTGATGGTGGAACAGGAGAACTGGTCCAGCAGGACCACATCCTGATGGTGGAACAGGAGAACTGGTCCAGCAGGACCATGCTGAACCACATCCTGATGGTGGAACAGGAGAACTGGTCCAGCAGGACCACGCTGAACCACATCCTGATGGTGGAACAGGAGAACTGGTCCAGCAGGACCATGCTGAACCACATCCTGATGATGGAACAGGAGAACTGGTCCAGCAGGACCACGCTGAACCACATCCTGATGGTGGAACAGGAGAACTGGTCCAGCAGGACCACGCTGGACCACATCCTGATGGTGGAACAGGAGAACTGGTCCAGCAGGACCACATCCTGATGGTGGAACAGGAGAACTGGTCCAGCAGGACCACGCTGGACCACATCCTGATGGTGGAACAGGAGAACTGGTCCAGCAGGACCATGCTGAACCACATCCTGATGGTGGAACAGGAGAACTGGTCCAGCAGGACCACATCCTGATGGTGGAACAGGAGAACTAGTCCAGCAGGACCACATCCTGATGGTGGAACAGGAGAACTGGTCCAGCAGGACCACGCTGGACCACATCCTGATGGTGGAACAGGAGAACTGGTCCAGCAGGACCATGCTGAACCACATCCTGATGGTGGAACAGGAGAACTGGTCCAGCAGGACCACATCCTGATGGTGGAACAGGAGAACTAGTCCAGCAGGACCACATCCTGATGGTGGAACAGGAGAACTGGTCCAGCAGGACCACGCTGAACCACATCCTGATGGTGGAACAGGAGAACTGGTCCAGCAGGACCATGCTGAACCACATCCTGATGGTGGAACAGGAGAACTGGTCCAGCAGGACCACGCTGGACCACATCCTGATGGTGGAACAGGAGAACTGGTCCAGCAGGACCATGCTGAACCACATCCTGATGGTGGAACAGGAGAACTGGTCCAGCAGGACCACATCCTGATGGTGGAACAGGAGAACTAGTCCAGCAGGACCACATCCTGATGGTGGAACAGGAGAACTGGTCCAGCAGGACCACGCTGAACCACATCCTGATGGTGGAACAGGAGAACTGGTCCAGCAGGACCATGCTGAACCACATCCTGATGGTGGAACAGGAGAACTGGTCCAGCAGGACCATGCTGAACCACATCCTGATGGTGGAACAGGAGAACTGGTCCAGCAGGACCACATCCTGATGGTGGAACAGGAGAACTAGTCCAGCAGGACCACATCCTGATGGTGGAACAGGAGAACTGGTCCAGCAGGACCACGCTGAACCACATCCTGATGGTGGAACAGGAGAACTGGTCCAGCAGGACCATGCTGAACCACATCCTGATGGTGGAACAGGAGAACTGGTCCAGCAGGACCACATCCTGATGGTGGAACAGGAGAACTAGTCCAGCAGGACCACATCCTGATGGTGGAACAGGAGAACTGGTCCAGCAGGACCATGCTGAACCACATCCTGATGGTGGAACAGGAGAACTGGTCCAGCAGGACCATGCTGAACCACATCCTGATGGTGGAACAGGAGAACTGGTCCAGCAGGACCACATCCTGATGGTGGAACAGGAGAACTAGTCCAGCAGGACCACATCCTGATGGTGGAACAGGAGAACTGGTCCAGCAGGACCATGCTGAACCACATCCTGATGGTGGAACAGGAGAACTGGTCCAGCAGGACCACGCTGAACCACATCCTGATGGTGGAACAGGAGAACTGGTCCAGCAGGACCACGCTGAACCACATCCTGATGGTGGAACAGGAGAACTGGTCCAGCAGGACCATGCTGAACCACATCCTGATGGTGGAACAGGAGAACTGGTCCAGCAGGACCACGCTGAACCACATCCTGATGGTGGAACAGGAGAACTGGTCCAGCAGGACCACGCTGAACCACATCCTGATGGTGGAACAGGAGAACTGGTCCAGCAGGACCACGCTGAACCACATCCTGATGGTGGAACAGGAGAACTGGTCCAGCAGGACCATGCTGAACCACATCCTGATGGTGGAACAGGAGAACTGGTCCAGCAGGACCACGCTGGACCACATCCTGCATCAGTTTCATCATCTGGCTTGTTGGTTCTCTTCTAGTGGGACTAAAATACGACCTGGTGGATCCGTGAATCATTGCGTCTGGTTGTGTTTACGGTCTACACGCCGTCCTGACGTCTCTAGCAGCGAGCGTGATAAGCAGTCCAGCCTGACTGGAAGGATCCAGTCGAGCTGTGGCTGCTTATCTGCTGTTTGACTGGAATAAAGTTCCAGCTGTTAGACCTCCTCACCGTCCACAGGGCTGATGTAATCTGGTAGATGAGCTGCTGCTGCCGCCGCCGCCGCCGCCGCCGCTGCACCGTTCTGCATGAGCAGGTCGCTGTACGGGCTTCTCTGGCTGGCGCTGGCCATCAGGTGGTAGTACTCTGTGGGGTTGGCTCCTGGTGGTGGAGGGGGAAAGCTGAACAGGGCGCGCTCCTTCAAGTGTTCATGGGTCACTGTGGCAGGAAGAGAGAGAAAAGTGATGCAGTCACAAGTTTGACTGAAGGACAAAAGACAGGACAAGAGTTGGATGGACTGAAGCGAGGACAGGAGGGGCTTGTGTTGCAGATCTGCAGACTGCAGCAGGCCTGCATGTCCCGGGGCGGGAGGCTTTTGATAAAAGGCGGATGTCTTTGATGCTTGCTGGGTTATAGGAATGATCTCCAGGGAGACGAGAAAGCAGAGGACGAGGCTGAGACGGGGGGCGTGCGGAGACCGCGCCTCATTCCAGCTCTTCTTCTGTGAATGAAGAGCATGCATCTGACACACAAAACTCATCGTGCTGCACCTGCAGCCAGTAAAGATGGATTTAAAATGTCTGAAACTACAAGACTGGGGGGTAGATGGTCTTTCCTTTCCTACATCCAGCCGCACACCCGACCCTTTTCTCCCCAGTGGGAGGCAGGAGTCAGGTCTGTCTGAAGGACTGGGAATAAATTGTGGAGCAGAACCACAGCTAGAAAATCTAGAGACAGAATTAAAGCTTCAGATCTGCATCCAGCAGGAAACCTGACAATCCGGAGACAGAAGGGACTTTCTGTCTCTGCGCTGGGACTCAAGCAGCTTCCAACACGCCTCTGCAAGGTTTGCCTGGACAACATGGAGTCCCGTCAGGATCCAGCGCTGGGTTGATACAGAGCGAGGGACAGAAACATGGCTCTGCTTCAGCTGCAGGACCCGCTGCTAGGTCACGTGTCCCGGAACCAGCAGGTGGCTCAGAACCGTCACGGCGCTGGTTCCCAGCAACGTTTCTGTTTATGTAGCACAACCAAACCAGTCAGGGCTCAACAGATTAAGCTGTTTTTTATTCTCATTTCTATTCAGTTTCTAATAAACGAAAGCTATAATAACAATAACTAATATAATATATCTATCTATCTATCTATCTATCTATCTATATATATATATATATATGTATATATATATATATATATATATATGTATATATATATATATATATATATATATATATATATATATATATATATATACATATTTATGTATACACATATACACACACATTATATATATATATATGTGTGTGTGTGTGTGTGTGTGTATACATATATACATATCTATCTATCTATCCATCTATCTATCTATCTACATATATATGTATGGAAGTCTTTTCCCTGCCGAGTTGTGGCTGCAGCGACGCGTTCCGTCCAGGCCCGGCTCAGAAAGGCTCCACGCTGCTGCGGTTATCTGTGCTGCGTCTCTTCAGCTTGTGGGGAAGGTGAGGAGGCTTTACCTGCAGCCTGCAGCGTGTTTGTTGATGTATTTGGTGCCAGGCGGAGGCTGCTATCTTCTCCAACCGGTTGTTTGAACAGCGTTTGTATCGGTGCTAATTTCTCCGGTATCTCCTGCCCAAACTCATGTACAGTACAAACAAGCTGGCGGCCCGTCTGCACCGCAGAGAGCGTGCCCGATACCGCCGCAAGAAATACCATAACACGCTTGATGAAAGGTGTTTCAGTCAGTAAGTTGTGTTATGATCAGCGTGGGCTGAATAATCATCAGGGCAGACTGGAGAACGTCTTCTCCCAGTGAGCTGCAGCCAAGTAGAACTTTTTATAGAGAACTGGTCCTGATCCTGAAGCTGCTCGCTCTAATCACCACTGAGACACACTGAATCCTAAATGTTTACGGGCTGCACACCACCAGGAGTCATCCCAGGCTCTTCTGTCTACCTGAGCAGACTTTAACCAACAGGTCGGCTCTTTGGTTCCAGTCTGTGAGGAGCTGGATTGTTCTTCCTGCTGGGAGGAGTGGAGACCTGGTCCTGACGGCTCACCTTCAGCGGGACTCAGTCCTCGGGCGGCGGAGATCATGGACAGGGTGGGACTTCCATGAACAGAGCGCAGGTAGTGCTCCATGTGAGGACCGTACGGATGTGGAGGGCTGAACGGCGACTCCGCCGTCCCGGCCGCCGCGTGGGGTGACAGTCGGATCAGAGAGATGTCTGAGATGACCGGACTGCCTGTCAGTCCTGGAGGTCTGTAAAGAAGAAGAAGGAAAATGATTGAGGGAGTGGAGACATCTGATTACATGTGTTTGGAGACAAGCCTAAACTTCTGTCCTTCCTCAGCCTCTGCAGTCACAAGCCACTTCCACGCTTTCCCTCCTCTGCCCCACAGCTAAACATCATAATCCTCTTTTGTTCAGCTTCTCCTCTGAAGCCCTAAAGCTGCAGACAAGTTGAGACTGATGGCTTCAGCACACGTCTGTTTGGGTGGGCAAACGGGGTCTCCCACATCAGCTGCATGACGAGACACGGCCCATGCTTCACACCTGAAAGCTGCCTGCAGTTCTCCATCAGCCTGACGCTCAAACCTGGCAGCACAATAAATTAGTCATGTTTGGCAGGTAATTGGCGGATCTGCTCGCAGGAACACAGACAGCGAGTGTTGTAACCCCGACGGCCCCGAGGGGCCGAGGGGGAGATAACGACGCCTGGAACAGGCCGGCAGACGGCTTCAGCGCTGGGGAGATGGGTGTCATCTCCTCAGTGTGTACAAACACCTCGGCTCTGAAGCCTGAAACTGTTTTCACACACTCGCCCCTCTGGAGACCTGCAGGAGGACAGAAGTTCAGGCTTTGCCTGAGCAGAGCAGTGGTCAGCATGAAGAGATGTCTGAGCAGAAGCTCAGCATGTCCTGCAGGTGCTGCTCCTCTGCTCTCTCAGCGTAACCCAAACGGTTGTTTACTTCAGCCCATCAGGACCAAAGCTGCAGAACACTCTTCAGTCTGATGAGGTGAAGTTTTGCTCCAGCTTGCAGGATCTGGAGCCAACAGGGGCCACAGGCCTGGCAGGGCCACGTGCGCCCCTCCAGCCAGCCCAGCCTCGCCCCAACCCTCGCTCCATTTCCCGTAAGCGCCTGCAGACTGCTGGTCTTGTCTGAGAGCCAACTTTCTGCTGTCAGGCCCACTCTTCTCCTACAAACAGCCATAAAGACCCCTCTGTCCGGGGCCAGAAGGGAGATGTGAGAAGAAACAGACACTCCATACACAAAAACACACTTTTCTGTGAGCTGCACACACACCAGTCAGACGAGAGCTTCGCCGTGAAGCAGACCACTGCTGAGGGCATCTCCCTGCTCCTCACTCACGTAAAACATCAATGTCTTTCCTGACTTCTTGTGAAGTTTCTCGTTTAAACCTCAGACATGTCAGGTGTCATTTAAACATGCAGCTTCAGCGTTTTCATCTTCAGCGTTATCAGCCTGAGCTGCAGAGCTCGTAACACACTCTGTGGACACACGCCTCCTGCATGAAGAGTCTCCTGATGGGTCTGGATCTGGCCACCTTAAAACTGCTTCTACATCAGAACTAGGTTCTGTGATCAACGGCAAAATCCATCACTTTAAACACAACAAGAAATGATTTAAACCGTTTTAATACTAAACCTGATTAAAAATGTTTTGGTTTTTTTAAGGTGAACAAACCGGCTCATCTTCAGACTCTGGGGTTAAAAACTGGACCTGTGAGCTGATCTTCCAGTCTGAAACATGAAAAAGCCTTCAGGAATCTGGAGGAGTGTTCATCAGTAAATACTGATGTGAAGAAGGACAAAGCCGCTTCCCAACACCCACCCAGGTTTCAGAAATACACCGTGAGTCAGCCACAGATATCTCCTTCAGAAGAGATGAAGTAAGATCCGAGTGGTTGGAGGATCAGGGGCCTCAGTAGCAGCACAGCACGATATAATCTCCAAACTTCTCCTTAAAACTTTTTCTGCAAATGCAGGGAATTTTATTTGTTTACATCTTCTTTTCCAACATGTCTGCATCCCTCTGCACCGTTTTATTTTCCAGGTTTTATCTGTGAACACCAGTAAACGTCCAGTTTTCTGGCTGCAAGCGAAGCAGCACGTTGACCAGCGGCTGCAGCTGCTGGAGATCAGGCAAACCATCACCAGAGTTGGTGTTTACTGGTGGTACCATCACCGAAGCCTCGCACCCACCAAAGTCCACGCCTTGCTTCAGTCCTGGTGGGGCAGTGCAGAGGGAGGGACGGTGGACACCATTGTTCAAACTGCAGTGAGAAAAGTGATTGGGGCATGGTGCAGCTTGTCCAACACATGAGTCAGAGTATACCTCCTCACTGCTGCCGGCGGATTTCAGAGGTGATCCAGACCAACATGTGACACTGATGATATCACAACAATTAGTTGTTCTAGAAAATGTGACTTTATTTCTGTTACGTAATGATTTAATGGGAAATTTCAGGTTCTAAATAATAAAACGAAGTTTTCAGAAACAATCTGCTGGGTGTGCACAGGTGGGAGAAGATCGGGATCTGAAGAAGACATGAAACACCTGTCTGAGGAACTGTGGACCAATCAGAGCATGCACGGGACGAGGTCATCGAGCAGGCTGATCAAAAGTCATCTGATCAGATTTTGGTTATCAGATTGGATCAAATCTAGAGTTGTTCAAAATATTTTAGCGGGAGATTCTCATGGTGATGAGGTGGAACGGGAGATTCTCATCTCATGATGAGGTGGAACGGGAGATTCTCATCTCATGATGAGGTGGAACGGGAGCTTCTCATCATGATGAGGTGGAACGGGAGTTTCTCATAATGATGAGGTGGAACGGGAGATTCTCATGGTGATGAGGTGGAACGGGAGATTCTCATCATGATGAGGTGGAACGAGAGATTCTCATGGTTATGAGGTGGAACGAGAGATTCTCATGGTTATGAGGTGGAACGGGAGATTCTCATGGTGATGAGGTGGAACGGGAGATTCTCATGGTGATGAGGTGGAACGGGAGATTCTCATGGTGATGAGGTGGAACGGGAGATTCTCATCATGATGAGGTGGAACGGGAGATTCTCATGGTGATGAGGTGGAACGGGAGATTCTCATGGTGATGAGGTGGAACGGGAGATTCTCATGGTGATGAGGTGGAACGGGAGATTCTCATGGTGATGAGGTGGAACGGGAGATTCTCATGGTGATGAGGTGGAACGGGAGATTCTCATGGTGATGAGGTGGAACGGGAGATTCTCATGGTGATGAGGTGGAACGGGAGATTCTCATGGTGATGAGGTGGAACGAGAGATTCTCATGGTGATGAGGTGGAACGAGAGATTCTCATGGTGATGAGGTGGAACGGGAGATTCTCATGGTGAGGAGGTGGAACGGGAGATTCTCATGGTGATGAGGTGGAACGAGAGATTCTCATGGTGATGAGGTGGAACGGGAGATTCTCATGGTGATGAGGTGGAACGGGAGATTCTCATGGTGATGAGGTGGAACGGGAGATTCTCATCATGATGAGGTGGAACGGGAGATTCTCATCATGATGAGGTGGAACGGGAGATTCTCATCATGATGAGGTGGAATGGGAGATTCTCATGGTGATGAGGTGGAACGGGAGATTCTCATGGTGATGAGGTGGAACGGGAGATTCTCATGGTGATGAGGTGGAACGGGAGATTCTCATCATGATGAGGTGGAACGGGAGATTCTCATGGTTAGGCGGTGGAACGGGAGATTCTCATCATGATGAGGTGGAACGGGAGATTCTCATGGTGATGAGGTGGAACGGGAGATTCTCATCATGATGAGGTGGAACGGGAGATTCTCATGGTGATGAGGTGGAACGGGAGATTCTCATGGTGATGAGGTGGAACGGGAGATTCTCATGGTGATGAGGTGGAACGGGAGATTCTCATGGTGATGAGGTGGAACGGGAGATTCTCATGGTGATGAGGTGGAACGGGAGATTCTCATGGTGATGAGGTGGAACGAGAGATTCTCATGGTGATGAGGTGGAACGGGAGATTCTCATGGTGATGAGGTGGAACGGGAGATTCTCATCATGATGAGGTGGAACGGGAGATTCTCATGGTGATGAGGTGGAACGGGAGATTCTCATCATGATGAGGTGGAACGGGAGATTCTCATGGTGATGAGGTGGAACGGGAGGTTCTCATGGTGATGAGGTGGAACGGGAGATTCTCATCATGATGAGGTGGAACGGGAGATTCTCATGGTGATGAGGTGGAACGGGAGATTCTCATGGTGATGAGGTGGAATGAGAGATTCTCATCATGATGAGGTGGAATGGGAGATTCTCATGGTGATGAGGAGGAACGGGAGATTCTCATCTCATGGTGATGAGGTGGAACGGGAGCTTCTCATCATGATGAGGTGGAACGAGAGATTCTCATCATGATGAGGTGGAACAGGAGATTCTCATGGTGATGAGGTGGAACGGGAGATTCTCATCTCATGATGAGGTGGAACAGGAGCTTCTCATCATGATGAGGTGGAACGGGAGATTCTCATGGTGATGAGGTGGAACGGGAGATCCTCATGGTGATGAGGTGGAACGGGAGATTCTCATGGTGATGAGGTGGAACGGGAGATTCTCATGGTGATGAGGTGGAACGGGAGATTCTCATGTGATGAGGTGGAACGGGAGATTCTCATGGTGATGAGGTGGAACGGGAGATTCTCATGGAGATGAGGTGGAACGGGAGATTCTCATGGTGATGAGGTGGAACGGGAGATTCTCATGGTGATGAGGTGGAACGGGAGATTCTCATGGTGATGAGGTGGAACGGGAGATCCTCATGGTGAGGAGGTGGAATGGGAGATTCTCATGGTGATGAGGTGGAACGGGAGATTCTCATGGTGATGAGGTCGAACGGGAGATTCTCATCATGATGAGGTGGAACGGGAGATTCTCATGGTGATGAGGTGGAACGGGAGATTCTCATGGTGATGAGGTGGAACGGGAGATTCTCATGGTGATGAGGTGGAACGGGAGATTCTCATGGTGATGAGGTGGAACGAGAGATTCTCATGGTGATGAGGTGGAACGGGAGATTCTCATGGTGATGAGGTGGAACGGGAGATTCTCATCATGATGAGGTGGAACGGGAGATTCTCATGGTGATGAGGTGGAACGGGAGATTCTCATCATGATGAGGTGGAACGGGAGATTCTCATGGTGATGAGGTGGAACGGGAGGTTCTCATGGTGATGAGGTGGAACGGGAGATTCTCATGGTGATGAGGTGGAACGGGAGATTCTCATGGTGATGAGGTGGAACGGGAGATTCTCATGGTGATGAGGTGGAATGAGAGATTCTCATCATGATGAGGTGGAATGGGAGATTCTCATGGTGATGAGGAGGAACGGGAGATTCTCATCTCATGGTGATGAGGTGGAACGGGAGCTTCTCATCATGATGAGGTGGAACGAGAGATTCTCATCATGATGAGGTGGAACAGGAGATTCTCATGGTGATGAGGTGGAACGGGAGATTCTCATCTCATGATGAGGTGGAACAGGAGCTTCTCATCATGATGAGGTGGAACGGGAGATTCTCATGGTGATGAGGTGGAACGGGAGATCCTCATGGTGATGAGGTGGAACGGGAGATTCTCATGGTGATGAGGTGGAACGGGAGATTCTCATCGTGATGAGGTGGAACGGGAGATTCTCATGTGATGAGGTGGAACGGGAGATTCTCATGGTGATGAGGTGGAACGGGAGACTCTCATGGAGATGAGGTGGAACGGGAGATTCTCATGGTGATGAGGTGGAACGGGAGATTCTCATGGTGATGAGGTGGAACGGGAGATTCTCATGGTGATGAGGTGGAACGGGAGATCCTCATGGTGAGGAGGTGGAATGGGAGATTCTCATGGTGATGAGGTGGAACGGGAGATTCTCATGGTGATGAGGTCGAACGGGAGATTCTCATCATGATGAGGTGGAACGGGAGATTCTCATGGTGATGAGGTGGAACGGGAGATTCTCATGGTGATGAGGTGGAACGGGAGATTCTCATCATGATGAGGTGGAATGGGAGATTCTCATGGTGATGAGGTGGAACGGGAGGTTCTCATGGTGATGAGGTGGAACGGGAGATTCTCATGGTGATGAGGTGGAACGGGAGATTCTCATGGTGATGAGGTGGAACGGGAGATTCTCATGGTGATGAGGTGGAATGAGAGATTCTCATCATGATGAGGTGGAATGGGAGATTCTCATGGTGATGAGGAGGAACGGGAGATTCTCATCTCATGGTGATGAGGTGGAACGGGAGCTTCTCATCATGATGAGGTGGAACGAGAGATTCTCATCATGATGAGGTGGAACGGGAGATTCTCATGGTGATGAGGTGGAACGGGAGATTCTCATCTCATGATGAGGTGGAACAGGAGCTTCTCATCATGATGAGGTGGAACGGGAGATTCTCATGGTGATGAGGTGGAACGGGAGATGCTCATGGTGATGAGGTGGAACGGGAGATTCTCATGGTGATGAGGTGGAACGGGAGATTCTCATCATGATGAGGTGGAACGGGAGATTCTCATGGTGATGAGGTGGAACGGGAGATTCTCATGGTGATGAGGTGGAACGGGAGATTCTCATGGAGATGAGGTGGAACGGGAGATTCTCATGGTGATGAGGTGGAACGGGAGATTCTCATGGTGATGAGGTGGAACGGGAGATTCTCATCATGATGAGGTGGAACGGGAGATTCTCATGGTGATGAGGTGGAACGGGAGATTCTCATGGTGATGAGGTGGAACGGGAGATTCTCATGGTGATGAGGTGGAACGGGAGATTCTCATGGTGATGAGGTGGAACGGGAGATTCTCATGGTGATGAGGTGGAACGGGAGATTCTCATGGTGATGAGGTGGAACGGGAGATTCTCATGGTGATGAGGTGGAACGGGAGATTCTCATGGTGATGAGGTGGAACGGGAGATTCTCATGGTGATGAGGTGGAATGAGAGATTCTCATCATGATGAGGTGGAATGGGAGATTCTCATGGTGATGAGGAGGAACGGGAGATTCTCATCTCATGGTGATGAGGTGGAACGGGAGCTTCTCATCATGATGAGGTGGAACGAGAGATTCTCATCATGATGAGGTGGAACAGGAGATTCTCATGGTGATGAGGTGGAACGGGAGATTCTCATCTCATGATGAGGTGGAACAGGAGCTTCTCATCATGATGAGGTGGAACGGGAGATTCTCATGGTGATGAGGTGGAACGGGAGATCCTCATGGTGATGAGGTGGAACGGGAGATTCTCATGGTGATGAGGTGGAACGGGAGATTCTCATGGTGATGAGGTGGAACGGGAGATTCTCATGTGATGAGGTGGAACGGGAGATTCTCATGGTGATGAGGTGGAACGGGAGATTCTCATGGAGATGAGGTGGAACGGGAGATTCTCATGGTGATGAGGTGGAACGGGAGATTCTCATGGAGATGAGGTGGAACGGGAGATTCTCATGGTGATGAGGTGGAACGGGAGATTCTCATGGTGATGAGGTGGAACGGGAGATTCTCATGGTGATGAGGTGGAACGGGAGATCCTCATGGTGATGAGGTCGAACGGGAGATTCTCATGGTGATGAGGTGGAATGGGAGATTCTCATGGTGATGAGGTGGAACGGGAGATTCTCATGGTGATGAGGTCGAACGGGAGATTCTCATCATGATGAGGTGGAACGGGAGATTCTCATCATGATGAGGTGGAATGGGAGATTCTCATGGTGATGAGGTGGAACGGGAGATTCTCATGGTGATGAGGTGGAACGGGAGATTCTCATGGTGATGAGGTGGAACGGGAGATTCTCATCTCATGGTGATGAGGTGGAATGAGAGATTCTCATCATGATGAGGTGGAATGGGAGATTCTCATGGTGATGAGGAGGAACGGGAGATTCTCATCTCATGGTGATGAGGTGGAACGGGAGCTTCTCATCATGATGAGGTGGAACGAGAGATTCTCATCATGATGAGGTGGAACAGGAGATTCTCATGGTGATGAGGTGGAACGGGAGATTCTCATCTCATGATGAGGTGGAACAGGAGCTTCTCATCATGATGAGGTGGAACGGGAGATTCTCATGGTGATGAGGTGGAACGGGAGATCCTCATGGTGATGAGGTGGAACGGGAGATTCTCATGGTGATGAGGTGGAACGGGAGATTCTCATGGTGATGAGGTGGAACGGGAGATTCTCATGGTGATGAGGTGGAACGGGAGATTCTCATGGTGATGAGGTGGAACGGGAGATTCTCATGGTGATGAGGTGGAACGGGAGATTCTCATGGTGATGAGGTGGAACGGGAGATTCTCATGGTGATGAGGTGGAACGGGAGATTCTCATGGTGATGAGGTGGAACGGGAGATTCTCATGGTGATGAGGTGGAACGGGAGATTCTCATGGTGATGAGGTGGAACGGGAGATTCTCATGGTGATGAGGTGGAACGAGAGATTCTCATGGTGATGAGGTGGAACGGGAGATTCTCATCATGATGAGGTGGAACGGGAGATTCTCATGGTGATGAGGTGGAACGGGAGATTCTCATGGTGATGAGGTGGAACGGGAGATTCTCATGGTGATGAGGTGGAACGGGAGATTCTCATGGTGATGAGGTGGAACGGGAGATTCTCATGGTGATGAGGTGGAACGGGAGATTCTCATGGTGATGAGGTGGAACGGGAGATTCTCATGGTGATGAGGTGGAACGGGAGATTCTCATGGTGATAAGGTGGAACGGAAGATTCTCATGGTGATGAGGTGGAACGGGAGATTCTCATGGTGATGAGGTGGAACGGGAGATTCTCATGGTGATGAGGTGGAACGGGAGATTCTCATGGTGATAAGGTGGAACGGGAGATTCTCATGGTGATGAGGTGGAACGGGAGATTCTCATGGTGATGGGGTGGAACGGGAGATTCTCATGGTGATGAGGTGGAACGGGAGATTCTCATGGTGATGGGGTGGAACGGGAGATTCTCATGGTGATGAGGTGGAACGGGAGATTCTCATGGTGATGAGGTGGAACGGGAGATTCTCATGGTGATGAGGTGGAACGGGAGATTCTCATGGTGATGGGGTGGAACGGGAGATTCTCATGGTGATGAGGTGGAACGGGAGATTCTCATGGTGATGGGGTGGAACGGGAGATTCTCATGGTGATGAGGTGGAACGGGAGATTCTCATGGTGATGGGGTGGAACGGGAGATTCTCATGGTGATGAGGTGGAACGGGAGATTCTCATGGTGATGAGGTGGAACGGGAGATTCTCATCATGATGAGGTGGAACGGGAGATTCCCATGGTGATGAGGTGGAACGGGAGATTCTCATCATGATGAGGTGGAACGGGAGATTCTCATGGTGATAAGGTGGAACGGAAGATTCTCATGGTGATGAGGTGGAACGGGAGATTCTCATGGTGATGAGGTGGAACGGGAGATTCTCATGGTGATGAGGTGGAACGGGAGATTCTCATGGTGATAAGGTGGAACGGGAGATTCTCATGGTGATGAGGTGGAACGGGAGATTCTCATGGTGATGAGGTGGAACGGGAGATTCTCATGGTGATAAGGTGGAACGGGAGATTCTCATGGTGATGAGGTGGAACGGGAGATTCTCATGGTGATGAGGTGGAACGGGAGATTCTCATGGTGATGAGGTGGAACGGGAGATTCTCATCATGATGAGGTGGAACGGGAGATTCTCATGGTGATGAGGTGGAACGGGAGATTCTCATCATAATGAGGTTGAACGGGTGATTCTCATGGTGATGAGGTGGAACGGGAGATTCTCATCATGATGAGGTGGAACGGGAGATTCTCATCATGATGAGGTGGAACGGGAGATTCTCATGGTGATGAGGTGGAACGGAAGATTCTCATGGTGATGAGGTGGAACGGGAGATTCTCATGGTGATGAGGTGGAACGGGAGATTCTCATGGTGATGAGGTGGAACGGGAGATTCTCATCATAATGAGGTTGAACGGGTGATTCTCATGGTGATGAGGTGGAACGGGAGATTCTCATCATGATGAGGTGGAACGGGTGATTCTCATGGTGATGAGGTGGAACGGGAGATTCTCATCATGATGAGGTGGAACGGGAGATTCTCATCATAATGAGGTTGAACGGGAGATTCTCATCATAATGAGGTTGAACGGGTGATTCTCATGGTGATGAGGTGGAACGGGAGATTCTCATCATGATGAGGTGGAACGGGTGATTCTCATGGTGATGAGGTGGAACGGGAGATTCTCATCATGATGAGGTGGAACGGGAGATTCTCATCATAATGAGGTTGAACGGGTGATTCTCATGGTGATGAGGTGGAACGGGAGATTCTCATCATGATGAGGTGGAACGGGAGATTCTCATCATAATGAGGTTGAACGGGAGATTCTCATGGTGATGAGGTGGAACGGGAGATTCTCATGGTGATAAGGTGGAACGGGAGCTTCTCATCATGATGACAATCTCCCGTTCCACCATAATAGGTGGAACGGGAGATCCTCATGGTGATGAGCAGCATCTGTGTGATGCTTCATCAATATGGAGCAAAATCTCTGAGGAACATTTCCTCCTTGTTGAAAACATGTTCATCATACTGAGAATGAAAAAGGCGGTCTGACTCGGGACTGCTAGGTAGACCTTAAGACGAGGAAGATTAGTGAAAATATTTTTGATAAAATCGACAGAACGTGGTCGTCTTAGTAGATTCCGCCAACAGGAGGGGACATCTATGGTTTGTTTTGAATGATGGTAAATGATCAGATCTTTGCTGATTGATCTTATAAGCATCTTATTTAATTTTGGAATGAATTTGTTTTTTGCTGAGGTAAAAATCTTCATGACTACAGGTGTTCTTCACCATACTCTGACTCTTGTCTTCAACCTGAGTAGAGAGTTAGTCCGAGCAGCCTGCTCCCTACTGGCTCCGGACGGGATGAATTATGATGCCAAACCATCTTTCTGTACTCCGGGCAGCCGGGGCGATCAAGATAAATCACCAGCTAGCCCGCAAGGGAGGTTCTGGGATCCTGTCTACGATGTTTCTGTGGCCTCCGTCAGGATGTTGTGGATCTGAAGCCATCATGTTACTGTACTCCCTGAGAAGCAGGGGCTGTGTATGGAGGGGGGCCCCAGCAGAGGACGGGATAATGCACAGGAGGTAATTATCCATTATCCCGCTCTGCTGCTGTCACATACCATTTAGTCCGTCCTGAGTGGAGGAAAATTAAGCTGAGACCATGCAATAAAGCGTGACAATTTGAAGCTATTGATTTGCTGCATGCCAGTTTTTGATTGATGGTTCCAGTGTTCAGTCTTTTCAGGAGCACATTCCTGGCTGTAACTCAGGGGAGCATCCAAATTTAGGCATTAGCCATGACGAGGAGCGGGGCCTGGAGCCAACGAGAATCAACGCAGATAACAACGTGTCTGTCAAAGACATGAAGCTCAGGCTCCAGGACCCCCCCCCCAGGCTATGTTAACAAAACAAAACAATGAAGAACAAACCAACAAGTCGGATCTGTAAACTGTATTTAATCAACACATTCCACGCAGAGCCTTGAACATGCTGACTGCCTGGTGAGCTGGACCACATCTGTTTGTGTACAGGGGCGGTGAAAGCCGCAGCTCCACCACACAAAAACCTTCAGCATATTTCTGCTTTTCAGTGCTACAATTTGCCCTCCGCCTGCTTCCAAAAAAGCATAAATATGGGCTGTGGAATGAGCGGGGGATCTGTTTTTCTCATCCACTTCGTTGTCGTTGGGGCTCTGGGAACGGAAGGCTGGATTTTAGAAACTAATTACTCGCTCAAGCATGCTGGCACACTGGCTGGACCTTGGTGGATTTACACAGGAGATGTCCGACACCATGAAACGCTGCAACCAGCTGCATCTTGTCTGGTTTACACCATCATCCCACACCAGCCTCTTCATCATACGACACAGAGGAAGTTCTCAAAAATATGTCGAAGCGAGTCATTTTCCAGCAGGGCAATGGAGACTGCAGGAATAATCGTCTGCATGGAGTCAGGACCTTCAGAAAACACCAACTCACAGCGTGTGTGTGTGAAACCTTGTTATTCACAACACACACACCTTTCCTGACGCTGCTGCTGATGAACAGCGCCGCCTCATCATGGAAAGTTCTCAGTAAACCTCTTCTGATGTCATTTCCTGATTTCCTGTTTTCAGGTGGAACTAAAGAAACAGGACGAATGGCGTGTCATTGTGACAAAGCGTCTAAAGATCCAGTTTAACTGTTTCTTTGCTGAGTTTTCTGTGACGTGTCGACACAACTGTGGATCGCCAGTTAGCAGGCCGTTTTCTGCCTGAAGGATTCAGAGGTCAGAGTTGGGTTCAGGTCCTGGACTGGAGATGAGAGAAAAAGCTGCTCCACCAACCACTCGGGTCTCACCCGATCACGTCACTGCTTTACAGAAAGCTTCATCAGTTAAACAGCAGGAGTCCGAGTGTCTGTAGTGTTTGGATGTTGGCATGGTGTGAACATAGTAAAAGCCTGAAGCCATTGAGTTGTAGTGATGGTTTACAAAGCAGCCCGTCCACATGAAGACGGAGGAAATGGAGCTCTGTGGACACCTACCCATGCATGGCGTGGAGTGTGTGCGGCTCATAATGGTAGCGCCCCTCGTGGTGCCGCATGTCGATCGGGATGGGGGTGTGAAACGTGGGGAAAAGGTGGTGTGCACCTGTAAGGACAGAAGAGAAAGAAAAGATAAAGTGGAGCTGAAGACCTGATAAGACCAAAGCAGGTTTTACACAACAATGAAGGCTGTCGTCAGAGCAGGAATGCAGAAATCTGCCATTTCCTGGCAGAAGCGGCCTGATGGCTTCAGGGAAGCCTCGTTAGAGCAACGCATTAATTACTGTGGTTAGAGCGGCCGGTCCGGTCAGACATGTTGCCTCATTCAGCGCCGTCACAGAGCCCTGCTGCTGCCCTGGACGGCAGCTGCCATCGGGATTCCTCAGCTGCCCACGGTAAACCTGAGACCCCCCGGGTTAAAGGTGAAAGCTCAGTGAGTCAGATCATGTCTCCATCTGAGGGCGACACAGGCGAAGGCTTTCACGCAGCAAGCTGCCGCAGGTTGCCATGTCAACATGCTGCAAACATGCTGCATCCCAGAGCTCCTCAGAACAGCAACAACGTCCTCCTCAGATCCACTTTCACTCCAGGAGTTTATCCGTCCATCCGTCCATCCATCCATCCGTCCGTCCATCTATCCGTCCATCCATCCATCCGTCCGTCCATCCATCCATCCGTCCATCCATCCATCCATCTATCTGTCCATCCATCCATCCATCCGTCCGTCCATCCATCCATCCATCCGTCCATCCATCCGTCCATCCATCCATCCATCCATCCATCCATCCGTCCATCTATCCATCCATCCGTCCATCTATCCGTCCATCTATCCGTCCATCCATCCGTTCATCCATCCGTCCATCTATCCATCCATCCATCCATCCGTCCATCTATCCATCCATCCGTCCATCCATCCATCCATCCATCCATCCGTCCATCTATCCATCCATCCGTCCATCCATCCATCCATCTATCTGTCCATCCATCCATCCATCTGTCCGTCCATCCATCCATCCATCCGTCCATCCATCCGTCCATCCATCCATCCATCCATCCATCCATCCATCCGTCCATCTATCCATCCATCCGTCCATCCATCCGTCCATCTATCCGTCCATCCATCCGTTCATCCATCCGTCCATCTATCCATCCATCCGTCCATCCATCCACAGCAGCACTGCAAAGACAATGTATCGTTTCATCTTGTCTCGTCTTCGTGCCACTTATCCGGGGTCGGGTCGCGGGGGCAGCAGTCTAAGCAGGGAAGCCCAGACTTCCCTCTCCCCAGCCACATTTGCCAACTCTGCGGGGGGGATCCCGAGGCGTTCCCAGGCCAGCCGAGAGATATAATCCCTCCAGCGTGTCCTGGGTCTTCCCCGGGGTCTCCTCCCAGAGGGACGTGCCTGGAACACCTCACCAGGGAGGTCCAGGAGGCATCCTGACCAGATGCCCGAGCCACCTCAACTGGTTCCTCTCGATGCGGAGGAGCAGCAGCTCTACTCTGATCTCCTCCCGGATGACCGAGCTCCTCACCCTATCTCTAAGGGAGAGCCCGGCCACCCTGCGGAGGAAACTCATTTCAGATGTCTGTCTGAAATCCTGTCAGAATGAAAATAAGGAGCTTTTGGGAGCAGAGAGGAAGTAAAGCAGCAAAGTCAGCAACCGTCTGGGTGCTGCGTTTCCTCCAACAAAGATCTGGACTGCTGACTGGTCTAACCACAGGCCTGGTCTCCAGTGTGTGATGATCCATCCCAGTCCAGACAAGTGGACTCTGGACCAGGTTAGCACGTAGCTTCTTTTCTGCAGAAGTGATGTCTGTTACTGATGAAGGTTTCCATGGTGATCTGGTTTGTGTGCTTCCATCAGCTGGTGATGATGGTTCTGGAAGTGGGTCAGCCTGAGGGACCAGTTTCCAGACCAGAGGTCCAGACTAGACTCCATACCAGAGGTCTAGACCAGACTCCAGACTGACTGAATGGTTTGTGATGATCTGACTGCAGAGGAGAAACATGGAAACCTGAAACATCTGAAGAGGGGAATTTGTTCTCAGCCTGCCTCCTGGTTGTCATCTGAAATGCCAGTAATTATCATATCATGTATGTATTTTCTTCCTAAATCTTTTAAAAACACACTCTCTGTCGCCATGGCAACAAGGTGGAGCATGGCTCTGAGCCCGGAGGCTACGACGGCATGGTGGATGTTCGTCCTGATGGAGCCTCTTAGTCATGATGACAGTAACGTCTTGTTCTTGGTTAATCATGGTGGGATTACACATGACTGCCGAGGATTTCCCTTCAATGACTGTTTTCCTGCTGAAATTCCTGATGAATTATTTTCCCTGAAGTCAGTGGATTAAGCTGAAAGTTGTGTAATAATCAGTTCCTTGTTGTCTACAGGAGCAGCCTGAAAGTTTCTGATGCGTCGTTAAAAAACAGAAGTTTTCACCAGGAGGATCTCTGCTTCTAGCAGACTGAAGGCAGAGCAGCAGGAACGGAGCGTGAAGGCAGAGCGAGCTGGAAAATCCCGCCTCCTTCCAGCCTCTGGTCTCTGAGCAAAGGTCTGTGTATGACTTTACTGATCTCTGCCGCTGGATGTCAGCCAGCGACCCTCCCTCGCTTTCAGGCATGAGACGGACGACTCTGAGCCCTCCGTGTGTTACGGAGCCAAATGAGGCCCCTGTAAATGAGCGAGAGCAGGGAAAAGGAGCTGAGCTTTGTTTCACAAGTGGAGCCAGAAGTTGAGTCTTTGTGTGAGAGGTGCCCCCCTCCCCCGCCTCTCTGCCGGCTACATCTCGGGGGAACCCAACGGGGAAGGAACAGAACCAGAGACCAGATCAGCAAAGTTTAGCTACTTCATGCTAACGTTGTGTGTTTGTGTACAGAAGAATGTGTGGCTGTGCTCAGGGTGAGACTTGCTGGCCAACACTGGTCCAAATAACCCCCACAGAGACCTGGTTTTGGCCCTGACCCCTGAGCCCGGCGCTGCTGGATCTCGGGGTGATAAGGGCTTGGAGGAACCTTCTGTCACCCAGACAGCTGCATTGTTTGCTGCACTGCAGGGACACCTGCCAACAGGTACGTGTCTGCTTCACCAAGCATCAGCATGTGCTGACGTCACCGAGCTGCCGGAGGCTTCCGGAACTGGAGCAGGACCCGGAACCAGAGCCGGAACTGGAGTTGGAGCTGGAGCAGGACCCGGAGCAGGACCCGGAACCGGAGCTCGAACCGGAACCGGAGCCGGAGTCAAAACCGGAGCTGGAGCCAGAGCCGGAGCCGGAACCAGAGCCGGAGCCGGAGCCAGAGCCGGAACTGGAGTTGGAGCCGGAGCAGGACCCGGAGCCGGAGCCGGAGCAGGACCCGGAACCGGAGCTCGAACCGGAACCGGAGCCGGAGTCGGAGCCAAAACCGGAGCTGGAGCCGGAGCCGGAACCAGAGCCGGAGCCGGAGCCAGAGCCGGAACTGGAGTTGGAGCCGGAGCAGGAGCAGGACCCGGAGCCGGAGCCGAAACCGGAGTTGGAGACGGAGCTGGAGCAGGACCCGGAGCTGGAGCCGGAGCCGGAGCAGGACCCGGAACCGGAGCTGGAGCCGGAGCCGGAACCGGAGTTGGAGCCGGAGCCAGAGCCAGAGCCAGAGCCAGAGCCGGAACCGGAGTTGGAGCCGGAGCCAGAGCCAGAGCCAGAGCCGGAACCGGAGTTGGAGCCGGAGCCGGAGCCGGAGCCGGAGCCGGAACCGGAGTTGGAGCCGGAGCCAGAGTTGGAGCCGGAGCCAGAGCCAGAGCCAGAGCCGGAACCGGAGTTGGAGCCAGAGCCAGAGCCGGAACCGGAACCGGAGTTGGAGCCGGAACCGGAGCTGGAGCCGGAGCCGGAGTTGGAACCGGAGCCGGAACCGGAGCCAGAGCCAGAGCCGGAACCGGAGCTGGAGCTGGAGTTGGAACCGGAACCGGAGCCAGAGCCAGAGCCGGAACCGGAACCGGAACCGGAGTTGGAGCCGGAGCCAGAGCCAGAACCGGAACCGGAGTTGGAGCCGGAGCCGGAGCCAGAGCCGGAACCGGAGCCGGAACCGGAGCCGGAGCCAGAGCCGGAGTTGGAACCGGAGCCGGAACCGGAGCCGGAGCCAGAGCCAGAGCCAGAGCCGGAGCCAGAGCCAGAACCGGAGTTGGAGCCGGAGCCGGAGTTGGAACCGGAGCCAGAGCCTGAGCCGGAACCGGAGTTGGAACCGGAGCCAGAGCCTGAGCCGGAACCGGAGTTGGAACCGGAGCCATAGCCAGAGCCGGAACCGGAGCCGGAACCGGAGCCGGAGCCAGAACCGGAGCCGGAGCCATCTGGACTCAGCTCAAGAAACCTTTAGCTGAGTTTAAACTGAGAGTTTTGTGTTGGAGCTGATTCTGCATCAGTCTGCAGGTGTCTGTAAATCTGCTCCAAACATCCTGAGACCTGCGTCTCAGTTCGCGTCTTCAGTCGGTTTGGTCTGGCTTTAGGACCAGGTGTTCAGAGTTAACGCCGGGCCTCGGGACTCAGGGAGGAGTGAAGGAGAGGAACCAGTGAAGTGCCTTATCAGGAGCAGGCTGAAGTGGGGGGCAGAGTGGACTCATGTCTTGCAGGAAGTACTCAGTGATGATAATAATACCAGGAGAGGCCAGACTGGGCCAGGAATCATTTTCTGAGGAGAAAAGCCTTTGTTGTGCTGAGAAAGAGAGAGGGAGGAACGCGAGGCGAAGCGCTGCAGAGTAGGAGAGGTGGGGGTGCTGGATTCAGACAGGAAATTCCAGCAGAAAGAGTTGGCCCTGGTCCTAACTACACAGCACCGTGCCAACAGCTATACACAAGCGCTCATGTGCTTGTATACACACTCACACTCACAATTACACAGACAGGCACTGATTTGTTCTGCAGTTCAGTCTCAGTAAGCAACCGTAAAGAATAACTGAGACAAACACAAAGGTGTTACTGTGTCCTCCTCCAACACGCACACGTTAAACACGCCAAAGCAACCGCTACCTTCAGACCTCGTAAAAACTGTATGTTTAGCTTAATCTGGGAATCCTGCACAACATGGAACCTGCAGGTTCAGCTTGCAAGATGTGGCCTCCTCTGAGCCGCTACATGGCTGAGTGATGGCGACAGACGGATTAGAGGCTTACAGGCCAGCTCGGAACCGCTGCATCCATGAAAGGAAGTTTTAACAGGGCGGCTCTTTACTCTAACAGCCTGCAGGGAAGGTAAGAGGAAACCTTTTTTATTGATAGAGGGATTTGGGGAAGAAGGTAAATGGATTAGATGGACAAATGCTGGAATGACACTAAATGGTTTGAGAGGAAATTCACGAGTCTGTAAATGTTCTGACGTACACATTAAACTTCTAGGAGGACCGACTCGGGTTTGGAGACAGATACAGCTATGTGGAATAGTTTGTGGACAGCATGGACGGCGTGTCCTGCAGACTAAAGAGGAGAGGGAGCATCCAGCTTGTTATCAGCCTGCATCTCTGATGGGATGGGGTTGCATTAGTGCCGATGGCGTGGGCAGCTTCCACATCTGGGAAGCTCCATCAATGCTGAAACATCTGCTCCCATCCAGACAACGTCTCTTTCAGGGAAGACCTTCCGCCATGCTGGACCACATCCTGATGGTGGAACAGGAGAACTGGTCCAGCAGGACCACGCTGGACCACATCCTGATGGTGGAACAGGAGAACTGGTCCAGCAGGACCACGCTGAACCACATCCTGATGGTGGAACAGGAGAACTGGTCCAGCAGGACCACACTGAACCACATCCTGATGGTGGAACAGGAGAACTGGTCCAGCAGGACCACGCTGAACCACATCCTGATGGTGGAACAGGAGAACTGGTCCAGCAGGACCACGCTGAACCACATCCTGATGGTGGAACAGGAGAACTGGTCCAGCAGGACCACACTGAACCACATCCTGATGGTGGAACAGGAGAACTGGTCCAGCAGGACCACGCTGAACCACATCCTGATGGTGGAACAGGAGAACTGGTCCAGCAGGACCATGCTGAACCACATCCTGATGGTGGAACAGGAGAACTGGTCTGCTGCGGTCCAGTCCTTTCACCAGTACAAACATCTGGAGCATGATGGAAGCCGAAGGTCCAGGTCCGGTGGAGCAGCTAGAATCCTGTTAACAGGATGTTGTTATGATTCAGTAAAGTCAGAGAAAGGCTTTTGTTCAGGACGACTTGCTGTTTTGCTTTAGTTTCACTCTTGTTTTTAACCACCAGGCCTGTGGTGAAGAACTGCGTCATCATTTACAGGAAAACAGAGTGATCTGCAGTAAAACTGTCGGGTTTAACCCCTCAGATGGTTTGTAGAGTTTCTCCAGGATGTTTTAGAAGACAGATGATTGTTTTCCCCCAAACAACCCGCGTTGACTGAGAAGCTGATGATGTTTCAGCATTAAAAACACAGAAAGCTGCTAAATTCCACCAGCAAAGTCTGAGAGCGTGAGATCAAAATCAGAGCATGTGGGTTGCTGTGAGGCGTTAGGGCCTGTGTTTATATCTGGTTGCCATGGCGCCCCTGTGCCCCAGATGTGTTGTATCATCTGGCAGGCTGGTGTGTAGCCGTACAGGCCTCTGCTGCTCGGTTCCAGTCCTGGCATGTTTACAGATCCCTCTCAGACGCAGCTGGTTTCTCTCTGCTGCGATTAGTCCAGGTCAAATCTCCACACCCTCCTCAGCCAATCAGTCCTCATCCTCATCGTTAACCCGCTGACCCCGCCAGCGGTTTCATCTATCACCTGGGCTACAAGGTGCTGCTCCACCTCGCCTAATTGCTCCACACTGTGCTGGTGAGACCTGATCTCACCTGGGTTTCCATCAGGTGGAGCCAGCAGAGGGAGGAGGAGCTGGTCTTTCAGCTGGTCGCCTTTCAGAGGTTCCAGCGTTGGGTTTCTGCTGCTGGTGTCGGGTCTGAATGACGGACGTGTTCCTGCAGAGGAACCGAGTAGGTAGCGTCGGCGAAGACTGATGAGGTGTCAGGACAATCAGCTTCCAGTGCAGACGTCTGATTTATGGCGTGCAGCGCCGAGCCGGCCGGTAATGAAAGCTGCAGGTTTGTTGCTGTTACCGTGATGTCAGAGAGGCTGCTGGGAAGCTGGAAGAGGAAGAGTTCAACACGATCCGGCCTCATCCTCAGACCACCAGAGACTTTCTCCCAGATCCGCTTTTACAGGCCAGAGTCCGAACACACGCCTCAACACACGCCTCAACACACACCTCAACACACACCTCAACACACACCTCAACACACACCACCCAACACACACCACCCAACACACGCCTCAACACACACCTCAACACACGCCTCAACACACGCCTCAACACACGCCTCAACACACGCCTCAACACACACCTCAACACACACCACCCAACACACACCACCCAACACACACCTCAACACACACCACCCAACACACACCTCAACACACACCACCCAACACACACCTCAACACACACCACCCAACACACACCACCCAACACACACCTCAACACACACCTCAACACACACCACCCAACACACACCTCAACACACACCACCCAACACACACCACCCAACACACACCACCCAACACACACCACCCAACACACGCCTCAACACACGCCTCAACACACGCCTCAACACACACCTCAACACACACCACCCAACACACACCTCAACACACACCACCCAACACACACCTCAACACACACCACCTAACACACACCTCAACACACACCTCAACACACAACTCAACACACGCCTCAACACACACCTCAACACACACCACCCAACACACACCTCAACACACGCCTCAACACACGCCTCAACACACACCTCAACACACGCCTCAACACACACCTCAACACACACCACCCAACACACACCACCCAACACACACCTCAACACACACCACCCAACACACACCACCCAACACACACCTCAACACACACCACCCAACACACACCTCAACACACACCACCCAACACACACCACCCAACACACACCTCAACACACACCTCAACACACGCCTCAACACACGCCTCAACACACGCCTCAACACACACCACCCAACACACGCCTCAACACACACCTCAACACACACCACCCAACACACACCTCAACACACACCACCCAACACACACCACCCAACACACACCTCAACACACACCACCCAACACACACCTCAACACACACCTCAACACACGCCTCAACACACGCCTCAACACACACCAACACACACCACCCAACACACGCCTCAACACACACCTTAACACACAACTCAACACACACCACTCAACACACACCTCAACACACACCTCAACACACACCTTAACACACAACTCAACACACACCACTCAACACACACCTTAACACACACCACCCAACACACACCTCAACACACACCACCCAACACACACCTTAACACACACCACCCAACACACACCTCAACACACACCACCCAACACACACCACCCAACACACACCTCAACACACACCTTAACACACAACTCAACACACACCACTCAACACACACCTTAACACACACCACCCAACACACACCTCAACACACACCACCCAACACACGCCTCAACACACACCACCCAACACACGCCTCAACACACACCTCAACACACACCACCCAACACACACCTCAACACACACCACCCAACACACGCCTCAACACACGCCTCAACACACGCCTCAACACACACCAACACACACCTTAACACACAACTCAACACACACCACTCAACACACACCTTAACACACACCTCAACACACACCACCCAACACACACCTTAACACACACCACCCAACACACACCACCCAACACACACCTCAACACACACCTTAACACACACCACCCAACACACACCTCAACACACACCACCCAACACACACCACCCAACACACACCTCAACACACACCTTAACACACAACTCAACACACACCACTCAACACACACCTCAACACACACCACTCTACTAACATATTTGATTGTTTATTGATGCATTTGGGTTTATCTATTTTTATCTGGTCAAATAAATTTTTATTCAACCTTGTGAAATGTAATTCCACACGATCTGCTTCCAATATTTCGCCGGTTATTGCAACTGTGTGCTGAACAAACTACGGAAATACTTGCTGGCTTTCTCTGGACTCCGGTTGACTCTTTCTTTTATTTACATTTATTAATTTATCAATATAGAGATACAGTTGTATAAAGTCTGAAAATAAAGTTTTGTATTAAAACTGCAATTCAGAAGTTACCCAGAAAAACAGAGAACATAAACCTCCGCCAAGGCCTTTAAAATGTTCCTGGATCCAAACGGTGATCCGGATCACCACCAAAATTAAATCAGTTCTTCCTTTTCACGTTTCCAACAAGTCCTGAAAATTTCATGAAAATCCGTCCATAAGTTTTAAAGTTATCTTGAACACAAACAGATAAACAGATAAAGCCGGTAAAAACATAACCTTCTTGGTGGAGGTAATTATGCTACCATGTAAAACTCTCTTTGTGAAACATCAATATCATATTTTTCCATAACACCTCATAGGAGTAAAATTGATCATTTGCATTTAGGAGATTATTCACTGTGTTAACATTATTTATCAACCAGTTATGTAGAAAAGTGTTTTGTTTGTGTGTAATATATACGTGTTGTTACACAGAAAACAGTTATGTGGGGAAACTACGTTGATTCTGCAGCAAGACTCGAAAGAAGAGACCCATCCAATATGGCGATGACGCTGGTCGACTCTCCAGCGCTCAATGAGGCGTCTACGCATATATGATGTCTATGGTCCCCCGACCCCCTCCAACTCATAAACACAACCTTTTCCTCTTTAAAGAGGAAGAACCTAAAACCCACACTGTGTGGGAGGAGGAGGCAACACCCATCAATCTGAAGCCGTCTTAGCGAGGGATGGGGGTCACCCCGAGGTGAGGGCCCCACCCCCTCAGCCCCAAACCCCCACCCCCTCTCAGTATCTCCTGGATGAGCCCAGACCTGGTCTTCATCATGCTGTCGTGCTGGATCTGAGGTCCATGATTTACGAGCTGAAAATGCTCAGACCAATCAGCACCGAGGATTTATCAGACATTTCATCCTGATAATACCCCTTCTGCCCCCCAAAGGGTCTTTTTGGGGGTTTCAATATAAAATGGCACCCAGCTAGCCGATTAGTCGCCCTGGCGGTAAACGATGCCGACGGAGACACCTGTCGGCCAATCAGATCCATGTAACCGGGTGGAAAAAGGTGAAATTTGGAGGGAAACTGCTCTCAAAGGCTTCTGGGAAATGGAGTTTCCCAGTAAATGTGGTTTTATCCAGGTGCATTCTGGAGCCCAGACAGCAGAGTTAAAGCAGAATTTAGTTCCTTCTGCTGCTGGTTCCGTGAATCCTGGTCAGCGCTGAGACACACAAGTTCAGAGACACGGTTCGCCCTCTTATTGATGCCCAATCCTCACACCGCTGTAACATCAGTAAAGACGATGTGAGGAACAAGTCGCAGCTCAGCTGAGACCTGGCAGCCAGATTTACCTTTGTGTTGTTTAGATGCAGACATACAGCGTCTCATAAACCCTCTTCTCGCCCGGGCTCTGTCTTCAGGGTCGAATTCAGGATGGAGACTCTGGGAACGGCCTTTAGAGCACTAACAGGTTGCAGCTATGAAGCAGGTCAGAAGGGTCTCTGGTGATGTTTTCCGTCCTCATTGCTCCGACAATGCCGCGCTGCTGCAGCTTTCTGGCAGGTGGTTCGACTTGTTTAGATGAACAGCTACACTTCGCTTTGGAAGCGGCATTATGCCTTTCTGGACATCAACTGCGACAGAAGTCCGCTTATCAGTCCTAAATCTGTCCATTTAGGAAGGAGAAGGTTTCCACAGCCGTGAAACCGTCGAGGACGGGTCCAGTTGGCTCACATCGGAGCAAAAGTTTGACTTTTTTGTTTCCCTGACTTTGCTGAGCATGCTCATGTAGAGGTAGTGTTTGATGGTTGACAGCAGAACAGCCTCTGAGAGCTCAGAGAAGCACCCGCGAGTGGCCAGGACATTACTCAGCATCAAAACAACAGACTTCCGAGATAAGGACTCGTTTGTCACAGCAGCCGCTCTGACAAACAGCACGCATTGTGTGATAAAATTAGCTGGAATGCTGCTTCCCCCGTGTGACACTGCAGGAGCGGAGTCACCTCGGGGTAAGCCTGCTGGGAATCTCCTTCATCTGACAACACCTTATGGATACGTTCAGGAAAAGCTCTCAGTCACTGGGAAGCTGCACTGCAGTCTGGAACCAAGAATTCTGGAATTCTGCAGGGATTTGCTCCTGGATCTCAGAAAACCCGATGGTTTCCGGTGGAGGCTGGTTGTGACCTGCAGTTACTGGTACGACTCGCTCTGAAGCCGCTTTGAAGACCTGCACACTCAGACGTCAACCTTTACAGCAACATGTCCCATGGAAACGCCACAAGCAACGTTTTGCATGGAAACGCCACAAGCAACGCGTCGCATGGAAACGCCACAAGCAACGTTTTGCATGGAAACGCCACAAGCAATGCGTCGCATGGAAACGCCACAAGCAACGTTTCGCATGGAAACGCCACAAGCAACGCGTCGCATGGAAACGCCACAAGCAACGTTTTGCATGGAAACGCCACAAGCAACGCGTCGCATGGAAACGCCACAAGCAACGTTTTGCATGGAAACGCCACAAGCAACGCGTCGCATGGAAACGCCACAAGCAACGTTTTGCATGGAAACGCCACAAGCAACGCGTCGCATGGAAACGCCACAAGCAACGTTTCGCATGGAAACGCCACAAGCAACGCGTCGCATGGAAACGCCACAAGCAACGTTTTGCATGGAAACGCCACAAGCAACGCGTCGCATGGAAACGCCACAAGCAACGTTTCGCATGGAAACGCCACAAGCAACGCGTCGCATGGAAACGCCACAAGCAACGTTTTGCATGGAAACGCCACAAGCAACGCGTCGCATGGAAACGCCACAAGCAACGTTTCGCATGGAAACGGAAACGCCACAAGCAACGCGTCGCATGGAAACGCCACAAGCAACACGTCGCATGGAAACGCCACAAGCAACACGTCGCATGGAAACGCCACAAGCAACGCGTCGCATGGAAACGCCACAAGCAACACGTCGCATGGAAACGCCACAAGCAACACGTCGCATGGAAACGCCACAAGCAACACGTCGCATGGAAACGCCACAAGCAACACGTCGCATGGAAACGCCACAAGCAACGCGTCGCATGGAAACGGAAACGCCACAAGCAACGCGTCGCATGGAAACGCCACAAGCAACACGTCGCATGGAAACGCCACAAGCAACGCGTCGCATGGAAACGCCACAAGCAACGCGTCGCATGGAAACGCCACAAGCAAAGTGGAGATGGAGATGGCACCAAACGGGAATCAGGCCCCGTCTGGAAAATCATTCCGTTGGTTTTCTAAATAAATGCTGGATCCCTGTTGACTTTCATGTAAATGAATGTTGTAGTGAAATAAAATGTATATTCAGCATTAAAGAGCATTCATGATGTTTTATCCATATTTTCCAGCTGTGAGCCCCCAACCCCTACTATGCTTGTTGCTGCCATACAGGTTTTCCTCTCCACTGTCTCCTGGTCCACGGATCATGATGAAGGGTTAAATAAAACACAAGATTTGATCCAACCCACTGGTTTTCCTTAGAAACTCATGCTGGGTTGAATAAAGTCATTTTTATATAATTTATTTTCATTTGCATAAATTTACCAAGAACTTGACAGTAAAAAAAATAAAAATGATCAACTTGTCAAAGACTTTCCTGATCTTACATAAGCTTCACAAGACATTCGTTGCAACTGAAAGCAGAAAGTATTAAAGCCAAAGTGTTCAGTAAGTGTGGGTCAGTGGGAATGGAGAGACCCTACACACCATGAACCAGTGTTTCCTCTGCACCAACACTGTTTAAACCAAACCATGGTGTCACCGCGCCTCCAGAAGCAGAACCCCACCCCGTAATCAAACCATGGCGTCACCATGCCTCCAGAAGAAAAAAAACCTGCCTCCTGTCAGTAGGGGCTGCCGCTGCGTACATGTGGCGACCATCACCCCCAGCTGTGAGGTAGGGACCCAGGTTGGCTGCTGCAGCCGCTAGGACGCTCGGCTGACTCGGTCCCGGGATGACCTTTGGTTACGCGTGCTACGTTATGACAGCTGAACGGAGCAGTGAACCGTACAGCGGCGGGACGAGGACAGGAAACAGAGCGAATATGTCTTTTAGCGGGACACATGAAGAAAATAATCATGTCGTCATGTCGCAACAAAACGGTTCATTGTTTCAAATGAACTTTCATAAAGTCTTCACCATGAAGAAACTCTGGTTATTGGCTGCTTGTGACTGGTTACTGGGGACTGGTTACTGGTGACTGGTTACTGGGGACTGGCTGCTTGTGACTGGTTACTGGGGACTGGTTACTGGTGACTGGTTACTGGGGACTGGCTGCTTGTGACTGGTTACTGGGGACTGGTTACTGGCTGCTTGTGACTGGTTACTGGGGACTGGTTACTGGTGATTGGTTACTGGTGACTGGTTACTGGGGACTGGTGACTGGCTGCTTGTGACTGGTTACTGGGGACTGGTTACTGGTGATTGGTTACTGGGGACTGGCTACTGGTGACTGACTGCTTGTGACTGGTTACTGGGGACTGGTTACTGGTGATTGGTTACTGGGGACTGGTGACTGGCTGCTTGTGACTGGTTACTGGGGACTGGTTACTGGTGATTGGTTACTGGTGACTGGTTACTGGGGACTGGTGACTGGGGACTGGTGACTGGCTGCTTGTGACTGGTTACTGGGGACTGGTTACTGGTGATTGGTTACTGGGGACTGGCTACTGGTGACTGGCTGCTTGTGACTGGTTACTGGGGACTGGTTACTGGTGATTGGTTACTGGGGACTGGCTACTGGGGACTGGTGACTGGCTGCTTGTGACTGGTTACTGGGGACTGGTTACTGGTGATTGGTTACTGGTGACTGGTTACTGGTGACTGGCTGCTTGTGACTGGTTACTGGGGACTGGTTACTGGTGATTGGTTACTGGTGACTGGTTACTGGTGACTGGCTGCTTGTGACTGGTTACTGGTGATTGGTTACTGGGGACTGGCTACTGGTGACTGGCTGATTGTGGAAATGGTTACTGGTGACCAGTCAGAGGTGAGTCACCCAGACTGAAGGCTTCTGTTATGCTTGTTACTTGATCTGCCCCCCAAGGCCGGGTTGGGTGGTAATTACACCGTGACAAGCTACCTAAACATGAAGAGTCGGGAAAACATACATGATGACTCTGGGGCTGATATTCCAGTTATCAACACCTGCACATACAGATGTCCCACCTGATGTGGTCTGGGACCTGGACTCCGAAGCAGTGCACTAAAATGAACTTTCTGATTGCTTTCTGCTACAAAGACAAGAAGAGGAACATCTGTGAACATCTGTGATGGGTTTGTGTTCGGCCAGATCCAACTCATCTGGGGAGAAATGGTGTCTTCCGTTGGTGAAATGCAGCTCAGTCGTCCAGTCCTGGCGAAGCATGCTGAATTTCATTGCTTCAACCTTGAAAACGCCAAATCATTTTCTATTTTCAGTCTATCATTTGTTTTTAAATGTAAAACTACATGTAGAAGCTGAAGCGTTTTACTCCCAGTCATGACAGCAAAGCAGCAAATCCTCCCAACCATGCAGCTGGAAGACGAAGGATTTTAATGGAATTATTCCGAGTCATCAGCTGTGACTGACTGCTTCCAATAATCTCAACAATAACTTTCAGTGAAAACATTCCCAGTTTATGTTAAACTGCATTTTAAATATATGTAAACATTTCTCCGCCTGTAGATTTCCTCAGACTAAATATACGACATAATGACGTGCTGATGGATAGTTTCGCTGGATCCGTATATTTCACCATATGTTCCTCCTGAAACATTTATAACTTAGGTCAATATTTGCTCATGTCTGTCATTATGGTTGAGCATGCAAACGCCCAGTCTGGATGCTGTCATGAAACAGCTTTGACATTTTCCAAAAGCTGCTGATTTTATGAAGTGTTTCCCAGTCTGTAAATGGTGAAGGTCTTCAACAGCGGGCTGCTCCGGGAGCATTATCTGGAGCAGGGCCCGATGAACCGAGGGGCCAGGCAGAAGAAAACTCTGCGAGGTTCTCTGTGAGCCCTCCGTCCGAGGCTTAGGACCACTTCCTCCTCTATAATTAAAGGGTTATCCCCATGCATAATGGAGAAATTAAACAGTAAAACCTTGCAAGGCAAATTACAGCTTTTCCTGGGAGTTCGAGGAAGTGTCTTGATATGTAAACAATACCGCTGTTCAGCTGAGTACCCCACTCCGCCTCCCTTCCCCCATCTCCCCCCTTTGTTCCGTGGGAATTTCAGATGGGCCAGATTTCCTGTAGACCACAATTCAGCTGAATGAAGAGGATTTACAGTACCTTTACTACCCAAGCATCTAACCTGCTCTGCCAAGATAACACTGGGAGAAGCACAGCGCACAAACACACACCGTCTTGTAGAAACAGAGGTTTTCAGCTTTCAGACAGAGAGGGTTTTACTGCAAAAGCAGAGGAAAAAGAGCTTCATGAAAGCCTAATATACCAACGTTAAACACTGATGAGAAGTGATGAGGTGAGACGATGTGCAGACGGCCCGAATGAAAGCAAGAAACTCAGCTGCAGACGGAGACCTTGACTGGTTCCTGCTTTCCCACTGCTGAACGCTGAAGTGTCCTGAAGACACTGAACCTCACACGGGGCCCAGACAAAAGGCCTGAAGAGAGTGTGTGTTTGTGTTAATGGGACATGTAGAGTGAAAGTGTATCAGCTGTTTTTTATCAGCGGAGAATATTCAGGACTTGTAGATGGAGGAAAAAAATCTGAGTTTTCCATCTCATATTGAAACTTGAAACTGTTTTACTGACCTTACACTCAGGTGAAACTTTACACTGAACCGTTTTATTTACATCCCCAGTTGTGTAAACTGTAAATAAAACCAGAATGCAATGATTTACAGATCCACCAGGTCGTATTTTAGTCCCAGTAGAAGAGAACCAACATGGCAGATGATGAAACTGATGCAGGATGTGGTCCAGCATGGTGGAACCTGCAAGGTCTTCCCTGAAAGAGACGTTGTCTGGATGGGAGCAGATGTTCCAGCATTGATGGAGCTTCCCAGATGTGGAAGCTGCCCACGCCATCGGCACTAATGCAACCCCATCCCATCAGAGATGCAGGCTGATAACAAGCTGGATGCTCCCTCTCCTCTTTAGTCTGCAGGACACGCCGTCCATGCTGTCCACAAACTATTCCACATCTTCATCCAGGTTTCCACTCAGAACATTTTAAATGAGCTTTGGTCCAGAGAAGACGGCGTGTTTCTGGATCCTCTTCACATATGATGGAGCTTTAACCTGCATGTGTGGATTTCAGCCTGAACTGGGTTCACACTGGTTTCTGGAAGCTTCCTGAGTCCATGCACTGGTTTCCAGTAGAGAATCATGTCTGGTTTTAGTGCAGAAGATCAGCAGCATCCAGCCTGGTCCCGTGCTCTTCCAGTTGTTTCTGATTGGTACTAATTACCTTTTCTTGCTGCTGTTCCAGCTGTTTACAGATGTGTTGCTGCATCAGATAAAAAAAACCTGATTCATCCTCTGATTGGATGAAGAAGGCCTGATGACACTCTGGCTTTCTTTACATTTACGCAGCTCCCCAACAGTTTCGGAACTGTGGTTTTACAAACTCCTCTCACATCTCTGAGGTTAGCGAAGAACAACAGACAGCCGAAGTGTTTCTGTGCAGAGAAATCTCTGTTTGTTTTGCAGATTGCTGTCAGAACATGCATGTGGCATCCATGTCTGCCATGAACATGCCTGTATCTGCTGCTGTCAGGGGATGACCCTGATGTCTTTGAAGACCGAGCCAGGAATTTCTGGGCTTAGTTAACACCACCGGGGAAATCACCTGGCAAACAAAACACAAGAGGCTTACGGACTATACCAACACACACACAGGCTTCCATTCAACAGCTCTCTTCATTTGCACGCTGTTCATTAGACGACTGCCTTCCTATGCTTACGTAATGTGGCTGAAGCGAAGCCATGAGGAGCAAACCCACAGAGGAGGGTGGAGGATGTCGACGCCATCACCTCTGATTTATCTGACAGCTCCACCATTGCTTCTTCACACACTTATGGCAAATGTTTAAAACATTTTCATTTTCAGAAACCTTTAATCCAGGTTTTAATAGAGTTTCCGAAGCAGAGGACTGTTGGCCTGAAAGCCAGTCTGTACGTGATGGGATGGGATGGGATGGACTTCTGGACACACATCACAGGAGGTTGTGGAGAAAACTGGACCTGGTTGCTTTGAAACAAGGAGAACTTGACATCTCAGATAGTGTTTTTATAGCAGACAGAAAGCAGCTTTCCCTTTCCAGAACAGCCAGGAAAACCAGTCAATCATCCGCCAGCTGTTCCAGGCCACCGTCTTTATTCCTGCAGCCGCACGATGAATGACATTACAAATCAGTTTTCCACATGGCAGCATTTCGTTCGCTTCATTTCCAAAGGGCCATGACAAGCATACGACCTCCGGACAGACTGCTGAGCTTACAGAGCAGTGGAACAAGCAGCAGCGCCGTCCAGAAGTGTTTTCTCACTCAGAAAGTGGCTGCGTGTCAGATGGATGCTGATCGTTTTACACCTGGGTCAAGAGGAACTGCTGAGAACAAACAGGAATCGAGGTTTTCCTCTTTCAAATGCAGGTGATAACAATCCTGTCAGGTTGTCCTGCTGCAGTCAAAACCTGCCAGGAGACGAGCCAAAGATGCATGAAGACTGGATCCTGCAGGCTGTGCTGGAGCAACGCTTGTGATTGTCATGACCTGCTGAGCCAATCAGACACCAGCTAGCCACCCTAAAGGCTGTAAAATCCATCATCTAGTGCATCTGTATGGATGCTGCTGCTCTCTGCGGCTGGAAAACCCGTAGGACAACGGGCCAATCAGCAGCGTTCTGTGTGAAAACACACCCGGTTGTGTTCCCTTCAATGCCACGTTAAAATCGCTCCATTCGGCGTGAGACTAGTTACTGCTGAAACATTCTGATACAGTCCTGTAAGGACGTGTTTGCAGGTGTGGGAGGTTTCTGGGTCAGTGTGGAAAGGGCTTTACTCCTCAGGAAACATTCCCATGTTGTGTTTGGTGAGTGGGCTGCAGGGTGGCGTGCTGGTTGGCACCGGCGCCTCGCAGCCAGAAGCTTCCTAAACCAAATCTTCTTCCGTTCTGTGTCGACATGTGTGCAAGTTCTCTCCAGGGACCTGGACTGACTCCTTAGTCCACAACCAAGTAGAAGAGGTTTGTTAGGAACTGACTGTGTGGTGTTACTGGTTCACTGCAGACAGACAGGTGCTGCAGTGTGCAAACTGGATGCATGGAAATCTGACAATAACGAGAAGAATCTGTAGAGAAAATTCCACCTTAAACTACAAGGTTTTCATGTTTAGATGTCTGTGAGGGTGTAGTTTAGATCAGGAGACCTCTTCTCTGCTGTCAGTGTTGAGACAAATGACGTTTCACGCTGTAATTAAATCATTTGTTTTTCATCTTTTCCTTCACAAAAGGCTGTAAATGTTGTGAGATTGGCGGCTGAATGGCAGATGATCCTGCAGACCGGTGAGCAGGCAGAGCTGCTGCTTGTTATTCAGCTTTTCAGTTTGCTGCGTCCAGTCTTCGTCCTGTCCCTGGAGCGAGGACACTGCCGTGGCTGCACGCCCCGTCTGCACGACCCGTCTGCACGCCCTGTCTTCGTCCTGTCCCTGGAGCGAGGACACTGCCGTGGCTGCACGCCCCGTCTGCACGCCCCGTCTGCACGCCCTGTCTTCGTCCTGTCCCTGGAGCGAGGACACTGCCGTGGCTGCACGCCCCGTCTGCACGACCCGTCTGCACGCCCTGTCTGCGTCCTGTCCCTGGAGCGAGGACACTGCCGTGGCTGCACGCCCCGTCTGCACGACCCGTCTGCACGCCCTGTCTGCGTCCTGTCCCTGGAGCGAGGACACTGCCGTGGCTGCACGCCCCATCTGCACGACCCGTCTGCACGCCCTGTCTGCGTCCTGTTTCTGCAACGAGGACACCGCCCCGTCTGCACGCCCTGTCTGCGTCCTGTCCCTGGAGCGAGGACACTGCCGTGGCTGCACGCCCCATCTGCACGACCCGTCTGCACGCCCTGTCTGCGTCCTGTTTCTGCAACGAGGACACCGCCATGGCTGCACGCCCCGTCTGCAGCCACATTCACCCTCATGAGGATGTGATGATGAAAAATGTTGCAAAAGTTTATTATTTTACGGAATGTTTATGGAATTCCTCCGCCTCCTCTGCAGAGCCAGCTGCTGCCGGGGTCAGACAGTCCGGGACGGGGACATGTCTCTGGACCAGTGTGGAGTCCCAGAACTCCAGCTGATTAGGCTAAATGCTACCAGAGCACTAAAACCACAGATGTGTAATTGCAAGAAAAGTTTCCTTTGACAGGAATTTGACTGATGGAAAATCTGTTTCCTCGTCTGATGACCTGCGGAAAAATGAAGTCTTATCTGCCGGGGGGCGGGGGGTGTCTGTCTGTCGGGTTCAGCAGCCTGCAGAGTCTAATCAAAGAAGTAAATGTTGATGAAATAAAAGTCTGACTCGTCTCATGCGTCATGCAGCACTGTGATTGATTCTTTTCCTCCAGCAGTGTTTCTACAGGGCGGACCACAGCTGTCCCAGGCGAGGGGGAGATGTGGGGGGTGGGGGGAGAACCGGAAGGGTCTGACCGCAAACTGTCCGCCTCTGGACCAAATCAGCCACAGGAACCAGGCCTGTTTATGTAAGGGCCTCCTGCTCGTGTTTACAGCCAGCGCACATTTTTGTTTTACCATGTCTAATCTTCGCAGACATTTATTTAGCTTCTCTTGAACTGCAAGTGTCGGGCTGCACAAGCAGAGGAGGCCGGCCACGGCTGGCAGATACCGAGGGTTACGCTGGGTCAGAGACACACATGCAGCCACTTTCAACAAGTCCTGCTGACACACAGCGCTGCTCCATCAGAAGAAAGAAGCGGCCTCCGGCATCACTTCAGAGAGACGAGAGCCAGCTCCTTCCACAGAGCAGGCAGGAAGTGTCTTCCAGGCAGCGGCATGCTGGGAAACGGCTTTCTGTTGGAGAGAGGAGGAAGCACAAAAGGAAGAAGGGAGCGACGGCGAGCTGCCGGATGGAGTTTTCTTAATCCCTGAAGTATCCATATATATGGCCTTAACCGGCTCTCAGACGGCTTGTAAACAGCATGGAATGTAACGTGTCGTCTTCAGGCGCTCTGGTACCAGAAGATTTATGTCCACAGACGTTGCCCAAAGCGAATCACATCCGTTTTAACTCTGGAGCGTCGAAAAAACAACTAATATTAGAAACATCTTCTCATTTGAGTCTGATTTACACGTTCTGACCTCGTTAGAGAAGTAAAAAACACAACAAGCATCGCATGAGCCGGGCTGCTGCACCAACGCTCCGCGAACAAACGTTTTTTAATTCTTTTTCAAACTACAGATGAGCCTGCATGGTGCCCTCAGCGTGTTGAGAATTCCTCTGAACTCCGCAGCTGGACTGAAGTTGGTGTTTCTTTTCTACTTCAAATGAACTTTAACAAAATAGCAGAGGGAAATATTCTCAGTGGAGTTTTTACATGAAAATGTGAAATAAGCTGACTTTCCAGACCTGCAGAGGGGAGTCAACCAGGAGCAAAGACATGGAGATGGAAGCTGACGTGATGCTCAGGAAGGTAGCGTCTGAAACCCAGTTAGTCAATCAGAGACAGAGCATTTTAACAACGCAGCCTGATGCACTGACGCTGTGAATAACTAATCATAGAGAACCTCATTATCCCGACTTTCCATGTGGGATCATGTGATCAGATCAGAAAGGAAAACAAAGGTAAACAACATATGTGTTTTAGCCCTCCTGTTGCTTTGTTTTCCTTCTGGGGTTTCATAGAGAAGAGTTATTCCCTCCAATCTAAAGAATTAGAGGACATAAACAGGAATCCATCTAGTGTGTTTCACCTCAGCACAGACTGTTTACCTGTTCAGATACCAGGACAGGCTCAATGTTCAGAAAGAAGCTTCCCAGGACCGGAGAGAGGACCGGGTAGATGACCAGGTAGAGGACCAGGTAGAGGTCCAGGTAGAGGACCAGGTAGAGGACCAGGTAGAGGACCAGATAGAGGACCAGGTAGAGGACCAGGTAGAGGTCCAGGTAGAGGACCAGGTAGAGGACCAGGTAGAGGTCCAGGTAGAGGACCAGGTAGAGGACCAGATAGAGGACCAGGTAGAGGACCAGGTAGAGGACCAGGTAGAGGACCAGATAGAGGACCAGGTAGAGGACCAGGTAGGGGACCAGGTAGAGGACCAGGTAGAGGTCCAGGTAGAGGACCAGGTAGAGGACCAGGTAGAGGTCCAGGTAGAGGACCAGGTAGAGGTCCAGGTAGAGGACCAGGTAGAGGTCCAGGTAGAGGTCCAGGTAGAAGTCCAGGTAGAGGACCAGGTAGAGGACCAGGTAGAGGACCAGGTAGAGGACCAGGTAGAAGTCCAGGTAGAGGTCCAGGTAGAAGTCCAGGTAGAGGACCAGGTAGAGGACCAGGTAGAGGTCCAGGTAGAGGACCAGGTAGGGGAACAGGTAGAGGTCCAGGTAGAGGACCAGGTAGAGGTCCAGGTAGAGGACCAGGTAGAGGTCCAGGTAGAGGTCCAGGTAGAAGTCCAGGTAGAGGACCAGGTAGAGGACCAGGTAGAGGACCAGGTAGAGGTCCAGGTAGAGGTCCAGGTAGAAGTCCAGGTAGAGGTCCAGGTAGAGGTCCAGGTAGAGGACCAGGTAGAGGACCAGGTAGAGGTCCAGGTAGAGGACCAGGTAGAGGTCCAGGTAGAGGTCCAGGTAGATGACCAGGTAGAGGACCAGGTAGAGGACCAGGTAGAGGTCCAGGTAGATGACCAGGTAGAGGACCAGGTAGAGGACCAGGTAGAGGTCCAGGTAGATGACCAGGTAGAGGACCAGGTAGAGGACCAGGTAGAGGTCCAGGTAGATGACCAGGTAGAGGTCCAGGTAGAGGACCAGGTAGAGGACCAGGTAGAGGTCCAGGTAGAGGTCCAGGTAGATGACCAGGTAGAGGACCAGGTAGAAGTCCAGGTAGAGGACCAGGTAGAGGACCAGGTAGAGGTCCAGGTAGATGACCAGGTAGAGGACCAGGTAGAGGACCAGGTAGAGGACCAGGTAGAGGTCCAGGTAGATGACCAGGTAGAGGACCAGGTAGAGGACCAGGTAGAGGACCAGGTAGAGGACCAGGTAGAGGACCAGGTAGAGGTCCAGGTAGAGGACCAGGTAGAGGACCAGGTAGAGGTCCAGGTAGATGACCAGGTAGAGGACCAGGTAGAGGACCAGGTAGAGGACCAGGTAGAGGACCAGGTAGAGGTCCAGGTAGATGACCAGGTAGAGGACCAGGTAGAGGACCAGGTAGAGGACCAGGTAGACGTTTCGAGTTCATTTGCAGGACTTATCTCTTCTGCACAGCAGAGCAGATCTACATGGAGTTAACTTTGTTTCTGGATTATTTATGTTGCATCAGAGGATGGAAATAAATAAAAGTTGAAGACCTGGAAGGAGATTTCATGTGGTTTCATACATTGACAGTGACAGAAATGAATTCATGCAGAATAATTGTGATTATTTCTCTGATAATTCTCCATAAATCATAACATCATTTTTGGACAGAAATGAAATCAGTTTGTCCTGCGGTCCTTCTGACATTCCTGCTGCTATAGACCCTGACAGGAAGACAGGGACGGGGTCAATAGTCCTTCCTGTAAGTTTGTTGCTCTCAGGTCTTCTCGAGTGTCCAGAGAAGACATTATTGATATGCCGTTTTTTTTTATCTGACTGCACATGACACCTGATAGAGCTGATTCTAACACTGGAGGCAACACATGCTCAGCCTGGTGGAAAAGGAAATAGGTCTTCTGAACTTCACTACTTCACATATCAGGAGATGAATTGTCGACCGAGGAACATGGAGTTAAAGCCGTGGGAGGGGGTGCAGGGGTCTGGCATGAATGCACTCATCCCTGCATAACCCTGGCTGCTGAGTGCCCCCATCCACCCCTCCGCCCACCCCTCCTCCATCTCTTAGTCAGTCAGCAGAACCTCGACAGAGCCTCATTCGGGAGCTTAGAAAGAAAGGCAGAAATGTTTTTTCTCAGGAAGATTAGTCGCTGTCCCTTTGGAGTAGGCCTGTGGATGGGGCACAACTTTTTCCTTTAGGTGGGGGGAGGACCCGGGTGGGGAACATTTAGACCCAAGCTCCTTATCAAACATCCAAGTTCTTACAAAGAGGCAACCTGGTGGGTGGGGGGGCTAATGTTATTCAGAGACAGGAAGCAAAGGTCTGGTTTTGATGCCGAAAACATCATTTTTCACGCAGAAGCTCAAAGTTTGGCCGAAATCTTAAAGAAAGCTTGATGTGACACACCGGTTGCATTGAGGCTCCACCAACCTCGTTCACATAACACAAAAGCAAGATCCTCTTGAGCGCATTAAAGTCCTTATCCCTGCAAACTCCTGCAGATCTCCAGCACTTCCTGTCAAACTTTCCGTCATTTCAGCCTCTTAATCTGAAAACATCATGGATGCATGCTGATGAAAAGGATCCAGCTCCTACAGGCTGGGTTACGTTGAAAATATCACACATTCAAACCATAAACCATCAGAAAATGTTTTGGTTTTCAGAGTTAAATCAGCTAAAGTTGAAGGATGCAGCATCTGCTTGTCTCTGGTGTGAACGACGGCTGCGTCAGCCGCAGGTATGCCTTTGAAATGAGGAGATATTTTACGGTGGTGGAAGCGGGCACCTAATCTCAACACATGTCAGCTTGACACGGGAAAGAACAAGCCAACACAGACTTGTAAATCCCAGAGCGTTGGAGTCAGGTTGCAACAGCAGAGCCTGTGGAAACACGTCCTGCAGCGAGACAAATGCAGGCTGCTGAAAAAATGTGGGCGCCCATTAAAAACCATTAACAAGACCCTGAGAAAGCAGCCCTGCTCTTGTCGTTTGAACTGAACCCGAACCCGGCTTTTAGACCGGCATCTCTGACTCACCAGAACTCTGCAGGGCGACACATGTCCCCGTAAACATCTCAGGAGATTCTCCAGCAGCTGACAAATGTGGATTGTAAAATGTTTCTAATCTCTTACTGCGGTGTTGTAGTTTCAAGCTTTAAGGTTTGGGATACTTTACAATTCTTTTTCAAACACAACTGAGCAGAATATTAAGTAAACCAGTTTATTAAATCTTACAAAGCTGCCTGATTTATTCAGATCTGGCCCATATTTTCTGCTTGGACATGCATATTAATTTGAGAACCAATTCAAATGAAAAGAATAATCAAAATAGTAAAGCAGAGCATAATAAAGCGCCTAATGACACACTAATGTCCTACTTTTACAGCTCCCCTGAGTGACAACGTGAGCTTTGTGATGGCAGGCCACCAGGCCCGTCATCAAACAGAAAACCACTTGAACGATGCGTTCCTTCAGCGGACCCTCGCTCTACGCCAGAGAGTCTTCCTGAGGGGTTTCAGCGTCCACCGGCCGATTCCTCCAGCAGGCGTTAGTAATTCATAACATCTGTACCGCAGAGGCCCAAACAAGGTCCTTCAACCTCGTTATGAGGAGTTTTCATCACAGATTCACTAATGAAAACATGAGATCTCATCTTTTAATTATGATCCCTTTACAGAAGGAATCTTTCAGCCTCTGCAGCGTCTGTGTTACCTCTCGAGCACAAATAACCCCTGATGGGTGCAGACAGCAGTTTCTCAGCAGAGCAAGGTTATGAAAATTCAGCCCCTACCAGACACACAATGGTCAGAACTGTGTAAATCAATAAATAATTAATGCCGTGGCAAGTGCAATATTTTCTTTTCTTGTTTGAAAAACTTGTGGTCCCTTTGTGGAGGTGCCAGGGAGGACGCAATGAAACGCCCCAGTTTCTCACCGTGCATCCCTAAACAATTAATGCTCACGGCTTGTCTCGTGGCAGGCCACCAAGTCCATCATTAAGCCGAGATCGCTCTAACGCCACAATGTCAGGCGACATCTTGTTAGCATTTCAAAGATGCTTCCCTCCTCCCTGCCTTTATCTGAGGCTTCATTCGCCACGCCGTCCACTGCTATGCCAGCCATTTTTAGTAATTCATGAAATTTACACTCGGGAGGTGAGAACAAGGTCTTTCGCCCTCATTATAACATTTTTTCATCACCCATTCTCTGACATCTCTGAAACATGCGCGGCCCCATCTCTGGGCACAGCTCTTTTCATGTGCCACCCAGATCCTTATCCGAGTAGCCGTAATCTTTCAGCTCACAGCACAGCCGAGCACAAAATCCCCACAAAAACATTGTATATCAAACTAATGTTGGAAAATAAGAGTTAATGTGCTTCTAGCTTGTTCACAAAATCATTAGATTAATTACTTTGTGGTGTATGACCGAAAGAACCAACCAAACAAAAACAAACCAGTACCTCTGTTCAGAGTGGTCGGTGAAGGCTTTTTAGGAAGTTCTGCAAAGCCGCTTCCATCCAGACTAGAACCTTTACACTCTTTCTTGTCTGTGGTTGTTGGAGTCGAAGTTTCCATCCTGGTTTCTAATTTCTGTCACGACCTGGAGACAAAAGAGAAACCTTAATGTAAGACCAAATATGCAATGCAAGAAGGACGTGCTTTACATCTACAGCAGCAACAGCAGCTTATTGGGATCAGTTTAATTACCGGTAAGTACACACATACGCAAAAACACACACACACATACATGGCAAGGCAGTCAGATTATCAGAAAACTGAAGGAAATGCAGGATTTAATATCAAACAGACAAGCTTGTGAGACTTGTAAAGCTGCTAGGATCTGTGGACAGTTTCACATGAACAGCTGAGTGTCATCAGCATAACAACGGTCATTTAAATTATACCCAGGAAAGCTGCCAGGAAGTGGAAAGTACACTACCACCACTGCTCTTAGTACACACTCTTACTGACACTACTACTACCTATCACACTACCACTCCTCCGTCAACCATGGAGGTTTGCCAGAATTTCCCCCGCTGACAACTAATCCAGCATCCATCTTCATCTAGAGTCTTCTCTTAGACTACAAGTTTCAGAAAGTTTCTTTTCTCCAGCCAGTAAAACACAGTCCATGACCCCCTATTGGATAAGACAGGATATGAAAGATGGCTGGAGCCTCTGTGAAGTCACCCGTAGGTTACTGAAGAGCTGAATTGATGTTCATTGGGCGGTTGCCACCGTCGCCATCTTGGAAGCATCACATGTGTCACTCTCTCCGGAAAATAAAAAAATGGGCAAAGAGGTGGAGTTGACCGGGGGGCTGTGAGCGTGGGGGTTGATGATTGACATCGATCAAACTCTGACCGGCCTGTAGCTAAGAGCTAACCAAGCTAATCCAGAGCGGGCTAAAGCTAAGTCACGCTGTTAGCCGGCTAGTGGTTAAGCTACACTCGGCCTACTTGCAGTGGGATATCGGGTACCTGTCAATCAAAACGACATGCCCCTAATGATGCTGAATTTCGAAATGAAACTGCTTCTAAACAAAAAAAATTCACTCCCCCCACAGTTGTCATGAAGGTAAACCTGACCTATTAAACCTAAAATGTTTTTATACCAGGCAGTAAACATGTTTATTTCTGCTGTAAACACGTTTAAAATGGTCTTTTTAACATGGGAGTCTATGGAGATTTGCTCTGTTTTGGAGCCCCTAGTGGATGAAGGGAGAACTACAGGCTTTGGCACTTCTGCATAGGCTTCACTTTTAACCGATGGAGGTCGCTGCTTGGTTTTGTCTTATTGCATTTTTTTTTCCTTTCCTTTCTTTCTTTCTTTCTCTCATAATGTCTTCTTTATCTTTTGCTGGATCAGCAATAGAGTGTTTTGTCACGGAGTCATGAAATAAGTAAAAAACACAATTTGAAGGTCAGAATTTTTCATCATGTGACTTTAAATCAAAAGGGTGTTTCCAGAGGTTTGACTAATGGTGTAAACAGAGAACCAAACGAGGACTAGGACTAAGCCTGGTGGCACACCTCAACCGAGCTGAGGCTGTTGTGTAAATCATTCATAGTGACAGAAAAGCTCTGTTAGTCCTGTTAGATATGAGCTAAATAAGTTAAGAGCCTTTTTCAAACCTTTTATATGTGTATTGTGACTAGGAGTTGTGATCTTGTGACGAGGTTTTAGCTTTTTTAGGACAAACTACCTTCAGAAATCATATTTTCTCTGGAAACATCAGTAAGTCTCGACTGGAATCACAACCTCTCCAGCTCCCACCAGCAGTTCCCAGCATGGATGTGGAGAAGCTTTTCACATCCAGTCTGACGGACGTCACGTCATCATCATTACGTTTTCTACCTGCATGAACTTTCCATTCAATGTAGAGAATCTTGTTCAATAACAGCATGTTGGAGCAACACTGGAAAGGAACCAAACTGAGCTAATTTATTTCCCTGCAGTTTCCTCCTGTTTGTTAGGTGTGTGTTTTTATTCTGTAGAAACACACAGACATGTTCTCGGTTTGGTGTAATGGGCTCATCACGCCCCTTCTGCTCTGATTGTAGCTGTGAGTGGCCCTTTGCGCCGGGGTCTTAGCCACACACACTGTGTCAATACCTCCTCATGTCTGTGTGAAAAGCTCGACGACTTGGCAACAAGCCACTTGTTTGACTTGGTGGGACCTACAAGATCATCCTCTGCTGCGAGCAAACAACAGGCCTGAAAGGAAAGTCCGTCCACACGCCGACGAGCCGCGGCGTTCCCACCTGCTGCCGGGAAGGAAACAACTGTTTCACAGGTGTGTGACGGATGGGGAAACCTACTGACTTCCTGCCACGAGGAGGCCTTCAGAGTCCTCCTCGCTCAGCTCAACTCAGCTGTGACGGAGGAAAAAGGGCTAAACTCAGACCATCTTGATCAAACTAAAACTACGAGCGAACAGACAGAATTAGGAATGCTGAGATAACAGCTGAGTGCTCTGGCTGGTGAGCCGAATGTGTGAAGTGCAGCTTTGGCTTCGTGTGGATTTCCAGCATGTCCTTGGTTACGGTGAGGCGTGTGTAGGAGCAAGCCTTTCTGCGACCCATCGGAGGTGCCAGTCACCTGTCACCGAGCCAGTGTAAGCCGATTAGAGGTGGGCGACTAACAGGTTTAGGCTGCATCTGTTTGTCTTCGTGGCTGCCAAAGCGCCGGCCTGCTCGCCAGCTCGTCCTGGACGGCTTCGACTCGCAGACATCACCTTAGTGATAGAATTTAACTTGCTGTTTCATGAGCCTTTATGGTGCTCAGACTTGGCCAGAAAGCAGCCTGTTTTTGGTGGCGAAGCCACTTGGCTCAGACAAAACCTGTAAACGGAGCAGCAAAGGAACAGTTTGTCTGTGAAAGAACAACCGAGTCTCCGTCTAACGAACATCTGGCATCACATTAATAGTCTCCTGCTTTTACTGCATGCCAGCTATTTGCTCTCCAGTTGCCTCTGAACCTGGAGCCAGCTTTCTGAAGAACAGGGGTCTCGGTTCGAGCACCTGCACACGTCGTTGCCTAAAGTGCCACTTTGGGGATCGCTGCATCTAATACTGAGAAATAAAAGATAAATCTGAATGCTTTTCTCAAAAGGTGGCCCCTACTTCACCTTCACCCCCCACCCAGCCTTGTCGTTTCTTAATTTCGGGGGCTATTGCCCCCCCTCATCCCATGTCTCCCTGCAGACCAGACCTGTGTTGCCCCCGATGACAGGGAAGCCCAGCTCTGATGGGACAGTACAGGTGTCAGAAACCAAGCAGACAGATGGCGGGGGCCAAAGGCGAACAAACAACAAGGGTCCACTTCTTTTCTCATCTTCTGGTTGGCTGGGCAGCCACCAACAGGATGATGGCCTTCCCAGCCCCCCCTCTGCTGCCATGTGACGTCCAGACAGGCTCCTTTAAAACAGACGACCAACAAACCCCAGAAAACACAACCTACACTGACATTATAAATTATATATATATACTTATTTGTAGAGAAATTGAGCTGCTATCCTCTATTTTTTAGTAAAACTAACATGGTTTTTAGTTAGGAGGAAATTGTTTCCATTTTTAATCGTGTTTCAGGTGAATTTACTCTGATGCAGGAACACATACGTTGACTCTGACCTGTCTATAATAATCTGATATGTCTATAATAATCTGACATGTCTATTATAATCTGACCTGTCTATAATAATCTGATATGTCTATAATAATCTGACCTGTCTATAATAATCTGATATGTCTATAATAATCTGACATGTCTATTATAATCTGACCTGTCTATAATAATCTGATATGTCTATAATAATCTGACATGTCTATTATAATCTGACCTGTCTATAATAATCTGATATGTCTATAATAATCTGACATGTCTATAATAATCTGATATGTCTATAATAATCTGACATGTCTATTATAATCTGACATGTCTATAATAATCTGACATGTCTATAATGATCTGACATGTCTATAATAATCTGACATGTCTATAATAATCTGACATGCTTATAATGATCTGACATGTCTATAATAATCTGACATGCTTATAATGATCTGACATGTCTATAATAATCTGATATGTCTATAATAATCTGACCTGTCTATAATAATCTGATATGTCTATAATAATCTGACATGTCTATAATAATCGGACATGTCTATAATAATCTGACATGTCTATAATGATCTGACATGTCTATAATAATCTGACATGCTTATAATGATCTGACATGTCTATAATAATCTGACATGTCTATAATAATCTGACATGTTTATAATGATCTGACATGTCTATAATAATCTGACATGCTTATAATGATCTGACATGTCTATAATAATCTGACATGTCTATAATAATCTGACATGCTTATAATGATCTGACATGTCTATAATAATCTGACATGCTTATAATGATCTGACATGTCTATAATAATCTGATATGTCTATAATAATCTGACCTGTCTATAATAATCTGACATGTCTATAATAATCTGACATGTTTATAATGATCTGACATGTCTATAATAATCTGACATGCTTATAATGATCTGACATGTCTATAATAATCTGACATGTCTATAATAATCTGACATGTTTATAATGATCTGACATGTCTATAATAATCTGACATGCTTATAATGATCTGACATGTCTATAATAATCTGACATGTCTATAATAATCTGACATGCTTATAATAATCTGACATGTCTATAATGATCTGACATGTCTATAATGATCTGACATGTCTATAATGATCTGACATGTCTATAATAATCTGACCTGTCTATAATAATCTGACCTGTCTATAATAATCGGACATGTCTATAATGATCTGACATGTCTATAATAATCTGACATGCTTATAATGATCTGACATGTCTATAATAATCTGATATGTCTATAATAATCTGACCTGTCTATAATAATCTGATATGTCTATAATAATCTGACATGTCTATAATAATCGGACATGTCTATAATAATCTGACATGTCTATAATGATCTGACATGTCTATAATAATCTGACATGCTTATAATGATCTGACATGTCTATAATAATCTGACATGTCTATAATAATCTGACATGTTTATAATGATCTGACATGTCTATAATAATCTGACATGCTTATAATGATCTGACATGTCTATAATAATCTGACATGTCTATAATAATCTGACATGCTTATAATGATCTGACATGTCTATAATAATCTGACATGCTTATAATGATCTGACATGTCTATAATAATCTGATATGTCTATAATAATCTGACCTGTCTATAATAATCTGACATGTCTATAATAATCTGACATGTTTATAATGATCTGACATGTCTATAATAATCTGACATGCTTATAATGATCTGACATGTCTATAATAATCTGACATGTCTATAATAATCTGACATGTTTATAATGATCTGACATGTCTATAATAATCTGACATGCTTATAATGATCTGACATGTCTATAATAATCTGACATGTCTATAATAATCTGACATGTCTATAATAATCTGACATGCTTATAATAATCTGACATGTCTATAATGATCTGACATGTCTATAATGATCTGACATGTCTATAATGATCTGACATGTCTATAATAATCTGACCTGTCTATAATAATCTGACCTGTCTATAATAATCGGACATGTCTATAATGATCTGACATGTCTATAATAATCTGACATGTCTATAATAATCGGACATGTCTATAATAATCTGACATGTCTATAATGATCTGACATGTCTATAATGATCTGACATGCTTATAATGATCTGACATGTCTATAATGATCTGACATGTCTATAATGATCTGACATGTCTATAATAATCTGACATGTTTATAATGATCTGACATGTCTATAATAATCTGACATGTCTATAATAATCTGACATGTCTATAATGATCTGACATGTCTATAATAATCTGACATGTCTATAATAATCTGACATGCTTATAATGATCTGACATGTCTATAATGATCTGACATGTCTATAATAATCGGACATGTCTATAATGATCTGACATGTCTATAATGATCTGACATGTCTATAATAATCTGACATGCTTATAATGATCTGACATGTTTATAATGATCTGACATGTCTATAATAATCTGACATGCTTATAATGATCTGACATGTCTATAATGATCTGACATGTCTATAATAATCGGACATGTCTATAATAATCGGACATGTCTATAATGATCTGACATGTCTATAATGATCTGACATGTCTATAATAATCTGACATGTCTATAATAATCTGACATGTCTATAATGATCTGACATGTCTATAATAATCTGACATGTCTATAATAATCTGATATGTCTATAATAATCTGACATGTCTATAATGATCTGACATGTCTATAATGATCTGACATGTCTATAATAATCTGACATGTCTATAATAATCTGACATGTCTATAATAATCTGACATGCTTATAATGATCTGACATGTCTATAATAATCTGACATGTCTATAATAATCTGACATGTCTATAATGATCTGACATGTCTATAATGATCTGACATGTCTATAATAATCTGACCTGTCTATAATAATCTGACATGCTTATAATGATCTGACATGTCTATAATAATCTGACATGTCTATAATGATCTGACATGTCTATAATAATCTGACATGTCTATAATAATCTGACATGTCTATAATAATCTGACATGCTTACAATGATCTGACATGTCTATAATGATCTGATATGTGTCAGATTTGTGTACACACCAGGGGAACATGCAGCCTGTTGGGAAGGTGTCATGTCAGACAGGAAGCAGGAACATGGGGCCTCCTGATGAAGGAGTTAAAGTACTGCATGTAGCGTCCTGACACTGCTGGGAGGGATGGATCTCTCTGGAAGGGCCATGTGAGTCTGGCTTTCTGTGTTAACACAATCTGGATATTTTCTTCTTGCTGCAGAAGACAGACGGAGGTAAATGATCTTCAGAGAAAGGAAGCAGATCTCTCAGACAGGGAGGATCAGAGGAGGCTTTGTCTCTGCAGACTTTCTGCTTCCATCTCTTTGAGCTCATTTACCTTCCACCCCCGTACGTCTCAGACCTGCAGGACTTTTTGTTATGAGACCTGCTGTGTGTTTTTCTTAGCGCCTCGTTCAGTTTCAAGTGTTCCTCTCTTCCACTACCGTTCAGCAGCTCCCCTTTCACCAACACTGAAAGGAATGCAAACACACATCAAAAGAGGCCCTCTCGTTTTGAAGATTTCCAGGCTTTGCTCTTCGGACTTTCTTCCTTCCTATCTTTCAGTCGATGCACTCTGCATGCTGGTAGGCTCTCTCTGCTGCCAGCACACACACACACACACACACACACACACACACACACACACACACACACACACACACACACACTCTTTAAGAGGCTCATCAACGGCTGTCCCTCACTCTGCTCACTTGGCAGCGCCGGCAGAGATGGATAAGTGAGGTCTGATGCCCCCATGCTGCCTGCAGACCTCTCTGCTCAGGTTTCTGATGCAGAACAACACCTCCAAGTCAAAATATGCTTTTGTTTTACATTCTTTGGTGTCTTCATCACAGATGTCATGGTTTTTTTCCTTGTTTGCACAAGTGGTGGAGATGACACATTAGTGCTGCCAGACCTCCACTCATCACATGACTCCAGGGAGGGAGGCCTGATTGTCTCCCATCGTTATTTCCATGTTTCAGATGCAGAATGTTTCTGTCTCATGTTCATACTCTGCTGCGTTAATGTGTGAGGAGGGAGCCGTAGTTTCTGCCTCTGCAGAGTCGCCAACCAGTCAGGTAGTTCCAGTCCAGAACTGGTCCAGGCTGTGTAATGGACCAGGAGGAGTGGCTTCACCTTCAGCCTGCGGCTCTGTGAAACGGCAGCGTTCAGGTTTACCAGGCTGAATATCGTCTCACATCTACGTTCCGTTCAAATGAACAGAAAAAGGCAGAACGGAAGTCCAGAACAACCTCGAGAATTCCTGTCAGGAACGTCAACAAGGCCATGGTCATGATGGTCGTGTGAGTCGCTCAGCCGACACACCGCCAGCCGGTTCACTTAGAAGCTGACGGCGTGGGAGGAGAAGCAGAAACAGGAAGTAACGTAAGAAGCAGCGTGGAACTGTAAGAACCTCATGGGAAGCGCTCGGATCGACGAACTTCCAGTTCTTTCCACATTCCAGCTGAGTTTCTGCTTTACTTCCTGCTCCAGTCACTTCGCAGCAAAATGAAACATCAGACAGGAAGGCTTTAACGAGTGGCTCCCCTGACTCTGCTGTTCGCCACAGTGGAATCATCGGAAGAACGGCGAACTCGGCGTCTCCCCGATGGACGCGCAGGTCTCGGCGTCTCCCCGATGGACGCGCAGGTCTCGGCGTCTCCCCGATGGACGCGCAGGTCTCGGCGTCTCCCCGATGGACGCGCAGGTCTCGGCGTCTCCCCGATGGACGCGCAGGTCTCGGCGTCTCCCCGATGGACGCGCAGGTCTCGGCGTCTCCACCTCCCCGTTTAAAAAGCAGGCCTGGTGTCTGATGTCCAGCTGGAAGAAGACGCATGTTGTCCCAGAATCCCAGTAAGACCTGTTGCACGCTGCACCACCTGACTCCACCTTGGTCTTCAGGAGGATTCGGCCTGACCTGACTGGACAAGTTGCTGAACATTTCTACTGGTTGGTGATCCAGTGAGACGGACAGCAGAGACCTGTGGGAGAGGACGGGTCTGGACTAGACCAGGGCAGGTTCTCTGTGTGTGGAAGAGCTGAGGTGTGAAAGGTCAGGACACGTCTCATACCAGAGCTGGACAGATTCACGTCCAGAAAGCTCACCTTGGCTCGCTGAGGCATTTTAAAACCATGAATCATGTCAATCTGAGAACTTTCTCTGAACGAGTCTGTCCCCACCCTGAACCTGACCTCTCTGCCTGCAGAGGCAATATCCTGTGCCTGATCTCCTCGTCTCCTCCACCAACAGAGACCAGATGTGGAGCTCTGCAGCGAGAACCCCACAATAAAACAGGACTTTTATTTTACTTTTATTTGCTTGTAAAAATGTTTTAGTTTGGAACAAAGTCAGAGTAACTTCCCCTGAACTTACCGTGAACAACAACACACTGAAAAGGGTCCAATCTAAACCAAACGCAGACATTTACATGTTTACTCCCACCATCTCCAGTCTACAGCACTGGTCTCCTCCCAGACCAGACCAGTGTCCACAGACCAGCCTGCTGTGGAGCAAAGCTTCCAGCGGGGACGAGAACACGGTGGAACCAGCAGTAACACACGCAGGAACACAGTCAGGACCAAGAACCTGAACTAGAACCAAGACTGGTGAAGCAGAACACGGGTCTGCCGGTTTTACCATCAACAGGTTCCTCCAGCCTGGAAACATGAGCTGGTCTCACATAGACCAGGTTCCCAACACGTCCTCCATGAGGACCCCCTTCACACAAACACTGAAAGGCCGTGGACCCCCCCGCTTCATGCATTGATCTGAAATAATGAATAAATAGTTTTACTGTCATTAAAGGTGAAGAACTGTTGGACTGCAGACGGACATGTCTGACTGTTTACGTGACAGCTGAATGAATACAAAGCTTTGACGGTAGCAGAGGTGTGTGTGTGTGTGTGTGTGTGTGTGATGGCCACAGCTGTTGCCGGTGCCGAGGCGGCATTTGGCCCGGGTCGTTCATCTTTAGCGTGTTGTTAGCGCTCACCCTCCAGCTGTCAGTGGTCTCAGCAGCTACTTACACAGAGCTGCTGGTGTGTGTGTCCACAGGAAACACACCCACATGCCCGTACGTAAAGATGTGGGAGCAGATTCCACCTTGCTGCGCACGCACACACACACACACACACACACACACACACACACACACACACACACACACAGAGCCTGGTTCTGTAGCCATGTTTCTGGCCTGTGATTCCAGCTGCCGCCGCTGGTTCCCAGTGGCAGGAGGGGGGTCCACAGCAAGGCAGCGGGGGTTCAGTGTATGTTTGTATGGTGCTTGTGGGGGGGGGGGGCAGCTGACAAAGCACATCATCAGGTGAGACATGGTGTGATGTTCTCTCAGAGTTGCTATAATGTTCCAGTTATACTTCCGGTGACGGCGTTCCGGTGGGATGTGACACCGCTGTGCTGCAGGCGTGTTTCATGTTATATTTAACATACATGTTCAGGGAGCGCCTGTACATGTGTGGAATACGTCCCCCAAGAGGAGACCAAGCTCATGACGAGGCATCACCGTCCATCTCAGTTTACCCCACGGAGACACACACTGATCGTCACAGACGGCCCTGGGGGGAGGTCTGCACGGAAATTTAAGTGAGATCTGGGGGGAGAATAGGAAAATCTAGGGAGATTTGGGGGAGATCAGAGGGAGATTCGGGGGAGATCAGAGGGAGATTCGGGGGAGATCAAAGGGAGATTCGGGGGAGATCAAAGGGAGATTTGGGGGACATCTGAGGGAGATTTGGGGGAGATCTAAAGGAGATTTGGGGGAGATCTGAGGGAGATTTGGGGGAGATCTGAGGGAGATTTGGGGGAGATCTAAGGGAGATTTGGGGGAGATCAAAGGGAGATTTGGGGGAGACCTGAGGGAGATTTGGGGAGATCAAAGGGAGATTTGGGGGAGATCAAAGGGAGATTTGGGGGAGATCTGAGGGAGATTTGGGGGAGATCTGAGGGAGATTTGGGGGAGATCTAAGGGAGATTTGGGGGAGATCTAAGGGAGATTTGGGGGAGATCTAAGGGAGATTTGGGAGAGATCAAAGGGAGATTTGGGGGAGATCTAAGGGAGATTTGGGAGAGATCAAAGGGAGATTTGGGGGAGATCAAAGGGAGATTTGGGGGAGATCTGAGGGAGATTTGGGGGAGATCTGAGGGAGATTTGGGGGAGATCTGGGGGGAGAATAGGAAAATCTAGGGAGATTTGGGGGAGATCAAAGGGAGATTTGGGGGAGATCTGAGGGAGATTTGGGGGAGATTTGGGGGAGATCTGAGGGAGATTTGGGGGAGATCTGAGGGAGATTTGGGGGAGATCTGAGGGAGATTTGGGGGAGATCTGAGGGAGATTTGGGGGAGATCAAAGGGAGATTTGGGGGAGATCAAAGGGAGATTTGGGGGAGATCAAAGGGAGATTTGGGGGAGATCTGAGGGAGATTTGGGGGAGATCTGGGGGGAGAATAGGAAAATCTAGGGAGATTTGGGGGAGATCAAAGGGAGATTTGGGGGAGATCAAAGGGAGATTTGGGGGAGATCTGAGGGAGATTTGGGGGAGATCTGAGGGAGATTTGGGGGAGATCTGAGGGAGATTTGGGGGAGATCTGAGGGAGATTTGGGAGAGATCAAAGGGAGATTTGGGGGAGATCTAAGGGAGATTTGGGAGAGATCAAAGGGAGATTTGGGGGAGATCTGAGGGAGATTTGGGGGAGATCTAAGGGAGATTTGGGAGAGATCAAAGGGAGATTTGGGAGAGATCAAAGGGAGATTTGGGAGATCTGGGGAAGTTTGGGGGAGGTTTGGGGGGAGATTTGAGGGAGATCTGGGAGAGATTTGGGGGAAATTTGGGAGCGTGTCCACCATCCTGGTTCTGGTTCTGTTTGCAGGTGTGAATGAGAACTGAGAGCTAGTTCTGTTTCAAGACAGTTTCCATCTGCAGCTCGTTGCCTCCACCCAAACCCGTAACCGTGGCAACGTGAATAGTGGAGAACCTGGTTTGGGTTCTGATTCAGGCTTTAAGAACCAAATCTGTTGCTCAGTGTGAGAATCTCAAAACCACAAAGAGCTGGACTGGTTCTGAATGCTGATCCAGTCCTGCAGCTGGATGCAGACCGGAGGAACGGGCGCTGTACTCCGTACCGTGCAGGCCGGAGGAACGGGCGATGTACTCCGTACCGTGCAGGCCGGAGGAACGGGCGCTGTACTCCGTACCGTGCAGGCCGGAGGAACGGGCGCTGTACTCCGTACCGTGCAGGCCGGAGGAACGGGCGCTGTACTCCGTACCGTGCAGACCGGAGGAACGGGCGATGTACTCCGTACCGTGCAGACCGGAGGAACGGGCGATGTACTCCGTACCGTGCAGGCCGGAGGAACGGGCGATGTACTCCGTACCGTGCAGGCCGGAGGAACGGGCGATGTACTCCGTACCGTGCAGACCGGAGGAACGGGCGCTGTACTCCGTACCGTGCAGACCGGAGGAACGGGCGCTGTACTCCGTACCGTGCAGACCGGAGGAACGGGCGATGTACTCCGTACCGTGCAGACCGGAGGAACGGGCGATGTACTCCGTACCGTGCAGGCCGGAGGAACGGGCGCTGTACTCCGTACCGTGCAGGCCGGAGGAACGGGCGCTGTACTCCGTACCGTGCAGGCCGGAGGAACGGGCGATGTACTCCGTACCGTGCAGACCGGAGGAACGGGCGATGTACTCCGTACCGTGCAGACCGGAGGAACGGGCGCTGTACTCCGTACCGTGCAGACCGGAGGAACGGGCGCTGTACTCCGTACCGTGCAGACCGGAGGAACGGGCGATGTACTCCGTACCGTGCAGGCCGGAGGAACGGGCGCTGTACTCCGTACCGTGCAGGCCGGAGGAACGGGCGCTGTACTCCGTACCGTGCAGGCCGGAGGAACGGGCGATGTACTCCGTACCGTGCAGGCCGGAGGAACGGGCGATGTACTCCGTACCGTGCAGGCCGGAGGAACGGGCGATGTACTCCGTACCGTGCAGACCGGAGGAACGGGCGATGTACTCCGTACCGTGCAGACCGGAGGAACGGGCGATGTACTCCGTACCGTGCAGACCGGAGGAACGGGCGATGTACTCCGTACCGTGCAGACCGGAGGAACGGGCGATGTACTCCGTACCGTGCAGACCGGAGGAACGGGCGATGTACTCCGTACCGTGCAGACCGGAGGAACGGGCGCTGTACTCCGTACCGTGCAGACCGGAGGAACGGGCGATGTACTCCGTACCGTGCAGGCCGGAGGAACGGGCGATGTACTCCGTACCGTGCAGACCGGAGGAACGGGCGATGTACTCCGTACCGTGCAGACCGGAGGAACGGGCGATGTACTCCGTACCGTGCAGACCGGAGGAACGGGCGATGTACTCCGTACCGTGCAGGCCGGAGGAACGGGCGATGTACTCCGTACCGTGCAGGCCGGAGGAACGGGCGATGTACTCCGTACCGTGCAGACCGGAGGAACGGGCGATGTACTCCGTACCGTGCAGACCGGAGGAACGGGCGATGTACTCCGTACCGTGCAGACCGGAGGAACGGGCGATGTACTCCGTACCGTGCAGACCGGAGGAACGGGCGATGTACTCCGTACCGTGCAGGCCGGAGGAACGGGCGATGTACTCCGTACCGTGCAGGCCGGAGGAACGGGCGATGTACTCCGTACCGTGCAGGCCGGAGGAACGGGCGCTGTACTCCGTACCGTGCAGACCGGAGGAACGGGCGCTGTACTCCGTACCGTGCAGGCCGGAGGAACGGGCGCTGTACTCCGTACCGTGCAGACCGGAGGAACGGGCGATGTACTCCGTACCGTGCAGACCGGAGGAACGGGCGATGTACTCCGTACCGTGCAGACCGGAGGAACGGGCGATGTACTCCGTACCGTGCAGGCCGGAGGAACGGGCGCTGTACTCCGTACCGTGCAGGCCGGAGGAACGGGCGCTGTACTCCGTACCGTGCAGGCCGGAGGAACGGGCGCTGTACTCCGTACCGTGCAGACCGGAGGAACGGGCGCTGTACTCCGTACCGTGCAGACCGGAGGAACGGGCGCTGTACTCCGTACCGTGCAGACCGGAGGAACGGGCGATGTACTCCGTACCGTGCAGGCCGGAGGAACGGGCGCTGTACTCCGTACCGTGCAGACCGGAGGAACGGGCGCTGTACTCCGTACCGTGCAGGCCGGAGGAACGGGCGCTGTACTCCGTACCGTGCAGACCGGAGGAACGGGCGCTGTACTCCGTACCGTGCAGGCCGGAGGAACGGGCGATGTACTCCGTACCGTGCAGGCCGGAGGAACGGGCGCTGTACTCCGTACCGTGCAGGCCGGAGGAACGGGCGATGTACTCCGTACCGTGCAGACCGGAGGAACGGGCGCTGTACTCCGTACCGTGCAGGCCGGAGGAACTCTTCTGTCCTCCTGCTGCTCTCAGACCACCTGTTCACATCACAAGTTCCACAACTGACCCGGTTGTGTTCTGCGATCTCCCTAATGATGCGATCAGAAGAGGGGAGTGGATCTGACAGGCCGAGTCAGAGGACGACAGCAGCCGGCGTGCTGATTGAGAGCAGCTTCAGAGCTAAAGAGCAGCACATGTCTGTTTCCACGCTGCGCTCTGGGCTCCAGCTTCTCTCTGAGAGGAGACTGTGGCCTGGCAGCGATCTGGAGTCTAATAATTCCCATGGAGGCGTAAGGAAAGCAGCCCTGCCCCCGCAGCGGAGGAAGGGCCTCGTGTAAATCATAGCTTCCAAACTCCTTGCCCTCTCCCCTTCCCAACACAAACCCCATAGTTAGGAGCACAAACAGATCCCGCTCTGCCTCCTCCTCCTGCTCCTCCTCTTCCTTTGTACGATGGCTGTGGCCTCTGCATGGACCCCGATCTCTGCTCTGCATCAGATTACAGGCAGCAGCAGAAATCTCAGATCCTGACTGGTGACGCGACCCAACCCTCTCTGATGGAGAAGAGAGAAGATCTCCATCTTTTCCTGTCTCACCTCCACCAACAGGTCCACCTCCACCTGCCGAGCCTCACCGGCAGGAACGTTCCCGCTCTGCCTGACACCACCCAACTCTGCCGGACACCGCCCGACCGTTCCCGACACCGCCCGACCGTTCCCGACACCGCCCGACCGTTCCCGACACCGCCCAACTCTGCCCGACACCGCCCGACCGTTCCCGACACCGCCCGACCGTTCCCGACACCGCCCAACTCTGCCCGACACCGCCCGACTGTTCCCGACACCGCCCGACCGTTCCCGACACCGCCCGACCGTTCCCGACACCGCCCAACTCTGCCCGACACCGCCCGACTGTTCCCGACACCGCCCGACCGTTCCCGACACCGCCCGACCGTTCCCGACACCGCCCGACCGTTCCCGACACCGCCCGACCGTTCCCGACACCGCCCAACTCTGCCCGACACCGCCCGACCGTTCCCGACACCGCCCGACCGTTTCCGACACCGCCCGACCGTTTCCGACACCGCCCGACCGTTCCCGACACCGCCCGACCGTTCCCGACACCGCCCGACCGTTTCCGACACCGCCCGACCGTTCCCGACACCGCCCGACCGTTCCCGACACCGCCCGACCGTTCCCGACACCGCCCGACCGTTCCCGACACCGCCCGACCGTTCCCGACACCGCCCAACTCTGCCCGACACCGCCCGACCGTTCCCGACACCGCCCGACCGTTTCCGACACCGCCCGACCGTTCCCGACACCGCCCAACTCTGCCCGACCGTTCCCGACACCACCCGACCGTTCCCGACACCGCCCGACCGTTCCCGACACCGCCCAACTCTGCCCGACACCGCCCGACCGTTCCCGACACCGCCCAACTCTGCCCGACACCGCCCGACCGTTCCCGACACCGCCCAACTCTGCCCGACACCGCCCGACCGTTCCCGACACCGCCCGACCGTTCCCGACACCGCCCAACTCTGCCCGACACCGCCCGACCGTTCCCGACACCGCCCGACCGTTCCCGACACCGCCCGACCGTTCCCGACACCGCCCGACCGTTCCCGACACCGCCCGACCGTTCCCGACACCGCCCAACTCTGCCCGACACCGCCCGACCGTTCCCGACACCGCCCGACCGTTCCCGACACCGCCCGACCGTTCCCGACACCGCCCGACTCTGCCTGACACCACCCAACTCTGCCTGACACCGCCTGACTCTGCCTGACACCACCCGACCGTTCCCGACACCACCCAACTCTGCCTGACACCACCCGACTCTGCCTGACACCACCCGACCGTTCCCGACACCGCCCGACCGTTCCCGACACCGCCCGACCGTTCCCGACACCGCCCGACCGTTCCCGACACCGCCCGACTCTGCCTGACACCACCCAACTCTGCCTGACACCGCCTGACTCTGCCTGACACCACCCAACTCTGCCTGACACCACCCGACCGTTCCCGACACCACCCGACCGTTCCCGACACCACCCGACTCTGCCTGACACCACCCGACTCTGCCTGACACCACCCGACCGTTCCCGACACCGCCCGACCGTTCCCGACACCGCCCGACCGTTCCCGACACCGCCCGACCGTTCCCGACACCGCCCGACTCTGCCTGACACCACCCGACCGTTCCCGACACCACCCGACCGTTCCCGACACCACCCGACCGTTCCCGACACCACCCGACTCTGCCTGACACCGCCCGACTCTGCCTGACACCACCCGACCGTTCCCGACACCGCCCGACTCTGCCTGACACCGCCCGACTCTGCCTGACACCGCCCGAACGTTCCCGACACCGCCCGACTCTGCCTGACACCGCCCGACTCTGCCTGACACCGCCCAACTCTGCCTGACACCGCCCGAACGTTCCCGACACCGCCCGACCGTTCCCGACACCGCCCGACCGTTCCCGACACCGCCCGACCATTCCCGACACCACCCAACTCTGCCCGACACCGCCCGACCGTTCCCGACACCGCCCGACCGAACTCCTCCAGCAGCAGTACCAGGATGCTCTTCTCCACCCGGTTTTTCCCATGATGCAATGCGGCGCAGCAGCCGGACAGATCCGTCTCTTCCCAGCAGGAGATGAACATCATGTCAGACATTTTACCACAGGATGGAATTACGAGCTCCTCTCTGACAAGACGACCTGAGTGTGTCACCCTGCAGGTCTGGTGTGTTCGCGTGTCGCCAGGCGGCGTGTTCTCTGCTGCTTCTACACGCCTGCTGTCCCAGGATGGAGCTGGACACATAAACTGTGTGTGAAACCGATCATCTAGCAGCTTCAACACGAGTTATTATGATTGATTGTTTTCTGATCACACACTCTGCAGAGTGTTAAAAACACACTGCTGGAATCAGTGGCATCTTAAATAACGTCCAGCTGATCAATGATTAAATAAAACGATACCTTTTTGATATGAAACATGTTCCTGCCAAGATTTTTCCTTTAAATGCCGATAGAAATCATTGATCTATAAACAAACCGCAGAGAATAAATAAAATAAATAAAATAAATAAATAAATAAATAAATAAAATAAAAATAATATACCTTAAAAATACAGCAGGGAAAAGCTCTTTATTCACTAAATTTGAACCATTTCTCCTCAAACGCAATAAAAAAAAAACAAGCAAAAAAATAGAGGACTAGAAAATGTACTTTACTGATCCCCGAGGAGAGATGAGGAAAAATAAACAAGTTAACAAATAAATAAATGAAAAACTCAGTTCTGCAGATCTGAAGAAACGTTCAGGTAAAACCAGCTGGGCTCCATTGTTCAGAGTCGGGACTCGGAGCAGCATTGTTCCTCTGTATGCAGGCGGACAGCGACGCTCCTGCAGCTGAAATGCTTTCAGGAAGCCGGCTGAGGAGCGAAGAGTCACACCGAGCATCACAACGCCGGAACTTTCCTCACGTCACCCTGCAGGGTCAGAGGAGGGGGGGGGTCCTCCGTGTTTCCACGGTAACCTGGACCTGACGAAGAA